>NC_136063.1:1294676650-1295327105 GCF_964261635.1 Lissotriton helveticus | reverse complement strand
TTCCAAGAACGTCGCAACAATTGAGGCCACGTCGCCTCCGGTATGGATTTACCAATATCCGCTTCCCATTTGCCTTTCAGAGTATCAAGGGGTGGAAGCTGCTCGGCCGACAGTCGTTTATAGAGGCACGTGATAGATTTAAACGTACCTGCCGCCATGGTTACATACTGGCAACCCGGTGAAGTCGGAGGTTCCAGTAGCCCCATCTTCCACTGTCGCTGGATCCCCACTACCAGAGCGGCGTGCAATAAATAGTCTGCCCGCGGTAACTCAAAAACGCTCTGCAATTCCTGAAATGATAACAGAGCTCCGTCTCTATACAAATTCCCCACCATATGGAGCCCAAGTTCCTCCCGTACCACCAGTGCGGACCAGTTCCTTCCATGTGGAAGGGCTGTACACATGCCCAGAGGCATCTCCTGAGCATATGGGTGGGAACATCCTGCTTGTTTCTGGCTCCGATTCCAGCACAAGCAGAGAGTGCGCTCCTCAAGAGTAAGCTGATCAAGATTGATCTTCTGTTGGAGAACTATAAATGATAATACATGCCGGGGAATTACTCTGCCGTGCGGTCCTTCAGTGCCTCTAAACTCCAGAGCCACCGCTTGTGTGAGCCACTGTAGCTGCACCGCCAGATAGTACCATTCAAAATCAGGGACAACCAGTCCCCCCTCCGCCCTTGGCCGCATCAGGGTGTTTAGTGAAACTCGCCGTCTACCCGAACTCCAGATAAATCCTGTGGTCAAGGTCCTAAGCCTCTGAAAGAATGACGCCGGGATCCATACAGGCAGTGTGCGAAAAAAGTGAAGCAAACGTGGGAGCGCCACCATCTTCAACAGTGCCACCCTTCCGGCAACTGACAGGGGGAGGGCGCTCCAAAACTCCATACTGCCCCGGAGCCCCCTCATTGCCCTGCCCACATTGCCTTCCAGGAGGTCAGGCTGTGTGTGATAGATGTGAGTGCCCAGGTAGCATAGGCAATGGGGTTCCCATCTCAAATCCTCCACAGCTGGGGTCCACGATCATCCGGGGTCAAAGGGAATAGGCAGGTCTTACCCCAATTCACTTTTAACCCAGAGAAACAACCAAACCTCTGAAGCAGAGCTTTGGCACCTCGCAGAGATTCACCCACATCCGTCAAGAACAACAATAAATCGTCTGCGTACAAGGAAATATAGTGGACCTCCCCTCGAAGCGACAAGCCCTCATAAGACTGTCCCAGTCCAGCATGCGCGGGCAGCAGCTCAATAGCCAGGGCAAACAATAATGGGGATAAGGAACAGCCCTGGCGAGTGCCCCTCCCCACCTGATATGCCGCTGATATGGTAGGCCCCGTTCGAACCGTGGTGGTAGCTGAGTTGTATAACAGTTTAGTCCACTGCATGAACCGATCTCCAAGGCCAAATTCCTTCAAAACTTGAAACAGATAAGGCCATTCTACGCTGTCGAAAGCCTTCTCAATGTCAACCGAGAGCACCACTGCGCCCTGGGTGCCATCACGTCCTCCTTCCATAACTCTAATCAGCCGACGTATACACGTATACACGTCGCCATGTTCCTGTTGGGGATGAAGCCCGCCTGATCCGGGTGCACCAAAGCCCTCATGTGTTCCAAAAGCTGTGTTGCTAGAATCTTACTTAGAATTATGTAATCTACTGTAAGCATTGAGAGTGGCCGATATGCCGAGAGAGAGCAGGCATCCCCACCTCCCTTCAACAACGCTACTATGATCGCTTCTCTGGTAGTCAAAGGCAACCTGCCCAGTTCCCACGCCTCCTTGTACACAGATTGTAAATGTGGCGCAAGGAGGTCAACCTATGTCGCATAAAACTCTACAGGGATGCCGTCCGCCCCCGGCGTCTTTCGCCTAGCCATATGCTTAATCGCTGTTCTAATCTCTCCTAGAGAGATTTCCTCTCCTATCTTGTCCCCCTGCTCAGGGTCTAATCGTGGAAGTTGCGCTGCCGACAGAAAATCGTTGACCCCGTCCGGCAGGTCCGGCATCGCGCTCCGATAAAGCAATTTATAGTAGAGCAGGAACTGATCATTAACCTCCTTTTTTGAGTATACTAGGTCCCCGGCCGCTGTAGTCTGAGATAAAATCGGAGTGCCCCGGGCTGCCGGATTAGCCAGCCAAGCTAGTAAGAACCCTTCTCTGTCCCTTTCCGCATGCGCCTGTACAAAATATTCCTTATGGTAAAAACATCGCAACCGTTCAATTCGAGTCGCCACTGCTTCACGTGCCACAAGGACCGCCTCCTGCCCTTTCGTATCTATATGGCTTGCCTTTTCCGCTCGGCGCAAACGACCCTCCTCCTGTTCTATATCCTGCAGTAACGTCTTGCGAGCTCCCGATATGGAAGAGATACACACCCCTCTCACGATAGCTTTGAAAGCATCCCACTCCTGGGCCCTACTCAATGCTGTTCCCGTGTTTTCCGTGAGATAATATTCAATACCATTTCTGACCTCAGCACTAAAAACTGGGTCCTCCAGTGTCAAAGGGTTCAAGCGCCACGTGGGGATCGCTTGTCGCTGCTTAGACCACTGTACGCTATCAGACAGGGATTGTGATCAGAGATCTTCCGCGCCAAATATTCACTAGGGTAAGTCAGCCCCTGAGCTTCCGGTGAGCACAAGATACTGTCAAGTCGCATATGTAAATCATGCTGCACTGAATAAAATGAGTAATCTCTATCCCTAGGATGGTGCGTCCGCCAAGCATCGACTAGGCCCAAGGTGTTCTGCCATTTCCGCCTCTCCTTCGCTAATCGATGAACAGCAGATTGGGCCAATGGAGGATGTGATTGGTCCAAGTCTACATCAGTGACTGAGTTAAAAACACCCCCCAAAAACACCGTGCCCGCCAGGAAAGATGCTAGCTTCCCAGACAACCGTGAGAAAAAAGCTGACTGTTCTGCGTTTGGGGCATACACACTGCACAATGCTACATCCCTCCCATCCAATCGCCCCTGTACTGCTACAAACCTCCCCTCCCGATCGATCACCGTAGTCAAAGGCTGGAAGGGAACACCCGACCTCACCCAAACCAATGTCCCCCGCGCATATGCAGAATAGGTAGTATAAAACAGTTGGCCCCTCCATCTTCGCTGTAGCGCCCGCCCTCAGCCTGATCAATGTGGGTCTCCTGTAAAAAGGCCACCTGAATCCCCCTACGCACTAAATATGCATGTACCTTGTACCGTTTTGTCATGGAATTCAGCCCCTGCACATTCCAGGTGATGCATTTCAATTCAAGTCGGGTCCCCATATCGGAGTTTGCAACAAAACAACCTCTCTCCTCCCTGAGTAGGCACACTGACAGTTCCCCTGAGCCTAAAACATCCCCAACAAACCCTCACCCCTCCCCTCCCCAGAACAGGTGCTAAACCAAGTTACCCATCCAATAGTTGGAACTCTCTGGTAGCTACCAGAGTCTCACAGCTAGCAGGAGAGCTAGGGGGTGACTCTACACCAAGTCAAGCTGAACAACGATACCACCGTCCCATGCTCAGCCTCCAATATAAGACCCCCCCCTGCGCCGCCCCGCCTCAGAGGGACCCCCTTCTAAATAATCGCACCTCCCACCCCACAAAACGAGGACACATTGAAATAAACCTCCCACTACTGCCTCAAGGCCCATCTCTGCATTCCATATTAACCCAGTCCATAACTAGGATTTCACCCCCTTACTGCATATAAACTGGAACATGCAAGAGTCATTCGTCCAGGAGGCCATCTGCAGTTCTCGGGGTGACATGAGGCAAGGTCTGGCTGTCCTCTTCAGAGCCCTCCGACACGAGATCCTACGACCCCTGCTGGGATCCCGATTCTGCCAAAGGAGCTGTGACTGCCGCATCCGAAATGGCAGAGACCACCTGAAGGGCCGCCTGCTGGTCCAATTCCGTCTGCGGCGTCGACGGCGTTTGGCTAGTTGCCACCTGCATCCTGGTTCGTCGGCTCCTGCGATGTTTCGGGCGGGCCTCTATTGTCCTCTCCTTCCCCCTGTTGCCATCAGTTCCATCCCTATACGTTTCTAGCCAGCTCCATGCATCAGAGACTTTTCTCATAGAATTAATCCATTCAAGATTTGCATTTTATTTACAAATATTTTTCTTTTTCATATTTTTCAAATAAACAAATTTTTCTTTACAAAAACTTTGTTGAAGCACAGAACAACACAAAACATGAACATTAATTACGAAACATTTCTTTCATACATCATTCGTACTGGGGGGCATAATCCATCATACTCGACATACACTCAACCACTTGTCAGTCTAAAAGAACATATAGTTTTTACAATTTATATACACTTTTGTTTCATGAAACCATAGATTCTCATTTATAGTTAGCTTCCTATTTTTAGAGAGAGTACATTCGTAATATCTTATGGCTTCCACGTAAAAAACGTGATGTGTAAGGGTCTACGCGTTTCGAATTCCTGGGTTCTGGAATTCTCTTCAGGACCGTAAGCTGTAAATGATAAACAGGGAACCTGCATTAAGGTTGGTTCTAGTGAAACTGCCTTTGGTTCAACACCCATATCTTTTTGTCTTACCTTTCTAAGTTGCAGCTAAATGTGCCTCAGTGAATTCATCAATATCCGCGGAGCGGGACCACCTAAGTAACATGTACATGAACTATGTTTAAAATCAGATCTATTCAAGCGTTTCTGAGTATAACAGATACATGCGTGATGGCATACTCACTCTTGCACAGGTATTTATTTGTCCCTGGTTCTGAAAAAGAGTTTGAATCGACTATTAGCGGTTTGTTGGAGGGGGGGGCGTTTTGCTCTCACTGCTTAGGGTGACTGGAACGGGGAAGGTTCTTACCGGTAGTTTAATTCGTGTTGGCCGTCAAGACTCTGTTTCTGTCTGGCGATCTGCGGGCGGTTCACAGTGTATCTATGAAACATAATTGACAGTGTCTAAGGATGGTGGCGCTTCGTGTGGATGGCATTCAATGGACTCCTTAGAGTCTCTTTTGGGTACATACCTTCGTGTACCGGAGTTTTCCACTGGGGTCCCGTCTCTTCAGTTGACAGCCGGCTTGTGGAATATGTTTGCTTCCTGGTTGTAGGTCACATGGTATTCCTGTGTTACATGGCGGCCATTTTAGCCTAGTCATTCAGTGCAAGTGAACTTGAGATGTATATGTTTCTGATCCTCAGTTTAGGCAATGGTCACGTTAAAGTTGTGTTGTTCCATGTCTTGGTCCCCATGGATGTGATAAATATGCGCGTTGGGCGATCTTTATTGCTGCAGTGTTATTGATGACGGAGTTGTTCCTTTGGGCGCTTTTTTGTCATACTTGATGTTGGTTAGAGTTTAAACATTTCTGAAAGTTCATTTAGTCCGTTGATTGCTGTGTTAAACCTGACGATCATTGAGGCCTCTGTTTTAGACAGTTTTGCATCTATATCGCCCCCTCTGGGGTCTTTTTCCACTTTCGTGATGATTGTCCATCGCAAGTCTTTTTCTTCATGGTTGCTTGTTTGCCAATGGTTGACTAGAGGTGCATTGGGTACTTTCCTTTTGATCCTGGATTTGTGCTGTTGGATTCTGACGCGGATTTCTTGGCTTGTTTTGCCAATGTATAAAAGGTTGCATGGGCACCTTATGCCATAAATAACACATTTTGTCTTACAATTTGTAAATGACTCGTGTTTCCATGACAACCCACTGTGCGTGAAAGTTGGTCCCTCTTCTGTTGACTCACAACAATTGCATCCTCCACATTTATGATGTCCTATGATGGGTGGGAGGCCCATCATGTTTCGCAAATTGGCGGATGGTTTTGTGGGGAGCGCCGCTCTTACTAATTTGTTAGCCAGATTTGATTCCTTTTTGAAGGCGAATAGTGGCGGGTTCTCCAGTTCTTTGCAGGTATTTTTCACTAAGTGCCAGTTGGTGTTTACTGCTTTCTTTAGGAGGTTGGAGTTTGGACAGAAGGTAGTCACTAGGACTATGCGATCTAGTTTCTTTTTGGTTTTTTTGGTCAATAGGTGTTCTCGAGGTGTCCACCATGCTCTTTTTTTGGAACGACGCAACAGTTTTTTGGGGTATCCGCGCTCGATTAGGTTACTGGTGAGTTTGTCTGCATGTTTCTCATATTCTTGTCTGTCTTGGCAGTTTCTCCTAATCCTCAGGTACTGCCCATACGGCAAATTCTCCTTGAGACTGCGAGGGTGGTTGCTTGTAAATTGCAATAGTCTGTTGCGATCAGTTGCTTTCTTATGTAAAGTGGTTTTCAGAGCTCCTTCATTCGAAGGGTATATCTCCACATCCAGAAAAGCAATTGTCTTTTTTGAGTATACGAGGCTGAACTTTATTTCTTGTGTCTTATTGTTAAGCCATTGGTGAAATGTTTTTAGTTCCTCTTCGGGGCCAGACCATACAAAGAACACATCGTCAATGAAACGACTCCAATTGTTTATGGCATGTTTGAAGGGGTTGTCTTGGTAGATGAATTTGTCTTCATAGATGGACATGAAAAGTACGGCCAATTCCGGGGCGAAGGGACAACCCATCGCCACACCGCTTATTTGTAGATAGAAATCACCATCAAATAAGAAGTAGTTGTTTTTTAAGGCGAATTTGGCCAACTGAACGATAAACTCTGTAGGAACCTGCTCTGGTTTATCTCGTGTTTCTAAAAAATATTTTAGAACCTGTAGCCCGTCGTCTTGGGGTATTTGGGTATACAAGGAAGTTATATCCATTGTAACCAGCCAGTCATTTTTGTCATCAAATTTCACATTTTGTAATGTATTGATGAAATCCGTTGTATCTCGGATATAGGATTTAACCTCAGGAATGAAAGGCTTCAAAAAGAAGTCAACGAATTTCGAGATAGGTTCCATCAAAGACTCACAGCCGGATACTATCGGTCTTCCAGGGGAGAGTTGGCATCCTTATGTACTTTGGGAAGTATATAAAAAAGCAGGATTCTTGGATGTTTAATTTTTAGAAATTCAAATGCTTTCTTACTGAGAAAGCCCTTTTCAAAGGCTTCATCAATTATAGAATACAACTGTTGCTTTAATTCCATTGTAGGGTCTTTTGTGAGCTTGCGATAGCACTTGATGTCATTAAGTTGTCTTTTGACTTCGTCGATGTATAGTTGGCGGTCCCATATGACAATAGAGCCCCCTTTGTCTGCTTGTTTGATTATTACGGATGTATCCTTTGCTAGATTTGTTAGTGCTATGGATTCCGATTTGGTAGTGTTGTACTTGACCCACTTGGTCTTTTTCTCCATTTCGCCAATGGCTGACAGTATGGTCCGTTCAAAGGTTAGCACTTCCTTAGGTGTTTTGAAGTTTGGAGGGCAGAATGAAGATTTTTTATGTAATCCAGTAATTTCCGTGTTGGTATTGGTAGGGTTCTCAGAGAAGTAAGTTTTTAGTCTGATTTTGCGAAAGAACTCTATGGTTTCGGTTTTTAATTTCACAAAATCGGTCTTTTTCGATGGGACAAAGGTGAGTCCTTTTTGTAATATATTTTCTTCTTCCTTTGTCAGGACTTTGTTTGAAATGTTGAAAATTAATGATGGCGTCAGTTTTTGTAGTTCTGGCGTCGTGTTGACATCTCCCATGGTTGGGTGTATCTCGGTTTGCCTCTTTGCTTTGTTTGGCCTCTCCCTAAAAAAGAAGGAGGGCCTTGTTGGTTTTGTTGGAAAGATCCTCTTCTGTTGTTCGGTCTTCTAGTCTCAATATTTTCTTCTTCGTTATTGCTACTTGATGAGGAGGTATCGGAGAAGGTGAGATATTTTTGGGATGATCTACCTTGATTATCTTGTAGGTATCTTCGAGAGTCCGGCCGTGAGTAGAAATCTTGTTGGAGATATGGATACACCTTTTCTATATTAAAGTTTTTTTGGTCTTTTTCGTATTGATTTGTTTTTTGGTTTACAGTGTAGTCTTTAAAATCACTAATTTCTTTTTCAACTTTTTCCAAAAGTCCTTTGGCGTCTGCTATGAGATCGTTGGTGGTGATACTCAATTGTAATTTCTCAATTTCTTCCAATTGGGCTTTGGATAGTCTTTGGGCCGTTTCTATAGTCAGGACCATTAGGTCCCGGCTACATTTAGTTTCGATGAAACTGAATCCCTTCTTGTAAATAGGGTCCTCTGTGAACACGACCGGTATATTCTTTATCTGTAAGCCTCCAGGAATGGTGCCAGATCTCAGGTGTTGGAGTAAGAAATGGCTGTGTAAATCCGTCCTAATTTGTTTTTTCTTGAGCCTTAGGAGTTTGTCCGTTTCGTTTTGGTTTTGAGCAGGTACACTTAAAGCGGCGGACGCAAAGAGGGGTGGATCCGCTAGCAGTTTCTTTATATGGTCTTCGCTATACGCAAATGTTTCATTTTCTGACATACTTCACTGTGCTCATTCAATCACTCACACTCTGGCGTTCTTTCCACAATAAACAATTAAACCGACGCAGGACAATAGGTCCCTGATTCTCCACTGAGAATAGACTCTGTATACGTGCTAAGTTGCCTAACTTCTCACACAGGGGCTACCACACAGGCTGTTGCCTGCTATCACAATATGTAATTACCACTGGGTATGGGTTCCCACGCAGTAAGGCCAAACCCTGCCTTAACTATGAATATCACACAAAATGCCAATACTGCCAAATTCCTTCAATTTACTCTTTTATATACTGCATCCGATTCAAACAGAATGCAACCGAGACTTTTCTCATAGAATTAATCCATTCAAGATTTGCATTTTATTTACAAATATTTTTCTTTTTCATATTTTTCAAATAAACGAATTTTTCTTTACAAAAACTTTGTTGAAGCACAGAACAACACAAAACATGAACATTAATTACGAAACATTTCTTTCATACATCATTCGTACTGGGGGGCATAATCCATCATACTCGACATACACTCAACCACTTGTCAGTCTAAAAGAACATATAGTTTTTACAATTTATATACACTTTTGTTTCATGAAACCATAGATTCTCATAACACGAATTAAACTACCGGTAAGAACCTTCCCCGTTCCAGTCACCCTAACCAGTGAGAGCAAAACGCCCCCCCCTCCAACAAACCGCTAATAGTCGATTCAAACTCTTTTTCAGAACCAGGGACAAATAAATACCTGTGCAAGAGTGAGTATGCCATCACGCATGTATCTGTTATACTCAGAAACGCTTGAATAGATCTGATTTTAAACATAGTTCATGTACATGTTACTTAGGTGGTCCCGCTCCGCGGATATTGATGAATTCACTGAGGCACATTTAGCTGCAAACTTAGAAAGGTAAGACAAAAAGATATGGGTGTTGAACCAAAGGCAGTTTCACTAGAACCAACCTTAATGCAGGTTCCCTGTTTATCATTTACAGCTTACGGTCCTGAAGAGAATTCCAGAACCCAGGAATTCGAAACGCGTAGACCCTTACACATCACGTTTTTTACGTGGAAGCCATAAGATATTACGAATGTACTCTCTCTAAAAATAGGAAGCTAACTATAAATGAGAATCTATGGTTTCATGAAACAAAAGTGTATATAAATTGTAAAAACTATATGTTCTTTTAGACTGACAAGTGGTTGAGTGGATGTCGAGTATGATGGATTATGCCCCCCAGTACGAATGATGTATGAAAGAAATGTTTCGTAATTAATGTTCATGTTTTGTGTTGTTCTGTGCTTCAACAAAGTTTTTGTAAAGAAAAATTCGTTTATTTGAAAAATATGAAAAAGAAAAATATTTGTAAATAAAATGCAAATCTTGAATGGATTAATTCTATGAGAAAAGTCTTGGTTGCATTCTGTTTGAATCGGATGCAGTATATAAAAGAGTAAATTGAAGGAATTTGGCAGTATTGGCATTTTGTGTGATATTCATAGTTAAGGCAGGGTTTGGCCTTACTGCGTGGGAACCCATACCCAGTGGTAATTACAGAGCTCCATGCATCGTCCGGTGTGTCAAAGAAGAACGCTTTACCATCCAGCAGCGCTCTAAGGCGAGCCGGGAAGAGAAGAGAGTATTGTATGCCCTCGTTGCGGAGGGCCTTTTTGACCACCAGAAAGGAAGATCGGCTGCGTTGGACTTCATAAGAGTAGTCAGGATAAATGGAGACAGAGGCATTATCCACACGATAGGGGCCCATTGTCCGTGCTTTCTGCAGAATAACATCACGGTCTTTAAAGTGCAGTAGTCGTGCCACTACAGGTCGGGGAGGCCGGCCAGAAGCCGGCGGACAGGCCGGCACCCGATGAGCTTGCTCCAGCGTGTAGAACTGCGACAATCCATCAGGGGCCACCACATCGCGCAACCAAGCCTCCAAGTAGGCGACCATGCTGTCCCCCTCAACTTTTTCGGGTAGGTCCACCACCCGTATGTTATTGCGCCGATTGCGGCTTTCGGCGTCCTCCGCTCTTTTCTCCAGGTGTTGCACCCTCCGCAACAAGTTTCCCACTGTCACATCAGTCGCCTTTTGGGCCGGCTCTAGCACTTCCAATGTAAGTTCCGTGTGTTTGACTCGGTCCACTAGCTTCCCATGGTCTGCTCGTAATAGCCCCAAACTCGTCGACACTTGAGCTATGTCATGTTGTAATACCTCCCTCGTATCTGAGATGGCTTTCAGAATTTGGTCCAACTGTTGTTGTTGCAGCCCCAAGGCCTGTGTTCTGGAAGGATCCTGATCTTGGCCCTCCGGCAGTTCCTCAGCGGGGTCAGGGGGTAGCGCCCCGGGTTTTGGCCGTGGTTTTCCGGTAGTCCAGGCCCCAGTCACTTCTCCAGGCACCCGTCAATCGAAATTTCACAAAGGCGAACCCCAGCGACACGGGCTCCGGTGCGGGCAGCCCGCCGTCACCCCTCCAAGCCGGCAATTTCCAACAATGCCAGTTCCCCCTTCCGCTGGTCATTCACGGAGGCAGGTAAGTAACTCAGGGTGCCAAGCGCAGCTGCCCAGGATCTGCGCAACCAGACGGTTCCACCACACCGCAAGGTGCTAGGCAATGGCTGATGGGCTGTACTCCCCACAATGCGGCTCTCTTCTGCAGCAGCTTCGCCAGGCCGGCCCCAGCCACCGAGGGCCGGAATCTGCGTCACCACTCCAGCCTCCTGGCAAGCGGTCTCGTGAAGGCCGTACTTGTGTGCTCCGCCGCATGCACCTATTCTCCAGTGGTGTCGCCCCCTCTGATATTGCCCTCTCAGGGCTTTGGTCTGAGTCTGATGTCCCCAGGGCAGAGGGAGGGTTTGTCTACGTGGCGTAATACAGCGCTGTCCCTTACCGCCTACTCTCCGGTCTCCACGCCACTCATACTGGTGTCTGGCAACAATCCCCCAATAGCTGCCCAACTCATGTGGAGGGATGGGTCTCCACTGCAATCGTGGTCGTTTTCCACCATCAGGGAAAGTTGCGTGGTTTCAATCCGGCTGGTCTCTCAGGCACCTGGGCACTCACTGTCTCTGAGCCAGGCCTGCTCACCGCGACAATCTCTCTGCTGCGTCACCAGCCCACCGGCACAGCCAGCATTCCCAGGTTGCCTGGTCCTCCTGCCATCCTGCACAGGTAGAGGCATCCACCGTAAAGGTCCGCAGCTGCTCCGCCTCCGATTGCCGCTGACAAACATAGTGTGCCGGGCCCAGACCCAGCCGTGGCCGGCCTGCCCCCACTCCATGGCGGCCTCCCAGCCACGCGAGGGCGGGGATGCAATGCTCGGAGCAGGCCCCAGCAAGATGGCCGACCACCTCCAAGCAGGACAACAGGGATCGCCGCTCCGGTGTCGTCGGAGAACCCCACATCCAATCCCCAGTTACTACGCAGGGATCCACGCGATCTTAGGGGGCCCCTCCAGGTCGCGGGCGCCGCCGGGCAACAGTCAGATCAGGATAAACCCCGAGGCAAGCGCGGAGCTCAGAGCTCACGTGTCCATGCTCGTCGGTGGTTAAGCCACCCCCCCCCCCCCCCCCCGGAAGAAGAAGAGATGTGCAGAAAGAACCAACAGAGAAACAAAAAGTCCTCCTGTGCCCCCAACATTTTGCTGATGTGTACTAGTGGTAACTGACTCTGACAAGGCATAGAGCCAGTACAATGCTAAAAGACACTTAGAATACAGTGAAAACATCAACATACACTAGGGAACACTATGCATTAGGGTACCCCTGTGATTAACATGACCTCCTCTGTATTTGCCATGAGTTAATGCCTAGGTCATTGCATGAGTACATGAGTGCTTGAGTCTCGGCACAGTGATTGGATAAGCACATAGGATTGGCTGGGTGATTGGAGGACTGCATGGATAGTACCAGGGAGATTACTGGACTGCATAGGTGGTCCTCAAGGTATTGCAGCAGTGCATGTGTTTGTGACTTGGTCATTGCATGAGTACATGGGTACTGAGTGGAAAATTAGAGTACTGCAAGGAGAGTGTGTGGTGAACTTATAAGTGTTTGGGTATTGGAGGAGTATTTGGATAAGTACATGGTAGTGGCTGGGTGAGTGGAGGAGTGCACAGGGAGTGACAGTGTGATTGCGGGACTGCATGGGTATTACCTGGGGAATTGAAGAAGCAAACGAAAAGTGTGTACGTGGGTACAGGACTATATGGGTAGGGCATATGGGATTGTAACAGTGAACAGTTAGTACCTGGATCATTGCATGAGTACATAGCTACTAACTGATAGATTTGAATACTGCAAGGAGAGTGCTTGAGTGAACTTATAAGTGCTTGGGTATTGGCGGAGTGTTTGGATTAGTACATGGTAGTGGCTGGGTAACTGGAGGACTCCACGTGGAGTGACAGGGTGATTGCTGAGCTGCATGGATACTACCAGGGGAATTGAAGGAGAGAATGAGAAGTATGTTGGTGGTTAGAGAACTGCATGGGTAGTACACAGGAATTGTAGCAGTGCATGTGTTAGTGCCTAGATCATTGCATGGCTACATGGGTAGTGACTGATTGATTAGAGTACAGCAAGGAGAGTGCCTGGTGAATTTATAAGTGCTTGGGTTTTGGCGTAGTAATTGGATAAGGACATACGACTGGCTGGGTGATTGGAGGTCTGCATAGGTAGTACCATGGAAATTACTGGACTGCATAGGTAGTCCTCAATGGATTGCAGCAGTACATGTGTTAGTGACTAGATCATTGCCTGAGTACATGGGTAGTGACTGGATGATTAGAGATCTGCACGGACAGTGCATGGTGATTTTATAACTGCTTGGGTTTGGGCGGAGTGATTGGATAAGTACATAGTGCTGGCTGGCTGTTTGGAAGAGTGCATGGGTAGTGACAGAGGGATTTCTGGAGTTCATGGGTTCTACCTGGGTAATTGGAGGAGTGAATCAATAGTGTGTAGGTGGTCAGAGGTCTGAATGGGAAGTGCTTAGGGGATTGTAGCAGTGCATGTGTTAGTGCCTGGGCCATTCCATCAGTACATATGTACCGACTGGAAGATTAGAGTACTGCAAGGAGTGTGTATGGTGAATTTATAAGTGCTTGAGTTTTGGTGGAATGATTGGATGAGTACATGGTACCGGCTAGGTGATTGAAGGAGTGCATTGTTACTGACAGGGCGATGGCAGGACTGCATGGGTAGTGCCCAGGTTATTGTAGCCGTGCATGTGTTAGTGCATGGGTCATTGCATGAGTGCATGGGTGAATTTATAATTGCTTGGGTTTTGGCAAAGTGATTGGATATTTTTTTTCACAAATTTCGGCAGGATTCATGACCCTAGCATGAATTTTGCCTACATTTTTTTGTTAGGCTTTTTCTGGCCCTGGGGGTTCTTGTTGGACCCCCTGAGCAGGCCTAGGGGGTCAAGGTGTTTCTACCCTGCCCCTTTTTCTTTTTTTACCTTAGTTTTTTTTTCTTGTGACTCGTTCTACAGATATATATATATATATATATATATATATATATATATATATATATATATATATATATTACCTACTGGCGGTCTCCAGGAGGTAGTTAAGTTAGGACCTAGTGCCAGATGTAGGTAGCCCTTTACCGGTCGGAAACGGACGAAAATACCGATTTTCGGCCGTTTCCGACCGGTAAAGGGCTATGGAGATGTAGGGGCTAGAAAAACATACATTTTCGGTAATTTTACCGAATCGGTAATTTTACCGAATCGGTAAAATTACAGAATCAGTAAATTTACCGATTCTGTAAATTTTACCGATTCGGTAAATTTACCATTCGGTAAAAATACCGAAAATGTATTTTGTGATGTAGGTAGCACTTCTAACAGTGCTACAGGGCCTTTACAATTCGGTATTTACCATGCAATACAATTGCATGGTAAATTACGAATTCTTGTGTACATGCACATCTGTGCATGTACACCTGTGCCATGTGGCACACAGACATGCCCTAAGGGCATGTATGTGTGGCACATGGCGCAAACGCCAGTTACAGGGGTGCAACATGGTGTCAAAGTGACACCCTGTCCCCCTTAGCAATTCGGTATTTTTACCGATTCGGTAAATACCGAATCGGTATTTGCTATTGAATCCTATGGGCTTCAAGGCCCAGAGGATTCAATAGCAAATATCGATTCTGTATCTACCGAATCGGTAAATACCGAATCTTACCGATTCGGTAAAAAATACCGAATTTTTACCTACATCTCATTTACAGATTCATAAATACCGAATCGGTAAAATTCGGTATTTATGAATCGATAAATGAGATTTACCTACATCTGGCCCCTAGTTACCATAAGAAAATCGCAACATTCTATTCCCAATAACTTTGGCGCCGATTGACGAGTCTTCGTGAAATTTTCAAAACTTATGGCCCACTTCGGTCCGCTCCTATGTTAAAAATGTAGGGGTGATTCGGCAAGTGGGAGCCGAAAAAATAGGGGGGTCCCAAAATGTGTTCTCTCCATGCAATTTTCCATAGGAAACTTTATCCACGGCTACAGCCCGAACTGCTGAACGGAATTACACCAAATTTGGCAAAAAGGTAGCCCTTTGTTCAGAAAGAGCCCTTTTTGTTAAATGGTATACATCTGTTCAGTAGTTTTTTTTAAATATTAATGGGAAAATAAATATATATATATATCTGGGCGGAGCCTAACCACACATCTCATCGTGAGATTTGATTGGCTGTCGCACTTCATCCAAGAAGTGTTGGCAGCCATCTTGGAACTAAAATACATGATAGCACCTCATTAAAAAGCATTGCTGTTAATAGAAGGTTTTATGCCTTTAGTTACATTATAAATCATTTGTTGAATGTACCATATTCATTTTAGGAATTGTGGTGTGTTCTAAGGTGATTTTACCATGTAAAAAACCTTCTGCTGGGATATCATGAATCATGTTTGAGAGAAAACTATTTTCTCTTGCTTTTCCCACAGAGGTTTGGAAGGTGATCTATAAGCTAAACTGAGAGCATATTTTCTGTAAATTGACATTATTTTTCTCAGTCACGTGAGAATGAAGTCTGACATTCTCAGTAAAACATGTACATCCAACAAGGGCAGAGACTGTCAGCTGATTCCTTTGTGTTCTACTGCAGCTTCCCAGAGTGTTCTAAAGAACAACTAGAGCGCTAACAGCCCTACTTATGACAAACGTATTGCACACCTGAAGCCATCTTGATCGGAATAAAGTGGTAACTCTTAAAACATTTAATTTAAAAAGGAACAAAATGAGGGGGTTCATTTTGTCATAGAACGTATGATTAGTGCTGCAGAAAGAAAAATTAGGGCACATTTTGAGTGACTTCACAAATACTCCTCTATTTCATTAACAAATTCTGACATGCAGACTGAAACATGCACTTTCAATACCAGCCACCAGAGACAAAAGAGCCCAAATGTAGCACAAATATCACCCAGATGTATCCCAAGAATAGCCCAATGACAGAATGTCCCAGAGTGTTCTAAAGAACAACTAGCGCGCTAACAGTCTTACTTATGACAAAAGTATGGCAGACCTGAAGCCATCTTGATTGGAATAAAGTGGTAACACTTAAAACATTTAATTTGCAAAGAAACAAAATGAGGGGGTTCATTTTGCCATAGAAATTGTGATTAGTGCTGCAGAAAGAAAAATCAGGGCACATTTTGACTACTCAAATCCTCTTCTATTTCATAAAAAAATTCTGACATGCAGACTGAAACATGCACTTTTAATACCAGCAGCAGACTTCCGTGGTGAGCAGTAGCTTTACTACAGTGATCTAATGAGCAACTAGAGTGCTAACATTCAGAATTTATGGCAAATGTGTGACATATCTGAATACCTTCTTGATGGAATCAAAGTAAAAAACTGAAAGCATTTCCTACTGAGGAGACTGCAGTAAATGAGGAAATTAGGAAACTTCATAACAAATAAATCTCCCAAGATGGCCACCAGAGACAAAAGAGCCCAAATGTAGCACAAATATCACCCAGATGTAGCCCACATGTAGCCCAACGACAGAGTGTGCAAAACACTTTTTATTGTTTGTGTTTTTGCAGTTTTATATAGTGCAGACTTGTCAGGTATTGGAGTGCTTTACATGAGTATTGGTTACATCACACAAGAACAAAGTCATTTTGGTTTTAGACATGGCGAGATTACGTGAATTGGCCAGAATCACAGAATGTTGAGCTGAAGCAGAAACTCCAACCTGGTACACCAGTTGCAAAGTCTGCAGCTCTGGAAGTAACACCACATCCTCTCCCCTAAGTGCAACATTTAATCAAGTGGTCAACTGGATAAAAAACATAAAGATAACAAATAATTTAAAGGTGCTTTGTTGCTATTTGAAAACTCAAAAAATATGTCCTCATTTTAGTTTTTTTACAGCACTAACCATAATTTTGATGCAAATAAGACCGTCTCATATATGTAATTTCTAAAGGAAATGCTCTAGGTATTATAGTTTTGATTACATCAAGATGACGTCAGGCGTTCCACACTTTTGTAATAAATATAGAATGTTAGCAATCTAGTTGTTCATTAGGATACTGTTGAGAGGCAGAGGACAGGGGCACAGACTCTGAAAATTGAAGGCAGGTAGGAGGTTGCAGAGGCAACACTTTGACAACACCGGGCAGGCAGGAAGGGCAGTGGCAGCACAACAGACTATGGAGGGCAGTGGAAAGGGGGGCATGGGCAACAAACCAACAATACAGGACTGGCAAGAGGGGCAGTGGCAATATTATAGACCATTGAGGTCAGATGGAAGAGGCAGTGGTAGTACAATCATACGTGCCAACAGACCCGATTTAGCCAGGAAACACCCAATGTTTTTAAGCCCAAATGGGCTTTATTTGATCTGTCTCCTTTCTACAATGTCCTCTTTGTTAGTGTTGGTCAAAGGGGAACATCAATACCCCATTTTGTTTTCAAAACCTCCCTCTTACTAAGTTCAAAATGTTAACAAGTATGGTACATTGGATCTTGGAAGGCAGGAGGAATTGGGATAGGGACATGGACTCGGATAACAGGACAGGATGGACATGGAGAGGTGCATCAAACTGACCCTACAGGGCAGGCATCGGGGTTTGCAGCAGCACAATACACCACACAGAGGAAGCGGGACGGGAGTGCAGCACAACAATCCATAGAAAGCGATAGGGAGGGGACAGGACCATGCACATGGACAACAGAGAACAGGGGTGAAAGAGGCAATGGTAGCTAGCTGACCATAATAGACAGACAGGAGAGAAAGCTGCAGCATAAAGGACCATAATGGGCAGGAGGGATGGATCAGGGGCGTTACAATGTAACAGACAAGCCAGGAGGGAGTGAATAGGGGTCTGCACATGGAAACAGAGGGCTCGGGTCAAGGGGGCAGGGCAGCAGCAGCAAGATGACCATGGAGGTCAGGCAGGATGGGCACTAAAAGCAAGACACTCCATGGAGAGCAACAGTGAGACTATAATGGCATAGACACAGACCATGGAGGGAAGGTGGCAGGGGGTCAGGGGCAGCTAGCTGACCACACAAGGAAGGTGGGATGGGCAGTGGCAGCACAGAAGACCATGCATGACAAGTGGGAGTGTTAGTGGCAGCACAATGGCTATGATGAGAAGGAGGAGGGTGCAGGGGCATGCACAAAGGACCATGAAGGATAGAAGGGAGGGTCAGGACCTGGGCACAGACAAGAGAGTTCAGGGGAAGGGGCCTCACAACAGACCACGTGGGCAGGCAGGAGGAGCAGTTGCAGCACAACAGACCAGGGAGGGCAGAAGGGTGTGGCAGTAAAATAGACCATGGGGGACAGGAGGTAGGGGATAGGGGCATCGAATATGTACAGGCAGGGAGGAGGTGGTAGGGACAGGTTACAGTCATCTGACAATGCTAGGCAGGTGGGAGCGGAGTGGCAGCTCAAAAGAACACTCAGAGTAGATAGGAGTGACAGTGGGCAAAAAGGATGGAGCAGGGGCATGCACACAGACATCGAAGGGCAGGGGAAGGAGAATAGGTCAGCAAGCTAAGCGCAGAGGCTAAGCAGGAGGTCAATGATGGGGCATAGAATTGGACAATGGATGGCAGGAGGAGTGGACTGGTACATCAATGCTACATGGAGGGCAGTGGCAGCACATCAGACCATGCATGGCAGGAGGGAGGAGGATAGTCCATTGATTCATAAAACAGAGGATAGGGAGGAGGTGGATGGGGCAGCAAGCTAACTGTTCAGAGAAGGTGGGAAGGCCAGTTGCAGAACAATGGTCACACAGGGTTGTAATAAGGGAGAAGGGACAATGGATGGCTAGGAGAAGGGAAGGCAGGAGCAGCAAGCCTATGTGGGGGCCGCACAAGGCCAGGCCCTGCTTCCAACCCCCTACAATCCATTGTGATATGCATCTTACTTAACGTTAAGAAAAACTAAAAATTTGCTGAAAAAAACAAAGATTACAGGGGCGGTATAGTTAGATTGAGATTTCACTCGTACACAACCAGTGAAATTCAGCAGTTATAGTTACCTGAGCTAACTATTACTGAAGCCCCCGTAATGTACTGCTAATGACCTCAGACATTACATCATTCATGACATGGTCAGTTACATCACTCGCTAGAACTTTAATTAGGGATAGTGTGTATATTGACACAACTTTTTTTCTTTTCTTTTGTGTAAGAACCATTGTAATACGCAACGTGCCCTGATTAATATGGCCAATAGCCTTTCACTTTAAAGTAATGTGTAGTCCATTCTTTATGCTGATGTTTGCAATCCTAAGTATGTTTATTATGAATAAGTCACGATAACGAACATACAGGTATGGCGGTCACGGGGCAAGATATGCTGAAATGACATTGTGTGCATATTAACACTTGTTTTCTTTTCTTTATTGTATCAATTCCTGAATTTTCACATTGTGACCAGGCCAATATGGCTACCAGGTTTTTGGATTATAGTAATATGTAGTCCTTTGTTAATGTTGGCAACTTTAGTCATTTGTAAATTTAAATAAGGATGCTACAATGACGTCTTGTATCGTAATCAAGGTTCGGATGAGCCAAATCGCATGGATCACGTCCTTTGCAGATTAAATACTTCCAAACTACACCCTGAGTGCTGATTCCTTCATTGTAAGAGTGAGAGGAGATTAAATACATATATTTAAAATGTACTGAAAAAAACAAAGTTTCAGGGACATTAGAGTTAGAAATTAGCACTTAAAAACCTCAGAAATTCACTGAAAAAAACACAGGATTCATGGATACCATAGTTAGCTGGACATTTCACTTGTACAAAACAAGAGAAATTCGGTAGTTAGTTGTGCTAACTATAACTCGCGTCCCCGCAATGCACTGCTGATGAAGTCAGATATTACATCACTCATGACATGGTCAGTGACATCACTCATGACATCACTGATGACATCTCAAGTGACATCACTGATGACATAATCCACGTGATTATCTGATGCACCTCCTCACACCCTAAAATACAGACTACCATTCTCGAAACCATAGACACACCAAGTCTAGTACAGCTACAATATTCTGTGAACTATGCATGAAGACCTCTAACCAGCTACATACTATTGATACGCTCTTCTAAATTTCCAGTTAATACATATGCAGTCTAGGAATCCTTCTGTCTGTCCCATGCACTTCTCAATTCATCCTTCCAGCACTATCTACGTATCCAAACACTCCACCAATACCTGCAACACTGAAATTACTCCACTTATTGGTCGTATACTTTAGGAATGACCTAGCTACTAACACAAGTACAGCTATAATATTTTGTGCACTATCTAAGCAGACCTCTAACTAGATACATACTATTGATACACTCTTCTAAATACCCAGTTAGTACTCATGCAGTGTAGGAATCATCCAGTCTGTCTGTCCCATGCACTTCTTTAATCACTTTTCTACAACTATCTACTTATCCTATCACTCCACCAATACGTAAGCACCTATAAATTAAGTGTTCAATCTGTTTGCAGCACTGTCATCATTCCAGTTACTAGTGGTATTCTTATTAAATGACCTAGGCACCACTTCAAGTACACATAAAATATTCTGTGCATAATCCCTACAAATTTCTAAGCAGATACATACTATTGGTCCACTCCATTAAATACTGAAGTAGTACAGATGCAACGTATGATACCGCCTGTCAGTCTCATGCAATTCTTCAATCACCCATCCAGCACTATGTTCTTATCATATTAGTCTGCCAATACCTAAGCACTTATGGGGCAGATTTACAAACACCCTGCGCCAACAGTACGTCACTCTTTGTAACATAATGGTGGCGCCAGGCACTCCTTCATATTTACAAGGAGAGGAAAAGTCACCCTGCATGGTTTTTCCTCTCCTTGTAAATATAAGCCCTTCATACACAGAACTTTGCATTGAAGGGGCTTTCCATAGGTGACGCAAAACCCATAGAACAAGACACATCTTCAGATTTATAAGAAATTGTAAATCTGGACATGTGTGTGAATGCTGCGCCATCCTAGAGTTGGTGCAGCAAGGCGCAACGAGGAGAATTGTTTTCATTCCTCCTCAATTTTTCCTCTTTCAATGCATGCTGCATTCCAAAGCATACATTAAAAGAGGAAAATGCCTTTACTGATTGTTTTTATGCAGGGAGGTGTCCCTTCCTGAACAAAAACAATCTCCGCACAACACAGACATCCTTGCACCATGGTGCAAGGGTGCCTGTGTCACTGCATGGCTGCAGTTTGTGCAGCAGTGCAGAGGGAAGCACAGAGTTGCAACATATTCATGGACATATGTCACATCCCTGTGCTTCGGAAGTGCCACAATGCAGTGCAGCTAGCGAGCTTGCAGTGTCACACTGCATTTCTTCCTCAGAAATCTTCACCTATAAATTCACCATACACAACTAATGCATTCTTTCAGTCAATCATGCTGTCTACATATATTCAGCCAAACTTGCACACACTACCTTGCAATTATAGTCCTTTTTTTGTGTTTTAAAAAAAATTAACAAATAAAAGAACAAATAAAACAGGAAACTTTTGGAATTACTTATCATTACAAAAACAACAACAACAAAAATTAACAACAATGGTTTTGTTGCCCAGCACAAACTGCATTCACCGAAGCATATAAGTTTCTTACACTTCACGCAGTGCTGCTCGAGAAAGGCGAATTCTGGCCTAATGTCCATTGCAGGTGTTCCTGAGGACGCTCCAGACGTACTTGCCACAGCAGGTGAGGGGTTCAAAGCAGCTCACCTCATTTCCTCCCGAGCAAGATTGAGAGGATGGGTGGTCCGGAGACGATTGTACATAGAAGCAGTGCCACAAGAGTATTTTTTTTCACTGCCTCTTGACAGGACTCGGTCACAGATTTTGCACGTCACCTTTCTCACATTTACTCTCTTCTCTCCAGGTGGAAAAGTGAAGAATTTCCACACTACAGATTCCGGCCTTTGTGGACGTGGTGCCTCCTGCAAGAATTCTTCTACAGAAGATACTTCCTCCTGCTGCTGTCCAGATGCCATTTTGTTTGATATTTTTTAAAAACACCAACAAGAATGATTAAAATCGGTGGGGTCCTTCAATAGTTACAGTGGGAAATATTATGGACCAATGAAATCTTTTTTTGGAGGTTACATGGGATCCGTGCACTCTGCGCTCACGAAGCACGACCCCATGCGGCTTCGCAAAAATATATTTAAAAAAAATATAAGTGTATTATAAGTACAAATATATTATTTTTATGAATGTCTTAGATATTCTCTTGCCCTAATATGTAAATTAAAGACACATACATATAATTTTGGAATATAAAAATAATTTGCGGGAGTCGCACACCCAGCCCGCCCCAGCAAGTATATGACGTCAGGGGGGACCCACCACTGGGCAAGCATCGTGTACCATAATGCGCATGTGTTGCGAATGCGCGAGAGAAGGAGTCGCGGTCTGGTTGCATACCAATCGCGCACATCACGTAATATTAAATGTATATGATGTAACTGAAAAACACGCAGCCGTCGCACACATGACTTTTCTAAAATGGAGGCTAGAATCCATGCACTCACCATGATGTGTACGCTTTGGGTGCGTGACTCTGAAAATTTTGGGGGAAGAAAACATAAATATATTAAAATAAAAAAATAAAACAAAAAATTAAACAATATTTCAGTTTGAATGTTTAAAATGTTTTTTTGCAATTTTCAGAACAATATATAATGTTATTTAATGAATAAAATGTTTATTAATAAGCAGTTAAAATACTCTAGAAAATCAGTACAAAAAAATAGGTATAACTACTATTACACTTACAAATCAGCATTTAAAAAACCTTTGAAATTCACTGAAAAAAACATAGGTTTCAGAGACGTTATAGTTAGAAATTAGCATTTAATAAAGCTTTGAAATTCACAGAAAAAACTATAGGTTTCAGACATTTTATAGTTAGAAATGTACATTTAGCTGGACATTTCGTACAAAACCATAGAAATTCCTCCATTATAGGTAGTTCTGCTCACTGTAACTCACTTACCCACAATGCACTGCTAATGATGTCATATACATCATTCATGACATGGTCAGTGACATCACTGATGACATCACTGATGACATCTCAAATGACATCACTGATGACATCATCCACGTGACAATCTGATACGCCTCATCATACACTAGTATAACCTTTCATCACTCACTGTAAAATATAGAGTACAATATTTGAAACTATTGACACACCAATACCAGTTACTACATACCCACTCACTGATTCCTAAGTCTAAACACAACTACCCATTCAACAACAGAATTACTTATACATGCAGTCACTAATTAATAGAACACTATCAAATGCACGTATACACATATATAGACATTGACACATCAAGGAGTCATCAGTCACTCATGAAAGTAACACAGCAGCACTACATCAACCATGAGGCCATAGGAATGGCCACGCACATCTGGGAGGGATATAATTATTTTAACCCGCCGACTTCTATCTCTGCATCATCCAGTACCCCATGAAGAAGTGCTTCATACAGAACGAAACGCGCCTGGCTGGATTACTTTGCTGTCGTTGTTGTTGCTGCCTACTGTGACTGCCCTCGATGAATAAATGGTGACAAAATGTTGTAGAATGTTGTAGAACTCGCACATGTGTGGTCCTCTCTTTCAGCAGCCAACTGTTTTTGGCGGTCGCCAGTAGGTATATATAGTTAGGATTTTTTCCCTATGGGATTTTTGAAAATTCTATGTCTAATAACTTTGGCGTTTGTGGACGGAATTGGCTGAAATTTTGTGGAAAATGGAACATTTTGTTTCTGAGCAGCCCCTGGAAATTTGGGGGGGTTCGTCAAGGGGGGGGCCGAGAAAAAAGGGGGATCCCAAAACGTGTTTTTAACATTGAGTTTTCCATAGGGCGGTTGGCCTCACTTTTAGCCCGAATGGCTGAATGGATTTCCACGAAACTTGGCAAAATTGTAGGGACTGGTAGCCCGATGTGCCTTTGCTAGGTCTCAATATATGTGCTTCAGTGGATTTGAGAAATTAATGTTCAAAAAAAGATATATATCTGTAACAGCGGACCGGGCAGCGCTCCGGTTCGCGGACTTTACGCGTACCGGAACTTCGCGTAGCGAAGCTGATTGGCTCTCCGGTGTCTGTCAACATTCTAAACAGTCCGGAGCGGCCGCCATCTTGTCTCTCGGTAGGATTGAGAGACAAGAGGAGGCCAAAACAAAGGGGGAAATGACCATAAGGGGGCATAGTATATCCTCCCTGACCCCCTAGGTTTAATGTGGAGGCTTTAAAAGGGCCCCGCGCCCGGTCCGCGAACCGGGAAGCGTTCTGGGCAGCGTACTATAATGAAAAATGAATGATAGACTTTTCAAATACTGTATGTTAATTGATTGTTGGTTTTGTTGATTATTTTTTAATTTTTTTATTTTTTAAGCAATTATTTATTATTGTGATTGTGTTTCAAAATGTAATAACATTTCTAACATTTAACTAGTTTATGAATTACATATAAAAATGATTAAAGACTCAAACAATTTTTTTATTTTACATACAATTTTATTTTTCAGATTGTTTTTCAAAATTTAATAGAACGTCTAGCATTTGACTGTCCGATATGTCCTCTTGTTGAGTGAACATAAGTTCCCACATTTGACCGTCATCATAATGGAGTAAATGATCGACAGATTCTACACATTGAAGTAATTCATAGTCCCGTGACTCATCTGTGGTAAATAAATAAATAATACCCTATTTTTGACTAGACTTACAGCATAACAGATAGCTCAATAAATAAGAGTCAAGATTCGAGGTAGTAGGAGTTTCTGCAGGTTTATTACAGCATAAGGACAGGATCAGGACAACCTGCATAGGAACAGAATGACAGGGCCCAGCAGGACAACTGGGGCCCAGCAGGGGAAAAGAGGCCCAGCAGCTGCTGGGGCTAGGTCTGGGATGAGCGCGCTAACATTCAATAACAAAACATTGATTTATATACATAGCGCAAACACATAGCATTACATTGCAGTAGGCGTAACAGTAGGTGGAGTAGGAGGCGTGACGCGTAGCAGTCGCGAGAGATAAGAGAAATAAGAGGTGTAACTAGGAGTTTACTTAGACATGTGATGCAAAACGTAACAAAATATGTCATGAATGGGCGGAAACTTTGGAGGGGGCTACCTAAGGAGCCGGGACCTCTAACCTAATGGTGCGCGAAAACTGACAATGACGTGTTACTAGGAGAAGCTGGGGGCTACGAACTCTGTGCTAGGAGCAGAGACTAGAGTCTGGAGGGTCGGAGCGACATGTACCTAAACCCTATCTGGTATCTACTGTTTAGGGAACATGTTGATATAAACTAGAAGTCATGAGGGGAAAAACTAACTTGATTCTAAGACTGGACCATGCATTATTCTACATGTAGTGCGTGATGAAGAATACTAAATGACCATTAAATACAGTATTTCTCTAACATGGAGACGAGAAGGCTAGACAATGACGGAAACTATTGATGCAGTTCAGTAGCTTAGGAATGCAGAGGAGGAGGACTGAACTGATAGCTGGAACTATAACATACTTTTGGCAGACTCAGAGGCAGAGCCGGGGTGCACCGGGCACTGCGAGGCAGGAAGTAAGTGAAGGGTCGAGGATACAGGTGGGGGCTGTATCGCTCCTTAGCGAGGCTTTCAGGAGACAGGAGCTGAATCTGTGGTCCGGGCCCTTTTTGAGGCCTGGAAACGGGGACTTTATAATTGAATAACGTGCACACTGAGAAACGTGGCAACATTACTTACATAGGCCTGATATTCGTAGTATTCACGAGGACTGGAAACTAACATACTAGAGGTGGACACAACTGTAATTGCGTCTTTAATCAGAAATGGGGAATAACATATGCATATTGGTCATGCACACATAACATATGATGGATGAGGCGTAGGGACACAGAACATGGCAAAATTTACTTTTCCACATTCCCTCCTTGTCACTACGTTTCCATCAGGAAACATCAATATTCATGATACCGTCTATCATTTCATACAGTACCATTTGCTCGTCTCGAATTGTCTTGGAACGAGATTTAGAACAGGGCTTGGGACTGGGAATACAAGAGGTAGCACACATGCTGCAAATCGCAGGGCCACATTGTATACAGAGGCAGCAGCTAAATATGGTCGCTACTGCAATGCCTAAAAAGGACAGGACTTTCCAACCCCATGCGGAAATTATATTCCAGAACCAACCGGACCATGTCCAGGTGCCTGGATCTTGGTGTAACAGATGGGCAATTTTATGGAGTCTGGTTATAGCTGAATAAACAGACGGCGCGTTATTTGGAATGAAAATACAACAACTGGATCCGAGAACTCTACAGGCCCCGCCCCTATCGGCCAGTATGACGTCAAGGACGAGACGATTCTGTAAAACGACAATTCTCATAAAGGATTGCTCTTCAGTTAAGTTACCTAGAGCGGAGGCAGTCTCATCTACTACTGCTTCAAGGGTTCTTGTTAACCTACGAATAAGCTTACTATTTACAACTGTACCTAAATAAGGGAAAACACCTTTATCAATATCAATGAATTGCTCTGCGGCAGTTTCAGTATAATCGACAATCGGGAGATTTCTCTTGTGTCTAGTGTGTACTAAGAAAGAATTCCTATGATAGTCAGGTGGGGCTAGAAAAACAGGTGGCAGTAGGAAAGCAATGTAACAGGTTCCCTCCCAATCGAGGGGCAGACGGACATATGCAGTTTGACCACAAATAAAATAAGAATGACGTGAAGCTTTGAAAATAGATTTCCCACTGTCACTATACTGGATAACAGTAGTACATTCACTATGACCTATGTGTACAGAACCATAACTACGGACACATAATTCGCCTTTGACTGGTAGTACTGAAATAGCAGGTAAGTCTGGAGTAGTATCAGACTGAACATTCAGGACCATGAAATTCGACGAATAATTTCCTAAATTATATACTTCATTTTCTAAATCTAAACCTGTTCTGTGGGGGAAACCTTGCTTGTCTGGGAAACATGTACTGTTAAGAAAAGACATATCTGTTGAGGATGACGTTAACGTGGACCATGCTCCACACGAACCATTGTGTGAGAATGGATAAGGAAAGAGTGGCAGAACTCCCTTCGGTGTCTGGAAAGGGGGGAGTCGACCACACACCCAACAATTAGTGGCATTGCTGGTCTGGTGTGAATAATGTAACATACGGATAAATGTGTTATTACGCATAGCGAGGCGGTATGCATATTCGTGAGGAGGCAGATCACTAAACGTGTGCTCTACTGTAGCATGAGCAGACATATTTACATGAGGAACTGAAAAACACAGATAGAAAGCATAGCTGGTGCAGGAAATCATTATGCTGAGAAATAATACGAAACTCAGAAAAACGATACATTTGATTGAACTTTGACTGACTCTCTCACTATGGGGGTCTATTTTATACATGTCAGAAACAATCTAACCGTTTCACCTAGGGGAGGACTTATACAATCAAACTGGCTGACTTATTAGACCTGAGCTTTAACTTATACTCCTGTTGCGGAGTTTTCTCTAACAAGGGAGGGGTTGTAATAATGTCTTGTGCGGGACAGTCCTTTAAAACAATGTTCTGGCAATCCTTCGAATCCTGGGAAATGTTCTTGGAAATGTTTTTGAAGACTGGTTTCGATCCTTTGAAAAGTTTTACATGAGAAAGGTGGACCCACCCCTTCCTGCCTTCCAACTTGACGGCAGTTCGGGTGGTCAAGAGGACCTGACGTGGCTCCTTCCAACGTGGTTCCAGCGGACTTGATCTGTCAAAATTTCTGATCATCACAAGGGAGCCTGGAACGATCTCGTGCGGTGCCACCTCGGTATTGTCTGGAAATGCGGCGGCAACCTGTGAACGACATGAGTTGAGGGCAGACATCAAGGAAGCTAGGTAATCTGTCAGCATAATACATGAAACATCGGTAATACTTCGGGGTCTAGGAGTACCCCACATGTTAGGGGGGCGGCCGAAAACGACCTCATACGGGGACAGACCTGATCTGGAATGTGCGACCATACGCATGTAAAACAGAGCGACTGGCAAAGCTACTAACCAGTCCACACCCTTGTCTTTACAGACTTTTGCTATACGGATTTTCAGAGTCTGATTATGCCTTTCGACTAGTCCAGCTGCTTCTGGATGGCGTACACAATGGAACTTCCACTGGTACCCTAACAAAAGGGAAACGTGTTTCATGAGTTCAGATGAGAATGGCTGGCCGTTATCAGAATATACGACTCTAGGGAGTCCATATCTAGGGAAGAATTCACGAACCAACTGCTTGGCAGTGGTCGCGGCTGTGTAATCTGGGACTGGATATGCTTCTGTCCATCTGGACAAGGCGCATACAACTACAAGGACATACTTGAAACCTCGACATCGCTCCATTTGAATATAATCCATCTGGAGGACCTCAAAAGGGTGGTCAGGGGGCTGGAAACCACCTTGTTCCACCGGGACACTTTTACCTGGATTAAACTGACAACATATCATACAGGTACGGACTTTCTGCTTGGCTGCAGCTCGTAAATGCTTGTTGAACCAAATGGTCTGGATACTGTCTAACATAGCTTTTTCTCCTAAATGTGCTGGACTATGTGCGGTATTGATAATAACTTGAACCATAGAATCGGGGAGAAACCATGTGGCTCTACCCTTCGTTACCCATCCCTGATCTGTCTGGACCCCTCCTTGTACAGACCATTTCTTGATTTCATCAGGAGTAGCATGTGACTGGATATCTATGACATCTTGAGTAGGGTCCTTAACTGTCATGCATGTAATCGGATCTGGAGTATGTGTCATATTAACTGGAATGTCTGGAGTCTGTGCTGTAAGCTTGGCTGTGCGGTCTGCTAAATCATTACCTTGGGAAATAATGTCAGTGACTTTCGTATGTGCTTTGCACTTCATGATAGCAATAGATGTCGGTAAATGTATGGCATCTAACAGGGCTTGAATAAGGAGACCATGCTGAATCTTGGTTCCATGAGAAGTCATAAAACCTCTCTCCTGCCAGAGCACTCCGAAGTCGTGTACAACTCCGAATGCGTAACGTGAATCTGTGTAAACATTAACCTTCAGGTTCTTGGCATGTATACAGGCTTGTGTCAGAGCGACTAGCTCTGCTGCTTGAGCGGACAGGGTATCAATACGGTGTGTTTCAATAACTTCAGTGTCAGTAGTCACTGCATACGCGGCAACTAGTTCTCCTGTACTAGTTCTCATACATGAACCATCCACATAAAGTGTCAGGTCAGGATCTGGTAACGGAATATCTGTCAGGTCTTGTCTTGGCTTTGTCGTAATGTTAACTACTTCCACACAATCATGTGTGTCTGGATTTGAACTAACTGATGGTAACAGTGTAGCAGGATTCAGGACGTTGCAGCGTCTAATTTCTATGTGTGGCTGGAACAGTGTCAATTCATAACCTGTTAAACGTGCAATTGTCAAGTGCTGAGTTTGTGTTCGGTTTAAAAGAACTTCTACTGAATGTGGAACTTGTACTGTCAGGGAATGTCCTAAAACTATAGAATCACTTTGTCTGATAGCTAGTGCTGTGGCTGCAACTGACTTGAGGCACGCAGGCAACGCCTGGGCGACTGGATCTAATGTGCTCGAAAAATAAGCACAGGGCTTGTATTGACCTGCTTGATCTTGTGTGAGGACAGATAATGCTGTACCTTCGCGTTCAGTAACGAAAAGTGTAAAAGGCTTACTGTAGTTCGGTGTAGCTAGAACTGGAGCTTGACATAGGGCTTTCTTTAACTCGTTAAAACTAAGTGTATGGTCAGATGTCCAAGGGAGGACAGTCGATACGGCTGCCTCCTGTGTCGTTAACTGTATCAGTGGCTTGGCTAGGAATGCATACTGGGGAATCCATTGTCTACAATAAGAAGTAAGGCCGATAAAGGCACGTACCTCCTTCTGGGTTCTGGGCTGGGGAAGACTCGCTATTAACTGGATACGGTCGGGTGTCAACTGCCTACCCCTCTTGGACAGCAAGTGTCCTAAGTATACCACTTGCTGGACACAGAATTGAAGCTTCGAAGGTGACACCTTGTGCCCCATCTCGGCTAGAAAATACAGAACTGTAAGTGATGCTCGCTCGCAAGCACGTTCAGAACGGGCTGTGATCAGTAGATCATCGACATACTGGAGCAGGGCAGTGTCAGTTGGCATGTGAATGTTGTCTAGTTGTCTCTTGAGTGCTTGACTGTAAATACTAGGGCTTTCTGTGAAACCTTGAGGAGCGCGTGTAAACATATAGCTCCTTCCATTTAAACAAAATCCGAAAAGAAACTGGCTGTCTGGATGAATTGGAACACTAAAAAATGCATTCTTGAGGTCAATAACAGTGAAAAACATGGCTTCGGAATCAATGGCTGTTAACAGGGAAGAAATGTCTGGGACGACTGGGTACTGAGGAATAATACATTTATTAAGCTCTCGTAAATCAATCACTAATCGATATACTGGGGGTGCATTCGGATCAGTACGTTTCATGACTGGAATGATCGGAGAATTGCATACATTGGAGTCAGTTTCTACAACTACTCCTTGAGCCATGAGCTCGTCAATAATTTTGGATAAGGCTGCTACAGCCTCAGGTGGCAATCTGTACTGCCTGATTCGTGGTAACACTACACCTGGTTTGAGAGTCACACGATAGGGTGTGATTTGCATGTAACCTACATCAGTTGGACCTTGCGCCCATAAATGCTGTGGAACATTAGACAATCTCGGATCAAAATCTCGTAATACATAGTGACCCTTAAAGTCACGTAGGAACAGACGTATTCCCTCTGGGGAACAGCAAATAACTGCACCTAATTCTTTCAGTGTCTTAATACCTAATAGATTTTCTGGACATGACTTAGTAAGTAACAGATCAGTAGTACGGGACAATGGACCTACTTCTAGAGTAACTGGCTTAGATATTTCATTAACTATGGGTTTTCCTGAAAATCCAAGGGAAACATTTCTTGAGCCTGAGAGCGGAGCCCCTGGAACTTCGGCGTGACTAATTGTGGTCCTACTTGCCCCTGTATCGATCAAAAACTTTCTGTCTTTCCCTAATACTTGACTGTGAACATAGGGACCTTCTTGGTCTACAGGTATCTCGATGAGAGGCAAGCCTACCTCCCTCTCTAGGCTGTTTCATGAATATGACTGGTACTCTGGATACTCGGACTGTGCATACTGGTACATCTGCGATGTAACGTGCTGTGTTGCAGCAATGGGCTGCGGTACTGTAACGGTCTGTGGTGCATTCTGTGACTGAGGAGTCTGTGAAACTTGTTCTTGTCTCGGCGGACGTGGTCTTTCTTTAGTCTTACCAGTAGCTATGTTGTGTTTCAGAACTGCACACTCGTTTATAAAATGACCTGGCTGTTTACAATAATTGCAGTTCCCTTTAACGGGAGCCGCAGGGTGACTGGCTTGATTCGGACCTCTCTTCTGACTGTCTTGAGGAATAGACTGTGCAACTAGCACTTTCATTTTCGTGTCTTTCATACGTTTTCTTTCGTGTTCTTGCTCTTCTCTAATTCTATTCTGGTGATACTGAAGCATCTGGAGCATCTGGGACGGAGTATTTGCTTGCCAGGTGCTTTCGACTTTCAAAACTCGGTTTTTAATTTGTGGACTTGAATTCTCGACTAATTTGGTAACGAAAAGATGAGGGTATGACTCACTACTTGTCTTGAGACCACTGTTAATACTGAAACATTTCTCAAATCTAGAATAAAAATCACTAATATCCTCATCTTGTTTCTGTTTACAGGCTGAGATTGCATCCCAGTCTTCTTTCCTAGTTGTCAATAATCTGGGTAAAACTTGAATCAATAATTCTGGTAATTCTTTACATTTATCTCCAAGACCGGTACCTGGTACTCGTGTCTTGTCTTCAGCTTCTAGAGCTGCCCAATCGATCTTTTTCTCTCCCACCTCCCATTCTTTTTCCTTTAACTTTTCATACACCCCTGCGGGTAGCAGGACCTTTAACATTTTAATGATATCTGGGTAAGTGTATTCTCCCATACGGAGCATGTCTTTTAATTCTCTATGGAACCCTGCTGGATCTTTGTCATGACAGGGGATTAATTTCTTCATTTCAAGGAGTTCCATCTTTGATATCGGAGTGTATACAAACACTCGTTGCATTACGCCACCCGCCCCTTGGACTGGGTGGACTTCTCGTAGCGGATTCTGTCTGTCTATGTAGAATGGTTTACTTTCTGGGGGTGAGACATGAACAAAATGCGGGTTCAGGAACGTTCTATACTTGTGGCGCTGTTCTAGAATGACACTAATTAAATCGGTACCTAGACCTCTCCATCTATACTGGAGTAACTCGTTCAGGATATCGTGCAACGGGCCTGGATCAGAATGTTGACCCTCATACAGGGTAATGAGGTGCTGGATCATATACATACCCACCAGTCGTTGCTCGGCTGGGGGCAGTTTCAGAAACATTTGTGCCACTATTTCGTCTGGAAAAGTGGTAGAATCAGTAATCCATCGGACTGCTGATCGGGCTAGTTCTTGTTCATGCATGGTACTTAATTCACTGTAACCGACTCGTGATTTCAGGATGTGATCGGTAGCTTGAAATACTTGTTCTAGGGAACCTTGTTCTGGTGCTAGATGATGAAAAATAGACTTAGGTTCTGGACGTAAATGGCGATCTGGAAATCTGGATTTTCCTACATACGCTATTCTGGCGGGATTCTCGTCTTCCTCTTCAGGATCAGAGATACTTTCTTTCTCGCTTACTTGTGCTGCTTTACGCTGTTCGTGTAACCTTATTATTTCTTTACGAATTTTCTTGTACATACTTTCCATGGCACTAATGGTCTTGTGCTTACCCTCGGCTATATTATCACTCCACCTTGTTAAGATTCTCATTTCGGCGGGATCTTTAGACGGATAATCTTGTTCTCTTATTAGACAATTGATCAGGAACTTTAATATCATGAGCTGAATCTCGGCTTTCCTTTGAGACATAATCTCGCCAATGCTTTCTGGATCATCCCCTGTACGGATGAAACGATATATTCTGTCTAGATCTTCTTTCATATTTGGTAAGGTGACTAGATACTCGGTCACCCTTCTTATGCGTACGGAATATAAAACCATATTATACTCGCCTGGGACTGTGTCATAGACACATTCGGCAAGGGCTTGTCTGATTTCTGTAACAGACTTATTACTTTTAGGAGTACGCTGTGATGCTTGAGCATGTAATTCGAGTGCTGATAAACGCTTGTGTGGCGGTGGGGTTTGAGGAGGACCTCCTCCTGCGGCCCCTAGACTGGAATCGTCGACTGACATTCTTCGTGCTTGCAGGGTCGGTAATTGTAACGTGGGCTGAACTTGTATGGCAGGCTGACCCGGGGGTACCGTAACAGGTACCCCGGTGTCTGGAGGAACGGGAAGTGCCTGATTTACAGGGACAGGTGGAGCGCGAACTGGATTTGCATATTCTGGAACTGTGTCGTCCAGATAGGACGAAATAAAAATATCAGCTGCGGTCGGTTTGTGACGTAGCTTGGTCGGAACTAATGGTGGCGGGAAATTACTGGGTGCCTCTGGGGTCGCTTTTGGCAAGCCTTCGGCAAGGAGAGGGTACATACCCTTAATAAGGGCATGCCTCTGTCTGTCTGACTGTTCGACTTTGACTTGTTCACCTATCTCGATTAATTCTCTTTCTTGGGCTCGTTCTTGGGATTCTCTACTTAACTCTGACTTTCTGACTTCCTTTTCCGTTCTTCTATGCGCTTCCTTACGCCATAACTCGATGGCATCTTTCTGTGACTGTCTGGCTTTCTTTTTCCATAATGCTTCTTCTACTCGCATGATACATTCGGCATCCCATGTACCCGATACGGGCCATCTATACTTTTCTTCTAACTGTTTGGTATACTCTACCCATAAATCTAGATACAATATGGCGCTTATGCCATGTTTCTGATACATAAAGTGACCTGGACTGTCCCTAGGCGGAACAGGAACTGCTGCTTCCAGCAGACCCTTTCTAGTTTTTAACTGACGTAACTTGGAAAAGAGCGGCATTCTAAACTTGAATCGGAACACAATACAATACACGAAAAACAATAACAATTGGGAGAACAATTCAGGCATACCACGACATTGGAAATACATTAAACAATAAACAATATCATAACATAACAGTTCGAACAGAATACTACCTGAAAATACTGAAAACAGAAACAGAACAGAATGCTCGAGAACGGAACAGACTAGAGTTACTGGATGCACTGCTGTAACAGTACGGAACATACCGGTCCCATAAAGGAACGCATCAAGACCCGTATCCACCTAGGTGAACACTTCGTTTGTGGGCTTGGGTACCACCAACCCACGGACCAGGGGTCAATTTAGACTGACCCTGTCTAGACACTACCCCAGCAATGGTACTCACCGGGCAGCACGGAACGGAAAGCCTCGGACGGGACCGGACTACGACGGACTTCGGACTTCGGACTTCAGTTACAGGTGGGCCTCCGGATACCTCGGACCTTGGACTCTCGGCTTGGGCTCTGGTCGGGACTCGCCGCGTTCCTCCACCGTCTCGTTCGGATGCTGGACCGCCTCCTCCGTCTCCTCCGTGGGCCTGAGGGATACTTGAAGCAGAAATATCTGCACTTGGCCAGTATGGTTCCGTCACGACTGCAGAGGGTCAGGGGGTCGGCGTGGCTTCACCGACGCGTGGGGAAAGGGCAGGTCCCTATTCGGGCGCCATTATGTGGTAAATAAATAAATAATACCCTATTTTTGACTAGACTTACAGCATAACAGATAGCTCAATAAATAAGAGTCAAGATTCGAGGTAGTAGGAGTTTCTGCAGGTTTATTACAGCATAAGGACAGGATCAGGACAACCTGCATAGGAACAGAATGACAGGGCCCAGCAGGACAACTGGGGCCCAGCAGGGGAAAAGAGGCCCAGCAGCTGCTGGGGCTAGGTCTGGGATGAGCGCGCTAACATTCAATAACAAAACATTGATTTATATACATAGCGCAAACACATAGCATTACATTGCAGTAGGCGTAACAGTAGGTGGAGTAGGAGGCGTGACGCGTAGCAGTCGCGAGAGATAAGAGAAATAAGAGGTGTAACTAGGAGTTTACTTAGACATGTGATGCAAAACGTAACAAAATATGTCATGAATGGGCGGAAACTTTGGAGGGGGCTACCTAAGGAGCCGGGACCTCTAACCTAATGGTGCGCGAAAACTGACAATGACGTGTTACTAGGAGAAGCTGGGGGCTACGAACTCTGTGCTAGGAGCAGAGACTAGAGTCTGGAGGGTCGGAGCGACATGTACCTAAACCCTATCTGGTATCTACTGTTTAGGGAACATGTTGATATAAACTAGAAGTCATGAGGGGAAAAACTAACTTGATTCTAAGACTGGACCATGCATTATTCTACATGTAGTGCGTGATGAAGAATACTAAATGACCATTAAATACAGTATTTCTCTAACATGGAGACGAGAAGGCTAGACAATGACGGAAACTATTGATGCAGTTCAGTAGCTTAGGAATGCAGAGGAGGAGGACTGAACTGATAGCTGGAACTATAACATACTTTTGGCAGACTCAGAGGCAGAGCCGGGGTGCACCGGGCACTGCGAGGCAGGAAGTAAGTGAAGGGTCGAGGATACAGGTGGGGGCTGTATCGCTCCTTAGCGAGGCTTTCAGGAGACAGGAGCTGAATCTGTGGTCCGGGCCCTTTTTGAGGCCTGGAAACGGGGACTTTATAATTGAATAACGTGCACACTGAGAAACGTGGCAACATTACTTACATAGGCCTGATATTCGTAGTATTCACGAGGACTGGAAACTAACATACTAGAGGTGGACACAACTGTAATTGCGTCTTTAATCAGAAATGGGGAATAACATATGCATATTGGTCATGCACACATAACATATGATGGATGAGGCGTAGGGACACAGAACATGGCAAAATTTACTTTTCCACACATCCATGAATTCTAAGTCATCAATGGGTTCCATAACTTGTTCATTGTTGCTGTCCAGAACAATTTCGAAGGAAACATTCTGCTCACCTTCCATTTTATTGCTGTAATTTGCATAAAAAATAAATATATCAGTAGTGATAGGACACTGTTGGGTTTAAGTTCAGACAGGTACTTGTGAGTTTATAACAGAGAAGTAATCTATTGGCACTGTATGGTTTCAGGCGTGAAGTAGTACTATTAAAAAGTGCCTGTGAAGAAGCCTAAGTAAATTCATAATTATACCACAGAAACCTAAATCAATCCATAATTATAATAAAGAAGCCTTTCTCAATGTCTAACTCTTACAGAGGGATAGTATATAACTATCTGAAAATGTTTTCAAATTTATAAAATAATATCTCACCTTCTAAAAACAAGTTTAAGTTGGGAGTGAAAATGATCTTGCAATGTAATTCAGGAAGTAGTAGTCAAAATGGCTGTGTTTCTCTCTCTTTCTTTATATATATTCAGGTACATAACCAATCAAATGTCAGGTAAAAAAAGTAGAAAATGAAAGTAACATTTTCATTGGTTGTCAATTCCAACACTTCAGATGTGTTTTGAGAAGTAATTTACCTCAGGGTATTTAGAGAGGTCTACAGGCTAAATGGTTAAATGGAATTCCAATCAAATTTGTGAAAATGGTAGGGATTGGTATGTAGTATGAGCTAATCTATATTTGGTGAAATTGTCTCCAGTGGCTTTTCTGTAAACTACTTTCCCACCTTTTTTGATGGTGCGCTTCCCAGGGAGCGACCCGGTACGCGAACTGTTGAGCGCCCCGGTTCGCGAACCTTAAGCGTTACGGGAGTCCACCATTTTGTGTTTCGGTCGAATTAAGATACAAGATGGAGGGCAAATAATGTTCAGAATGGGTAGAAGGGGGCACGGTAGACTTATCTTGACCCCCTAGGTTTTCTGAGGGTGGCTGAGGAGGCCCATATGTGCGAAAAAAAAACATTTTTTTTAAAATTTAGCGAGGTTAGCTCCCGGTTCGCGTACCGGGTAGCGCCCCAGGGAGCGTACTTTTTTGAAAATTAGTGAAAAATGTTAGAGTAAAATAATAATTGTGAGTGATCAGATGTAGGGTAGCTCTGAGAAGAGCTTTTGGGTTTATGGTACATTTAGGTACTTATAAGTAGGTACCAATGCACAGTCTTAAATTCAGAATGAAAATTCTGTTGCCCTCATCTGAGAAGTGAACTCCATCTCCTCTGTAGATATCTTGCATGTAGTAACGCAAGTTATTGTTGTACAGGGAGCCCATTCCATGGTCTCTCATGTAAGCTGAAACAGATTTGTGTACATGCTTCCTCGACTTCTCAATTTGTGGACAAAATTGGTTTGACCACCTCCATTTCTGTCTTTGGCATATATTTGAATATACCAAGGCAGTTTGAGGAAAAAGTGCCATCAATTGCTCAAAGGTGTCCTTTAAAAGCATTTCCAGACCTACCCCAGTCAAAGTGCCCAAATCATTACCTCCACAGTGCACAATTAACAGGTCAGGTTTTGGCAAATGCATAAAGGTTTTCACCAATGGTATCAATTGGTGACATTTTAATCCTCTGTGGCCAAACCACTTAATTTCCACATCTTGTAAATTGAGGTTAGGTAAATTTCTGTTCTTAGCATACCTGTGAGCCCAGTGGATATAACTATGTCCAACAATCCAGACAGAAAACATGGTGAGAGAAGGTTCTGCTGCAGTCAGATGAAGTGTGGCAATGAAATGGCAGTTGAAAAAATGAGAGTTTAAAATGAAAAAAACGGTGGAGTTTCTGTGTTAATGAAGCAGTAACAGTGATTGGTGGATTTTGATTGCTGAAAACAGAAAGTTAGGGTGCATGGATGAGTTCTTTGAAAGATGTATTTTGAATGGTCAATAAAAAATAATTAAATGAAAGATTGCAGTGGATACGCAGGTGCACTGAGAGTTCAGAGTTCAATTGCAACATTGTTGTGTGAACTTGCAAACACCAGAGGTCTTCCAAGAGGTGGTTGCCATGCAGAAAAGGCATGAAATGGCAGAGGGGGGAAGGGTTTTCATTTAAAAAATTGTGAGGGAAGAGTTTTGATTGGGTGACATGAGAGATATGTGTGAAGAATTACAGCATTTCTGTGCTTTTGATAGCTGCAGACTCTGGAGTGCATACCTTTTGCTCTGCTGAAGACAAATTGGTGTGTTTCTGAGACTGTTTTCAAACTCAAAGTATTTGCTAAGGTGAGAAAATATTTCTTTTTAATTAGATAGAGAATAGTGTGCTTTAAGGAGAAAATTATGAAGAAAGTTGTGTTTTTCAAATGTTGCTTTGTCTCAAGTGTTTTACAAATAGATTTTGTTTCTTTGAGAAAATGTAATTGGAGAAAATGTGAAGTATTAGTACTGACAGGGTGTTTTTCTGCATAGGAGCTGTGGAGTCTTTTCAAATTATGACTAGAAAATCGTTTTTGAGGAAAATTAATGGTTATAATATTTCTGACAAGGACATAATGGTGTATGCTTCTTTATAATGCAATTGACTGTCTCTGATGTTATTTTTCCCATTTTAATGTAAGACCTTTCTCTGTGGCGCAAATTGCTTGTAAATATGCTCCCACCTGTGCATGGCAAATTTAGATTTTGAATGTTTGTGTTACATAGCCATGTTAAAAGTGATACAAACATGCTGCAAAGGCAATCAAAAAATGCTTTTATGTGTCTTAAGGACATTTTAAGTAATTTTCCCATGTGCAGTGTTTTGAAATTATGATTTGAAAATCGTTTTTGGGGAAAAGGAATTGTTTTTAAATTTATGACAAGGACATAATGGTGTATGCTTCTTTATAAGGCAATTGACTGTCTCTGATGTTATTTTTCCCATTCCAATGTAAGACCTTTCTCTGTGGCGCAAATTGCTTGTAAATATGCTCCCACCTGTGCATGGCAAATTTAGATTTTGAATGTTTGTGTTACATAGCCATGTTAAAAGTGATACAAACATGCTGCAAAGGCAATCAAAAAACGCTTTTATGTGTCTTAAGGACATTTGATGTCATTTTTCCCATATTACATTAAAAGACCTTTCTCCGTGGGGCACATTCCTTGTAAATATGGTTACACTTGTGCATGGTAAATTTAGATTTTGACTGTTTGAGTTACATAACCATGTTAAAAGTGACCCAAAAAAAATGCAAAGGCTTTCAAAAAACACTTTCATGTGTCTTAAGGACATTTTAAGTCATTTCCCTGTGGGCAGTGTTTTCAAATTATGACTTGAAAATCGTTTTTGAGGTAAAGGAATGTTGTTAATTTTTATGTGCGCCATATGCCCCCAAATTTCTTTTTCAGGGGTGCAGCAGGGTGTTCTTGAGACACCCCTGCACCTTTGGAAAAATTCCTAATTTGCGATAAGCTAATTGCTAATCGCAAATTGCACCTTCATTCCTATGGGCATCCTGGCCCATGGAAATGAATGAGTAATTTGCAATTAGCAATTTGCTCATCGCAAATTAGGAATGGTAAAGAATCGCTATTTATTCTTTAAAATTCGCTATTTTGGAAATGCAAAATAGTTTGATGATACATATGGCGGTTGATCTCTAACAAGATAAGAAGCTTAGGGATACATTTATGATGACTGGCGCAATGAAGTGGACATCACTTACTTCATTGGTAGAGCTTTACATGTATTATCTCCTCTGTATTCTTCATCAAGCGTAACTTTAATCTGCAATCCTGAGTAGGCCTCACCTTAAACAAACCTCTGGATAGGCCACACCTTATCGTCATCATGAATTAATCATTTAAAATGCTAGGGACAGATTTATGATAGGTGTATGCCTCTTTTGCGCCACTTACAAAACACTGCCCATGGGGAAATGACTTAAAATGTCCTTAAGACACATGAAAGTGTTTTTTTAAAGCCTTTGCAATTTTTTTGGGTCACTTTTAACATGGCTATGTGACTCAAACAGTCAAAATCTAAATTCACCATGCACAGGCGGGAGCATATTTACAAGGAATGTGCTCCATGGGGAAAGGTCTTATAATGTAATATGGGAAAAATGACATCAGAGACAGTGAAATGCCTTATAAAAAAGCATACACCATTATGTCCTTGTCATAAATTTACAAACCATTCCTTTTCCCTAAAAACGATTTTCAAATCAAAATTTGAAAACACTGCACATGTAGAAATGACTTAAAATGTCCTTAATTCAAAATTTGCTATTCCTTATTTTGCGATTGCACTGAAGGATTTGCAAATTTTGCGATTCCTTAAATGCAATGTATCAAACAAAAAATACGTAAAAAATGACATTAAGGATTTGGAAACTACCACCAACTTCTAGTTTGTGGTAATTTGCGAATTCTTTTCAAAAAGCTTTTTTTCCAAAAAACAAAAGGTGCCATATGACGCCAATACATGCCCTTAGGGCATGTATGTGCGCCATATGCCCCCAAATTTCTTTTTCAGGGGTGCAGCAGGGTGTTCTTGAGACACCCCTGCACCCTTGAAAAAATTCCTAATTTGCGATGAGCTAATTGCTAATCACAAATTGCACCTTCATTCCTATGAGCCTCCTAGCCCATGGAAATGAATGGGTAATTTGCAATTAGCAATTTGCTCATTGCAAATTAGGAATGGTAAAGAATTGCTATTTATTCCTTAAAATTCGCTATTTAGGAAATGCAAAATAGTTTGATGATACATATGGCGGTTCATCTGTAACAAGATAAGAAGCTTAGGGATACATTTATGATGACTGGCGCAATAAAGTGGACATTACTTACTTCATTGGTAGGCCTTTACATGTATTATCTCCTCTGTATTCTTCATCAAGCGTAACTTTAATCTGCAATCCTGAGTAGGCCTCACCTTAAACAAACCTCTGGATAGGCCACACCTTATCGTCATCCTGGATTAATCATTTAAAATGCTAGGGACAGATTTATGATAGGTGTATGCCTCTTTTGCGCCACTGTGCGTCACTTTTATGATGCAGCGGCGGTGCAAAAGATTTGCTATGAGGCGACAAAATTACAAATTGATGCATTTAGGCAGATGTGTCATGGTGTAAAAAAAACGTGCCACATGAAACTGATGCAGCAGTGATGCAAAAGATGCACCATGTTGCAAGACAGGCCTCACTTGGGACATATGTATCAAGCTAATTAGCATTCCCAAAGATCAAAATTCTGCAAATTTCGGCCTTTGCGAATGCTAATTAGACAAATGGTATGTATCAAACAAGTTTGATGCAAAATAAGGAATAGCAATATTTGCTATTCCTTATTTTGCGATTGCACTGAAGGATTTGCAAATTTTGCGATTCCTTAAATGCAATGTATCAAACAAAAAATATGCAAAAAATGCCATTAAGGATTTGCAAATTACCACCAACTTCTAGTTGGTGGTAATTTGCGAATTCTTTTCAAAAAGCTTTTTTTCCAAAAAACAAAAGGTGCCATATGACGCCCATACATGCCCCTTAGGGCATGTATGTGCGCCATATGCCCCCAAATTTCTTTTTCAGGGGGTGCAGCAGGGTGTTCTTGAGACACCCCTGCACCCTTGAAAAAATTCCTAATTTGCGATGAGCTAATTGCTAATCGCAAATTGCACCTTCATTCCTATGGGCCTCCTGGCCCATGGAAATGAATGGGTAATTTGCAATTAGCAATTTGCTCATTGCAAATTAGGAATGGTAAAGAATTGCTATTTATTCCTTAAAATTCGCTATTTAGGAAATGCAAAATAGTTTGATGATACATATGGCGGTTCATCTGTAACAAGATAAGAAGCTTAGGGATAGATTTATGATGACTGGCGCATCACCAGGGATGTGCCAGTCATCCTGCGCCGCTGTTCCGCCACCCATGGTGTGCTGCATTTACAATGCGGCGCAGCATGGGGCAAAAATGGCACAGATGCGTGACGTATCTGTGCTGTAAAGGTGGCGCATTGCTGGAGTTGTATTGCAAGTGTGATGCAGCTCCAGCAAGGCTCAGAGGTGCCCCATCTCCACAATGTTGCGTCAAGACCTATGCCTGCTTAAAGCAGGCGCAGGGTTTTGACGCAGCTTTCTCCTATCTGATTGTAAATGCGGCACACCATGGGTGGCAGAGCAGCGGTGCACGTTAACTGGTGCATGCCTGGGGATGTGCCATTTAACATAAATCTGCCCCTTTACATTTAAGTATGTGCAGGGGACACAGAGTCGGTGAGGCTTATCCAAGGTTAAGAAGAGATGAGTCCTGTTCACTGAAAAATTAGACATAGGCTTCACCTGCTCAGCATCGCTGGACATGGCTAAATAATATCTGCAAAATGTTACTCTTGTTAAACAATTTTACTATTATAATCTCTGAGATTTGTCTCTTACTCTGCAACATCTCATTGTTGTTATCTTTCTTTAAAGATAAAGACAACATCAACATGAGCGATAATCTGCAATCAGTTGATTTTGACCTCATCATTGAACTTGTAATTGAAACATCAGTGGATGTTGATCCCTTGGATAATTTAAATCCTGAGGATGAAGAAGAACGTGATGAGGATGCAGATTTGTCCGAATTATATGACATAGGGTGGGAAGCTGACCTGCTTGAGCCTATGGAACTATAAACATTTATTTTAAAAATGTATAATAAAAAAAAAAGTAAAAATGTAAACCGTTTAATTTAAAAATAAAGACACCTTCAAAAACAGGTTATGTGTAGTGTCTTCAATAAAATATTCAAATATGCTCATAAAATTAGATCAGATTCACATATAAGATAGCACAGGTAACATGATTATAAATTCCATTTCTTTTCTGCTATTTCTGTATTCTAAAATTGCCATGCACTAAAAAATCTTCTATGTAAAAATGTAAAGTAGTGTTTTAAGTTTTTGATTACTGTTATTGATGTACTGTTGGGTAATAGTGGTTAATAACATTTTTTAATATATTTTACCACAGATTCAACTGCAGATCATTTCAACATTTCACCATGCCAACGAAAGAAAGACTGAGAAAGGCTGCAAAACGTCAAAGACAGCAGGTGATTGAAAAAAAGCAGCAGTCCTCTAACAAAAAGATTTGTCAAGTCAACAAGAAAGCACCGGGTAAGAGTACAAAAACATTCATAAGAAATATTTGCAGTAAAAAAAATATTACTACAGAAAATGTTTCAGTCCAGAAAAAGAGAAACAATTCAAATGGAAAGGAAAGGCCAATCAAAAATGTTACTGCTAGAGCAAGAGATAACTCTGTGCATGATAGTAGAAGGAAACAACAGTTTAGGGACATTCGTAAACGAATGTTCCGCAACAGGATAATTGGCAATTTGTTAAAAAATATTAAGAAAGGTCAACAGAAAGTGTTTTTTTATAAGAGAAAAAAAAAGTTGAGAAAGTTATTGATCAGGCATTTGAAATTAAACGTAAGTTATTTATTTTGATAATCAATAGAATTAGGAAGCTAAACAAGGCAATTTATGATTTCAAAAGAAATAGTAGATGGAAGAGAATAGTTAATCGTAGTAATTTTTGTGAAGTTTTTTCTGGAGAATGGATGCATAGTTCAAGCTGTGAGGCATTTTTTAATGAGGAGAGTTATTTCCAGGATAATGATTTGGTGCATGCAGTTGACACCAGTGGTCGTGCTTATGAAGTGAAAGATGGTTGTCCAGTTGAAAAAGAAAAACTTGTGACAACAGAGGCAGAAGAGGTGTTAGGTAATGAGGTTTTAGGAAGACGTGCTAAGGGTCCTGTGTACACCTGGAAGTGTAGTAGTATTTGCAGTGTGCGACAGGATTCCATCAATTTGCTTTGTGATTTTGTACGGTCATTTAATAAGAAAAGTTTGAAGCAGAAAATAAGGTTGTTGCAAGAATTAGATCCTTGCAGAGTGAGAGAAGTGACAGGTTTGCATGGTCATTCACTGGCTTGTCTTTCCAGGAGAGTATGCCAGAGTGTTTTTCATCATTTCAGGATGCTAGCAGTGCATCATAATAAAGTGAGGAAATTAGTTAGAATGTTGTATTATGCTAAGAGTCCAGCAATTATGCTTAAAAAATTATGTGCTGCTCTTTTGCATGGTTCTGAAATAGATGTGAAGAATATATGTGAAGAAATTGAGTTTTGTTACTTTGGAAGTAAAGAGGAGAATGTTGAAATTGACCAAGAAGAAGCGGGTAATGTGGAAGATAGTGTACAGGTTTCCAGTACAGATAATTTCCAGAGGGAAATTGCCACGTTTCAGGTCAAATCAAGTGAGAGGCCCGATTTCACTTGTGTGTGTTGTCGACGCACTTATTATAAGAATCAGACTAAGTTAGTGGATTTATATGCAAAAAGTGAAAGGGAAAATAATAGTGAATGGAAGGATTTCGCAACATACTTGATGGTAGAAAATTGTTTTGATTTGGGATTGGATCAACGTGTGTGTACTTATTGTTGTTGCAAATTAAATCAAAACCAGATGCCTGCTAGAGCAGTTCATAATAATCTGGAATTGGTTGAGATTCCTTCTGAATTGAAGGATTTAAATACTTATGAATCTATTTTGATTCAAAGTATCCATCCCTTTCAGGCTATTGTAAGAATGGAGCCAAAGACAGGGAAATTGCCTCCATCAGATTTACAGAGAGGATTAAAGGGAAGAGTTGTTTATTTGCCTCTAGATTTGAAGAAAAACATTAACACAATTGGAGTAGAAAAAGTGGACGAGGAACCTCTGGTTATCTTAGTTAATGGGGTTCCGACAAAGAATAAGAAAATATGGCAAGATTTAGTAGATGTTAGGAAAGTTAAAAAGGCAACATTGTATTTGAAAAAAAATAATAAATACTATAAGAATGTATATGTTGCAGAAGAGGAAGTAAGTGAGGAAGAGGATAGCGATTTGTGTGCTGGTCAAATTGAGAAAGTAGAAACTTCTACTAGTGAAGAAATATATGAACATTATAGTGTTCATCCTTTGCATTCCAAGGAAGTCTTGGGGAATGCTATTGAGTTGTTTCAAATGAAACAAGCCAAAGGGAGTCCCATTAGTGTTTGGGAGGAAAGTTTGGAAGCTCGGTGTTTCCCACAGCTTTTTCCAACAGGTCAGGGAGGAAGATATGATGAGCGACCTCATCAAATTCCTGCTTCTGAATACCGGACTTTGCGATTGTATGCAGGAGATGCTAGGTTTCGACAATGCATTCCTTATTTGTTTCATCTCCTGTTTGAAAGCGATCTGTCTGGACTGTCATATGCAGTGAACCACATCTTGAAAAGTGGTATACACATGCAAAACATCTCGGCAAGTGACTTTATGGATAAAGTCAATGTCCAAGACAGTATTTTGGATTCTCACCTGATTAATCTCATGGCGTGTCAGCGTGGTACTAATGAGTACTGGTACCGTCGTCATGGTGATTTAAAATGTATGCTGAGGAACTTAGGTACTCCCACATGGTTCCTCACTCTGAGCTGTGCCGAGTATGGCTGGGAAGACTTATTTGAATTTCTACGAGAGGCAAATGCTAACGTAGAAAACATCGAATTCAAGACACCCGGAGAACTGTGCTCTTTGGATCCAGTCAATGTATGTAGGTACTTCAATCATAGATTTGAAGCTATGATGTCTTTCATCATGAATAAGAAGAATCCACCTCTTGGAGAGGTGTTGGATTTCTTCTGGAGAAAGGAGTACCAAGCAAGAGGTGCTCCTCATATACATATGTTGCTGTGGATCAAGGATGCACCTAAATTTGGAACGGATCCAGAAGACTCAGTGATGAGTTTCATCCAACAGTATTCTACGTGTGCTGTTCCAAACGCAAAGGAGAAGAAAAGCCTAAGAGAAAAAGTTCTGCGTTTCCAAAGCCATCGATGTGGAAAGTACTGTCGTCGTAAATTCCGAAACAAGGACAAGTTCTACACCAAATGTCGTTTCGGTTTTCCACGACCGGTGATTTCTAAAGGAAGAGTAAACAGTTTGATGTCTTCGCTGCGACATAATGTGATGAAGAAATCACCTAAAAACACATACAATTTGAAGAGGAACGAAGAGTCCAAGTACATCAACGACTACAACCCGGTGATTTTGTCCATGTGGAATGCTAACATGGATATACAGTTTGTGGCTGATAACTGTATGGCTGTGGCTCGGTATGTGACGTCTTACATCACCAAAAAAGAGAAGACAGAATTGAAGGATATGTGGGAGGACATTTCCCATGAAAAGAGCCTCAGCAAGAAGTTGTACAGTTTCAGTCTGAAGATGTTGTCGCATCGAGAAATCAGAGCGTACGAATGTTCTGACCGGTTGTCTTCAGCAAGTCTCTATGCCAAGTCCAGGAGTACCATTTGGGCGAGTCTTGGTCTTGCTGCAACGCGTAATCGAGTTCTCAAACCTGTGCGGGAAATTGAGTATTTGGCGGAAAAGGAGCCAAACAGTACCGACATTTTGAAGACCAACATGTTGGATACATATTATCCAAATCGAAGCAGTCACCTCGAGAATGTTTGTCTATATGAGGTTCTGCAAAATTACATATTCAAGAGGAACATCAAAGAAGATACTGAGAAAGGAGTGTATGCTGTAATAGGAAGTGAGGGATGTCTGGTCAAGCAAAGAAAATGCCACTTGGTAAACCATCGAAAATTGAGTGGCGAATCTCCTGAAAAAAAGGAGTTTTTCTATTTAGCACTTTTGCAACTTTTCAAGCCTTGGCGTGCAGAAGAGGAACTGCTTGGAGATTTTCTCTGTTACGAAGACTCTTTCAATGCCGCCAAGGAGACCATAGAATGTCCTGCTTTTCCCAAATATGTACAAATGTTGAATGCGGAAATTGAGCAGGAAGCAATGATTGCAGCCGAGATTGCCAGAGACAGTTCTCAGGACAGTCAGAGTTCTGCTTCATTGAGTCAGGATCCACTAGGAGGACCTGTTATCGAAAATGAAGCTGCCACTGCTATGAATGAAGTGGAAAGAGCCATGGCACATGCTCAGGAGGATGCGGTTAACTTAGAAGAGTTGGAAAGACAACTCAACGTTGAGCAGAGGAAAATATATGACAAAGTTACCATGCAAATTGATCATGGATTAAGTCATGACAAGAAAGAGTGCTCATGTACGTCGTTGAAGCCTGTCCGACTGTACGTGAGTGGAGAAGCGGGAACTGGAAAAAGTTTCCTCATTAAAGCAATTTCATGCTATTTGCAGGAAAGGACAGAGTCATCGCTGTCTTGTGTTGTCACCGCTCCAACTGGACTGGCAGCACATAACTTTAAAGGGATTACTTTACATCGTTTACTGATGCTGCCAGTGGAGCATGACAACAAATTACAATATCACAAGCTATCTGGAGATGCTTGTTTTGAAGTTTCAAGAATCTTGAGGAAAATGAAACTTCTTATCATTGACGAAGTAAGCATGGTTTCCAATGTCATGCTTGCCTTTGTGCATTTGAGAATGCAAGAAGTTCTCAAAACAGAGTATGATGTGTTATTTGGTGGCAAACACATCATTGTTTTCGGAGATCTTCTGCAGCTGACACCAGTGAAAGGGCAACCTGTGTTCAAAATGCTCACGCATGAAGATACCAGGAAGTGCCTAGGCAGCATTGGCAAAAAACCCAGTTGATGGACAGTTTTTCAACATAATGAACAACAGCACCACAAACTTAAAATTCACCTATACTATCAGTAAGGAAAAAAGTATCTTTCTAGATACATAAATCTATATTAAGGATCATCAAGTCCATAATACCACACTACACAGAAAAGTAACCTCAACAAATGCCACCCTAGAAGCAACCAGCTTCCACCAAAAAACATTGTTGAACAGTATACCTTATGGTGAATTCCTAAGGATCCGCCGAATATGCAGTGAACAAGAACAATGGCAAAGTAACAGCAAACATACAAAGGAAAGATTTGTGAAGAGAAAATATCCCATAAAAGCAGTAAGAAAAAGTTGGGAAAGAGCAAACAAAAAAACACGTGAAGAATGTTTAAAACGGAAAAACTTTCAGGGATTTTTAAAGACCACACGAAACGGAGTCAGAAATAAGGTTAGCACACCCAATTTGGGTGATGAAGAAAGCCCTCACACACCGACCTAGTCAGTGTCATGCTTCATCATCGGGCCCCACCAAAGAGGCCGAGTGCCTCTTTGGTGTGCTGCGACGCCAGAAAGACTGCGGAGCTGGTTGTGTGGGGAGGGCGTGCTCTAAATTACAGTGAATTAATTTAAAAGTGCCTTAAAAAGGGTATCCAAAACAAAATTTAATGAGTGATCCCTAAGGCACAAAGAGTATTAAGTGTCTGGATTTAGTTGCCAAGGATTATGGTTGGTTAAATACAGAATATACTCAAATTAGTTTTCTTAGTCAACATGTTTCAGCCATAAGGGTGGTTGTTTATTACCAAGGCATTCGTCAGGACTAAACCCCGGCGGTATGGGCTCTCTAATCACCCACCCTAACCTGGGGACGTGAAAGTGAAAATTAAAAAGGTGAAAAAAGTGCTTAAAAATGGGGGAAGAGTAAGTTACTCATTCCAAAAAACTCCTTAAATTTTGGAGTGTAACAGCACCTGTAAAGAAGAAGGGACAAACAAACAGAAGACAAACAACAACATAATTATTATATGCCCTTCTGAATTGTCATCGTGCTCCATGATATGTGGCTTAAAAGTGGTTTTCCCAAAGTAACCAATGAATTTACAGCACCTTCCAGATAGCCCCTAGAGGAAGATAGCGCATAACTCTGGGAAGTGCAGTGCTAAGGGTGTACTATTTACAAGAAACAAACTAAAAATGGGGGGGTTTTAAAAACAAATACGTGAACTCCTTCTGAAGGGATCAATGGACCTCAAAGGTCTGTGCCCCTCAAGCTGGTATCTCTAGATAGAAATCTCACTTTCAAAAGGGGCGCTATTAGCACCATGGGTCACGGGAGGGGATCGGAGCGAACCTGGCACATCCTAGGAGAAAAGGAAGAACCATTGCAGTAACCTGTGCAAATGTAGACACTTAGCTTATATTGTAGAAGAAGACGAGCGACCTCGAAAGCGTCTACTCACGCCCTCAGTGCTCTCGATCCGCCGGAAACCTAGTTGTGGCCTCGATACCGGACCCCGAAGATGGGAAAACGGGGCCGGCAATGCGGATCTTAAGGGAAAAACAGTCGCGGTATGAGGTGGACAGTAATTGAAGTGATCAGTGGCCCAACCAACATCACTAATAGACTATTCGAAAAAGAGCAACGTTGGGTGTATCGTTTGGGGACCAATGTTAATGGGCTTAACGATGACATCCCATGGAGCTCAGTACTATCCTAAGGGTACAGCCCACACCATCACTCCTATATTGGTTTGCCAACCTGAAAACAATCTGTGTGGATCTTAACATTAACTCTGCTCTCCGTAGCTCTTAAGTATGTATTATTGCTCCCGGAAACTGGGTCTGCCACTACAGCATGTACCTAGCCTGCATGACATGAGTAGCGTAGCTGTACTGCCGCTTATTGACCAATTTAGCGGTTAACCCCTTACTCGACCTAGTTCATTGCTGTGTCATTGTCTATATCAGCACTAGGCACCCTACTATCAGCGCTCCTTGCCCTGTATAGTTGGCTTATTGATCTATGTAGCGATTTTATTCTACCTCTGATCCATTGTTAATCGGGGTTTATTTCATAGCCAGCGCCCCTATTTCCAAACATTTGGCACTAGCCCAGCGCCCCTGTTTCCAAACATGTGGCACTAGCGCGGCGTTTTACTTTTCATTTCCACTCACAAAGCACCGCTGTATCAGGGGGTCCATTGAAAGAGCTGGACGGCAACCAAGCCTCGCTCTCACTCCGGACCGCACCTTCCAGGGTGGGCGGGTGCGTTCCAAGCCTCGCTTTGCGGCGGAACACGCCCACCCGGAAACAGCGCGCAGACGCGACTGTTTTTCCCTTAAGATCCGCATTGCCGGCCCCGTTTTCCCATCTTCGGGGTCCGGTATCGAGGCCACAACTAGGTTTCCGGCGGATCGAGAGCACTGAGGGCGTGAGTAGACGCTTTCGAGGTCGCTCGTCTTCTTCTACAATATAAGCTAAGTGTCTACATTTGCACAGGTTACTGCAATGGTTCTTCCTTTTCTCCTAGGATGTGCCAGGTTCGCTCCGATCCCCTCCCGTGACCCATGGTGCTAATAGCGCCCCTTTTGAAAGTGAGATTTCTATCTAGAGATACCAGCTTGAGGGGCACAGACCTTTGAGGTCCATTGATCCCTTCAGAAGGAGTTCACGTATTTGTTTTTAAAACCCCCCCATTTTTAGTTTGTTTCTTGTAAATAGTACACCCTTAGCACTGCACTTCCCAGAGTTATGCGCTATCTTCCTCTAGGGGCTATCTGGAAGGTGCTGTAAATTCATTGGTTACTTTGGGAAAACCACTTTTAAGCCACATATCATGGAGCACGATGACAATTCAGAAGGGCATATAATAATTATGTTGTTGTTTGTCTTCTGTTTGTTTGTCCCTTCTTCTTTACAGGTGCTGTTACACTCCAAAATTTAAGGAGTTTTTTGGAATGAGTAACTTACTCTTCCCCCATTTTTAAGCACTTTTTTCACCTTTTTAATTTTCACTTTCACGTCCCCAGGTTAGGGTGGGTGATTAGAGAGCCCATACCGCCGGGGTTTAGTCCTGACGAATGCCTTGGTAATAAACAACCACCCTTATGGCTGAAACATGTTGACTAAGAAAACTAATTTGAGTATATTCTGTATTTAACCAACCATAATCCTTGGCAACTAAATCCAGACACTTAATACTCTTTGTGCCTTAGGGATCACTCATTAAATTTTGTTTTGGATACCCTTTTTAAGGCACTTTTAAATTAATTCACTGTAATTTAGAGCACGCCCTCCCCACACAACCAGCTCCGCAGTCTTTCTGGCGTCGCAGCACACCAAAGAGGCACTCGGCCTCTTTGGTGGGGCCCGATGATGAAGCATGACACTGACTAGGTCGGTGTGTGAGGGCTTTCTTCATCACCCAAATTGGGTGTGCTAACCTTATTTCTGACTCCGTTTCGTGTGGTCTTTAAAAATCCCTGAAAGTTTGATCGGAGATTGATCTGACCTCTCTCTTTTTGTTTATGTACGATTGGTTGGGGACTGAGAGAGTGTCTCTTTTCCCTTGCTCTCCCTTTGTTGTTGAGTAAAACGGAAAAACAACAACGAAGACTCAGAACATGGAAAAATCAGAATGATTATGGACTTCTCCCAAGAAAGCACCAACATTGGAAAGATCTTAAGAAAAAATTGGAAATTAGTTTAATTAGATTGCACTGTCAAAGAGATTATGGGGAACCATCCAATCATAACATACAGACGCGCAAAAAACTTGAAAGACCACATGATACACAGTAATTTTCAAAAAAAGAGACAGGATGACTGGTTAAAAACCAAGGGTTTCGTAAAATGCCATGGATGCAAGATGTGTCAAATTGCTAAACCGACGAAAGAAATTACGTTGGCAAACAAAAAGAAATGGCAAATTAGACAATGTATCACTTGCAAAACACCTTTCACAATCTATATAGTGGAATGCCCATGCCCCTTATTGTATGTGGGAAGTACCACAGTGGAACTAAAAAACAGAATACTGCAACATATGAGGGCAGCGATACACAAAGACCGGTCTAATGCCATATCCAAACATATGGAACAATTCCATCAATGACACTGGCAAAAGATGAGATTTTAAGGCATCCAAACAATCCCAAAAGGGGAACGTGGGGGCGATCGTGAAAGAAAATTGCGACAAACAGAATCAAGATTCATACTTAACCTGAGAACGCTGCATCCTTATGGTATGAATCAGTCGGAAGAATTATATGTCCACTTGTAAAGATCATCAGAGACAGTGAAGAAGTGAACATTTGTGTACCTGATGTTCGGCAAATAACGACACGAAAAAGAAACAAGGTATTAAATAAAACTGTTTAAGCCTATTGGAAGGCAGCAAATAATTATGGAAGACAATGTTGACCGAATCGGGACAATAGAATAAATTGAAAAAATATAAAGTCGAAGAAACTGAGAAAAATAAATCTTACTTTTGTCTTAAGAAACTACAAGGACCAGAATCCTCTGTATAAAAACAGGTGACAGGAAATGATCACAAAGAAGAAAACATTTAAAATTACAACCCGTTGATCGTGAGCAAGGTGGAGAGACACCGAAACGCGTAGATCAAGTGCGCTGTTAGCCCCTGTAATTTAAAATAAAAATAGATTTGTGAACTGAAATTGGGTGTGCGACCCGTTTGTTCCCCTGGTGGGGGATAGTTGGAGAATATATATATATATATATATATATATATATTCAACGTGCTCATCTCTCAGCTCCACAATATCCAGGAAAAGACGAGGCCAACCCACATTTTCAGTGCTATTTCTTGTTTATTGTTAGCCCTGCACCGCCGCGACTACGCGTTTCGATCCTTGTGGGACCTTGATCACATGACAAGCTACTAGGTGCAATCCACGTTTTTAAAGTGACCGTGCATAATTTTATCATAGACATAGAAAACATCCTTTGTAAACAATGTTTCAGTACTCCATTGGCAAGTCAAATCTTAATACCAAGGATTATGCAAAACTTCACATGTAGTTTGTATGAATACATTGCGTATTGTATCCCACAGAGAATACTTAAATTACATTAAAAGTCAACATTGTTCTGCATGTGTCAGACATGGGATAAAAACAAACAACTGTACATCATCATAAATTAATTTGCAATTATTACCTACTGGCGGTCGCCAGTAGGTATATATAGTTAGGATTTTTTCTCTATGGGTTTTTTGAAAATTCTATGTCTAATAACTTTGGCGTTTGTGGACGGAATCGGCTGAAATTTTCAGGAAAATGGCACATTTTGTTTCTGAGCAGCCCTTGAAAATTTGGGGGGGGTTCGTCCAGTGGGGGCCGAGAAAAAAGGGGGGTCCCAAAACGTGTTTTTAACATTGAGTTTTCCATAGGGCGGTTGGCCTCACTTTTAGCCCGAACGGCTGAATGGATTTGCACGAAACTTGGCAAAATTGTAGGGACTGGTAGCCCGATGTGCCTTTTGTAGGTCTCAATATATGTGCTCCAGTGGATTTTGAGAAATTAACGTTTAAAAAAAGATATATATCTGTAACAGCGGACCGGTTAGCGCTCTGGTTCGCGGACTTTTCGCGCAACGGAGCTTTGTGAAGCGAAGCTGATTGGTTCTCCGGCGTCTGTCAACATTCCAAACAGTCCGTAGCGGCCGCCATCTTGTCTCTCGGTAGGATCGAGAGACAAGAGGAGGTCAAAACAAAGGGGGAAATAACTATAAGGGGGCATAGTAGATCCTCGCTGACCCCCTAGGTTTGATGTGGAGGTTTTAAAAGGGCCCCGCGGGGCAAAAAAAAAACAAAATAATAATAATCGAACGGCTGAATGGATTTGCACGAAACTTGGCAAAATATTAGGGACTGGTAGCCCGATGTGCCTTTGCTAGGTCTCAATATATGTGCTCCAGTGGATTTTGAGAAATTAACGTTGAAAAAAAGATATATATCTGTAACAGCGCTCCGCTTCGCGTACTTTTCGCGTTACGGAGCTTTGCGAAGCTGATTGGTTCTCCGGCGTCTGTCAACATTCCAAACAGTCCGTAGCGGCCGCCATCTTGTCCCTCGGTAGGATTGAGAGACAAGAGGAGGCCAAAGCGAAGGGGGAAATGACCATAAGGGGGCATAGTAGATCATTCCTGACCTCTTAGGTTTGATGTACCATTTTGCCAAGTTTGGTGTAATTCCGTTCAGCCATTCAGGCTGTAGACGTATGTAAATGTCCTATGGAAAATTGCATGGGGAAAACACATTTGAAAGTGTTGAAATTTAGAACCAATTAAAATGTTACTTTGGTTTTGTATTTGTGTGTGATGAAAGTTAATTGGTTATGTATATATGTCAAATGAGAGGAAACCACAGCCATTTTGTGATACTACTGTCTGAGGTACATTTGTGAGGAATTTTTGGTGGTGAATTTCTGGTGTTTGATTTACACAGTACTAACACTTCTGCTACTTTTAAAAAGGTGAGTTGTTAATTTGTAAGGGGAACTATGTTGTACACTTGAAGATAATTTGAAAAATGTTTTCTGTTATTTATTTGCAGTCCTTCTGTTATACTAAATACTTGATGAAGTTAGTTTTATATTATGTATTACTAAAAACGATAAATGAAAGTGATTATTTTTTTCTGCAATTTACAGCAAGCAATTTCAAAATAAAATGGCTCACAATGAAGAGACCGTGGCAATTTCTTTTGAATTGTCCACTACATTGATTGAAATTGAGAGCACCAATAATGAAATATTGTCACAAGGAGGACATGACTTGTATGATTCCATTAGATTGATTGAAATGGACAGCACCAAGAATGAAATATTGTCACAAGGAGATGACTTGAATGATTCCACTACATTGATTGAAATTGAGAGCACCAATAATGAAATATTGTCACAAGGAGGAGATGGCTTGTATGATTCCATTAGATTGATTGAAATGGACAGCACCAATAATGAAATATTGTCACAAGGAGGAGATGACTTGAATGATTCCACTACATTGATTGAAATTGAGAGCACCAATAATGAAATATTGTCACGAGGAGATGACTTGAATGATTCCACTACATTGATTGAAATGGACAGCACCAATAATGAAATATTGTCAGAAGGAGGAGATGACTTGAATGATTTTTTTGATCAATCTCTTGATGGCGAATTTATCGAGTGTTTGGAGACCATAGAGTTACAAGAATCATCATTGCAGACTTTTAATGAGGAGATTCCAGATGAGATGATTGAAGAGGAAATTACTGATGAGGACATGTTACTAGTTGTTTCAAATTTAGAAAATTCTGAAGAATAAATTTATATTTAGAAATCAAAAATTGTTTGAGACATTATTTATTTTTATTTTTAATTTATGAGGTTGTAGCGAAGTGATTGTAGTATAAAATGAGACTTATAGTATAGAGTGCAACATTTTTATGTTACATGGTAAGTTTACTCATATTTACTTCCCTTCTGCCACTATATTATCTCCAATGTGTATTTGACATGTCTTCTTCATCTCCGGCCTCCTTTCTCTCACTGTGTGTCTCCGATGCATCTTATCGCTGGTATTTTGTGTAATTACAGAAGAGAGTAAAATAAAATAGTTCGGAACGTGAAAAGGGGGCAAAGTAGAGTACTCCTCACCCCCTAGGCCTTTTTAGGCGGTCCCAAAAGGATCAGTTTCTGCTTTCCTGAGAGATTATGGTATGAGTTCCATATACCACAATAACTTGCATTACAACATGCAAGATATCTATCTCCTATTACCAACTTTTGGAGATATTCGCGCTAAGTGCGAATATCTCCAAAAAGTAACACCTGCCCTGAGCAGTTCTTAGCCATGTTATCCAATGGGAGGTGGATAACATGGCTAAGAGTATTAGCTCGGTAATGCATGAATATCGCTGACTTTTTAGCGATATTCATGCATTGCGGCCGTTTATTATCGCATTTGCGATAAACCTTGATAATAGTAAGGTTTATCTTCGATAATTTCTGACGATGCTTAGTGGTAAAAAATTGGTTGGTAAGCATCGTTAGCGATAAATATCGCTTAACTTTGGTAATATGCCCCAACGTCTGTTAACGTTCGATTCGAAGGAAATGAGGAAGTGTTGAAAAACATTGTCTGCGCCATCTTGCCTTTTTTGAAATGCCACACTTTTGTCGTGCACGGCAGCCATTTTAGATGTCTTGACCAGACCCACTCTCTGCACGCTGTCGATTCGTAGCATGGCTCCTCACCCTCGTAAGCATCTCCCCCAGGCACTGGTCACCACCGCTCTCTGTCTTATGCATGGGCAATAAACCTTCCCCCATCTGCGCTGCTCTTCCCTGAGAATCACACTCTGTGCCCGCCCGACACCTCCCTTTCGCCCTATTCACTACCGCACCCTCTGACACTCCTCTTCCTCTGTGTCCGAATGTCCAGGCCGGTCCTAGGCTATCAGCTAGCCCTGCAGATGTAGTTTATGGCCCCAGCTGTAAAGAATCACCCCTCTTCAAAGGAGTTATAGTAGATCAAGGCCCACACCCGATGTGATCCGTCACAGCACACGCGTTCCTACTATCTGAAAACCATCCTGTATTGTGATTGGGGAGGGGACCGAGCCTGAAGCGGAAGATTCCAGGAATGACTCTTTGTACATCAAAGTTTTTACAATTATGTGTCACATTAAAAATATATAGCACTCCAACAAAGTAGTAGGAATATAAAACTTTAATAACATATAAATATATACAACAAAACAAAAACAGTAAAAACATTTAAACAACGAAGAGACCGTGGCAATTTCTTTTTAATTATCCAATAGATTTATTGAAATTGACAGCACCAATAATGAAATATTCTTGTCAGTAGCGGTCTGTTGTGCGAATAGTTCCAAGGCAGCAGAACGCGCTGAAATCTAGATGGCACGAAAGTGATGTCTAGTAAGTTGCCGCCCAGCAAAAAACGGCGTGGGGCGCCGCGGGGGTGAGTGAGTCCAGTAGGCACCACAGCTATTCTTACCGGCATTGCAGAATTACTGCTGGGGACAATGCCTGTGCTGTAGCAGGGTCACAGCAGAAACAAAAAGGATTCTGTTGAAGATGTTGTTGGTTTTCAATTTGAAAACAGTTCTGGTGTCAACTGCTATGCTAATGTAGTGGTTAATGTTTTGTTTTCTCTAGAAAATGTAAAAGAGGGGGAGGCAGTCCAAAGTTCCGTTAAAAGGGCAAAGGAAAGGATCGGTGGTTTGAACTATCAGTCAAAAAGGGGAGGGGGTGCAATAATTTTTCCTACCGGGTCACACTGTGCTTTCACCGGAAGTAAGGTCTGCAGGATTGTAGTAATTCAAAGTGAGGCTGGCGCCAGCATGGGAGCGCCGACGTCCCGCGGATACAGTTTCGTCACTCCACGGGCGATCATGGCAGTCATTCCCCATCGGGGGTCGGAGACTCCCGCGGCTCCTCTAGAATCTTCAAGGTCGTGGAGGACTACGGTGGTGGAGTCAACCAGTGACCGGGCCATTTCTTTATGTTGGGCCCGCTCTTGCCAGGTCGACCGCCATTTTGAGAGTTCGGCAGCTACCGGCGATCGCGGGGTCACATGAGCGGACGGGCTCCACCCTGCCGGGCGAGACGTTGCAGCATGGCCACAGTGGAAGAACCGTTATCTAGGTCGTTCCGAAACTGTGCAGCACTGTAGTTGTTAGGATGCCACCGCCTGGAGCGCTGAGGGTGCAGCTGGGAAGCCTCCACCTGGGGAGGCGGGAGAGGCCTGTTCGCACCGTCTCTCCCTCCCAGTGCACCCCACGGCGTCTCGCTTGAGATTTGTTATGGCCGGACCAGGCGATGAGGACGAGGGGGGGGTCGGAGGCATGTGCAAGACATCCCCCTCCAGTGTTGTCGCAGCCATTATAAAAGAAAGAAGTGTCCCGTCCGTCTTCGGGCCGGGCTTCCGGTGGATGTCGGCCGGACGCCCCTGGCTCTGGCCCCATGAACGGGTTTCTTGGTTTATCGGCTGCAGCCGGATCCCGTCGGCCTCGGCCCCCCGACCGTTGGTGGTCGGACCGGAAGAGCATGTGGCGGGACTACCTGCAACTCTCAAGGGCCACCGCGGCCGGACTGGGAGAGAGAGGGGAGGGTCGAGGAGACATTCCCCCCCCCTGCAACTGTTCAGCGTTGTAAAGGCAATCCCCTGGCCGGGTCCCGCTGGTCTCGGCCTCTCCTCCGGCTACACCCTACGTTAGGATCTCCTGGCCGAGGCGTGGCAGCAGGACCTGCCTTATATGGGCTGCTCCCGGCTGGGCGTAGCCGGAACCCTGCCCCACCTTGGAAGTTTCCAGAGTGGGGGTGGATGTTCTACTGACTTGCATTTTCCCTAGTCTATCGATTTTTTTGGCGTGGCAGGCGGTGGGACAGCGAGGGGTGATTTGGTTTCTCTTACTGTTTTTCTGGTCTCTCACCACTGGCATATTTTAACGTTTTCTTGTTTCTAGGACATTAATAGGTTTTATCATTACGTTATGTTATCGTTTCTTTGTTCGTTGTTTAATAAAAGTTCATGTTCATCAGTGGCCTACTGATTTTCGTTTTCCTATTTTTTTCTTTCCAGGTTGTTTCATGGTAAAGTTTCTGTTAACAGGATACAGTGATCACTTCGTTATTATTGCATATGTCCTTTTCACTAGGGGTGCTCTCTGGTCGGGCCAGATGACGTATCTCTAGTAAATGGTCCGGGTGAAAAAGGTGCATCAATCAGTGGGGAGTAGATAGGCATGACAGATTACAACGGGGGAGAACGGTCCGCATTACGTACCCTTTCACTACTTGCAAAGATTTTCCTACGTTTATTTGCAAACAGGGAATACCTCCAAAAAGAACTAATTCCCAAACAGTCAATGTTCGGACAATCAATCAATCAATGAGGAATGAAATAGGTACGACGTGTTAAAGGCTTGCGTTACCTACCCTTCACTATCTGCAAAGGGAGATAGAATATTCCTATTCTTCCTCGTTTGCAGGTAGAGAAGATCGTTAAGAGAATTAACTTCGAACAATTCAATGCTCGATTGAAACAATCAACAAGGGGTACTGTGAACACAAATGAACGCCGCTTATATACATACGCATTGCTATTTTCAACAGGTTGTTCCTAATGTTTCTATTTTAGCGAGGTCAAAAGAGATCCCATTAGTGGCCTACTGATTTTGCTCGATTCCTTTTGTTTTTTTACACGATTTTTCGCTATCTGCAAAGACTAAACAGAGTATTGCGACTCTGTGCTTGTTTGTAAATAGAGAATGAACCAAAGAGAACAATCAATCAAATGGAGAGAGAAGCAGGCACGACGGATTACAAAGGGGGAAAGGGCTGCGTTAACTACCCTTCACTATCTGCAAAGAGAGAGTACTCCTAATAGAAATGAGGGGTGGGGGGCAGCAATCAAAGCAGATCAGTGTGCATAAACACGAAAAAAAAAATTCTTACCACGTACTTGACATTCGACAGCTTATGATATTTGCTATTAAAAAACCATTGAAATTCACTGAAAAAACCATAGGTTATAGACCATATATAGTTAGGAATTAGCATTTACAAAACCTTGAAAATTCACTGAAAAAACCATAGGTTATAGACCATATATAGTTAGGAATTAGCATTTAAAAAACCTTATTTTACTCACACAAAACCATTGAAATTCCATATATAGTTAGTTGCACTAACTATATATTGCGCACCCGCAATCCACTGCTGATGATGTCACATATTACATCATTCATGACATGGTCAGTGACATCACTGATGACATCACTGATGACATCTCAAATGACATCACTGATGACATCACTGATGACAACATCCAGTGACTATGTTTCTGTAAAGTTAAAATATGTCTTACATATTGAAGAATGAGTGGATGTATAAGTGTCTGGACGAAGGATTTAGTAGGTGCATGACTGAATGTATGAGTGAGTGATTAAATGTGTCTCACTGAGTGCATGGGTTAGTGACTAAACTGTCTTAATTTGTGCATCATTATGTCTGTTGTTCTGTAAACTGCTGCATGTGTTGATCAGTAGCTATATGAGTAACTATATGGGTTATTGATTGATTGCCCAAGTATTTGCATGGGAGACTGAGTGTGTGTGTGGCTGGATGGGAGGTGTGTGACTCTGTACAGATCAATGTGTACTTGTATCAATGATTGTATAAGAGAGTAAGTATGTGTTAGTATATGGTTGAAAACGTAAGGTGCTCTATGTTTAACTGTATAGAGTAGAAAATGGAAGTGTGATTGATTCTTTACAGGACTGACTAGGTGTGTGAGTAACTCCATGGATGAGTGGCAGAGTGTGAGTGTCTGTATAGGTGTATGAGTGCATATGATTGTGTTGTAAACATGAGTGATTGTATGTATGAATGATTGTATGGGTGAATGAGTGAATGTGTGTGTAGACGTAGGAATCAGTGAGTACGTATGTAGTAACTAGTATTGGTGTGTCAATGGTTTCAAAAATTATACTCTGTTTTTAACACTGGGTGAAACAGAGGTTATATTAAAATGTGAGGAGATGCATTGTATTGTCACATGAATGATATCATCAGTGATGTGATCATTGATGTCAAGTGAGATGTCATCAGTGATGTCATTTGAGATGTCATCAGTGATGTCATCAGTGATGTCACTGACCATGTCATGAATGATGTAATATGTGACATCATCAGCAGTGGATTGCGGGTGCGCAATATATAGTTAGTGCAACTAACTATATATGGAATTTCAATGGTTTTGTGTGAGTAAAATAAGGTTTTTTAAATGCTAATTCCTAACTATATATGGTCTATAACCTATGGTTTTTTCAGTGAATATATATATATATATATATGAACAATTGTTGTGTTTAAAAACACCTGTGAAGAGAAATATATGCTTAAATATATAAAACCGAATAAAATCTTTTTTTGCATATTCATTCGATGTAGCCGCATATATATTTCATATTGCACCAAGATTAATAACTGTAAACAGTGTCACTATTGCATCACGCAACAATAAAGCCCAAGTGGGCAATCATTCAATACACTAAATTTATGATTTAAAGTGCTAGTGCATATCCTCAAAGTGTCACTAAATGAAATAATACCTAAAAAACCCTTCCAGTGCAAAAGTAGTGCAAAATAGAATGTTAAAATCATAAATGTTTCAGACAGTAGCATATATATAGTCAGAAAAAAGATACTAGCAGAATTATACATAATTACAGTAAAGTTGTTATAAATATATATAAAAATCTTCATTGGAATCTAATCATTTTGGAATCTTACTATCCATTTTTAAAATGTATTTTGTTTCAAGTTTTCTCAACATTGTCTCACGTTCTCCACCTCCTGTCAATGGGGGAATGGAATTAACTACATAATAACGCAATTCACTTGTTTTTTTGGCATGCTTTTCATCAAAGTGACGGGCAACTGGATATGTGCATCACCGCTGTTATTTGCGCATATGTGCTGGAGTATCCTCTTGTGAGCCTGAAGCCTAGTGCTACCCACATAGTGCAGGCCACAAGGACACTCCAGCACATGCACCGTGAACTCCGTCTTGCAGGTCAACTTTTTATCAGTCTTTGTTGGCCCGTTACTGAATGGCGTGAACAATTCTGTCTTGTTCACCCCATGCTTGCATGCTTTACATGATGCACACTTGATAAAGCCTTTACTGCCTAGTATCCATGAGGTGTTGTGTGTCACCTCGGGGCTGCACGTGACCAATGAGTTGCTCATAGAGCTAGCTTTTCTGAAAGTTAGGTTTGGAGATCTACTTAGTTTCTCTCCTAACACTGGATCATTCCTTACTAGGGCCCAATTTCTGTTGACTATCTTTCTAATAGTCTGATGTTGATTAATATATGTTAGAATAAGTCTCATGGGCTGTTCTGTCATTGGAATGTTGTCCCTAAGTGTTCTACCAACCAAAGCCTGTGCCCTACCTTGCTCGTTGGCTTTAGTCATGGCTTTATCAACTACACTAGGAGTATATCCTCTAGAAATGATTCTAGTACGGCATTCAAGTTGTGCTTTGACACAGTCATCATCTGCACTACAAATTCGTCTGATGCACAGCATCTCCCCAAAGGGAATGCTGCGAATCAAGTGTGCTGGATGGTGACTCTCTGCATGAAACAGTGAGTTGCCGGCTGTACTCTTTCTGTGTAGCCTAGTGTGCAGCTGTTTGTCTTTGATGAGAATCTCAACATCTAGAAAGCAGATTAAATCACGTTTAATCTGGCTTGTAAATTGTAAATTCAAGTTGTTTACATTGATTTTCTCAATAAACTGGAGGGCCTCACCCTCTAACCCTTTCCATATGATGAGCAAATCATCTATGTATCTATACCAACGTATAATGTGATTACTCATGATTTCCCAGTAGGCGGATGCAAGGACCTTTTTCCTCCCACAGCCCCATATGCAGACATGCATAGCTGGGGGAGATACAGACCCCCATCACCACGCCCCTGATCTGTTGGTATACCTTTTTCTGAAACAAGAAAAAGTAATATTTCAGACACATAGAGATAATAGCCATTAACATTTTGTTGTGTTTAGTAAAGCATATGGATCCTTTGTTCAAAAAATGCTCTACAGCCTTGAGTCCATCTCTATGATGGATACTTGTGTAGAGCGAGGAGACATCCAAGGAAATGAGCAAAACATCTTCATGCCAGGTCACGTCCTCCAGCTTTCGAAGAAGGTCCACTGTGTCCAATATGAATGACGGCAATGACCTCACATGTTCCTGTAGAAAGAAGCCCACATATTTACTGGCATTTTCCATGATGCTGCTACAGGCTGATATTAATGGCCTTCCCGGTGGTTTTTCAACATCCTTGTGGAAAGGACACTGTTCCCGGCCTTATCCGATTGGCGTACAATGATGTTGTTATTGAGCCGCCATTTTTTCATCAGCTTGAAATAAGAGTCATCCCGGGCAGTTAGTGCTTTTTGGCTTCACCCTGTTTTTTATAGAGAGTCTTAAGTTCCTGTGTCACTTTTTCATGGAAAACGTTAATATTGTCTATCAACATCACTGGACAGAACTTTGATTTTGGTTTAGAAGCCGTCAGTGATCCAGTCACATGTTCTTTCGTCGTTTGGCTATATGTCTCCAATGTAGTCTCACCTTCCCACTGTAATTCATGGAGGTCACACATTAGCTCAGCATCATGTACAGTTAAGACTGGTGGGCTCCTGACTGTCCCTTCAGGCACCTTCAGTTGTTTCTGTCTAGAGGGACCCTGCAGCAGGTGACATTTTCTTAACTTCATTTTTCGCACAAACTTATATATGTCAATGCGACAATCAGCATAATTAAAGTCACTCTTAGGGCTGAATGACAAACCAAGGGACAAAATCGAGGTCTCATTTTCAGTCAGGGGTATGTCTATGAGATTGCTGACAGTTTGTGCATTACTGGCCAGTATGTCATTGCTCATTTCCGATTCCATTGCCTTTTTGTTTTTTTGGTATTCTGTTTTCTGGCTGCGTTGTTTGCAGCATTTCCTTCGGTCCCATCTTTTTTGGTTTCTTTTACGTTTCTTTGAGCACTCTGTATCTGTCCTGTCGCAAACAGTCCACTTCTTGCGCCAGGGAGTATTTTTGAAACCCCAATCTCCGGGCTCTTGTCATTTCATTATCTGATCCGCTATCCACCGCGGAACTTAAATCTGATGCAGATGCAGACGCCGCTGATGACATTTCTTTTGACAACACATTGGGGGCAGGTGGTGGTTGAATTGCCATTTTGTGCGCTTTGACACTTTCATATTTTTCTGAGAAAGTGAAGATCTGGCCATGCTGATAGTCAAGTTTGTCCCGCTGAAACTTGAATGCCTTCCTCTTTTTTATCACTTTCTCTTCACTGGATAAGCGGGCTATCATATCCTCTCTATTCTTGGCAATGGTAGCTGTTACCTCCACTTTATACAAGGGGGGGCCAATAGGCCCCCACGCAAGCATGGCGGGGCCCGGCCCCTCCCGCAACCCGTCCCCTTCGGGGCCGCGTTCCCCGCCCCCTCGCCCCGGAAGTACTGGTGTGCTTCCGGGGCGAGGGGGCGGGGTCGCGGCGGCGAAGGGGTTAAGAGCCTGGGGAGCGCGGGAAGCGGCCTCTTTGTGCCCGCGCTCCCCAGGCTCGCTCCTCGCCCCACCGTGGGGCCGTTTAATTGCCTTTTTGTTTTTTTGGTATTCTGTTTTCTGGCTGCGTTGTTTGCAGCATTTCCTTCGGTCCCATCTTTTTTGGTTTCTTTTACGTTTCTTTGAGCACTCTGTATCTGTCCTGTCGCAAACAGTCCACTTCTTGCGCCAGGGAGTATTTTTGAAACCCCAATCTCCGGGCTCTTGTCATTTCATTATCTGATCCGCTATCCACCGCGGAACTTAAATCTGATGCAGATGCAGACGCCGCTGATGACATTTCTTTTGACAACACATTGGGGCAGGTGGTGGTTGAATTGCCATTTTGTGCGCTTTGACACTTTCATATTTTTCTGAGAAAGTGAAGATCTGGCCATGCTGATAGTCAAGTTTGTCCCGCTGAAACTTGAATGCCTTCCTCTTTTTTATCACTTTCTCTTCACTGGATAAGCGGGCTATCATATCCTCTCTATTCTTGGCAATGGTAGCTGTTACCTCCACTTTATTTATTTCCACATTGAGAATGTCTATTTCGTTTTGGAGTTTCTCCCGGTCACTCTCTGCATATTTTACTAAGAGTTGAACCAGCCTTCTTGATGACTCCAAATTAACTTCTGCCCACTCAGAAAGCATCATAGGGTCAGGGTTCTCGTAGTTGGGGGCCAGCATGATGCTTAGCCCCCGTGGTATCCGTCCCACCTCTAAGTAACGGCTGAGAGACCTGTGCTCTCACCATTTTGCCTGCTCTGATTTCATCAGCTTTTCAAGTTTTTTGAAGAGTTTCCATATGTTAGTGTTGGGATCATCCACAGGCAATGCGGTGGAACTGAAAGCTTGTTCCCCACTCGGACATCATTAAACATGTCGCATGCTGCTGCTTCTCGGCTTTGTAACATGTTGGCGGACATGGTGCGTACTGACTCGGGTCAATGTCTCAAACGCTCGCACTCGATTAAATGCTGGCGCCTGCGTTCTCTCAGCACACTCCTTCACCATCTCATGCGATAGTTCCTACCGTCGCTCTGCAATTGAAGTCAATATCAGCCGATACCAGCTCCACTCTGCTAAGCTGTAGGGGATTGTCTTCTCTGAATGGGGGCAACCACGGCTACTCCTACATAGAGTCTCCTTGAATCCTGGCGCGAGCACCAGGACAGTCGCTTCCTGCCGTACGGCCCGAGATTGAAGGAGGGGTTTCTCCAATACCGGGGTAGCCAACCTGATAATTCGTATTGAACATGCTTGTCTCACAGCTCCACAATATCCAGGAAAAGACGAGGCAAACCCAAATTTTCAGTGCTATTTCTCGTTTATTGTTAGCCCAGCACCGCCGCCATTACGCGTTTCGATCATCGCGGAACCTTGATCACATGACACGCTACTAGGTACAATCCACCTTTTTAAAGTGACCATGCATAATTTTATCATAGACATAGAAAACACATCCTTTGTAAACAATGTTTCAGTACTCCATTGGCAAGCCAAATCTTAATTCCAAGGATTGTGCAAAACTTCACATGTAGTTTGTATAAATACATTGGGTATTGTATCCCACAGAGTAGACAAAAATTAAATTAAAAGTCTAATCCTGATACTGCCTGAAAACATTGTTCTGCATGTGTTAGACATGGGGATAAAAACAAACAACTGTACATCATCATCATAAATAAATTTGCAATTATAAATATATGAACAATTGTTGTGTTTAGAAACGCCTGTGAAGAGAAATATATGCATAAAAAGATAAAACCAATTAAAATCTTTTTTGGTATCTTCATTCGATGTAGCAGCATCTATATTTCATATTGCACCAAGATTAATAACTGTAAACAGTGTCACAATTGCATCACGCAACAATATATATATATATATATTACCTACTGGCGGTCGCCAGTAGGTAGTTATGATTAGGACCTATTTTCCATAGGAAATCCGCAACATTCTATTCCAAATAACTTTGGCGGCGATTGATGAATCTTCATGAAATTTTCAAAACTTTTGGCCAGCACTGGTCGACTCCTATCCTGGAAGTTTTACAGTGATTCATCAAGCGGGCCGATAAAAAAGGGGGTCCTAAATCAGGTTTTCCCCATGCAGTTTCCTATAGGAACCTTTAGTCGCTGCTACAGCCCGAACTGCTGAACGGATTTACATCAAATTTAGCAAAAAGGTAGCCCTTGGTTCAGAGTCGTGCCTTTTTGTTAAATGGTGTAAATCCATTCAGTGGTTGCTGAGAAATTCAAAAGTAAAAACATATATATATATCCAGGGCCGTGTATCCTCCCGAGCACGAGCTTTATTCTCATTGACTGTCAACACTTCAAACCAGGAAGTGTTGGCAGCCATCTTGTGCCTCAGTAGAACCGATGCAAAAACAACAGTTGATGGACAGAATGCAGAACAATGTCAAACATTCACCCCAGTACAACGATGAATTTTGGCCCAGATCTCTGTACAGGGGTGAATGTATGACATTATTCTGCATTCTGTCCATCAACTGTTGTTTTTGCATTTGTCAACCCGAGTGGGACGGGTATGCCCTCAGGATTGAAGAGGAATTAATTCCCCAACTTAAAATGCGCCACAGGGCGTATTTGCACACATGTCACCTCCGGCCCTGCCCCTTTCCTTCACCATTGTGCAAACAAGCCCCCTGGTGAGTTGTAAGTTGCGGAATTAATTCCCTTCAATACTGGGGGTCCCAGAAGGCCAACTAGCCCACCAGGTATCTCCAGTATGCGCCAGGGAGCTGCGTTGCAGACAGGTGTTTAGAGACAATGTCCCTTTTTACACCTCTCTGCAATGCAGCTCTGTGGCACTTACTGGAGGTACCTAGTGGGCTAGTTTGACCGTAGGTACCCTTAGGATTCAAGGGGACCTAATCTCCCAACTTAAAACGTCCACAGGGCGCGTTTACACAGTGGTGAAGGGAGGGGACGGGGCCTGACGTGACGTGTACAAACGCGCACTGTGGCGTGTTTTGAGTTGGGGAATTAATTCCCCTTCAATCCTGAGGCCCCTGGGGGCCAGCTAGCCCACCAGGTGCTTCCAGTAAGTGACACTGCTCTGCGTTGCAGAGAGGTGGTGAAAGCCGTGCCCCTTTTTACACCTCTCTGCAACAGCGCTTACTGGAGGTACCTAGTGGGCTAATTTGACCCTAGGGACACTCAGGATTCAAGGGGACTTAATCTCCCAACTTAAAATGGCCACAGGGCACATTTACACAGTGGCGAATGGAGGGGATGGGGCCTGAGGTGATGTGTGAATACACGTCCTGTGGCACGTTTTAAATTGGGGAAATAATTCCCTTCAATCCTGAGAGCCCCAGGGGCCAGCTAGCCCACCAGGTGCTTCCAGTAAGCGCCACTGCGCTGTGTTTCAGAGAGGTGGCCCAGGTCGTGCCCCATTTAAAACCTCTCTCTCCAACGCAGCTCTGTGACGATTACTGGAGGTACCTAGTGGGCTAAATTGCTAATTGAACCCAAGGGACACTCAGGATTCAAGGGGACTTTATCTCCCAAATTAAAATGGCCACAGGGTGCGTTTACACAGTGGTGAGGGGAAGGGATGGGGCCAGAAGTGACGTGTGAAAACATGCCCTGTGGCACGTTTTAAGTTGGGGAAATAATTCCCCTTCAATCCTGGGGGCCCCTGGGGGCTAACTAGCCCACCAGGTGCTTCCAATAAGCGCCACTGCGCTGTTTCAGAGAGGTAGCCCAGGCTGTATCCCTTTTTACACCTCTCTGCAACGCAGCTCTGTGGCGCTTAATGGAGGTACCTAGTGGGCTACTTGGACCCTAGGGACACTCAGGATTCAAGGAGACTTAATCTTCTAAATTAATACGGACACAGGGCGCGTTTACACAGTGGTGAAAGGAGGGGATGGTGTAGGAAAGTGGCTCTATATACACTGGACCAAAGTGAAGTACAGTGTGTACAGAGTTCCCAGTCCCCAGAGGTTTGGCAGAGGTTAAAGTTAGATATAACCAGTGGCGGCTGGTCCATTGGGGCGCCGGGGCAGCGCCCCGCAAACGAAACAGCTCACTGCAGTTCCGGCCGGCAACAGGAATGTAAGCAGATGAATTGCTTTCAGAATTCGTCTGTTTACATTTCCAGGCCGGCCCGTGCTTCACTTGTGAAAGTGCGCCTTTCAACGCACAGCGCACGTAGGCAAGCAAGCCGCTAGAGCAGGAGTCCAGAAGATGGGCCATCTGACTGCGCATGTGAGTGAGGAGCGTTGCCCCTCACTCACATTCACGACCCATTAGGTATGCTGCGCATGCCTACTTTAGTGCAGGCGTCTAAAGATAGGCTCATGTTGGGGCGGTGACGTGTTTTTCGTTATGTCGCCCCATGCCCTATCAAATGCCAGCCCCCTCCCTCTCCCCCCGTCGCATCCAATCTCCTGATTTGGCACTGCAGTTAGTTTCCTGTTGAGCGGCAAAAGAAAAGAGCGGGGAGAAGTTAGTTCGCAGGACCAGAGGAGATGCATGGCAAATTCTATTCATTAAATTAACTCTCGCCCCTTCATGCCATCAGTGACGGGTCAGGGGGTCATTTGCATATGCTTAGGGTGTGAAACGCGTGTGGGTGCACACAAGGTTCGATATGTGGCGAGTCGACATATAGTTATACTCCAAGATTAAACATAAGTGCTGCCACTTTTTCCCGACTGCTGGGAATTAATAAACGTTGCATCCTAGACGCCACATTTTCACTGTAACAGTGATGAGGTTTTTATGGGTGACCACTGACCAGAGAGGTTTCAGAGGATTGGTTTCAAATTGGTTTCCGGGTTATTTAACAACATTAATATTTCTTGTAATGGCAAAAGTCGGCGCAGCGGCACCCATTCACTTTGTTTACTTACTTACTTTGTTACTCACAGCAAAAACGGTTTATGAACTTATTATTGGGGCTCTGCAATAATCAGCATGAATGAATGATGGATGCTGGATGGATGCAGAATTGATGGATGGATGGATGGGTGGATGCATGAATGAATGATGGATGCAGGATGGATGGGTGGATGCATGAATGATGGATGCAGGATGGATGGATGGATGGGTGGATGCATGAATGAATGATGGATGCAGGATGGATGCAGAATTGATGGATGGATGGGTGGATGCATGAATGAATGATGGATGCAGGATGGATGCAGAATTGATGGATGGATGGATGGGTGGATGCATGAATGAATGATGGATGCAGGATGGATGCAGGATGGATGGGTGGGTGGATGCATGAATGATGGATGCAGGATGGATGGATGGGTGGATGCATGAATGAATGAATGATGGATGCAGGATGGATGCAGGATGGATTCAGGATGGATGGGTGGGTGGATGCATGAATGATGGATGCAGGATGGATGCAGAATTGATGGATGGATGGATGGGTGGATGCATGAATGAATGATGGATGCAGGATGGATGGGTGGGTGGATGCATGAATGATGGATGCAGGATGGATGGATGGATGGGTGGATGCATGAATGATTGATGCAGGATGGATGGATGGATGGGTGGATGGATGAATGGATGCAGGGATGGATGCAGGATGGATGATGGATGGGTGGATGGATGGATGGGTGGATGCATGAATGAATGAATGATGGATGCAGGATGGATGGATGGGTGGATGCATGAATGAATGATAGATGCAGGATGAATGGGTGGATGCATGAATGAATGATGGATGCAGGATGGATGCAGGATGGATGGATGGATGGGTGGATGCATGAATGAATGATGGATGCAGGATGGATGCAGGATGGATGGGTGGGTGGATGCATGAATGATGGATGCAGGATGGATGGATGGATGAGTGGATGCATGAATGAATGATGTATGGATGCAGGATGGGTGGGTGGGTGGATGGATGGGTGGATGCATGAATGATGTATGGATGGATGCAAGGTGGTTCGGGCTTGCTCGCTGCGGTGCAATATGCAAATTAGTTTACGCCCCACCACTTTCAAATGTCACCAGCCGCCCCTGGATATAACCTTACTCTCTAAAGTGGCAGCTTGGTCGAGCAGTAAGGCAGTATCAGAGGACACTGTAAAGAATTGGTTGTAAAAGTCAGCAAATGGTCTCACACACTCAAGAACGCAACTCTAGGCCAATTGTTTTATATCAAAAGATATAGATGTTTTATTTTAGAACCAACAAGGTATCAAAATATACTTTCTCAGGATGAGTTACTTTAGTTAACTACTTTTCAAATAGGCAATAGACTTTTTGAATGCAATAGTTACAGTTTGTTGCAATAGGCAAATCAATTTCAAACACAATGCAACATTGAGCTCAATGGGAATTTCTAGTTAAATGCAATTAGTTACTTTGAAGATTACTTTTCTAACCACAGTACTGGGTCCTAGATTCAGTCCTGGGACATGAGCTGTAAACAGTTAAGTAAAAGCGTTTTGGTTACAGTAGTGATTTGTAAGGAATATTATTGTGTTTTAAAAGTTCACTGTCCAATGTTATCCTTTGGAAGGAAATTCAATTTGCAGGTAAAGTATTCTCATGTTACTTTTGAAATCCAGGGCTAGACTCCTAGGTTCAGCACTGGGACCTCTATCTAAAACAGGCAAGTAATTACGTTTTTATCGTTGGCATGACTTTTCGAGAATATTTGTACATTTCAAAAATCGACACTCAGAAACTTTTTCAGCAAAAAGCAGGCAATGATATCCTATGGAAGGAAATTGAAGTTACTGATAAATATGGTTAGAATTACTTTTCAGGATCAGTACTGGGCTCAACGATGCAGCACTGAGGTCTCTCCTGATAACAGGTGAGTAAAGCGGAATTCATAGTTCAGCTAATTTTAGAGGAATATATGTAGGTTTCCGAAATCGACACTTAGAAACTGTTTAAGCAAAAAGCAGGCAATGATATCCAATGGGAGGAAATCGGAATTCATAGTTCGTCTGATTCTAGATGAATATTTTAAAGTTCCCAAACTCGACACTTAGAAGAATTTCCAAGTGAAACCAGTCCATGTTAGCCTATGGAAGAAAAGTGAGTTATCGGCTTTTAGGTAAGTACTCGACTGGCAGAGTTCAGGTTCTGGGCATAGACTCAGGGGTCTCCCAGGGTCAGTTAGGTACAGTTGGTACACCCTCAGCGGAACAGGGGCAGCCGGGTGCAGAGGTAGTTAGACCCAATGTTATCAAAAGAGAGGCAGGGGCCTTCGATTGGTGGCTGCTGGCTAGCAGGCTACGTGGCTGTGGGAGCTGGGCTTCTGGTCACTTGCTAAGGGGAAAATGAGGATGTAGGATAGGACAAAGGTTGCACTGCCAGGGGGACTCGGTCGGCTGGGTAAGGGTGCTTTTGAGCCGTCGGGCTCTCAATATTATTCAATAGAGATCTTTAAAAGGGAGCAAAGAATGCAGGCTCGTGGACGGTGGGTCTTCTGGAGCGACCAACACTTCTAGGGGTAAGTTGGGATCTTGGAGGGTAGGTAGGCACCCTGGAGTTGGGCACCGGAGGCCTGGTTTGCCGGGTGCAGGGGTGTCTTTGGACGTTGCGAAATCTTACCCTCTGCTGATCGCTGTGGGAGGGGTCCCTGGTTCTGAGTCTGCAGGTGTCGTCTGGGTCTTCAAGGCGGGCCCTTGGGCACTGGATTCCAGGTCAGAATCCCCGGGGGGACATCCTCAGGGTCTTTGTCCACTCGGGCACAGACCGGGCTCGGCAGGTGCAGAGTGGGCTGGAGTTACGGTTCCTGGCTGGCACCAGGGGTGTTGCTGTTTGAGCAGAGCCACTGCTCATGGGAGTCTCAGTCTCTAAGAGGGTCAAGGCAGGCAGGTCCTCCGGGGTTCTTGAGGTTGCTGTCCGCACGAGACACCGGAATTTAGCAGGAGCAGGTTCATGGATCAACAGGCCTGTAGGACGGGGGCCAAGTCTGTTGATGTTGGCCTCTTGTTAGCAGCTGCACGGCAGGTCTTCTTCTTCTTGGTCTTCTTTCTTGTTTCAAAATCGGTATCTGAGGAAGGAAGGTTCAGGGTGCCCCTAAAGACTAAATTTAGGGGTGTTACAGGTAGGGGAAGGGCAGGGACGAATAGGTCCCTGTCCTGGGGTGAGTACATCCCCTATCCTGCTCCTCTCCTGTGGGAGGGGGGCTGGAGCCTATTTCTGATTGGGCAGGGCTCCCCACCCTCAAGATGGCTGGGGATCGGAGTTGTGCTTCACCTCGCCTCTCCCACCTGAGGGGTAGAGTTGGCACAGGCTGGCACAACTCCTTTCCTCACATAGGAATTCCCGCCGGTCTTCCCACCATAGTGGGGTCAGAACCAGTGAGGGTCAATTGCTCAGTACAGCAAGTGGTTTGGAGAAGCTCACAAAGGCGGTATGCCTTTGAAGCTTCCCCCTGCCCATCCTGGGGGAGGAGAACTAGCACCTCGCCCAGGATGTGCATTGTTGCAGGCCTAGGAGATTGGGGGATCTTCACCCAGGGGTCCAGCAACATGACTGCTGTATGGCAGCCTAGCCAGCCTCTCAGACAAGACATGGATTGTAGGTTAGGTTTCAGGAGGCATCTCTAAGATGCCCTCTGTAGTGCATTTTACAATAAATCCCACACCACTGTCATCAGTGTGGGTTTAATGTGCTGAAAAGTTTGATATCAAACTTGTCAGTCTTTAGTGTGGCAATTATGGTGCTGTGGAGTTCGTAATGACAACCTCCCAGCACCATATACTCTTAGGTGCCCACACCACTGGCATAGGGCACCCAGCTAGAGGGGTGACTGATGTATACCAGGGCAGTGGGTTTGTGGGCATGGCACACAGGGATGTGTGTCATGTTGACTGTTTATTTAGTTCTGCACCAGGACACTCAGTTTGCAAATACAGTGTGTGGGTGTCAGGGTGCAGGGCCCCTAAGGATGGCACAATAGGTGCTGCAGCCCTTAGGGGTCTTCTCTGGTCACAATGCCTTGGGTACCTAGGGTACCATTTACCAGGGGTTGGCATGTGGCCAGAGATACCAATTGGGTTTCAGCTTCAATACAATTTTGGAAAAGGAACACAGGCCCTGGGCACCTAATTGGCAGGAGCCCAGAGCACACTCAGACAAAGCACATCAGCAATTCAGCAAATAGTGGGGGCATACCATGCAAGAAAGATGACACTTTCTTAAAAATGGGGCCTGAGGTGACGTGGGCAAACACACCCTGTGGCAGGTATTAAGATGGGGAAATAATTCCCCATCTTAATCTTGAGGGGCCCAGGGGGCCAACTAGTCCACCAGGTGCATCCAATAAGAGCCACTGCGCTGCGTTGCACTGAGGTGGTCCAGGCCGTGCCCTTTTTTACACCTCTCTGCAATGCAGTTCTGTGGCTCTTACTGGAGGTACCTAGTGGGCTACATGGACCCTAGGGACCATCAGGATTCAAGGGGACTTAATCTCCCAAATTAAAACGACCAAAGGGCGCTTTTACACTGTGGTGAAGGGAGGGTTGGGGCCTCAGGTGACATGTGCAAACATGCCCTGTGGCGCATTTTAACCCCTTCAGCGCTGATGACAAAGCCAGCTCGTCATGGGCGTTACCTGCGCTACGCGCATGACTAGCTGGCTTTGTCACGTTATGCGCGATTTTCAAATTTCAGCGCACAGCGGGAAAACCCGCTAGCGCGGTAGAGGTTAAGATGGGGAAACATTTGCCTTCAATCCTGAGGGCACCTGGGGGTCAACTAGTCCACCATTTCCTTCCAGTAAGTGCCACTGCGCTGCGTTGCAGAGAGGTGGTCCAGGCTGTGCCACTTTTTACACCTCTCTGCTAAGCATGGGTGGATTTTGCGAATTGGCAATCCGCGAAATTGCCTATTTACGGATTCGCAATCCGCAAAATCCGCGAACTCTCGCGAATTTGCGGATTTTTTTTTTGTGTTCGCAAGGATTTCTGCCAGTTCGCGAGGATTTCGTACCAGTTCGCAAACGCAAACTTACTTTTCGGGTAGCAACGGTCGCGAACATGTTGTTTCTACATCTGGTTCATCACAGCACCCTCTGTTTCACCACTGCCACCCTCTGTTTCACCACTGCCACCCTCTGGCTCACCCATGCCACCCTGTGGCTCACCCATGCCACCCTCTAGTTCATCACTCTAGATTATGGGTGGAAAAGCACACCTGCCCTGCCTCAACTGACATAAATGAATTAGGGGCTGATTAATGTGTTACTGAATTTGAACTTCCTGGCTGGAACCTGCTTCCTTATCTGTAATTGCTTTCTCTGAGCCTGCTGTGAGGGTCAGAGCAGGGCCATAGAATAGTTGCAAGTAGGCAACTGAACTCTGAAGGGGCCCCTCAGGAAGCACTACAGGGAATGGTTACTAATGATAAGATTGAACTTTTGCACCTGCTGAGTGCTTTCAGTTTTGCAAAAATCCAAATATCCAGCAGCATCCACAAAAATTAATCCTTCCAGGCACTACAGGGAATGGTTACTAATGATAAGATTGAACTTTTGCACCTGCTGAGTGCTTCCAGGTCAAGATCCAAATCAAAGTGACCAGCACATGAAGAAAGCACTGAGAGGAGCCTGCTGGACAGGAACAGGAAGTTGGAGACTGTGGGGCACTTCCTTCCTCCCACCCCCCCCCCCAAAATGGACCCCTTGCAAAAAAAAAGTGCAGGCAAATGTCAACCTGAGGAGTTATTCTGATAAAAATCATAATTTTCAAGGTTTATGCTGCCTGCTGGTGGATTTCTTGTGCGAAATTGCAAATTTTGCAATCTCGCAATTGCGAGATTGTCGCTGCCCGCCGCATCTACGTTTTCGCAAGTGTTTACTCCCGCGAAATTGTATAGTATTCTAGTTGGCAAGTGCGACCAAGCAAAAAAATCCGCTTCGCACGGATTTACGAATTTTCGGTAAGTTCGCGAAAGTTCGCGGATTGCGAACTTACCGAAAATCCGCAAAATCCGCGAGCGGAACGAATTTTACGCCCATGCTTACTCTCTGCAATGCAGCTCTGTGGCACTAACTGGAGATAGCTGGTGGGCTAGTTAGACCCAAGGGACACTTAGGATTCTAGGGAACTTTATCTCCCAAATTCAAACAGCCACCGGGCATGTTTGCACACGTCAGCTCAGCTATCCCCTTTATTCACCGGTGTGCAAAAGCACCCTATGGCGCGTTTTAAGAGGTAGTTTTAATCCTCCTGCCGTATTATCTACTAGGGGCTCACAGAAGAGGTCATTATAATCACAGGGGTACCCCAACGCATAGTGTTCCCTAGTGTATGTAGGTGTTTTAACAGTATTCTGAGTGTCTTTTTGCGTTGCACTGGCTCTATGACTGGTTACCACCAGTACCCATCTGAAAAAAGTATAAAAACTGCACCAAAACCCAAACACTTATAAATTCACCCAAACACTCGCCTTGCAGTACTCTAATCATTCAGTCACTGCCCAAGTACTCATGCACTGAGCCAGGCCTTAGCACATGGACTGCTTCAAATGCCTATCCACTATGCATGCAGTCCTCTAACCACCTACACACTTGTCTTTCACACTTTCAATTCCCCAGTCAGTATACATACACTTCCAGCAAACACCCTGTCACTCCCTTTGCACTCCTCTAGTGACCCATTCAGCACCATGTACTAATCCATTCACTGCGTCAAAACCCAACCACTTATAAATTCACCCAGGCACCCTCCTTGCAGTACTCCAATCATTCAGTCAGTATCCAAGTACTCATCCAGTGACACAGGCCTTATCACACGGACTGCTTCAAACCCTTATCCACTATGCATGGAGCCCTCTAACCACCTACACACTTGTCTTTCACAACTTCAATTCCTCAGTCAGTATCCATACACTTCCAGCAAACACCCTGTCACTCCCCTTGCACTCCTGTAGTGACCCATTCAGCACCATGTACTAATCTATTCACTGTGCCAACACCCAACCACTTATAAATTCACCCAGGCACTCTCCTTGCAGTACTCTAATCATTCAATCAGCACCCAAGTACTCATGCACTGACCCAGGCCTTATCACATGGACAGCTTCAAACACCTATCCACTATGCATGCAGTCCTCTAACCACCTACACACTTGCCTTTCACACCTTCAATTCCCCAGTCAGTATCCATACACTCCAGCAAACACCCTGTCACTCACCTTGCACTCGCCTAGTGACCCATTCAGTACTATGTATTAATCCATTCACTCTGCCCAAACCCAAACACTTATAAATTCAAATAGGCACTCTCCTTGCAGAACTCTAATCATTCAGTCAGTACCCAAGTACTCATGCAGTGAGCCAGGCCTTAGCACATAGACTACTTCAAATGCCTATCCATTATGCATGCAGTCCCCTAACCACCTACACACTTGTCTTTCACACCTTCAATTCCCCAGTCAGTGTCCATACACTTCCAGGAAACACCCTGTCCCTACTCTTGCATTCCTCTAGTGACCCATTCAGCACCATGTAGTAATCCATTCACGGCGCCAACACCCAAACACTTATAAATTCACCCAGGCACTCTCCTTGCAGTACTCTAATCATTCGGTCACTACCCAAGTACTCATGTACTGAGCCAGGCCTTAGCACATGGAGAGCTTCAAACGCCTATCCACTATGCATGCAGTCCTCTAACCACCTAAACACTTGCCTTTCACACCTTCAATTACCCAGTCAGTATCCATACATTTCCAGCAAACACCCTGTCACTCCCCTTGCACTCCTGTAGTGACCCAATCAGCACCACTGCGATAAAACCCAACCACTTATAAATTCACCCCGGCACTCTCCTTGCAGTACTCCAATCATTCAGTCAGTACCCAAGTACTCATCCAGTGACACAGGCCTTAGCACATGGACTGCTTAAAACCCCTATCCACTATGCATGCAGTCCTCTAACCACCTACACACTTGTCTTTCCTTTCACAACTTCAATTCCCCAGTCAGTATCCATACACTTCCAGCAAACGCCCTGTCACTCCCCTTGAACTCCTGTAGTGACCCATTCAGCACCATGTACTAATCCATTCACTGCGCCAACACCCAACCACTTATTAATTCACCCAGACCCTCTCCTTGCAGTACTCTAATCATTCAGTCACTACCCAAGTACTCATGCACTGAGCCAGGCCTTAGCACATGGACAGCTTCAAACGTCTATCCACTATGCATGCAGTCCTCTAACCAGCAACACACTTGCCTTTCACTCCTTCAATTCCCCAGTCAGTATCCATACACTCCAGCAAACACCCTGCCACTCCCCTTGCACTCCTCTAGTGACCCATTCAGTACTATGCACTAATCCATTCACTGCGCCAAAACCCAAACACTTATAGATTCAAGTAGGTACTCTCCTTGCAGAACTCTAATCATTCAGTCAGTACCCAAGTACTCATACAGTGAGCCAGGCCTTAGCACATGGACTGCTTCAAACGCCTATCCATTATGCATGCAGTACTCTAACCACCTAAATACTTGTCTTTCACACCTTCAATTCCCCAGTCAGTATCCATACACTTCCAGGAAACACCCTGTCACTCCTCTTGCATCCCTCTAGTGACCCATTCAGCACCATGTACAAATCCATTGACTGCGCAAAAACCAACCACTTATAAATTCACCCAGGCACTCTTCTTGCAGTACTCTAATCATTCAGTCAGTACCCAAGTGCTCATCCAGTGACCCAGGCGTTAGCACATGGACTCCTTCAAACCCCTATCCACTATGCATGCAGTCATCTAACCACCTACACACTTGTCTTTCACACCTTCAATTCTGCAGTCAGTATCCATACACTTCCAGCAAATACCCTGTCACTCCCCTTGCGCTCCTCTAGTGACCCATTCAGCACCATGTACTAATCCATTCACTCTACCAACACCCAAACACTTTTAACTTCACCCAGGCACTCTCCTTGCAGTACTGTATTCATTCAGTCACTACCCAAGCACTTATGCACTGAGCCAGGCCTTAGCACGTAGACTGCTTCAAAGCCCTATCCACTATGAATACAGTCCTCTAACCACCTACACACTTGTCTTTCACACCTTCAATACCCCAGTCAGTATACATACACTCCAGCAAACACCATGTCACTCCACTTGCACTCCTCCAGTGACCCATTCAGCACCATGCACTAATCCATTCACTGCACCAAAAGCCAACCACTTATAAATTCAACCAGGCACTCTCCTTGCAGTACTCTAATCCTTCAGTCAGTACCCAAGTACTCGTGCACTGAGCCAGGCCTTAGCACATGGACTGCTTCAAACGACTATCCACTTTGCATTCAGTCATCTAACCACCTACACACTTCTCTTTCGCACCTTTAATTCCCCAGGCAGTATCCATACACTTCCAGGAAACACCCTGTCACTCCTCTTGCACTCCTCTAGTGACTTATTCAGCACCATGCGCTAATCCATTCACTGCGCCAAAAGCCAAACACTTATAAATTCACCCAGGCACTCTCCTTGCAGTACTCTAATCATTCAGTCAGTACCCAAGCACTCATGCCCATTTTAAAAAACTGTAAAAATCACTATAAAAAAATAATATAACTATTATCACATTTAAAAATTATTATTTAAAAAACCCTACGAAATTCAGAGTAGAAACCATTGACTTTTTACTTGAGTAATTTATAGTGTCTCACTAAATATATTGGATAGTGACTAAACTGTGTGAATATCTCTATTACTTTGTCAGTTGTTGTGTAAACTGCTGCACCTGTTGGTTACTAGCTACGTGAAAGTCTATATTAGGTATTCATTAGTTAACTGAATATTTGTATGGGGGAATGAATGTGTGTGTGGTTCCATAGGGAGTGTGTGAATCCCTAAAGATGTGTGAATAGTTGATTCAGTAGGTATATGGGGTTAAGACTACATGTTATAACAGTTGTTTGGATTACTAAATATCTTCATGGATGTGGTGATAAGTATGGGCGAATTTTGCGAATTCGCAATCCGTGAATTTGCGGATTTGCGAATTCGCAATCCGCAAAATTCGTGAATTCGTGCAAATTTGCGGATTTTGTTTTGCGTTTTCGCGGGGCGGTTTGCGTGTTTGCGGGGCACTTTGCGTGTTCGCGGGGTCTTTTTGTGCGAGACCGCTCGGTGTTGTGCCATTCTGCCCTCTGCCCCACTCGTTTTTGTGCCATTCTGCCCTCTGCCCCACTCATTTTTGTGCCCTTCTGCCCTCTGCCCCCCTCGTTTTTGTGCCATTCTGCCCTCTGCCCCACTCGTTGTTGTGCCCTTCTGCCCTCTGCCCCACTCGTTGTTGTGCCATTATGCCCTCTGCTCCACTTGTTGTTGTGCCCTTCTGCCCTCTGCCCCACTCGTTGTTGTGCCATTCTGCCCTCTGCCCCACTTGTTGTTGTGCCCTTCTGCCCTCTGCCCCACTCATTGTTGTGCCTTCTGCCCTCTGCCCCTCTCCTGTTTTATTTTAGAATAGCGCCGGCAATCTGCCAGTGCCATTCTAAAATAGTTACTAAGTTAGCTTCACCAGGAAGCACTAATAGATAAAATAAAGCAGGTGCTCGAATTCAGTTAAACTCGAGCACCTGCTTCTATTAGTGCTTCCTGTTGAAGCTAACTTAGTAACTATTTTAGAATGGCGCTGGCAGCTTGCCGGCGCCATTCTAAAATAGATACAAGCTTGAAGCTTGAACTTTTGCCCCCGGATCCGTTCCGCTCGCGGATTTGAGGATTTTTGGCAAATTCGCAGGAATTCGCGGATTGCGAATTTGCCAAAAATCCGCAAAATCCACGATCAGAACGGATTTTGCGCCCATGCTTAGTGGTGATGAGCAAATATATCTCTCAATGGTACATGTTCAACAAACTAGAAAACTTGTAAAAATTATGTTGATAACATTTCTGATTTGCATTGTCTATACTCCATGTTTTGATTTGTACCTTTAACTAATTTATTGAAAGACACTGACTTACTGTCTGGTAATGTCAAATATAAAAATCTTTCAGTATCTACATTAGTGCTACATGTATACATACAATTTTCACAATGATGTTCCCATTTATAACAAAGACCAAAAATATATTTCTACACCTTCATTTTCCAATAAGGTAAGCATATATTTAGTTAGAAATTCCTGAGCATCTTGTTGGATATTTTGCGTAAATTGTGTATAACCAGAACATACATCCAAAACATTACAAACATCAGAAATACTTTGAATTTTACTTGTATCAGTTCTCATTTTTTCATAAACAGAATACAACAAGGAACAAAATCTTGTTTCCCGATTCTCCATAATTTGCTGTTGCAAACCTTCAGGAAAGAAAACAACACTGACCACTACATTAGCATAGCAGTTGACACCTGAACTATTTTCAAACTGATAACCAACAATCTCTCCAACAGGTTCCTTTTTCTTTTTTGCTTGCAATGACAACATTATCTTGTTTTCTTCCCTTGTCTACACCTTCAGTACTGATATTTTCATACCTTCTTTTTCGACCTACTACACACTTTTCAAATACAGGATATTGACCTAAAATGGGAGCATATGTTCTTCCTAACCTATTATACTCTTTTACCCAGTTTGCATCTGCAGTAAACTTTGTGTCATCAAAATCAATCAAAAACAAACCAGATAATGTTCTGACTCGCGGCATAGCAACATATGCCATACCCTCTTTAAACATAGTATTTCCAATGTTCACCAAAGCACTGTCAACACTTAAACCTTGAGATTTATGAATAGTCAATGCATATGCCAGAGAAACTGGAAACTGTTTTCTATGGACATATAAATCTTTAACAAGCAAAATATTAACTGAACCACGACCAATTTGTTTAACTTCTTAAATCTGATCAAATGTAATGTTTAAGAATTCAATACCATCTTTATTCTGATCACTAACAAATTCCACAACTTTACCGATTGCTTAATTAACTAAACCTTTGTTAGATATTGATTTTTCTAGAGAATCCAATTTTGACTTCAATTTTTCTGTCAAAATAATAGTGATTCCTTCATGCTCTATTTTATCGATAGCTTCCATTTTTATTATTTCTTCATTTTCCACTTTCAAAAGTTCTTTGTTGAATATAGAACACTCGCGCAGTGTTGGCATTAAGCAGGTTACAGATTTATTTTCTGCAGTTTTAATATATATTTTCTCAGGAACTACATTTTCATTTGGAAACAAATTGGAAAGTAATCGACTCTGCAAAGCTTCTCTGCCATGTTCTGTCAGTAGTCCAATTCTAATATCTTGGAGAATAGTTCCATAATCAATATCATTTGCCTGACGCATATTTGTAATGAGTTCTTTGTATTCAAAATATGACCAAATGTGCACATTTCCAACACTACCCAGAGACTTTCTGGTGTCTTCATGTGCAAGTGTTTTAAATACTGGTTGTCCTTTTACAGGAGTAAGTTGCAGTAAATCTCTAAAAACTATGATGTGTTTTCCTCCAAATAACACTTCGTACTCTGTTTTAAGAATTTGCTGCATTCTTAAATGCACAAAAGCAAGCATTAAGTTTGAAACCATGCTTACCTCATCAATAATGAGAAGTTTCATTTCCTTCAGAACTCTTGAAACTTCAAAACAAGCTTCTCCAGACAGCGTGTGGTATTCTACTTTGTTTTCATGCTTCACAGGTATCATTAGTAAACAATGTAAAGTAAATCCTTTTATGTTGTGTGCTGCCAACCCAGTTGGAGCAGTGACTACACAAGACAAATGTGAAAAATGTTTTCTGCAGATAACTTGTAATTACTTTAATTAAGAAACTTTTTACTGTTTCAGCTTGTCCACTCACATATATTCGGATAGGGTGAAATGAAGTAATACATGGTCAATCTGTTGACTCAGTTGCTGATACATTTGTTTCTGTTCAACATTTAGTTGTTCTTCCAAGTTTGCTAAGTTCGTTACATCTTCTTGAGCTTGATGCATTGCTGTTTCCACCTCATTCATGGCGTTTGCTGCTTCATTTTCAACAATTGGTTGTCCTAATGGATCTTGACTCAGCGCAGCAGAACTTTGAATGTTTTGAGAACTGTCTCTAGCAATCTCAGCTGCAATTGTAGCTTCTTGATCAATTTCATCATTCAACATTTTCACATAATTTGCAAAAGCATTGCATTGTATGCTATCTTTACAAGAATTAAAGGAATGTCACATATTACATTATTTATGACATGGTCAATGACATCACTGATGACATCTCAAATGACATCACTGATGACATCACTGATGACATCATCCAGTGAATGTGGTTTGCTTTGATATTTAAATATGTATTATATATATATATAGCAATCTACATTGAAGAATGAGTGGATGTATAAGTGTCTGGATGGAGGATTTAGTAGCACTGTGATTGACTGTCTAAGTGACTAATTTAAAGTGTCTCACTAAATAAATGGGATAGTGATTAAACTGTGTGAATATCTGTTTCACTGTATCTCTTATTGTGTAAACTACTACATAAGTTGGTTACTAGCTATGTCAAAGTCTATATTAGTATTCATTAGTTAAGTGAGTATTTGTATGAGAGAGTGAATGCATGTGGGGTTGGATGGTAGGAGTGTGACTGTCGAAAGATGTGTAAAAAGTTAATTTAGTAGGTATATGAGGTTACGACTGTATGTGGAAACAGTTGTTTGGGTGAGTGAAACTCTTTATGGGTGTGGTGATGAGTAAATATATTTCTCAATGACACATGTCCAACAAAGTAGAAATATAAAAGGCAGTGTATGTGACAGTTGTTGTATATAAATGGTATATGATATAGCAGTTTTATAACGCGCACTAATACTCGGGAGTGTCCTGGTGTGGGTGAGCTGGAGCAGAAGAAAGGTCATTTAGAAGGTCTATAAATAAGTATACATAAGACTCAGTGATTGTATGAGTGACGGTATCGAAAACTGTATATTTGTAATAGTGATTTTATAACCCACTAAGTATGAGTTACTATCTATATGAATGAATAAAGTGGTGTTTGTATAAGTGTGTAGCTTGGTAAATGTAAGTATGATCAATTATTTGCATAAGTGATTAGGATGACTGCATAAGTAAATAGGATGTGTGCTGGTGTGTAATGTCAATGTAGGTGTATAAGTATATTTAATAATGTTCTATTGAACTTTGTTAACATGTATGAGTGAATCTATAGGTAAGTGTTTAGATGTGTGTGTTACATGTAGGAATCACCAACTTGTATTGGTGTGTCAATGGTTTCAAATATGGTACTCCATATTTTATAATGAGTGTTGAAAGGTTATACTAGTGTATGATGAGGTGTATCAGATTGTCACGTGGATGATGTCATCCGTGATGTCATCAGTGATGCCATTTGAGATGTCATCAGTGATATCCCTGACCATGTCATGAATGATGTAATATGTGACATCATCAGCAGTGGATTGCAGGCGCGCGGGTTATAGTTGGTAGAACTAACTATAATGGAGGAATTTCAATGGTTTTGTATGAGTGAAATGTCCAGCTAACTATAACACCCCTGAAACCTCGGAGGAATTTCAATTGTTTTGTACGAGTGAAATGTCCAGCTAACTATAACACCCCTGAAACCTATTGTTTTTTCAGTGAATTTCTAAGGTTTTTTAAATGCTAATTTTTAACTATAACATGTCTGAAACCTATGTTTTTTTCAGTGAATTTCAAAGTTTTTTTTAAATGCTAATTCCTAACTATAACATGTCTGAAACCTCTGGTTTTTTCAGTGAATTTCAAAGTTTTTGTAAATGACCATTTTTAAATGTATTAATTGTTATATTTAGTTTTTTGATACTGATTTACTACTTTTTTTTAAACTAGTTATTTTTAGATATTTTATTTTTTTAATTACATTACAATTACATTATACATTACATTACAAAATATACTTTCTCAGAATGAATTACTAGAGTTTAAATACTTTGCAAATAGGCAATAGACTTTTAAGTACAGTAGTTACAGTTTTTGCAATGGGCAGCACAATTTCAAACACAATGCATCATTGAGCTCAATGTGAATTTCTAGTTAAATGCAATTAGATACTTTATGGATTACTTTTCTAACCACAGGACAGTCCATTGAAGGGGAATTTTTTCCACAACTTAAAACGCGCCACAGGGCACGAATTTCAATCCTCCATCAAGGGCTTATCAATAGTGAGCCCGTCACAATGGCCTAGTCATAGGTCTCACGGATCCTGCTGCCACGGTAAATTCAAAAGGAGTGACTCCCTTGATGGAGGATTGAAATTCGTTTTTCTCCCGACTATATTCCAGTGGAATAACTTCAGTTACATTCGACTTGTATGGAATGGGAATTGCCCCTGTATAAATCGAAATTGGAAAACATTGTGTATATATACAAATTAAGAACGTGACTGTTCCTGCCTGGATTTTAAATAAACTTTGACGCTCAATGAAATGTTTCTGTCCTGATGATGACCGCAACCTCTGATGAAACGCCGTCGACGTACCTGTGGCTTATAAATTTTAGTGGACACATAAGTTTTGTATATGTTGTACCTTTTTCCCTTATACCATAATTATGGTTTGCCACATGTTTGGTTTTTCTTATATGTTTTGTACTTCTGTATAAACCAACAATTATAATTTTTGAGCGCACTATTTATAATAAATTTGTGATAATTTTTTAATCTTTTGTTGACAGAGTTGATTCATGTCTCCCTTTCCTCTCTTTATTCTCTCTCCCTTTTCCCTGTTTTTCTTTCTTCTGTTGTAAAGTGAAATTTGTTTGCAATTGATTAATTTCATAATTGTGATTTGTTATTGGTCTCCTGAACTATTGTTTGGAATACTAATTGTCTGCCCCTGGTTCAGGTTGGTGGGTTGCCTCTGTGGCTGTTTATGACACCCCTTTTTACAACACTCTGCAACGCAGATCCATGGCACTTACTGGAGGTATCTGGTGGGCTAGTTGTCCCCCAGGGACCCTCAGGATTGACAAGGAATTAATTCAGGGTGTGTTTGCACACATGTGAACTCAGGCTCCCGCCCCCTCCCTTCATCACTGTGCAAATGCACCCCGTGGCATGTTTTAAGTTGGGAGATTAACTCCCCTTGAATACTGAGGGTCCCTGGGGAGCAACTAGCCCAGCAGCTACCTCCAGTAAGCACCACAGAGCTGCGTTGCAGAGAGGTGTAAAAAGGGGCACGGCCTCAGAACACCTCTCTGCAACGCAGCCCCATGGTGCATCCTGGATGTCCCTGGTGGGCTAGTTGGCCAACAGGGACCCCCAGTATTCAAGGGGAATTTGTTCCCCCTCTGTAAACGTTCCAGGGGGGTCATTTACAGAGTGCTTCAAGAAGGGAGCGTGGCCTCTGGCGCAATGCCGGTCTTTTCTTTTTTATTTATTTAAGAAGGGGGGCTGTGTAGCCCCCTTCTTTTTCTAATTTTTTGTCCCTGGGGACCCCATCCCCCAGGGCCTGCCCCCTAATTTATTTTTTCAAATCTTAAATTCAGGAAGGGGTACATTTGGCCCCCCTCCCGAGGCCATAATCGCACCGGGGACCCCATCCCCCAGGGCATGGCCACTTTTTTTTAACTTTTGGAGGGGACATAAGTTCCTATTGCTTTTTTCTATCTTCAACCACCTGATCGTTTAATCTGCTAGGATATGTCAAAGACTATCTTTCCATTCTCATGCTAGTTTCGGTTTCACTAGTCCACTTTCTAGTATCTTTTTCAAAAGTGAAATGGACTTCTGTTACCTAGTTTTGCTCCAGAACAGAGTATTGTATTATTTTCTCATTTATGGTTTGCTTTTACATTGGAAGTTCACATTTTACCTCTGTTCCTCCTGTCGTTTCACTACCTTTGTCTAGAATCTTCTGAAACAAGTTTATTGCGGTCAACCATCGCATTTTCTGTGGGTTCTGTGGTTATGAGCTACTGCAGGACTCCAAACATCTTGCTTTCTGCCACTAATTCTCTTGGACCTGCTCCACTGTCCAACCTACATTGGCTCCTGTTGTCTGAAGAAATTCTCTTCAAATCATTCTTTATTATGTTCAGTACATAATGGGGGCCCTCACTTTCTCCAATGGAAATTTCTCCAATAGGTTTACATTTAACCATAGCCAATCTTCTCTGTTTCAAAGTCCTCGTGAGTGAGAGAAGGTGGTTGCGCTTTTTAGTTTCCAGGGGAAAAGCAGTGGAATAATCTACCTTACTAACTCATAGCTATTCCAAAGTCTCAAACTACCCTATCTTTAAAAATTAAATACCCCTAAGGTCTCCCTAAGGTGCCTCATGGGTAGGGTGCCTTTTACCTATAAGCAGGGACATTATACATGTTTTATATGCCCTGGTGAGGGAAAAACTACCAATTTTGTTTTCCCCATTGTAGCACAATGACTCTATAGGCTACCATGGGAGTACTTTATTAAAGTGAACTATTGAAAGAAAAGAGATAAAATATACTTCAAAGTATCAAAATATTAGAATACATCCAACAACTTGCCACTGTTAGATTTATTGTAGCTATATCAGAAAATTATTTATAGAACTTTCGTTTCTGTAAGCTAAAATTCAGGCTGCTCTGATTGGACGGCCTGTGCCAGGCTGAGCTAAGCTGTTGTAAGGAGGTGTGAAGTGACCTGACTGGAGACAAATGATTTCCTTTATGAGAAGAACTGCAAGCTGCAGGGCAATAGGCAGGATGGGGCGGAGTAGCCAAACTCACGTTCAAAGAGGGAATGACAGTTTGGGGCAGCACAGGCTCACCTCCACATGTTGCAACCCCAGCCAGACAGGAGCAATTAGATTAGCAGTGGTGTTGGGAGGGTAGAGTTAAGGAAACTTAGGCACACCAGTGGGATATCTTAGCCACATCTTAACCTTCAAGAGAAAGATTTTCCAATTTGGATTTTGGAAGAATAGTGCTTTCTGGGACAAGAATATGCCACACTTTGGTGGAAGTTGACATAAGGCTGGATGTCACCCTGTGCCCCATTGCTAATGTTTGCCCCCATGCTTGTCACCCGAGAACACTGGATACAAATGGGGAAGCTGCACAGCAGCTCAGATCCCTGCCTGGAATAATCAAATGAAGAGGGATAACCTGCTCGAACCCCTGGCCTTCACTTGAAGAGGACTGCACTCACAAGGACTGCACCTGCTCCACACTTTGGAATTACAGGCCTAAGGGCTTTGTATGCTAAATCGGAATTAAGTAGGGACTCCCTAAAAGCAACAGATAGAAAAGAGCTACAAGAGTTTCCTGCCTAACACTACAGGAGAAGAAGGAGGGCTGCCCTGGTGGAACCCTGGCCTGCACCCAAAGGATTGCATTCTGGGTGACTGTACCTGGTGCACACTGGGAACTTCAGGCCTAAGAACTTTGCCTTGCTTCAAAAGTGGAAGGAGTGGACTCCTTGAAAGCTAGAGTTAAAAGAGCTCCATCTGCATCATGTCCTCCATGACAATCCCATCTGGAGAGCCTCCAGTGGACTTTTAAGGATTTGGCCAGGTGCGTTGTGGTAATCATAGGCACAACTTCCCAAGGATCATCTCAGAGCTTCTAGGCCCTTGGATTGGTGTTATTGGACACTTTCAACCCACAAGTTGAACTTCAGGAAGACGTTGCACAGGTTTGGAGAAGCTTGGAGCAAATTTTGTAACAAGCTCCATAAGTTGACCAGGTGCATTGTGGGAGTTGTAACCTCAGACCCCAAGAGGCAATCAAGAACATCTATACCATTGGCTGGTGCTTCGGACCATGTTCCTCTATCAAGAAACACTTCAGGCAGTAAGTATAAAAAAGTTATAACATGAGTGGCCCAAACTCTGGACTTTGTCCCGGCTCCAGTGCAATCTTTTTTTACCCTTTGAGCGCTACTTACTTCTAAGAACTAGTTTTACTTTTAATCTTTAAAACTTCACGTCTCTGGTTCCCTGGATTAGAGTTTTGTCATTTTGGTGCTATTTTAATCATAAAAATATATAATGTATTTGTAAATTGGTGTTGGATTTCTACTGTGTGTTGTGGATTATTATTGGTGTTTTTAAATGCTTTACACACTTGTCTCCTAAATTAAGCCTGCCTACTCATTGCCAGCTACAAAGACTTGAGCAAGGGAATAATTTATTGATACCTTGACCGAACCTTTTATTGTGTTTGTTGCCTTATTATTAGTGCTAGGCCCCTACATATCACTAATAAAAAGCCACTTTCCAACATTTGGTGTTCAGCAAAGAGGATAAGTACCTGTGTTTGACTACACCATCCAATAATTACGTGAAGATCTTTAAAAATCTGATGAATTGACTTAGAATAAAAATTGATTTTTGAATTTTTGTTGTATCCTTTTTAAGATTTTTATGACTTGTTCTATCTCCTTGTTGCCAAAGCTGTTTGTGATAAAAAAAAATGGGATACCGTGGAGCTTGATTTGGCTAACCTGTCTAAACTCATGGTAGCTGAGCTTAGGGTACAGCATAGGGCTAGGGGCTAACTGCTGCTAATAGGATTAGAAAAGCGGAGATGGTTAGGTCCTTTAAGAATTGGGGAGAGTCAGCTCCTGTGAATAAAGAAGAGGGGAAGATTGGCCCCCAACAATCTCCAGGTGAAGGATGATGAGAACTCATCCATTTCTTGTAGCACCAGGTTCATACTTCTAGTTAGTGGAAGGAGGGGAGACAGGAACCAGAGCTGCAACTCCCAGAGAGACAGCCTCAGTTAGCATCTATAGTGTTAGAGAAGGAGAAACTGGAAGTAGAGAAGAAAACGTGGTCAATGGAGGAAGCAAAAATAGATGGTGGCAGCAACAAAGAGGAAGATGCTGAGATGTCCAGAGCTGGGGGGCGGGTTTGACTCCAGGCTCTCCAAGTATGCAGAGAGGGGATGACATTCACAAATGGCTACCACGTTTGAAAGGGACCTTGAGATGAGGGGCTCCTTTCTAAGTATTGGGGTTCACCTGTGTGGGAATTTATCCCTGCAGCTGGGAGGGATAGCCTTCTGACCCTACAAGGGACAAAGGTGAAATCTTACTCCCACATGAGAAAAGTTAGAGCCAGGAAATTTGGTCTGACCCCAGAGCAGTACAGGGTGAAGTTAAAGGACACCCGGAAAGTCAGCACCCAATGCTGGGTGTACTTTGTAGGCATCTCTGTGAATGCACTAGAGGGATGGATTGACGGTAACCCTGGGCGTAGTTTGCGTAGTAGCTCTACACGTAGCTACGCAAAGTGCACTTTGAACTACGCGCGCTAAGCATAGCTATGCGAACTGCATAGTGCACTGTGCAAAATGCTGTTCGCTCTGATTGCACAGTGCCGGATGCTTGTCCGCACTGTGCAACCAGTGGAAACCGCACCTTGCACAGTGCAAGCGGTCGTTTTCTGCCGCTCAAGTAGATTTCTACTCGAGCGGCAGCTTTCTCCTTTTTAAAAAAAAAATGTTTTAATAATTTTTTTTATTTGTCAGAACCAGTAAATACAGGAGACAAAATACATTGATACGGCAAAGTAAACAAGGACATTCATATATGATACATTCTCACATTTTTTAGAGAGGTAACAAAGAGAAAAAAAAAATTAATAAAAATAAGAGAAAAATAAAAAAGAAAGAGAAAAGAAAGGATACCTCTCCATAACAACAATGATTGTTCGTACCCGAAGGTATACTTAAGTAGTTCATCATATCCCTAAACCTATACCCCTCCTCCAGTTAGTGATGGGCTGCCAAATCGCCTTGCCACGCATGGCGGATTTTAGCCCTCTAGTAGCATAGATGGCGATTTCCTGATTGAAGACACCAAGGAGACGGGCTAACCACATTTGAAAGCTGGGTGGATCTGAGTCTTTCCACGGTGCAGCTAGTATTATCCGGAGAACTGCAGTGCCTATAAAGAGCATAGCCTCTTCATCCCTATTCAAACTAAGTGTGTTATCGGTACCTAGCAGATACTAAGTGGGGGAATCAGGTATTTTATGACCGAACACTTCTTCCCAGAATTCGCCAATCATTCTTTTAATTAGTGTTAATTCATCACACTCACTGAACATGTGTATCAATGTTGCCGGGCCTTTAAGACATCTAGGGCAGTGGTCATTCTCCCTTTTGCCCCAAGCATGTAGCTTGGCAGGGGTAAAATATAGATTATATATGGTTTTGTATGTCTGGGCTTTTAAGCTAGCTGACATAAGTAACCTTGATGATAAATATAGACTTATATCAATGTCTACGTTTGGGTTGTCAAGTTTGTCTGCCCAGGCGGTTTCTGTAAGTTCTATATCATCCTGTAGTTTCACCAGCAGTTGGCCATAGGTTGTACCTATTCTTGTAGTCTTTTTAGCTATGGTATCGATAATTTCAATTCTCCCTAGATTAATATTAGGAGCCTTAAGTTTAAGCATAGTATGGGTCTGGATACATTTGAGGTAATGCCCATTTGGTAGATGAAATTTTTGTTATAGGTCTGCAAAGGTAGTGTCCGGGCTCTCTCCCAACAAGTCGCCTACTGAGGCAATTCCTAATTCCCATTTCTTTGAGATCGCATCATTTCCTAGCTCGTGGAGTAGGCTAGAGAACCATAGGGGAGTATATCTATTGAACTTTGGAATGTGCATATATTTAGCTATTCTGGACCAAATTTTCCATGCGTTGGAGTTGACTTTGAATGTATTCTTTTTATAATAGCTACCCTCCACTTGCATCAAAAAGAGACCTTTAACCTTCTGTCCAAGGGATAGCTCGTAAATGGATGGAAGTGGAGCAGCCTCGGGTTCTTCTACAATAGGATTAATATAAAGAAGCGGGGCCATCTGTTGGAGAAATGAAGCCCAAAAATAAAACAAAATATTGGGAACTGCTAATCCTCCTTTTTTCTGAGGAAGTGACAGAATCTTCAGAGATCTTCTGATTTTGCCCTGTTGCCACATAAATTTAGACATAAAAGATTCTAGTGCTTTAAAGACCTTATCATCAGAGATCAAAGGAATAGCTCGAAAGAGATAAAGCACCCTAGGGAGAATATTAATTTTCAAAAAATTTCCTCTGCCAATTATTGATAAATGTAGGCTATTTACCCGGTCTAAGTCTTTCCTCATAGCATTTAGTAAGGGCTCATAGTTGAGTTTCGGGATTTGTATGACATCAGGGCTTATCCTGACACCTAAGTATGTAGCTTTATCGGCTTTCCTATGGTCGTTGCAGATGACATTATCCGTGCACAACACAATTGTTTTTTCTTTATTTAGCGAATACCCAGAATAAAGGCCGTAATTTTGGGTAACTGTCTCTATTTCAGACATTGCCTTGGTAGGGTTAGGTGTTAATACCGCAATGTCATCGGCATAAGCCAATACCGTTGTTTCAAATTGGTTAACCACTATAGGGTATAGAGGGTTGTCTAAAAGTTTCAAAATTAAAGGATTTATATAAAGGGCAAATAATATTGGGGAACAGGGACAGCCTTGTCGTGTGCCTCTGGATACTTTAATTATGCTATATTCAGAACCCATTATTTGTAGTTTTGCCTTAGGATCAATGTACATAGCCATTATGGATTCAACAAATTTGGGGCCGAAATTATACTGGATCAGCGTTGCCCATAGAAAATTCCAAGACACCCGGTCAAAGGCCTTCTCGGCGTCCAGAAGAATCATCGACATCCGGCCTCCCGTTGCAGACATTATATCAAACAGGGAGATGGCTCTCCGAGTGTCATATGCGGTGCCTTTGCCTGAGATCAACCTGTGCTGCCATGGGGAGACCAGATGTTCGATGACCCGACCGAGTCAGATGGCCATTACTTTAGCATATAATTTGGAGTCAGAATTGATTAGGGAAATGCTAGTTGATCAGGAGGTTTGCCCTTTTTAGGAAAAATAATTATGCTTGTTTCTCTCCATGACATAGGAGGAGTACCGCTCCATTCAATCCCTAAGAACAGATCATATATAAGTGGTCCTAGTGTATGGCTAAGGACTTTATATAATTCCAGGGGGATTTTATCCGGGCCTGCAGCTTCCCCGGAGGCCAGCGAGGACAGGGCAAGCTGAACTTCTGTAAATGTGATTTCTTTCTCAAGGTCTTCCCTGATGTTGTCATCGAGAATATTGCTTGCCTCAGGATGATCAAGAAGATTGTTCAAAAACATATCTGATTCTGCCCTACTGGTTAAATTATCATCCTGATAGAGATTCTGATAGTATTGTTGGAAAGTGTTGATTATATCAGGGGTTTGTGTATACGTCTGCCCTCCTGATTGTATGTTTGCAATGGCATTATATGTGATTTTTTGGCATGTATGTAGTGCAAGTTGTTTGCCAACCTTCTCCCCATTCTCATAGACTTCTTTCCGATGTGTTTTATACATCTCAGCAGCTCTCTGAGTCAAGCCAGAGTTAAGCTCGGTTTTTAAAACCAGCAGGTGGTACATAGCATGTGTCCCATTTTCACCATGCGCTATTTGAGCAATATGTTTTTCCTCGGCCCTGGCCAATTCAGCCAATTTCTGATGGTACCCCATACTGTTTTGTTTTCGTATTTAACTTGGTAGCTCGTTTTTACACCTCTTAAAGTTGTTTAAAGCAATCCCACTCTACCGTCCTAGAAGCACTGTATCTATTTATGTCAAAAACTCTTGAGCCCAACTATTGATGTGTCTGATATAATCATTGTTGGCTAGCAACTTCCTATCAAAAGTCCAGCTTCTACGTTCCCTCTTAGCGGTTGCAATATTGACTGTGAGGGTTAGTGCATTGTGGTCGGAGATGATTTTAGGTTCTTTATTGACTGTGGCGTGCCTAGCCAGGTCGTTTGTAGTGAATAAATAATCAATCCTAACATATTTGCTATGAGGACAGGAATAGCCTGTGTAGCCAGGGTCAGGGTAGTTTTTAAGTTCCCTTATGTCACTTAGGCCAAAGCTGTCGCGAAGTCTACTAAAAGCTTTAAAGACTCGTGGCTTACGGCCAGTATAGTGTGGCTGTGTCTGGCTGTTAAATTGGGGGCCTAGCGAAATGTTTAGATCGCCACATAGTATAAATGGGCCCTGTATAGCTGCAAGTTCAAGCTCCAGTGTCTCAAATATTGTAGGATCGTCTTGATTAGAAGCGTAAATAGAGCGGATAGTAATACCGAGGCCCAATTTAATAATAACCCATCTGCCCTGAGTATCTACTAATTCATGGGAGGCCTGTCCCAGGAAAGTTTTAGCAAGTACAGCTACCCCCCCAACATTAGACGTTTGTGTGGTACAGGCTAATAAATGATATCTTCTAATTTTAAGAAGCTCCCTCTTATCCCAGAGCAGGTGCGTCTCTTGGAGGCAGATAATATCTACCGGGTTTTGATATATTATCTCACTCAGGCGTAGGCGCTTATCTCTATCTAAGAGGCCCGAAACATTCCAGGTTCGTATGGTCAACTTCCCCATAATAATGTGTTTCCTAGCTCATATTGTGCCTTTATCCTCAACTCGCTGTAAATTTCATAATATGTTAGCTCTGATTTAGCCTTGATTACACTATTTTCTGATAGTAGTATTGAAAGAATAGAAAAAGTGACTCCTGACTTAGTTCTGGTTCTGTTTTTTCCTTTTATACTTGCTCCCCCCTTCCCCCTCCCCCATCCGCCCTCCCCTGAGCCCCCCCTCCCCGCACCTCCCATAGAGACGTCCTGGGTCAAAGGGCACCCAGGTGTAGGCGTTGGTGAAGACAGTGCGTTTCAGCATGCCCCGTGGCCTGATCATCAGTGAGTACATCTTGGGTAGGAAGGATAGAAATATGTTAGTTCAATTCGTTATCAGATCTACCCACATGTTAATAAACACTTTCCCCCTCTGTTTAGTCTTTGATCATAGCACCACTGGTGTCTAGTCCACTGATGTGAATGTTCATTTCATTAATACTTTAGTCCTTCAATTTCTTTTTATTTGCTTGGCGATCTCTGTGATTTCTTTCAGGTAGGATTCAGCCTGGATTTCGCTTATAAAGCTTTTAGTTGTTCCCTTGTAGATGACTTTGAGACGGGCCGGTTTTTGTAAGAACACGGTTGCTCCAATTTGTTCAAAAGGGGTGAACAGTTGCCTCATTCTCCACCTACGTTCTACTGTGGCGTGGGCGAAATCAGGACGTGCAAATTAGGAAAAAACGTTGAATTCTTTCTTATTTGTAGGTCTGGCAATGTCATAGATTGTTTCCCTTAGGATGAAGTTCCCGAAGTTGACCAACATGGCTCTTGGATATTGCGGAGTTTTATGTGTGCGTTTAGAGAGTCCCAAGGGAAGCGATGCGCACGTTGAATTTCGCTGCTCATGTCCCAGGCTTGAAGTTCGGGAAAAGTTGTTTTTAGGAGATTGGGGATGAAGCCCCTTGGGTCAGCTCCCTCCGCGCCTTCCGAAATGCCTAGGAAGCGCAGGTTGTTTCTCCTGCCTCTGTTTTCAAGATCTTCTACTTGTTGCATCAGGTCTTTAATAATACCTTCGTGCTCTTTTTCTTGGGTTTGGAGCTTGCTGACGTCGGACTCGAGATTTTATGTGCGAGTTTCGACAGAGACTATTCGATCGGATATTTCAGAGCATGTTTGGCCTACTTTTTGAACAGCGCCTTGAAGTTTTTGTATGGTTCCTTTTGCTGTCCATTTTTACATCTTTATGAAAAAAATTGATAGAGTTTAGTACTTCGCTTAGTGATGGCTTGGTTGAATTTCCCAATCCGGCACCAAAATCTTTGTTTTGATGTGAGGTACTTTCTTCTGAATCCCCCATACTACGCCTGTATAATTCTGATTCTCTAGGACTTTTTAAGGTTGAGTTGTTCCGTGGGAGGTTCGATTTTTCTTTAGCTTGCTCCGCATTGCTCCCAGGATCTGTAGTTTCATCATATGACATTTTGTGGTGCCTTCTGTCTCTAGTTCTCTTTTTTTCCTGCTTTTTCTTTGGAGTGTTATTTTGACCGGGTGCCACTGATTTCCCTGAGGCTGTGATGTCAGAGACCTCCAATGTTGTTACTGCTGGTCTATGGCTAGAGCTTCTTTCCCTTGGGTCTCCTTCCTCGCCTGCCTCACTTGAGTCACTCGTCACGCTAGAGATAGAAACTCCTGTCTCATATATGTCCAAATCAGACTCTTCGGCGGATACTTTGGACTCTAGAAGTACTTCTGTGCCCGACGAGGATGTTTGTGCCTTGAGGGAAGAGTGTTTGGGTCTCAGGGGTTCGATTGGGAGTATAGGCAGGAATTCACTTTCCTCGGGTGTGATTGTAGATGAGATAGCACTTTCGGTCTCTTTCTCTTTCACTTTTTCCTTTTTTGCCGGTTTAATCTGCCCCTCCTTGGATAATGGGGTGAATATGTTCGAGATCCAGGGCTGAGAATCCGCATATTTTCCCGTTATTTTCGCAGCCGCTTTCAAGTTTTTAATAGTCTGTAGCCTCTTCGCCTTTTTGGCCAATAGCTCTAGGTTATCATTATCATTTTCGTTTTCTTTGGTAGTCATTACTTTGTCCTTTTCGTTTTCCTTCTCCTTGCTTTTCATTTTCTCCTTGTCTTTGCCCTTATCCTTGTCCGCGTCCTTTTCTGGCTTTTTATCCAAGGTCTTGTCTGTGTTTTTTTCAGTGTTTTTATTTTTATTTTTTTGTTTGCCTTTAGGTTTGTCAATACTGCTACTGCCGCTGCCGCTGTTCTTCTCCTCGTGGTTTTCTTTGGCCTTGGACCCTCTAGTTTCTGGTCGTCGCTGTGAGTCCCTTGCCTTCTGGACATTGTTAAAATTTTGTTTCTCTGAGGCTACTCTTTGGGACTCCTCGGGCGCTTCTGGACCCATTAGATGTACGGCTGATCCGGCTGATTTGGTTAACTGTGCGGTTATTTGCTCGGATGCCTGCCCCCTACCCCCAGCGAGATCAGCCATGTTGAATGTTTGACTCTGACTCTGACTCTGGCTCTGACTCTGAGTCTGTAGCTGAGCCAAGACCTGGACAGACTAATTTGCATATAGCCAGGTTCTGAGCTGGGATGGGTCAGTGAGCTAAATAACGGTGATGGATCAAGCCCTGATCTTTGGACTGGGTAAGAGTGGTCTGCTTAATTCAGACACTCTGTTCATCACCACCCCCTTTTCTGAATCAAGACCTGGACAGGAGCTTGCACTCTCTGCTGTGTCTGAGTCCGTCCTTGCAATGTCAATGAAGATGAAGATGAAGATGAAGACGTTGTAGTAGCTGTTGTGACTAGGATGTGGACTATGATGGGGAGCTTAAAGAGTTTTGGGCCCCTTAATACCACTGTTGGCACTGATGTCTCTAATATCACTAATGTCGCTGATGCCAATCTGGTAGATATTATGCAATGTTGGAGATCTTTAACAGCCTGCCCTCTTGTGGCAATTCTTTCGTTCGTCTCTTGCCAGCAGCAGCAGTAACTAGATGTTGGTCAGGGTTTAAGTTTAGCCGATATAGCATAGGCCTTAGTCCAAGTCCAACCCCAATTTGCCCGTGATTTAGTAGTCACTGAAACAGGCACGCGACTGCCCGTTGCTGGCGTCCTTACCGGCCCCTACAGTTTTTTATAGCTTTCACAATAACCGTGTCACACAGGTTCCTTTTTTTTCCCCCCTCCAGCGACTATATATCTGTGTTATTTATTTATATTTATATTTTTGTTCAGAGTGTTTCAGTATTTTCAGATTCTTTTCTGAGTATTTTCAGAGTGTTTCGATATTTCAGTATTTCACTAGTCTGAACAGGGCTCCATCAGGGCTCCATCAGGGCTCCATCAAAATTATGCTTGAGCTCCTTGAAAACGCAATGCACCCCCTTTATTTCGCAGGCTCTTGAGTAGGCAGATGATGGTTTCAAATTTCTACGTCTGGCCTAAGTCTGGCCTAGCCTGGAGGTGAGGTGAGGCCAGGGTGAGCCGGTCGAGTGCTTGACTCTGGGCTTGACTGGCAGGATAGAATCGCCGCAGGAAAATGAACCGCAGATCGGGTGAGAGTTTGGCTGTATCTGTAGCTGCTGCTTTCGATAACCGGCTACTATCACGGCTTGCTGCTTCCCTGATTGAGTTTTTAACAGTCCGGTTGGTAAATCAGATATGAGTGAGCGTGGAGGGAGTTGCGGGATAGTTACGGGATAGTTAATAACGCATCATGAGCCAAGCTGGGAACCAGGCTGAATAAGGGCGGGATGCAAGATGTAAAGATGCCAAGATGTCGATGCAAACGCTTGAGATATGAGTGATACGAGTGTGATGCTGAAATGCAATCACAGATTGTCAGCGCCACAGTTACTCACGGTTATTTTCAATGGCTTTCAGAAGCTTTCAAGCCACCTGGCCGCCGATCGGGCACGGGTCCGGGTCCAGGTCAGTGCGTGGGGTCAAAAAGTTGTTTACCCTTCCTTAGCGCGCAGTAGAAAAAAAGCCTCTGTACTCCCGCTTTTTCCTCGCACTTCACATCTCACTCTTCCCCCACAGAACAGCCGTTACGGACCCAGGCTGAGTGCTGCTCCCATCACTCCACGCTACTCCTCGGTTACTCTCGGTTTATTCGGTTACGCCTCATGTAGGCACGAGCACTATGCCGGCACCTCATCCGCTGTGACTCCGCTGTCACTCCCAAAACTCCATCGGCTCCATCGGCTCAGTCGGTTCCATCGGCAGCATAGTTGACCAATCTTGAACCGACTCCACGATACTACTTCTTCTCGGGAAATCAGGAGGAATTCAAAGTGCTCACCAGGACTCACGGAGCGATTACTGCCACGTCCGCTCACACTAACGCCATCTTGTCTCCAATGTGCTGACGAGCTCCATTGTGCTGAGCGGCAGCTTTCTCAATGCGAACTGGTAGTTTCTCATCGCGAAGGGGTTACGAGCATACGCGACCACTCACAATGAGAATCCTGACCTCACCGCGTTGAGAATCTCGCCAGGAGGTTTATTTTCCATGCTCGCGATCGGCAACTTGATGTTGCTGATCATGAACGATGAAAAAGTCTTGCTGGGATGTCATTTTGCTTGCTCGCGGTCGCCAACTTGACATTGAGGACCGCAAGCAAGCAAAAAATGACCACTACAGTACGCGTGTTTGCACTGTGCTACGTGCAATTTGTGTTGTGCGAAGTAGCACAAACTTCGCAAACTACACAAGCGTAGCGTAGTACTTCTCCCAGGATTAATTGATGGTAGCCAGGTAAGCACCTAGGAGGGGCTCCACAATTTGTTCAGGAAGGAGCATATATTGGCTAGTTGCTTCGCAGAAGATTTACGCCAGCATCTAGTGGGTTCAAAGCTTTCTAACTCCAGAAAGCTAACTCTGAAAGCTGATGAATGGATGAAAACCCGAGTAATCAAGCAGTCCCGGGGAAGACTCCAAGAAGGAAGGGGTTAGGCCCACACAAAACTAAGGAAGGTGGTGGAAACCCCACCACAGAGATTCCCTAAAAAGGAGGAGGGCAAATCCTAGGTTAACTCTGATAAGCAGAGGCAGGGGAACCCAGGGATGAAAAAGTACTTGGGTAACTGAGCTTTGACTCTCAGTAATCAGGTCATTTCAGTGGTACTCCTGCCTGTTCTAAGAAGGTGGTTAGCACAGGACTGTACAGCGTAGCCATGGATAAGGACTCACCATTTAGGGAGGTCCTCTTAGCATTTTGTTTGGAGACAGGTCCAGATAGTAAGCTGGTGATCACCGAAGGCGGGAGTAGGCACTTCCACTCCTTTCAGGTGAATAAGACCCCTGCCATTGGCCTATGAGATACATGTGCCAGTCACACTATTGTGAGTGACAGGTTGGTATCCTAAGACATGTATGTGCCAGGTGAGACCAGAAGGTAAGGGTAGCCCCAGGTGAGGTCACAACCAAATCTGTAACCATAGTGCCCTTAAAATGGGAGGGTATAATTAGCTGGTGTAAGGTGGTAGTAAGAGCAGACCTTCGCATACATTGTGTCCTGGGCAATCACCTCCCAGAGGTTGGTCTGTTCCCAAGTGGGGTGGTCACCCAGGTCACCCCGAACTCAAAGCTCCTGGTGATCCAGGCCCTATAGTTAGGAGACAGGGGTCCCAAAAGAAAGTGAGATAGAAGAGGAAAGGTAAGCCACTGGAGGAAAGTGCCTCTTTTTGCATGGTTAGCCCCCATCTTTTCCCAGATGTAATTTCACACTGTAAGTGCACTGAGTCCCTGCTAACCAGATTCCCAGTGCCAAATCTCTTCCATGATTAGCACAACTTCAGCTACCCCTGTAAATCCCTAGTAAGTGTTACCCCTGGTACCTAGGGCATGGGTAGTGAAGAGGGTCCCCTGAGACTACAGTACAGGTTGTCTTACCTTGGGCCCCCTCAACAAGGCTAGGCACTCTGCCATTGCAGCTGGTTGTCTTGGTGCAGGAAAATCCAAAATGTCGACATGGCACACAGCACTGTGTGCACGCTAATCCTACACTACAAAAGATTTAGGTAAGTCACCCCTACTGCAGGCCTTTAGCCCAAAGGCAGGGAGCACTATATCCTATGTGTGGACATATGAGTATGAGCAGATATGCCCCTACAATATTCAATTAACTCTGTGATGTTGTAAGTGAGCAGGAACGTCTTAAGGAGTACATGGCTGGATACTTGTCACATGAGTTTCCTAGCTCTATGGTAGCATCACTGACTTTTAAGATGTGTGGCACCAAACATCGTGTTTTAATAAATCCTTACTGATGCCAGTCTTGGATTATTAATACATTCATACAGGAGCCTCTTTTAGAGGGTCACCTGAAACTCAACCAAATACTACTGAGGTCTCTGGCTGGTTTTCACAAAAAAAACGGAAATGTAATGAAAAAAACCAATAGTTAAATAGACATTAAAGTAAGCAATGGCAATATGATCTTTTCCTATATGAATAAAAATAAATTCACAAATAAAAATGTTGAAATGATTTTATAGTTAGCTATGATAATATGATCCTATCCTATGTTAAACAAAACCTAAACATTTGCTGGAAAATAGTTAAGTTAAGAAATGCTATAGTTGTGAAGTTTCAAGTGTTGAACCTAAATTCATCAGTTATTCTTCAGTGAGATAACTGTAACTTGTACCCCTCCCATGCACTGGTTATGACCTCAAGTATTACATACTCATGACATGGTAAATGGCATCATTGATGACATCCCGGATGATATCTCAAGTTACATCATTGATGACATTAACTTCTGCTCTTTCTAATGATCTAGCCCTTGTAAAATGCTTCCAGAGAAGCATCTTAGGCTGCAGAAGGCAACAACGCATTGGACAAATGTCTAAACTAGAAAGAGAGCTAAGCTCACAATATTGTTTGATGATCCCTCTGCTCATGTTTAGCCTCTGGGAGCAAATGTAGCTGAGAATAAATTAGACATACTTGTTCTGTGCTACTTTGGGGGGGGATACAGACTACATATGGAGAAATTTATATGCACTTGCAATTATCCCGACACATTTTAGGTCTTGTGAGATCCATTGTACTATAGATCAAGAATTGCTTAAACGTGGATTCATTATATTTATTGATTAGGGAGAAGTTAGTAGCTTATAAGAATTCTTATGTTTTAAGAGCTTCTAAGTTAAAATGAAAGACAGAGGATGAAAATATCCTGATTAATAAAATGAAGGCCTCTCAGAGCTTGAGAGAGTTCAAACCTCAACCTGCTGCACCAAAGCCTTTGTTTCACAACGGTTGCTGTGAATGTTCAACAGATCATCACCACAAGGAGGGCCACAGCTGTTAGCTGTTGAATATTCAAAGCAAAAGCTGTGAAAGGAATCTGAAGACAGCCCCTAGCTCTCCCTGGCCGCAGCTTAACTGTCTTTCCTCATTCAGCCGAGCCAGAGAGTACCGTTGGCTGAGCAACATTCTACTCTCCCTCTTCCAAGGTTCCTGTGACACTGTGAGCTACAGAAGGAGGAGGGGGAGGCTCCTCTGTGCCCTGCTGCACAGGCTCTGCCCTTCAATTTCCCTTGCCCAATCCATATATGTTGGAGAGGCAGGGAAAGAAAGAGGCAAAGGAGGTGTATTAAGACATTTTAATGTTGAGAGCAGTGGGCCTATACCAGTAAATTATGACTGCTGCTGCTGCATTGTCTTCAATGAAGCACACAATATTCCAAAGTTCTAATTGCAGGTATCTCTTTTCCCAAATTTATGACAGTTTACTCAATAGAATAGGTGTAGCATAATCCCCACACTTTCTAAGGGGCAGGCTTTTAGGATGACAGCATTGAAAAACACGTCAAGAATATTTGAAATATTATTAAAATATTTTATTGTAGACTGTGAAATAAAATCATGTATCACACATTCGACCTCTTTTAGAGGCTGTAGTTTTGCTTCCTCACTGATAAACAGTCACACACACACATACAATCAGACAATACATAATGATTCTATCTCCCTTCACAAAACTATTGCCCAATTTCTTACACTATTCAATTCCTGCCTTCCTCTTAAATGCACTGCGCAGTATCACTGCCATAATTCCTATCCATTTATTTATTTTATTTTTATTTATTTGTTTGAATTTATATGGCGCACAGCTACCCAGCAAAGGGTTTCCCGGCGCGACACTCGCGCCATCTCACTTCCTATTTCATGGCTTTCTGGTCTCATCCTCACTGCCTCTTCTAATTTTATCTTCATTACCACTTCATCAGTTAGTATGGTACAAGCCTTTTTAGGGAACTCCTCATATACACAAGGTACCTCTGACAGTGCCTCCCGTGACCTATCCTTTCCGCTCTCCATCACTACTCTTTATTAAATGGTGCCAGGATTGGTTTAAATGTTCTTCAAGCACCTAACAAATCACATTTTGATGCACATTGATCATTCACAGATACCATAGGCATTTAATTATCAGTTACATCCACGGAATAATTGGGGACACCCTTTGCCACAATTGAACCAGCGCTGCTGCTGCTATTTACAAGGAGCAAGCCTTCTCAACCCACGCCTCGCGGTACCCGCTTCGCGGGTCCCGCTTCAGATTGACTTGCCTTGCTTGACGTTCTTGACTTCCCTGCACCAGCTGTTTCTGTGGGGCGTGTTTGAGGCTGCAGGGCTGCGAGCGTGAACCGGGACTCGCCTTCCCAGGAGTCCCGGTGTCAGTGGCCGAGTCACCTGGCCCCGCTCTCCCTGACCGCCCCGCCCCACCTCCACCAATTGAAAAGGGTCAAGGACTCTCTGCTTCGTGGGACACCCTTTGCCACAATTGAACCAGCGCTGCTGCTGCTATTTACAAGGAGCAAGCCTTCTCAACCCACGCCTCGCGGTACCCGCTTCGCGGGTCCCGCTTCGGATTGACTTGCCTTGATTGACGTTCTTGACTTCCCTGCACCAGCTGTTTCTGTGGGGCGTGTTTGAGGCTGCAGGGCTGCGAGCGTGAACCGGGACTCGCCTTCCCAGGAGTCCCGGTGTCAGTGGCCGAGTCACCTGGCCCCGCTCTCCCTGACCGCCCCGCCCCACCTCCACCAATTGAAAAGGGTCAAGGACTCTCTGCTTCGTGGGACACCCTTTGCCACAATTGAACCAGCGCTGCTGCTGCTATTTACAAGGAGCAAGCCTTCTCAACCCACGCCTCGCGGTACCCGCTTTGCGGGTCCCGCTTCGGATTGACTTGCCTTGCTTGACGTTCTTGACTTCCCTGCACCAGCTGTTTCTGTGGGGCTTGTTTGAGGCTGCAGGGCTGCGAGCGTGAACCGGGACTCGCCTTCCCAGGAGTCCCGGTGTCAGTGGCCGAGTCACCTGGCCCCGCTCTCCCTGACCGCCCCGCCCCACCTCCACCAATTGAAAAGGGTCAAGGACTCTCTGCTTCGTGGGACACCCTTTGCCACAATTGAACCAGCGCTGCTGCTGCTATTTACAAGGAGCAAGCCTTCTCAACCCACGCCTCGCGGTACCCGCTTCACGGGTCCCGCTTCGGATTGACTTGCCTTGCTTGACGTTCTTGACTTCCCTGCACCAGCTGTTTCTGTGGGGCGTGTTTGAGGCTGCAGGGCTGCGAGCGTGAACCGGGACTCGCCTTCCCAGGAGTCCCGGTGTCAGTGGCCGAGTCACCTGGCCCCGCTCTCCCTGACCGCCCCGCCCCACCTCCACCAATTGAAAAGGGTCAAGGACTCTCTGCTTCGTGGGACACCCTTTGCCACAATTGAACCAGCGCTGCTGCTGCTATTTACAAGGAGCAAACCTTCTCAACCCACGCCTCGCGGTACCCGCTTCGCGGGTCCCGCTTCGGATTGACTTGCCTTGCTTGACGTTCTTGACTTCCCTGCACCAGCTGTTTCTGTGGGGCGTGTTTGAGGCTGCAGGGCTGCGAGCGTGAACCGGGACTCACCTTCCCAGGAGTACCGGTGTCAGTGACCGAGTCACCTGGCCCCGCTCTCCCTGACCGCCCCGCTCCACCTCCACCACTATGGTCCAATGGCCTTCGGCCTATAAATAATAGAGTTCTACGCTGCGCGGGAGCGCGCGGGAGCGCCCGGGGCTAAGCCCGGGCAAAGGGCGGGCCCTCTGTGGCCCTCAGAGGCCTGAGGAGACTGGACTGGGCGCATTTCTTTGGACATTATATGTTAATGTGTAAGTTGTCATTGAGCCCATCCTGTGTATCTCATTATTGTTGATTACCTATTACCAATGTCACTTTTACACTCTAGTGCAGATATAGATATGTCTGACAAGATAGGGGGGACGTTCAGTGGCACCTTGGATAGGTACTTCATCAAATCAGTGGGGGATAACCCTAAGGAAACTACTTTAGCAGAGCGACGAGCAGAACGCCGTCGCTCTGTAGAAAGTTTGAAAACCAGGCCGGTATCACAGTCACCTGCATCCATTGCTTCCACGGCTAGAGGGAGCCCAAATAGCAATGAAAGCCAATTACAAATGGATGACTTGCCTTTAGTATTCAGAGATCGTACTCCCACTCCTGTAACCCCTACCAACTCAGACTTAATTGTTCTTTCCCCAATACTTCCTCCAAGTAAGATTGTAATAACGAAGGCCCAGATTACCCCCGCGCCTCCATTCTGTACCAATCAACGGAACAAGGCAAAAACCAAAATTCCTTTACCTAGCAATTATGGCCCACCTCCAACAAAAAAAAGGCGGAAAAGGGGGGAACTCTTGCAACCAAAATTAAGTCACTCAGATTTTGGTAAAAAACCAAAAATCACTTCCGGGTGTGACAAGGCTGCTACAGGTCCTTTACAGTCTCCAAATACAATATCCAAGCCTGAGGGGGACCTGCTTATTTCAAATTGCCCAGAAACCACCACGTCCCACACAGCCCAAATCCCTGTAACTTAAGAAAGTATAGAAAATCTAATAAAAAATTATTCTTCAGTGATTCTGGGGAGATTAGACAAGGTTGAAGAACGTCTTGGGAATCTGGAAAAGGAACTAGGAAAGAGGGGTGTTTCCACTTCACCACCCCAAGACACGGTTATTCAAACCATCTCACTGTCCGTCCAACCTAACACCCTTGCCCCTAGTTCTGTTCCATCTAAGGCCCCAACTATAGGGAAAACTGCTGACAATAATGGTGGGAGATCCCAGCTAACCCTGCCGAAGCCACAATCTGTCCAGACCCTGGCCACTACAACGCTCAAACCTTCAATTGGGACAGGAGGAACTGTGCCAAAAAAACCATCTCAGGAAACGGAGGGTTATAGGCACAAGGAGGGAAGATTACACAGGGTCCCTCCACCAGAATTACCCCCGGAAGCAGTCCCTTTTGTAGTAGTCTTAACAGGGGTCCCGGTACTAGAGGAAAACAAGCGGGAAGGCTATGCCCAATTAAAAAATAAGATTATTCATTGGCTCAGGCTAAATCGCCCACTTCCAAGTGGTGTAGACGGAGACATTATAAACGTTCGTCGAGCACACTGGTTGGGTGGAAAACATAAGGATCTTACGGGAGATGTGGTGGTGGTGAACTTCAGGGACCCCAACGCAGTTCACTTTATAATAAACTGGCAGGCAGGTAACAACACCAATATTACCCCCAGACCACTAACATATTTTTATCCCAGACCAGCGGCCCTACTGCCTCAGTACCATCCACCTCTATCCACGCAAACACAAGCTTACCCCTCAACAACTCATGATGGAAGGTTGAATCTTTACCCAATGTACCCTCGCTGGCCCCAGACCCCTATGGCTGGAACCAAGTTCCAAAAAGGACGACCTTTTCCTATAATAGGAGAATGGATCATTTACACCCATTTACGCCCTTGGAGATTACTAATAGATATGATATCTTCAATGGAATTGATGAGTGTGATTGACGCTTTATGAACAGCGGGAATTATGGAAGTGGCACCAGCTCCACCAGAATAGATAGCAAACAGGTTGCAACAGAAGGGACGGTGAGCACTGGGGCCAATTGCTTAACATCAGCAATATTTTCCAACTCGGCTGCAGTTGTGGTTATACCATCCTTGACTCTGTGTTATAGCACCTTGCAATCAGAAGGACATAATGTTGTCCCCCAATCCCCTATAAGTATATTGAGGGATGGCCGACTTGAAAGGAATTCAAACGCAGTACATTCTTCAGGGGAGGCGGATGACCCGTGCCCCTTGGGAAATAACCAAGGTATAGATGTTGGGGCCGCTTCAGGTTGCTTGAATGTTTTGCACAGACCCATATCAAATGGTTCTCTGGCAGATGTAAATGTCAGGGAGGAGGTTGGAATGGGATATGATGTATCAGGTGCCGTGGGAGAAGTAATGATGAGATGCCGACCTATGCCTGAGGAGTGTACCATGACCGGGCAACACACGATCTTGCCCAATGTGCAAGAGCCCTTAAGGTTGATCTCCTGGAACATAGCCGGTGTCTCAAAACATCTGAGGGATCCTGAATGGGCAGGATTTATTGATGTTAATGATTATTGCTTGCTACAAGAAACTTGGGCTGTGGTAACACCTCATAGAATAGGATATAAAACATTCGGAATAGGTGCCATTCCATCCAGGAGTGGAAGGCCGTCGGGGGGTCTCTTAACTTGGGTAAAAGTTGATTTAAAGGTCCAAATCGAGGTGGTAGATGCAAATTCCCCCGATATATTAGCACTTAGGATTACTACTTGCGACGGGGAAAACACTTTATTTAATAAATGTCTATAATAGACCTTCACCATTAACAAATGCTTCGCTAACCCTAACTAAATTAGACATTTTCTTAAAAGGGCTAGACAGAAAAGTTGAACATGTCATTTTAGCGGGTGATTTAAACTGCAATTACGAACCAGTAATGGGTCTTAGTGATATCTTCGAAGATGAGGATATTGCAAATAAAATTCCCACACTAGAGAACGCCAAACTAATTAAATGTTCAACCCTGGCTGTTCAGATAACGAATATATGTGCGACCCATTCCCTTAGGGCTTGTAATGGACGTTTTTCGTCCGACATCCTGAAAAAAACTACTTTCAGCAGAAATAATTGCAGGAGCAACCTTGATTTCATTATAGTATCTATTCCTATTTGGCCCTATATTCAAGACTTCGAGGTAAAAGACAGAACAGAAAGCGATCACTTTCCATTGAGTCTATCAATAGAATCAGCACTGCAGGGCGGTGCGGGCACCGTGTCAGTAGATAACGTTGGTAATACAGAAATACACGTTAGTAACAACAGACGAGCTCTTAAATGGCCATTTATTCTGGACCATGGCGAGATCCTGGCACAGATATACACACTCCTTGCAGGAGCCTTATATCCACTCGTAGGTTTTACAAATACAGAGGGCAATCCCACCCATTTTATTTCCTTGCACAAAAACTTTTTTAACGAATTAAAAATGCTTGTGACTAAAATGCCCAAGAAAGCCCAACAAAAAACACAGAATCTATCCCATAGTAAACCATGTTACGATAGAAACTGTCGGGAATCCAAAAAAGCTCTTATCTCAGCTATAAAATCAAATATTCTATTTGAGATAAAAAACGCTAGGAACAATTACACGCAAGCACAAAAGGCCTCTAAAAAAGCCTGGGAAGAAGAACTATGGGCTGACATGTTGTTGGCAGTAAAAAATAATGATAATGTAGGCTTCTGGAGGTTAGTTGCCAACAGGAATCATATAGGGAGAGTGGCTAAAGACGTCCATTTGGACGAACTAACTTGGGTTAGCCACTTTACTAATTTATACAAAAAATATGAGGGCACCGGAACAGATGTGGATGCCCCATGTCTTGAATACCCTACAGAGTGTATGGGTTTTACAATAGCCGATACAGAATCGGCAATCAAATTAGTAAAACCAGGTAAAGCACCAGGGTTGGACAAGATCCCTGGTGACCTGTATAAACATGACATAATTACCTGGGCACCGTATATAAATTACTTGTGCAATGCATTATCCCTTTGCTTAGAATTCCCGGAAAGCTGGCGCGGGGCAGAAATTGTTTTAATTCATAAAAAGGGGATCGGAAGAATCCCTCTGACTATCGGCCAATAAGCTTGCTGGACATCCTCCAGAAAATTTATTCACGGCACATACTAACTCGTGTCACTGACTGGATGGATGAGAATATAATCTTAACGAAATTCCAAGCCGGGTTTCGTAGTAAAGTAAGCACAATTTATCAGATTTTCAGATTTTGTTGTCTTTATTGGAAATATGTTCAAATTAAAAAGGGTCATTTATACGTTGCCTTCGTCGATTTAAGAGCAGCGTTTGATCTAGTGCCTCGCAACCTCCTATGGAAAACATTACATGATATGGGATTGCCAAACAACCTTCTGCTACAAATTAAAGAATTACACGAAAGGAACTTCGCGAAAATTAGATGGGGCCCCAATGGGAAATTAACCCAAAACATCCCAATCGAGCGTGGAGTCCGCCAAGGCTGTGTTTTGGCCCCTACCCTCTTTTCACTCTTCGTGAATGATATTCCAAAATTCCTAGAAGGATGTACAAATGACTCACCTAAATTAAATGGCGAAAGGGTGACGTCACTATTGTTTGCTGACAACACTATCTTGATATCCCAAACAAAAAGAGGTCTCCAAGCCCTATTGAATTCTTTTAGCAGTTACTGCAGGAAGAAAGGATTGGAGATAAATGGGAACAAGACCAAATGTATGTCCCTTAACCCACAAAAAACAGCCAAAGGATGCTTAACCTTGGAAGGAACCAAATTAGAATCGGTTTCGCACTTTATGTATTTGGGTGTTACTTTGGATTCGAAGTTTACCTGGAAAGCTCAAAGGGAAAAAAGTAAGCTAGTATTCACCCAGAACGCTAAGCCAATCCTTGCAAAACAAAGCTTGAGCACTAGTAAAGCGGTCTCCCCAGTAATCGAACTATTCAAATTCAAGGTTCAACCATCAGCGCTATATGGCGCAGAAATCTGGGGGCCTGGGTCAAGAGACTCCTTTCGTCTTTTAGAGAACAACTTCATGAGGAGCTTGGTAAGAGTTCCAAGAGGAACTCCTTTAGTACCTCTTGAACTGGACCTGAACATCAAAAGAACCGACCATTACACCATAATCCGCCCGTTGATGCTATGGGTCAGATTATGGAGAGTGCCCGAACTACAGGATTACAGGGATGGGTTAAAAGAAATTATGGAATACGGTAATTCCTTAACCATCCCATGGATAAAGCACGTTAAGACTTGGCTTACTGATATAGGTCTAATCCATTTCTGGGAAAACCCGGAATTTTTACCGCCCAATGCAAAATTAATTTTAAAAAGGGCATTCTGGAATCGTATGGTGAGCAGGGCAACAAATGCCTCGACAGCTGGATCTTTGGTAACTAAATTCCTGAGATTCAAGGATGAGCCCCTCTTCGAGACTTTTCTCGACGAGATTGAACCACCCCTAGCCAAGACCCTATTCCTAAAATTTAGGTATGGCAACCTGCTAATCAAAAGCATAACAGCAACATGGTCTGGGAGGTCAAACGATCCTCCCTTGGAAGCTGACGACTTATGTACCATGTGCGAATGTAAACATCCTGAAACCGAGGCCCATATGCTCTTTATTTGTCCTGCCTACACGACAGCCAGGAAAAAATGGATCAAACCATTATGCTTACTGCTAGGGCTTAACTCATGCAACCAGGCATTAAGAATAATAAAAACAAACTCCAACCAAGTAATAATATTTAGTGTTAGCCGCTTCTTACACTCAATATTCTTCTTAAGGAAAAGAAAGGGACAACAGTTATAAATGACTAATGCATATTTCCACAAATGAACCAACAGACAACTATCTTATGTAGAGTGATAATTGTTATATTTTAAAGGATGTGTTTAATATTTCTTCTTTTTTTTTTTTTTTTATTCCTTGCAAGAATTGTATAATTGTTTAAAAAATGTGTTTTATAATTGTAATGTTTTTGTGCTGGATTCTTTTATGGCATTGTTTGCCGAAATAAAGATTACAACAGGAATAATTGAGCAAGCTTCTAAGAGGGGTTGAGGCCATGAGATCTTGGAATGACTAGAGGTTATTGTTTCTGCTACATATTACATAGTACAAGAGAAACGTTTAGCAAAATACCCTACGTTACCCTACGTGAGGCAATTATAATTGTAGAAGGCTTAAAAATAAGTCTCTTTGGATTAGAGAGAAGCATGACAAACATGGTAATGATGTGCAGGTTGCGGCAGCAGTGGGGAAAATATATGTGAAGCATGGGGGTGATGGCTGTATAGTACAGGACATGGGATTTATTACACAGCGCATTATACAAAGTGATAGTCACAGTAAAGAAAAAATGACTATGATTTATACATGAGAGGTCACCACTAGCATAGGAAAACATACATGGAGAGGCAATGATTACAATCGCAATAATGCAGTGTGTAAGTGATGTAAGGAAATAGGTAGGAACAATTCCATACACTATAGCACTAGAAGCTCAGGGAGTGGTGGTGTTATCAATCAGGTGTGTGAGTAAATATGCCGTTAAGGGCCCCCAGATGTCAAGGGGACAAGCGGTAATGGGTAGGAGGTCAGCAAACGTGTATGCCTGCTACTGCGATAAAATCATGTCGCTAATCCAGTCCTTGAATTTAGGTGCCATCCCTCGACCCCATCTACATGATATTCCTCTTTTTGCTAAGAGTAAGCTAAAGGAAATACATTTCCGTTGTGCCACAACCAGTTTCTCTGTGAAGCCCAATAAGTCGAGCAGGAGGGATGGTGATAGCTGCAGGATGTCATGTGTTCTAATGCAGTAAATACTTAACATCAGTAGGCATGGAAAGTGCCACAATCCCAGACAAGGTGCAGGAAGTCCGCCCCCGCAATGCCTTAACGATCACAATTGTCTCTATCACGTAACTTATATCTGCACATTTTGGCTGGAGTATAATAGGTGTGATGTAAGAATTTATAAAGGAGGATGCGGAGCCGAGTGCTAGATGAACTCTGCACTGCCTAATTACAGCAATAAGTCAAATGCCCATCTGTAATGGCATGTCCCAACTTGGCAGCCCATTTATCCCTGTCAGCACATTGTGCAGTGACCAAACTAATATACAGGCCATGGTATAATGTGGAGACCAAATGTGACGCATCCTGGCTACGCAGTATCAGGCTCAATGAAGCAACCTCAGGGGGTTCCAGCGGGAATGAGAAATTTGCCATTAAGGTAAAGATCCTCCCAGCATGTAATCCCGTATTTAGCTTTACTTTTGTGGAAAACACCTTCCTGAAGGATCGGCATTTTCGGGTGATAAACTAGAGGGAGAAGTGGTGAGTACAGCATGGGGGCTCGAGAATGCTTAACGATGCCTTGTCACGCTTTCACTGTGCAAACAATAGGCAATGGATCTGTTGTTGGCGGCGCAGTGGCAGTCAAGATGGTGCCTTCAAGGGGTATGGGGTCTGATAGCCAGTGTTCAGTCACCACTTGTGGCATGTATTTGGGGGGAGTGGAACAAATAGTGAGCGTAATGAACTTGTGCGCACAAGTAATAGAGCTCAAAGTTGGGTACATCAAACCCTCCATGGAAATATGGCTTAGTAAGTGTATACCATAGCAGTCGGGGTTGCTTACCTCCCCAAGTTAGCCGAATTAGCACCGATCGGAGTGCAGAGAAGGAGGGTTGGCCTGTGTCGTACTGAATGTTTAAAAAAAGGTATAGGAGTTTAGGGAGGATAACCATTTTAATGAGGGCGGTGCGCCCATCTCGTAACATTATTCTTGATCCCTTCTAGAGTACGACCATAGTTGGCAACATCAGTTCTTCCCGATCAGTGGTAACGTACACCCCCAGATATTTCACCTCATCAGCGCACCACTCAATTGGAAAGTCTGACGTCCTCCAAAATGAACAAATTCCAGCAGTAATGAAGATCGGATTGTGGATCGTGGATATATAAAGTGATGTCATCAGCCTAGAGTGAGATGAGTATTGGCCGGAGGTAGCAACGGAGAACCGTTCATGATGATATTGTCTGACTCTGGCCACAAGAGGCTCGATAGCTAGGGCAAAAAGTAGAGGAGAGAGTGCAAAGCCTTGTCGAGTGCCTCGAGCAATGGGGAAAGAGGGGAAGGGCTGCCCATTGATTAAAATTCTAGCCTCTGGGTCATTATATAGAAGAGGTATCCATGGCAAGAACCCATTAGGCAATCGCATGTTTTGGAGGATGACGAATAGATAATCCCATTCAGCGGAATCGAACTCCTTTGTGGCATCCAGAAAGACCGCCCTCTAAGTTGAGGGTCAACCAACCCAACAAGGGATAAACCCAGCCTGATCCGGCAGGACCAACTTCTCCATGAGCAGGCTGAGGCGGTTAGCCAAAATTTTTGGCGACTGTATTAATCAAGGAGAGAGGGCAGTAGGAGTCGCACCTGTCCGCAGGCTTGCCGGGTTTAAATATTGAAGAGATTAGGTCTTCTCCCATGGATGGAGGAAGAGTGCCCAGTTCTTGAGAGTCTCAACAAAGACTTGTTTTGAGAATAGGGAGCAGATGGTCAATATATATTTGATAAAAATCAATGGGGAGGCCATCCCGGACTCCATTTGAATAATGGCTTTCTGAATCTTGTATTTTTTTAGGGGAACGGCAAGAAACACTTGCTGTGTATCTCCAAGCCACCAAGGGTTATATCTTGCAGATACATTGCAAAATCTGGGGGATAGGTCCTACGAGTACTATATAAGGCAGCATAGAAGTTTGTAAATATGTTTAGTAAATCTGGGTTGTCTCTATGGCGTGTTTCGGTATCATTACGGATTTCCAGAGCACAGTTGGAAAACGTAGGCAACCGGATTTCTTATTCTAGTGCTCTCCCCGGGCACTCACCTATCCCATACTTGTGTGCCGTGAAATATTTTCCTTGAAATTGAGCCTCCTGGTCAGCTGTGCATTTGAAGTCTGTGAGTTTTTCTCTGAATACGGCTAGTTGACTACCAGAGGAGTCCCTCCATAGAGTCTCCTCCAGTCACTTAAGATCACATTCGAGTGTGCGAAGAGTGCGACAAAGATCTTTCAGGACTCTAAAACTTTTAGCAATGCAGGAACCCAGGATCGTAACTTTAAAGGCTTCCCAGCCGTGCCCACCTGCACAACGGAGTCTATGTTGTGCTGGAAGAAATCAGTAATTTCTGTACCCAACTCAGCCTAAAAAACGGCATCCAGCAGGGCCGTAGGCAGTAATCTCCAAAACCTGGGAGTAGCGATAGAGTTCGCTGGAGCAATCATCATGACAACCGGAGCATGATCTGAGTATGTCCAGGCCAAATGCTCGGTGTGGGTGACCCACGGAACCACCCCTCAGGAGACCACCCACTAGTCCAGTCAGGTCCAAGATGAATGTGCTGCAGTGTAATGGGTGCCCTCTCTGCTATGTGGATGTAGATGCCACCATGCATCCGTGAGTACATGAGCCGAAAACGTGTCTGCCGGCGCTCCCTGTGCCTTGGTGTAGTGCGAGGGTATAGGGTTAGACCTCCCAAGGGTAGATTGTAGTGAAACATTGACGTCGCCACCCCAGAGAACATGGGTGGAACCCACTTGGATTATGTGCCCCCAAAGCATTGTGAAGTGGTCCGGGTCATCTATGTTTGGCCCGTAACAGCAAACCAATGTGACAGATTGCGTTCCTAGTGTGCCCCAAATCATGCAACTCTTCACCAACGAGTCCTGGGGTGGGCTGCCTAAAACAAAGGGGGTATTCATTTTTATGAGAATCACTGTGCCTCTAGAGTAAGTGGAGTAAGAGGAGAATAGGCTGGCAAAAGTGGGGGTGCAGGATGGATCAAGATGGATTTCTTGCAATATTGCGATGTGGACATGATGCCAATCTAAATACGTGAGTATTTATCTGCATTTCAGGGGATCTCTCAGTCCCCCGATATTCCATGTAAGGAGATTGATTTATAGTGCCTCAGGACGCGCATGTGTAGTCAAGTAATAGGGTAGTATCACTGTTTGCTCTGGCTAGAAACCTAAAACTGTGCCTCTTAATGTGCAATCGTAAGTGTACCTGTGAATAAAAGGTTAAGATGAAGACAATTGTGAACAAGTCCCACCCCACCCTATCCCAAAACAGAACCCGAATTAGGGTGAACTGCGCCCGACCTTGCTAGCAGGATATTGGTAACTCAAAGTCAAATACCACCCCCACCCACAATAGCACCCCATTCGTGCTCGGACTAGGAACCCACATGACACCCACAGAACTCTTGATATTAAAGTCCGGTCAACCAACAATAGAGTAAGTAAGAAGGGGGATCGCCCATATGGGGGGCGCTTGTGAGCCACGAAACCCTTCCATTTTTTAACATCTACTGCAAAGCAGTTCCCCAATGGTGCAGGGGTGAAGGGGAAAGAGAGAAGGGGCAGGGTGCTTGGCAATGTCTAGAACAATCCTACAAAAGAACAACAAAGAAAAAAGGCCACCTGACAATTATATAGAGCATGCGGGTCACTTGCTACACTTATCTGTCGACATTGGGTTGTAGGACTACGTGACCATCAGGAGAGCATGTAGTGTTAGTGTCCCATTGTGGTAGCACAGACAGTGACTGCTGCATTTGAATAAGACAGGTCACAGAGGGCAGAATGAAGATCGAGTACACTCAAAGCTGAAGCCCAGTATGTCATGGTTCATTTCTAGAGTCAGCTCTCTGTGGGGGACAGAGACCTGGAAGTGCCGTCGTCACGATCATGTCACCGTGATCGGCGCCTGACAGTTTTGAAGAAATCTTTAGCCTGTTGCGGGTTGGCGCAGAGGAAAATCTTTCCCTGATAAGTAATTTGCAGGCATGCTGGGTACATGAGGATATATTCACTTTGGGCCTTACCCAGCTTCTGCTTGACCTGCGAAAACTTGCAATGTGCCTCTTGTACTGTGACCATGAACTCGGGATAGATGGAGAACTTGTTGCTCTCGAAGTGTAGTGATTTATGCTCTCTGGCCTTTTTTAGTGCAGTGTCACGGTCCCGATAGTTCAGGAGGAGGGCCACATTAGGTTGTGGACAACTGCGGGGGGCCCAGAGAGCAGTGGGCACACTCCACGATGAGTTGTGATGAGAAGGCCTCTACCCCAAAGGTGTCTATCAAAAGGGGCTCAATGAAATCCTCCATGCGGCCTGCATTATTGCTCTCTGGTATGCCCACAACGCGGATATTGTTACGGGGCCTGCGGACCTCCAGGTCTTCATTTATGGCTGCAATGACTTTTAGTAGCTTATCCATTTGAGAAATTGGTTGCTGTATCTGAGAGGTGGCATCTTCAGTGTCTGATATGCGTTGCACAGCCTCTTTAATTTGCTCATCGTGCTTATCAACCTTCTGGACGAGGAAGTGAAGGCGGTTGTTCATTGTGTCCATCTTACCAGAAATATCTGTAAGACTATGCTGCATGGCCAAGAGCAGAGTGTTTACTTCATTCTCTGGAATGGTTTAGGGCACCTGTGACTGTTCAGGGCCGGACTGGCTTGAGTTATCAGGGTTGGACCGCGTAGTGGCCTTTTATGAGTCAAAGATGAGCTTGGGCTCCCGGCCATCTGGCTTCCTGATTCCGGATTGTGGTGCAGTTTAGCGTGCCCAAATGGATGACTGATTGTGGGTGACACAGCACAAGAAGTTAGGGTGGGGGGAGCAGATTGGACTCCCGGGTCCTGAATGCACCACCACAGCCACCACCAGGAGGGAGACAAATCCCGCAACAGAGAGGATTGGGCTGGGCATCAAAAGCAGCTCACGATGCAGCCAGAGGCGAGCGAGATGTGCAGCCAAAGATGTATGGTAATGTGGAGGAGAAGATCAGCGGCCCCCACAGAGTCTAAAGGCCTGCTGAGGTAACACAAATGTGGCACGGAGCAACGGTTGAGGCGCAGGAGGAGTTCGACAAAATGTTCCCCAATGCGCTCACGAGCAGCGTTGCAATCAGCCTAAGGAGGCAGGCCGGAGAATGTAACATATAGGGACAAATGGCACCGTGTGGGGCCAGAGAGCAGCGCAGCATGCAGTCTGTCAAGTATCAAGGGCACTGTAATGCCACCAAGGGTGCCGAACCAGCAGTGTCTATGGCCCGGCGTGTGATTAGCAAAGAAGTCCTCCAGATAGGGAAGAGAAACTGCCTGCTGCGCTCGGCAACAATTCAGGCCCGGAGGCGGTGGGAAGTAGATGCCTCAATCAGTAAGCCCAATGTGTAGCGAAGAGGAGGGGGTAGCGCGGCCAGCAACAGTTCGTAGTGGTGAGCAAAAATGGCACCAATACAGGTGAACATCCACTTACGGGACAGCAGTTGTCTCTCCGCAGTCTCCGGGAGCCGCCGTTGAGGCCCGTCACCCCAAGCCTCGTAGGAAGCTGCAAGCTGGTCTGCAGACAGGGAGAGCGCAACCAGGGTGGAGAAGTCTGACAGCCGCTCCTAGCAGAGGGCCCTGTCTCCACTTGGAGTCCGAGAGCTTGCTTAGCAAAGGCAGCCCGCTGGTTTCCAGGAGCGTTATCACAGACACCCCCCGGAGCGCAAAAGCTGCTGGGGTGACGTCCTCCATGACCGGGGATTCTCGCTCTTTGCCACAGAGCTGCCGAGCTCTTTCAGGAATCAGCAGAAGGCAGTTCAGGAAGGATTCCTGAGGTAGGACAGAGGATAATTGGAAGATATTGCTACCAAACTACCAGAGCCTCACAGGCGTGCGGCCATCTTGGTCGTGCGCCACTTAGCGCACCCAGCTCGGCTTGAACTTACTGGCTCCGGCCCAACTCCAAGTGATTCAATGCTTTCAATTTCTAAGTGATATTTGTCTTAAATACTTTAAAATTGCATATCTTAAGATCTACTGAATGGATTCAGTCATTTTGGCGTCATTTTATTTAATAAAATATACCCTATTTTTTAAATCTGTTAGGGATCGTTAGGGATCGTTTTTTGTGTTTTCACTATATTACTGTTTGTGTGTTGCTTCTAAGTTAAGCCTGACTACTTGTGTCCTCATTACTAGAAGGTTAAGCACAAGGTTCAGTTTAAAAACACTGTAGGTCACCTTGACTAAGATTGTGGTGCTTGCTCGGAGAGGGCTCAAACCCATGTCAACCAAGAACCCGGGGGCATATTATCAAGCAGGGCGTTAAAAATTTGCGACGTTTTAGCTGCAGAAAACTGCCGCTAAAGCGGCGATAATGGGCTTGATAATATGGCCTTGTGAATTCCAATAGAAACCCATGTTCTGGTGTGAACATGGGCTTCTATTGGAATTCTCCACTGCATATTATCAAGCCCATTATCGCTGCTTTAGCGGCAGTTTTCTGCTGCTAAAACGGCAGTCATTTTAACACCCTGCTTGATAATATGCCCCCCAGTTTTTAACAATCTCCAGTTATGGATTCAGTCCTAAACCGGAATTGGGAAATTTAAAAATGTTATCTAAAATTTTGCGAGTGTTTTGCTACCTATAGGGCACTGTAACTTCTATGTGTGCTCATACATTTGTATAGAGGTGTTTTTTCATGTTGATAACATGTATCAGTCAAATGTCTACTAATGCAGTCTCCATGGCATTGATACGTGATTCTCCCACTTGATTGACAGAGACGAAAGTTTTTTTTGTGGTGCCTTACTTTTACTCATCGATCTGATTATTGCCCCATAGTTCAAATATCTCATGTAAATGTGTGAAAAATGTTACTCTCAGGATTAAAAGGTGGCAGGAAGGAATTTCTATGGTGAATATTCACCAGGGATTAATAACCAGATAGCTGATTGCTTGTCATGACTTCCAATTGAGACTACTAATGAATCCTGGAATATAGAAACCATTAATTGAGTTAAAGAATGTGCAATTTGTGAAACAGAATGGAAAAGTGTAAGGTAAAGAGATATTATTGCTTTTAAGATTAAAACATTAATAGTTGGTGACTGGACAGATTTTAATGAGCTCTCTGAGATTTCTAATGGTTACAAGAATTTCTGTGTGAATTTGCGTTTGTCTAACAGAGAACGTTACAGATGATTTAAGTTGGTACCTGCTGAGGTGCTGAGAATCAAAGTAATACATTTAGCACATGAAGGTCATCTGAGAAGCAACTTAACAAAACCAGAATGAGAGAATTTTGTGGTAGCCCGGGTTGGATCGCTAAAAAGAACAGGTAGCTAAGTACTGTATTCTTTGTACTAATAATGACAATAACAAAACAGCACACCTGCCACTTATGTCAGAGAAACTCCAACTGAACATTTAATTAAAGTAGATTTTTTTTATAATGGGGCCTTTTGAGTTATTATCTCTGAAAGAATGTTGTGCGCTGTTGCAGGTAGGTTACCGTTCCAAATGGGTAGATACAAATTGTGTGAGTGCTGTGAAAACAAGAGTGGTTGTCGAGTTCTTGAAAGAAGAATTTGCATGTGAGGGTGTACCCCAGTACGTTGTCATAGATAATGGAGTTCAATTTATGTTGGCCAAGATGTGTGATTTTGTCAATCTGTAATCTGCCCTCTATTCAATATGTGTGATTTTCTAAAGGTTTTGTCAATCTGTCATATCCCTTGCAAGCCCATTGTTTAGCAGAACCTATGAATATCATTTTAAATCATGCGTTCAATGTGCAGTAGCCGCCGCTGAGCTGAGCTGAACCGAGCGGTAACAGAGGGGTAACAGAGCAGATTGTCAGCTGCCCAGTCTTGCCCAGTCCGCCGAGTCCCTGCCCAGTCCCTGCTCGGTCCATTGGTCCATTGGTCATCGTTGGTCATCGGCTGTCGGCAATCGGCTTGCAGCCAGTGCTGCTTGTGCTACCTGTGCTGCCGGAGGGCGGAGGCCACCGACGGGGGCTGTTGGACTGTCGGACTGTCGGGTCCCTTTGTGCAGCGGCAGCCTTGGTCATGAAGAGGTGAGCAGAGGTCGAGGTGCAGCTGAGGTGCAGCTGAAAGGGAGAGGCCGCTGCGGGCGGGCGGGCGCCGAGCAAGGATGAGTGGAAACGGCAGTGCCAGAGCCTCGCCTCGCCTCGCCTCTCCTCCCCTCCTCTCCGCTTCTGGTCTGCTTCTGGACTCTGGACTCTGGACTTCTGGACTTCTGGTCTTTCTACAAAACTATCAGTCCAACATTTCTGAGGAGCAGCAGAAACTGCCTCTGCAGCAATAAGGACAATTAGCCACACGCCACACATGAGAGAAGCAGCAATTGCAGCAACTACAGGTGAGTGTGAGCGCTGACCGCATAACACTAACCAGGTGTGAAGCGCTGCGATAACAACACCACCGTAGTTTTGTCTTACAACACCTGGCCCCCCACCTGGCCCCCACCTGCTCCACAGCTGACGACCGGCGAAAACTCGGGGGCAAATTCTCTTGAGAGCAGCATCAGTATGTTCAGGGGAGCGTTCCATCAGTTATAGTCCTCCCAGTCCTAGTGCAGTTGTGCAGTTGTTTTCATCTTCTGTAATTCTTGGCTGCGCTGCATTACTCCAACGAGCTCTGAGAGAGGAGGCACGGACGGAGCACAGAGAGCACGAACGCCAAATACAAACACCAGGCGGGGGCGGGCTCACCGCCAGAAACTGCCAGATACCGCGGCACAAACCAGGCTTAAAGCCGTGCTGCGTCTACAAGTTATTATGCGATCTGGCAAAGTGAGAAGGGCCCCAGGAGATAAAACCAACGTCCCAAAGGGGCCTGCAAAGCGAAGGAGGATTGATAAATCTAATGATAACAAGGCAAACAACCCTCCGAGAAATCCACTAATTTCGCCAATCGCATCCTTATTTGAAAAATCTGCATCAAGAAAATATACAGCAAGGAGTTTGCGATTTCAATTTTTAAAGGATCCAGGATCAGTACTGTTTTCATCAACAGGGGACGTTGAAGGACTAACGTCCTCCTTAGCCCCTGTTAAAATATTAGTAGCTGAAGTTCAAAACGAGGTGGATGCAAGAGATGCAAGAGATGCACTCCCAGTAGAGAAATCACACCTCCATTACAGCGACACATTACCATCCATAAAAGGCCCGGATCAACAAGTCAACACAGCCAGTAAAAAAATCTCTCCTGATGCTAACAGATTAGTTACCACATCAGCAATGGTCCACTCAGCCACAGGAAATCTCAACATTACTACTATACAACCAACACCACTCACAAAAGCAGTGGATTCAAAAGCAAGCCAAGATCATATACAAGTGATGTACTCGAGCCTTGATGAGTTCTCTCACCAATGGCCTGACCTTAGCCAGATAGATTGCCACAGCAAAGAGAAAGATAGTTCGGCCAATATAAAGCGTCTTCAGGCGGACGAAGATACTCCAGCTGAAATTAAAAGCAGCGAACCGGATCCGCAATTTCCCAGCCTGAGAAACAGTGAAAATCACGCGTCTATACCAAATGAGAGAAATGTTAATCTAGCAAACACAGATACCAACAAACAGCTCAACAAAGACAATGGAACTTTGGCCCTTGCCGCGCCTCTACTACAAGCACTTCAAACATCAACAACAGCATTAATAATGCAATCCGATAAGCTGGATATTCAAATAGATTTAATGAACGTAATAGCTTCCTATATAGCTGGTATTAATACAAAATTGGATAACCTAAATAATCTGATTATTAGAGCACAAGCTAATGCCTTTCAACTTGAATCGTCATGTACCTGTGGTCCAGTACTTGATAAGTTGAGTACATTACCTACAGTCTTAGACCAGATTCTTACGTTAAACAAGCGTTTCATCTATCCAGCCAAAGAGCTTGACCAGTCTGGCAATGGTAACACTCAGAGCTATGAACCTAAAGATGACAACCTCTCATTAGAGAACACCAGTACAGAAGAACCCCCCAAGGTCGGAAAAATCTCAATCAACAAAGAAGCCCATAAAGTAATTAAAAATGATGTAGTTCCTACAAAGACAACAATGACAAAGCGACAAAAAGAAAAAAGAACGGAAAGCAAGGAACAAAAAAAGTGAAGTTGGTTTACAGTCAAGCCTCAACATATATCCCATTTTTGTAAACTCTAATACAAAGGCACTAGAACAGGACAGCACTATGGAATCTTGCACAGACGAAAGGGCCAATGCTGACACATCCACCAATACATCACGGACGATGGATAAGACTCTCAAAGGCCAACAGCCAGCCGATAGCCTGACTAGCTCGAAACAAAAGATTGTCAAACTCCATAATATACCGCAAACAACAAACAATGGGCCAACCACAGGAAGCGAAAATACCTCTGAAAAATCATCTTACTGTGGAAAAGACATAGAATCCCATATAGATCAGAACCCTTTCCCTCATCAAGAAATCAATAAAGAAATTACTACATCGCAAGTCACCACTTCAGTTTGGTCGCATAATAACAAGTACAGTCACCAACTAGCTCCAGGACCAAAAGCAAACCTCAATTTTCTTAATCTGCAAGACGCAAACCTCCCAGCTGGAGACAATAGGGTAGTAAATGATGATATCATTCAAGTACAAACAGCTGCCCGAACAGAACCGGAGGAAAAGGGTCTTACCACTTCTACTTTTCAGGCTTCGTCTGAAACCGGAACACATAATTTAGAAGTAAAAGTTTGCCAGGATTCTCAAAGATTGATACTCGAAACCCCAGGAGCCTTAAATCAAGGCAAACTTAGTATAAGTATAACAAACAAGGACAATAAACATATAAATGGAGAAATGAGTAAGAACACAAGGAAAGATCCAAACGAGCCAGCAGATGTTTACTGTCAACTAATTTTTACTCCCAAATATAAGACACAGGGCAGGCATGATACACTAAATAGGTGTAACATCTTGAAACTCATGGCAGAAATTAAAGAACTAAGTAACATAAAATCCACAGACCTGGAACTGGTACAATTTCAGAGAGAGTCAAAAGATATAAGTAACGAGCAAACATTGACCACTTGGAAAACCCCAGGGATTGTCCAATTAATATTAGGGTGCTCAGACCGGTTTCTATCATGGGGCATACAACTATCACAACCTACTGCCCCGCGTTATCCGCTGCCGTTAAAAAAAGAAAATCGTACACGGTTTACCAGGAAATTTACAGACCTTGCAATCCAGAAACCAGTCTATTCAATATTACACAACGCCCAAGGTAGAAGCACCCTAATGTTTACTCAGGGAGTAACAGAAGAGGAAAAAGTCGAGAAATTTCAACACTCAATGGATCATTGGAAGTGGCTTCCCAGTATGCTAAACGACAAGCGGAGGTATTGACCAAATAAAGAAACGCTGAATCAACAAGCACACGGGGGAATACACGTAATATCATGGAACATCGCTGGAGCAAAAAGACTGTTGGAGGAAGGACAAGCATTAGATGAGTGGGCAAACTGCGATATCATCGCTTTACAAGAAACCTGGTTGCAAGAAGATATCGCATTGGCAGGTTTCATCCATTACACTGTAGCTGCTGAAAAATCCCAAACCCATGGAAGAGCCATTGGAGGCTTAGCAGTTTACGTGTCAACCGCCTTAAATATCAATTCTGAGCAGCTTCATTCTTCGGACCCAAGCATTCAAATAATTAAATTATCAGGTCAAAAGGCAACCGACAACAAGATAACAATCCTGATTAATTATTACACTCAACCGAACTCAAAAGTCAAAAAGAAAAAATGTAGAGCTGTGCAGCGCAATAACGGGACTTCGCTCCACTGAGCCCTCGTGGAATATAATATTAACTGGCGATTTCAATTCGAATTTGATATACTCCACTGAGAAAGTCGAAATACTATCTGCAGACAACATGTACTTGAGCGTTCCACAGCAATCATGCAGCGTGTCGAGACCTCGTAAGGATCTGCTCGGCTTACACCTTGTGACAGAACTAGAGTATCTAGGTATGCGCGTTTTGAATGGCAGGACCAACGAAGATCGTCCTCCGAAAAAAACTTACTACGGTCCACATTCTCATTCAACGTTGGATTACACAGTTGTAAGCCTACCATTAATTCATTTAGTAGAATCCTTCTATATTGAATACACGCCCTTGAGTGACCATGCGATGCAGCATATTAAATTTAACCTCCGTACGGAAAGATTCCAACCATCATATATACTGGAGGGCCACCTAAGCACAATTAACCAAAAGCGCATTAATTGGTCGGAAGCAAACAAAACGGTCTGGTTTTCAACAATAAAGGCCACAATGAAAGATGTGGGTGACGAGCCAAAGAATAATATCCAGGCATGGAATCTTTTTCTGGATAAATTGATGACAAAAATAAAATTACCGGGTAAACAGGCCAGAACAGTAAGGCTCAACAATAAACTACCGAAAACACTACTAGAACTAAAGAGGACCTTGCGAAGAACTCAAAAGAAGCTACAGATCCAGGATAAAGATGCGCAGCAGTGGGACACTTTTTACGCGCAAAGACGACTATATAAAAAGATGGTCTGGGAACACAAAAGGAAGGCTAACGACAATTTCTGGACTAATTTGCTGTTTAGCTCAAAGCTTTCGAATTCGAACAAATTCTGGAAAATTGTAAACGAATTAACAAGACCGCGCAATGTATTGACCTCAAATGTCCAGGAATCCGATTGGGTCACCTTTCTCTCCTCCAAGTTTAAAGCTCACCGAGCAATAGCCATCGGGAATACAGAGCTATCATCGTATCAACAAATAAGGACACTGGAAGAAGCCTACACCAGTCAATCACCAATTACTAGCCAGCCTAAATACCCAACTTCTGTCGTATTATACGGAAAAAAATCAGTTGAGGAGAAAATGAAAATAATCAAGAGGGGCAAAAGTAACGGGCCCCTGGGCCAAACGGCATACCGCAAGCTGCTTTTAAACATGCACCGGAATACTGGAGCCCATTGCTTGAGAAACTTTTTGCAGACATTCAAACATACAACCTAGTGCCTGAGAGCTGGCACGGTTCCATCACAATGCCAATATATAAGGGCGGGGAGAGATCAAACCCTGCTAACTACAGATTAATTGACCTGCAGGACGTGGAAGCCAAATACTTTGCATCGCTATTATTAGTTGATCTGGTAAAGTGGTCAGGAGAGAGGGACTTGATCCAACTTAACCAAACAGGATTCAGAGAAGGGATCGGAACTATAACAAATATTTTATCCATCTCCATGATCGCGGAAAAATGTAAGCGCATCAAACAGGATCTGAATTTGTGCTTCATTGACCTCCAAGCAGCCTTTGATAGTGTGGACAGGAACCTATTATGGGCGAAATTAAGAGCCTGGATGATTCCTGAAAACTTACTAAGGGGTCTGCTGCTATTTTACTCCGACACCTGGACGCAAGTAAGGCTAGGAGATGGGTCACGACTATCAAAAAAAGTACGTACAACATCTGGCTTAAAACAGGGATGCGTCCTGGCTCCGCATCTGTTTAATCTATTCATTTCGGACCTCTCAGCAATGCTAAACGGATGTAACGCCCACCCGCCAAAATTAGGCGACCTACAATTGACACATCTGGCTTACGCCGACGATATCGTCCTCATGAGTCAGACAAAGGTTGGATTATCAAGACAGCTATCGGTTCTATCAGCTTTTCTGTCTGCAAATAATTTGGCTCTGAATTTCTCAAAATCTAAAACAATGCTAATTACCAATCGGCATATAACATCACACAATGTTTGGCTGGAAGGACAACAGCTGGAAAGGGTGACAAGTTACAAATATTTGGGATATTACATCGACGACAAGCTCACTTTAAAGGCCCAGAAAACTTATTTAACATATAGATCAAGAGCTTTAACATTTGCACTTAGTACTCTATCGAAAAAGCTGGAAGGTCCTTCCTTAAAACCTTTACTTACAGTGATTGCCAACAAAGCTCTTCCAACCCTAGCCTACGCTAGTGTAGCAATGAATGGCAAGGACTCCGTTCTCTTAAACAGTTTAATTACCAAAACTTACAAACAGGTACTACAACTGCCGAACTCTGCTTCACCAGCACAAATTCGCTTAGAGTTTGGACTAAAGAATGAAAGCTTGGGACGGCTTTACTCATGCTTAAAGGAGTGGTATCGGATCAAAAAGAAAGCCGCAGCTAACAATTTGAACAAATATTTATGGCAGGAATTAGAATCTCAAAAAAAATCAGAAGCAAACAAATATCTGACAAGTGCATTGAGATAACATGCACCGCTAATCTTTGGGACAAAAACTTGCCATTTTCATCATTCAAACAGGCACTAAATAAGGCTGCAAAACTTCACTCTCTGATTATGGACAAAGGCATTTTCTCACATCGCTCACACTCTTGGACCTTGATCAATAGTTACAGATCCTTAACCCCAGCGGCTTATCTGGACGCAACATACTCTGTCTTTATCAAAAGAAAGCTGATGGCATTGAGGTTCGGCAAATTTCCAACATTGGCCGACGAGCCAGCCTGGAAACATACAGAATCCGTCTCTTGCCGCCTCTGTGGGCATGTAAAAGAAGATCTTATTCATATAATATGTATCTGCAAACCATTGACAACAGAGCGAAGGCGCTTTCTAAGGAACATATTCCTGGCAAGGAAACTACGAACTTGTAGGTCTGCAGTAATTGGCTGTCTGGACGCAACGTCACCACAAACTAATTGCAAGATCGTAAAGTTCTTGCAGATCTTTGAAAAACTTGTGAACGCAAAGTAAAAACTAAGATTTTGTTTTATTTTTTTTACTAATTTTCAGTTATTCGTTTAAATACAAGTATTAGGTTTTAAAGAGATGACTAAACTCAATGATCAAAATTTTAATTTAAGCTGAGATGATAATGGAAATGTGTTGTATCTGACTTTATTCAATGATTACATTTTAAATATGCTTAAGACCGATAATGGACATTTTATTTTTGTTAAGGTTTTAATTAACTGAACAATAAATAAATAAATAAAATAAATAAATAAATGTGCAGTAGAGTTAAAGAGTTTCCTCAAAGATGTGCTTTGTGAGACTTTGTGGGCACATCGCAATACTTCAAAACCATATTACAATGAAATCTCCTTTTTAAAAAATATGGGGTAGAATTGCCAACAACAAACCTAACCAGAGAGGTTTTAAGGCAGAGGCAAAGTGGGCTCTGGCCCAGGGCCCCAGCTTTTCAGGGGGGCCCCTGATAGAGCAAGCTATGTTCTGACCTGATGACCTTGACTAATTCTTAAACTGATTGTTTTAAATATTGTTTTTCCTAAATTATTTTTAATGTGGGTGATGAGTGAGAGTCAATTACAGGCATTTTGCAGATAAATTCTGTGTTTATGTTTCATGCAACACTCATAAAATAGTTTCTTTTATATCATAACAGGATCTCATATGCAATAAATAGAAGGGTGCCAGATAATATTTGCAGTAATATTACTAAGCTTCTGCTATATTACAATATTGAGAATTTGGGCGGTGCGCCTGTGCACTGTCATTGACCGGGCCAAAGAGGGCAAGAATGAGCTGAAACTGGAAAATAAATTCAAAGCTGTTCAGCACAGGGGCCCCCCACATATGTTTGGTCTAGGGCCCCCAAAATGCTTAAGATGTCCTTGAACCTAACTCTTCATGGTTAGGAGGATACACAGAGTCAAGTGGAAATTTAAGGAGTGGAAGGTACTTTTACCTAGATGGAAAACATATCAAAACAAATGTAAGGTTAATTTCGATGAGATGAAACGCATTAGAGATGAGAAATGGAAGGTTTGTGACATACTGATGAAAACACCTAGCTTGAGAAACACACTGGAAGCCAGTGCTTAGAATATAAATAAGGGAAGAGAACTGTGTGGTTCTTGTCAATGAAGAGGTGTGGACTATGTCGAAGTTTATGAGAGCTTCACCTGGAATTATATCCCAGGATGGATCTGATTGTGGGGTTTAGAACAAATGTAATGAACGCACTATTACCAAAAACGTCAAAATGTACTAGGACAATCAACATCTAATGAGACTCAGAGCACCTATAGTGGAAACATCATGTTAAAGAGTAATGTACATATCCAAAGACCATCAAAGAGGCCTGTGTGGTGGAAAGATTTTAAAATGAATTAAGTAGACTTAAAAAGGGTTCACATCTTTTCTGTTGTCGACATAAATATGAAATATGGACACTTTATAAATATTTTATTCTATTTCCATTTAGATTGCAGTATATATCCTTTATGTTTTTGTGCTGTTGGGGTTTGTTGAGAATTGTTGCAATTTTGTATCTGTTATCTATTTCCTGATCTTTCTTTTGTAGGCAAAGTGATGTGTTCTCAGTAAGTCATTTTAGAATCTGATAATATGAGAATGTCATGGAATGTCCTGGTGCTAAATCCAGAAGACACAGATGGAAAGTAAAGATGGAAATGGTTGAGGTCTTGTTATATCTACTTAACCTATCTAAAGCTTTGGAAATATACTTTGATCGATGTTTCCTTAAAAGTGTCTACTTGTAACAGAAATGTCTAGGGTAAGAGTACTGGTGGCAAAATGTAAAAATAATACTTTTAAAGGTCTCAATCTTAAATTATTAAGCCTTGAAATGTTTTTAAAAAGGTCTTCATTTTCTGCTGTTGTTTACTAGCAAACACCTACAACGAATTCACGGTGAGGTGGCTAACCAGGAATAAGCAGGTTTATCTTGAAAAAGTGGAATACAATTTTAGTCTTAAAAGAGATGTGATGGAAGTATTGAGTATCCTAATTGGTTTAAATGGAGGGCTAGATGTGAGAGGACTTTGTAACCACTAACTTCTGAGGCTCATTTGAAACTTTGGACAGCTTGCACAAAAAAAGTAATTTTTCCCATCGTGATATGGCCTTCAGTCTTTGTAACCTATGAAATGAAACATTGTGAAAATGTTGATAGTGTTCATTGTGTATATTTGGTTCGAATTCTATTGCTCCTAACATCATCTAATAGATTTAGGCACAATCAATGTTTGTTTGATCTTTAAGATATATTGTCATATATAATTTGGTTTGCACTGAATGATAACATGAACTAAGAATCAGTCCCTAATGGCGATATATGACTGTAACATCATACCGTATTTAAAAATATTAGCACACCCCAGGTAAAAATATAAACCTGTACTTCATTGCAGTATTCCTGTTATCATATACTTTTAGGAATACTGCAATACCTTTAATTTTGGTACTTTTTGAGAAATGTTTATTCCATAAGTGTGCTAAATATCAAATGTTTGCTCAGTCCCCATTATATTTTTCCGGGAATAATCTTTTCGTTCTGCAAGACACCAGCATATGACCTCTGCCGTGCCCCTCATCATAACATATGATACATGGATTCAGTATCAGACCTCAAAAATTACAGGATGAAAAACATTGGAGGTCACTTAGAAGTTGGTGGATGTGAAACATTGGGGAAAAAAAGCAGATGCACTTTTTCCAAATTGTAGGAAAATGGGTTCTGACCCATTGAACCTCATTATTTTCTTTTCTTTTAGACTGCTCGGTTTTTGGTCTCATTCACTGTAAACTGTTTAATTGGACTGAGAATACTAGGTTGACTGTATGTGAACAATGTGCACATACGCATGTGCACACATGCACAGACTGAGTGAATGAGCTTTCTATTCATCTTAGACCTGTATCTGTGCACAGGTAGCTTGTTGATGAAGAGACCCTTGGTGCTGACATGGTCAGACATTATAATGTGAGTCCCCTTTCACAGTGCAAGTCTGTAGTGCTAAAGTGAAAAGGCCATTTTTTATTGTAATATACATTATGGATGCAATCTACACCTAGAAACGAAGTCATAATTATCACACCCAGATCCAAATTAGATTCTAATTAAATTCATGTTTTGTTCCCATGCTTGACCACGTTAACTTCTCTAATGGCTAGCTCGACGATTGAAGGCCTCCCCACACAAATGAGCCATTAGCAAGTGATTGGGCCTGTTCCTGAGGAGGAAAATTGTGAGGTCCGAATTTGCATGAAATAATTACTTTTAAACTCCTCCAGGCCTGGAAAGTTCTCATGCTAAGGATTAAAGAGAAAAGAAGGACAGAAATCTAGATCCAGTCACAGGAGAGGCTCCCCTTTGAAGTTTTAGATTGAAAGGACCAGGCAGTTTAAGCAGTTAAGTATGTGCTTTAAGGCTTTCAGTGAAGTCATTCAGCAGAGCTCTTCAAGTCATCATCACTAAACATCCTTATATGCTGTGCAAGAAAGTTAGGAAGAGGTGGAGTGATGAAGTGTTGTCTTAGGATTGGACCTAGGTGTCTACCTTCTGGAAATTTCAACCCTCATTAAAAAAAAGTTTGCACTAGGGAAAAGAAAGGGGAGAGAAGATGGATTTCACACGACCCTGAAGAAGACTAGACTACTATATGAGGGTGAGGGGCTGAGCACCCTGGACCTAGACTGAAAGGAATTCTGTGGATTTGCCTCTCCAGGCAAGTAGCAATGACCCCTTAATGCCCACTGAGGGACAGTAGAGGGATGGGCCTGATGAAGGGATCCAGGAGGAAAAGTGTTCCCCTACAACTTCTGAGGACTGGGCCTACAGAGGGATAACCTCCATCAGAGGGACTGTCACTTACTTTTCCTTTCAGACGGGTGCCCATCAAGTGGGCAACATAGCTAGGGGACCTGAGGAGTGCAGGCAGGGAAGGCATTCTGCCCTACAGTCTGCATGGTGTCGCTGGAGGTGACACAAGGCTGAAGAAAACACAGGATGCCACATAGCCCAGAAAGTCCTCAGGATGGAGGTGAAGCACAGAGAAGGCAGGATTCCAAATGAAAATAACCTACAAGGGGTCAGGTGGCCGACAATCGACAGTCCGGGTGGCTTGAACCTTCCACCAGGAGCAAAACATCACTAGAATCATCAGAAATGGCCGAACGGGGCCTAAGAAAACAGCAGAAGTGTGGTCCCCTTGAGGAATCATGATTGAGTGGTCACAGATGGCATCCCTCTTGTGAGGTTTTGGGTACTTTTTGGGGAGGGCCAAGCCCCAAGGGTGAAGATGGCCATGGGACGGTGTGCATGAGCCCCCATTGTTATTGGTGATGGCTTTAGGGATGTAGATGGTACAACAGTAAAAAGGGAAAAATGATGTGAGTGCCACCACATTCTTTTATACTCTGTTTCCAGGCTCTCAGCTCTTTGGAAACCCACAAATCAGAATATGCCCCATGACCATGTTATGGGTGGGAAGGGTGCGCCAAGCTGAACATTTCAACCTGCATGAACCACAGCTTGGAAAAAATATGTGAGATCCAGTTCTCACACTAACATTGCAGAACCATGCCAGAATATGATTTGTCTTGGAGCTGCAAGGGCTCTTGGGCTTTCCTACAGCACCCCAGGATAATAAAAAAAAGCAGATGTGTCTGGCCCTCTTATAGAATGGGCACTCTTCAAAAAGGCAACAAAAAAGACAAAAGAACTCATCATTTTGCTCTGTGAGGCTGTAAGATGAAAACACATTGTCTGAAGGCACAGGCGTGACCTAGAAGGCAATGGGGCACCTCATTTCCATATTTAGCACATGCAGCACAAAGGGCAGGGTTACTGCGCTACCAGTTTCCCATATAACAGGGAAACCCTTGGACAGCAGCGGCCCCCCTTAAAACCATAGCAGCCCTTTTTATCACTTGTGAGATCCACCCTATTTCTCACAGGGGATTGCATGGATGGCCCTGAGCGATTTGTTCCAGTACTTCAGGTTCTCCTTAAGTTGTGATTTTTAGAGTTGAGCCTCTCAGGAGGGATCATGTTGGTGACTTTTTGTAGTGCATATAAAAGTAGAAAATAAGACACTTGCATATAGTTTATAAAAGCCTGAACTATTTTGACAGTGTTTAAAGTTAACAGAGAATCATTACATGTCTTACTGAAGGCCATTGAAATGTTTTAAAGACAATGTCAAGATAGAGAGATAATCAATATTTGTTGTAGTGAATGTGATGGAGCAAGGTGGAGAAACAAAATGTTGTATACCCCTTGAGAAGTCACAGTTCGATAACATGTAATCTGAAATAATAGAGTGGTGCATGAGAATAACCAACCTAGAATAAAAACTTGGACGTATACACACGTGGGAAACTAATCTCTGCTTACGCTGCAATTATAATTAACTAACTATGTAATTTTGTCGAGTTCTGCACTAATATGCTGCATTGATATAATGGAATGAAGCCTAAATGTGCTTTCGTTTATGTATTTGTGGCTAGAAACAGGACCTAAAGTAAGTATATTACGCATAAGTGTCGCGTATCTGCTAGGTAACTACTAATAGGGAAAACCTTAGTAAGGGGGAGTTAAATAGAAAGGCTATTTTTTAAAGTTAACGTTTATTTGTGTTTGTTTCTATGATAGTTCCCATTCTGACTCGAGAGGCCTGTGACAAAATGGAGTCACTAGTTTACTGTGACAGCCAAAGACAGAACGCATGCGCAGCCGGAGAGATGAAAATAAATGTGAGCTGCTTGGGCCTGTGCGGAAGGCGGTTCAAGGCCACCATGGCCTGGAAGTCTAGATGGCTGCCAAATGATGAGAGCAATGGTTCTGAACGTGAGAATATTGCTTGACTTGACTAGGCCGGACTTGAATAAACAATGGGGGCATTAAAAAACCCCTGACAGGAAGAAATTGTATAATGTGGAGATGAGGTTACGCTCATCCACCCCTGAACTGACCAATGAGGACTCGACTTTTCTTTAAAAGTTACTCTTTTAGATAGATAGAGCTAGTGAAAAAGGTATAAAAAGTGCTGATTTTACCGAGTTAACGTTGTGGATGCACTGAAGTACCAACATGGACATGGGTATTGACAAGGTAATGCATCTTACAGAAGTGGCAAGTTCAAAATCCATGATCTATAAGTGTGTGTACAGGTCCAGGGGTGTTGGCATTGTTTGGCCATCACGGTACAGCAAAAGACATCCAAAGTAGTAGATGTCATGCAAATTAATGATGCTCTGTCTCTTACATCAACATGCTGTATCTAAACTCTGTGCATGCTTGACGCAGACATAAGGATTTACACCGTATCCTGGATGTTGCCTGAACATGACCAATGCCTTACATGTGTTGTGCCGCCAATACAAGACACAGCAATGGCTGTGTCAGTCATTGTCAAGAGAATGGAATAATGAAAATACCCCAGAGTACATGTCAAATTACTACCACTACATACACAACAGAACTATGTCAACAATGTAAAGCTTGTGGAACTGTGATGCTCATAATGGATAACTAAACAAGATGTCACTTGATAGTGCCTTAACAGTGTCTGTCTCTCCCACACACAGGGGAACGTGTGCCCCCCCCCCAACCAGGGGGGAGAAGGATCCCAGGCTCAGCAGGACCCAGACCCCAGCGACGCCACTCAACGCACTGTGGATGACCCCAACCAATCTGGCTCCTCTGGATCCCAAACGCCTGCAGCAACTGTACCAGCTACATCTCAGCCAACCACCGGACCCATTCCCACCACATCCCAGCAGACAGGTCACAGCCCTGCCCATGATCCACAAGAGAGCCAGTCTGAAAATGAGGGACACCCTTTGTCGGGCGCCCCTGAGGTTGCAGACGACCTCCACCCTGGCAGCACTCGGGGGGCCCGTCGATTGGATGTGCCCACAAGCGCAGGCCGTGTTCGTGTGGGTCAGGGTGGTGGGAGTGACGGAAGGCGGAGGCGAGATTCTGGTCAGTCAGCTGCAGCACCCGGTATGCCTGAACTCGCTAACATCCTGGAGGCATACCGGCAGGACACCAGGGAGATAGGCCAGCTTGCGGAGGCCCTCAACCAGGTGAAAGAACAGCAGGCAGAGCAAATAGCCAGGCAAGACCTACATTATGGATGGGTGGAGGCAAGTCTGGCTCAGCTCTTGACAGTGCATCGGGAAATGAGCCAATCGCTACGTCAGATAGCTGCCAACATGCAGCACCCTCCCTGTGTCACAAGGCCAGCAACATCACGGCAAAGTGTGACACCAGCCGCAGGGAGGGAGGAGGAGGAGGAGGAGGTACTCTCTGACGTAGCATCCCATGCATCGTCCAGGCCTGTACCTGAGGGTCCCCCAAGGAAGGTGGGTCGTCCACGGCTAAGGCGTTGAGGGGCAGTGGGCCATGCACATCCCCAGGACACTGGACCTGGCATACTGCCCCTGGGTGCAACAGCATTCCCTATGAGACTCTCCCACATGGACATGCTAGTCACAGTCTGCCCAATGATGCCAAGCACTGTGGCCTGGACTCTGTTGACTGAAACTGTAAGGCATCTCATCTCCGGCAGTGAACTTTGGATTCCACCCCTTTCTGTACAGCACGTATTCACGTTTCCTGCACAAGATCTCCCAATAAATATACTAATCCTCAAACGCATGTGATAAGTTATCTTTGAACCACAGCATAAATTGATATGTGTGTGCAAATGTATGAAATGCAAGGGTATCCGACAAACAGCAGCCAACCACACACTTGGATCAGAATCTGAGTGTGGACACACATTGGGGGAAAAATCCTAACAACTAGATACATGGATGGAAAGACACACCTGTGTGGGATAGTAAATGCTGGAGGGGGGTTTGGAGCCCAAAACTGCTATCACAGGCAGGCCCAGGAGAGTCACTTTGAGGTGTACAGATCAGTGTGACAAAAGTAGTTGCCCACGTAGGGAGTACCTACAACTGTGTCCTCAGGTATGTGAACTATCGTCTGCATGATGCAGTACTGTGGATGTGATGAATGGCGCACAGGACAAGGTTGGCAGGACAGACTGTGGGCAATGGGCTGTAGCACTCTACACAAGCACACCTGAATAGGTGACCTACCCCTATGTAGCTACAAGTACTATACTACTGTAATGGTAGCAACGCATACAGAACAACTACCCACATCTGACAAATACCTACACCAGAATGGGGAAATCACACCACACCCAAGAGACGTGGACATGGTTTGTCTCCCCTGTGGCTACTTGACTGACAGTGACAGCTATGTTTTTGCTGCTGTGGTGTTGACAAGGTAACACTGTACAATATTGTGCCTATGGAAGGTGTGTGTGTGCTGTACACGGCACATGACCTGGTGGTACATAGACCCAATGTAATGTGAATCTGCCATAGTTGTGCCAGTATGTGTTGCACACACAGGCATAGCAGCTGCAATGGCTGAGTTAGAAGCATTGTGATAGCAGGAGGTTGAATGTCTGGGGTAGTCTGTGTGTAGGGTGGCAGGAGCATGCTCTATAAATGGATGGAAGGAGGGTCATCATGTAGGTCTCTGTGTCCCTGGATAATGTGCACGACATGGTGGCTGTATATGCAGCAGCAGCAGCAATGAGTGAAGACATGCTGGCAGGAGGGGTGTGACAACTTGCAAAACAAGCACATACCACAAGGGCATTTGCAAGCCACAAAGTGACATGTGTATGTGAAGGCAGGAGTGTCAGCCTCACTCAGGGTCACAGCAAATAAAATGGCACAGTAATCACCAAAGATCACAGCCACTGGATCAGGGCCCTTACGGACAAGTGGGGCACAAGACACACAGCGTCAGCAGGTGTACACTACAGCTAGTGTGTTCAAAGCCAAACAGCAACTACAAGGCCATCTACCTCACACACAACATAGTATTCTAGCCTCCCCCACACCATGCGTGTGGTCACTTTACAGGTAAACACATAACAAGCATAAGCTAACTTCATGCTAAATATTATACATGCACATTAGAAGGACATGTGCGTTGACATCAAGGCGGCACATTCATCTTTAGAAGTCAGACATCATGCACAACATGATTATTTACATTGTGAGCACATAGAGCATTATCAAACATACATGAGCATTGGCAAGAACTCCAAATAACACTATTAATGATGTCACCTGTAATGCAGCAGTACTATTGGCTACAAGCCTGTCAAGGACTGGCCGTACATTACTTCATCAGAGTGGTGTGATGCTCAAAGGGTTCCACCTCCAAATAGCCCCTTGGTCTGAGTACAAACGACAGACACAAAAGGGTGATCAGGCGAGGGAAGGAGAGGATGGGAACTGCTGGGGGGGAGACCTGAAACAGAGGTAAATAACCATTAGGAGTGCATTCTCATGTCACTGACACTACAAAAACATCATTAGCTACACTGTACCAGTCACACCTGTGAAGTTTACTGACTGTAGACAATTTTAGATGAGTAATCATGGGATCACATGAGATCCGATGCTATGACACAGACACATAAAACCTAGTACAGTCTGTCATCCATTCGAGTCATGTGTTACGCTCTCAAGTGAGCTACCATGCAATGAGATCTATGTTGTTACAAATCATGCACTGGCTCAGATGAGGTTGACCTTACAAACTCATGGAAACATATGGCAATGCTACTTACGCTAACTGTAATGTCTGCATGTGATTATGGGTACCCATAAGGGCCATGTACCCCAACTTGACTTGACCCACAACAGCTGTAAGTATCACATATGATGACGAAGCTAATGATCTACATGCAATGAAGGCACTCAGTAGCCAGTCTTTTGATCTGTCAAGTGTGCATTACTATGCTAAACATGATATGCAGGTTTAAAAGATTTAAAGTGCAAGTGATGTTGATCCAAGCCACATAATGAGACCTTAGCATTGCCCAGTAATGCTGCACGGGACTAGAGATTCATGGGAATGACCGCACTCCACTGGTGCTACACAATAAATCACATATGCATCACCCAAACATTGTCATTTCCCATGCTAAACATTAATGGCATCATGTGAATCAAAACAGAACTGCTACTCACTGTGAAGGCTGGTGTAGCTGTATTTTCGAGCTGCACTGCGGTAACGACATGACAGTGACATGATATACTGCAACAAGGGGCAATGCATCCATGTAAACAGAATGACAGGACAGTTATCTGAACATGTGGAACATAGACTGTGCCACACCTACACCACATGGTTTGATGGTAATCAAACAGAACTGGCCCACAAGCTGGAGGAGAGGATCCAGTCACATTCTAATGCACACAGTGAGGCTGCAATCCCCCACAGAGTCCGTGGTTGTGACCTCTGACACAATGTAAAGCCATGGTATATGCAATGTAGCAGTGTCAATGTCTACACACATAGATGATTTCACCAGAGTCTCTAACTACAACAGATGACAGTCAGATGGGGTGACTATCCTGTCATGGGAGCTGGCATACATGTAATAAGTAACATTTTGTAGTTGCATGTATCCATGGTCTCACTACATGCACATGAACATGTACCACACGTTTCAAAACATACCAACGCTAAACAGCCTCATATGAGTCCTTACCCAAATTGACTTCTCCACATGTCCATGCATGCTCCGTTGATTTGGCAGACGTTGCAATCATGATGAGCAATAGCAGGATGACCACGATGACCCCAACGAACAACAGGCAGGGCGAGCTGTGGGTGAGAGTGGCACACAAGGGGTCAAGTTCTGTTTCATGTCATTTTGACAATGTCCTGTTTATTATCCAGATGTTGTAGTACACCTGTACATTCAAAATGCACACATAGCACGTATGTGTGTTGTATTACATCTGCACCTGTGTGACACTGCACAACAAACATCCAAGTGAGCTTGCATACAGTCTGTTGCATACACAGCATGCTACCCATGCAACTCTATTGTAGATGTTTCAGATTACAGCTGCTATGACTCACCATCATGAAAAGAAGTTGCGGATGAGGTGACTCCGGATATCATCTTCACCCTCCTCGCCGCTGGCATCCTGGGCAAGGCCTTCATCCTCAATGGGCGGATGTTCCAGCTCATCAGGATCAAGGTAGAGTGGCACGGCCTTCTCCACTGCCATGTTGTGTAGCATGCAGCACACGGTGAAGATGTCACACACCTTGCGTGGGCTGTATTGGAGGGCTCCGCCTGTCTTGTCCAGGCACCTGAAACGGCTCTTCAGGTTGGCTCGATCACCCGCCTGGTCTTCCCATGAGCATTGTTGTACCGCTGGTCTGCAGCTGTCCTGGGGTTGCGTAGTGGAGTCATTAACCACGGCATGTTTGGATATCCAGCGTCTCCTGCAAATTGACATCATGGAAATGAGTGTGTAATATGATGCAGATCATGAAGTTGTGACATACTGACATACATAGCTGACAGGGTATACTCACCAACAAGACATGCCCGGTGGTTGTGCAGCTGCAGCATGATCTGTGGTACCCTGCTACGCCTCATGATGAAAGCATCGTGGCACGATCCTGGAAAACGTGCACAAACATGTGAGACAATCATGTTGGCTAGACACACCACCAGGGCATTTATCGAGTGGTAGTGCTTCCTGTTGCGATACGCTTGCTCCTGAGCCTGTGGTGGCACTAGAGTAACATGTGTACCATCAATTGCACCAATTACATGTGGCATGCGGCCCAGGGCATAGAATTCCCCCTTGACATCTGTCAACTCTTCTGGAGTAGGGAATGTAATGAATTCATCCAGGTGCAGCAACATAGCTGCCAATACATCACCCAATACCCGGCTAAACATAGTCTGAGACATCCCTCCCACATCAGCTATGGTGAATTGGAACGTACCTGTGGCAAAGAAATGGAGGGCTGCCATCACCTTTACCTTGGGTGTCAGCGCAGTTGATTACCTGTGGCGTGGTTGTAGGTGAGCCTCCAGCCTGTCCGTCAGGTCCTTGATCATCTGTCGGTTGAAGCGATAACGACGGATGCAATTGCGCTCCCTCATGGCTTCCAAGTCAGGCAACGGCCTTTCCAGAAGGGGTGCCCTGCAATACACAATTTATAGAAAATGTCTTCAACGGTCTGACTAAGACAATAATAATGTACATGGCACAAGCAACACTGCTTTAAATAATCTAGACAATTTGGAGTGTGGCGTGGGATACACACTAATGTAACATATGCCAGCTCCCAGCCACTCCTCCGTGAAAAGTAAAAGACCTGTGGTGTGGGCCACTCACCGGAGCTCAAAATTGCTGCTGATCGTTTGTTTCCAATCCTGCTCTGCAAGAAAACCAGTTTCACCGTCTACAACCTGTGCTGGCTGTCTGGACCTGACGCTGATTGCTCACCGTATCGTGGTGCTGCCTCCCCCTGACTCGCTGGTGTGAGCGTGAGCTGCACTCGGCACGCTCTGTCTGTCGCTCCCAGCTGGAGTCAGAGGGGTTGAGGCCAGGGTGCAAACAGTGGGTGCACCTAGCCTGGGGGACTGCGAGGACCAGAAACCTTAGCGGAGATCACCTGGTTCCTCTTCCCCCAGGCGACCCGCCCACGGACACGCCCCCAACGAAACGTATATAAATAACATCCCGCTCCCCGCGACGCGGGACCAAGCGCGGGGAAAAGCCCGGGCAAAGGGCGGGCCGTCTGTGGCCGTCCGGGGACGTCTGAGGACGGGCCGGGCCCCCCCCCTTCCATCCCGGCTATTACTACAGAGAACACCGCACTTGGTAAGTCAACTAGCAGCCCATATTAGAGCTCACATCGGTGTCATTACCTGAGAACCCATAACCTACAATAATCCAAAGCAGTAGGTAAATAAATGGGTTTCAAAAAAATACGTTCCCGCACGATATTCATGAAAAGAATGGGGACAGAAAATGCTGTTCGGAAATCTACCGACAAGTCAATCAAACCTGGTCGGATAACGCTAACACCAGCAATTAGCAAATATTTCATTTCGCTTACAACTAAAGACACTCAAGAATTGAATACATCTGTCAGAGAAGCCTCTCCCAACGTTTCCGTAATCCTAAGGGAATTAGAAAGCACTCCAACGATACCTAATCAACAATCAAAACTGTGTCTTCTGGCCACCGATCTAAGTCGTAAATCACCTTGCATCCCAGCTGATTTATTAAACTCTCAACAAGAACAAACTACTCAAAAAACTTCTACTCCTATTAAAAATGGAGGGAGTTCAGCGCTATTTGACAATTCAAATACCAATAAATCAGTGTTAGGACTGCAAAACTTGGAACATGCAGCAAGCCAGAATAATAAAGATAAAACATCTCTTCCAATTACCTTAACTGATCTCTCATCTGATCCTTTTAATATCAATTTCAAATCAAGTAATAATATTATTAACACAACATTGCCTATATCAAAAGCCCTGTTTTCGCTGCAAGAGATTCTAGAATCGGTTCTCTCTTTTTTGAGAAATATTCTTGACAACTCTGATCAAACCCTGGATGTCCAAATAGGGATATTAAAACATCTAGTTAATAAAAAAAGAAAAAAGACCTCCTCTTAGTAGAGGCAAACAATTTACCAACGAAAATAAAACCTGAGCAAAATGATATATCGAAAGATCACAATAATGAACAGAAAAAAAATACACGTGATTTCGGTACTCAAACTTCTAAGACTAAAACACAGCAAAAACAAAAGAAGGAACATCCAAATGACATAACAATATATTCCTTGAGAAAACTTTTCAAAGAAGAACATCAGCAAAAAATCAACAATTTCCCAATATTCAAAAAAAGAAGCGAAACAACTACACTGATAAATAATTCCGCATCAGATAACCAGGAATTACATATGTCTAATATATCAGTACAAGATAACGGAAAACCTACAGATAAAAAGAATCTGGAAAATGACATAGAAGGAAGGAAAAAAAGGAGAAAAAAACCAATTAGGAGGATTCAAGAAAAGAAAGCTCACAAACTAAAATTTCGACAGTCAGTTATGAAACAAAACTCTGAAGAGGAACAAATTGGAAAAATAATAGCATCTGAAAGTATTGCAAAATCAGCAATTAGGAAAAACTTTGAAGAGAAGTCGTCACAACTAGACCCAAGAGCGCAAGAATTCGTCTCTCTCAGACTTCTAGAGGAACCAACTCAAATTAATAATAATAAAATCATGGAACATCTAGATAGGAAAAAACAAAGAGAAAAAGTGACTTCTCCTAAAATTATACAATTCGAAGAACTTTTTCCTAGTGATTCATCCCCACTCAACAGAAGAAGGATAATACATCTACTACGCCATATTAAGCCTCTACAATCATTGAGTAGTAACGAACTTGATTTAGTAACTTTTCCCATTAAAGATAATACTAAATTAGCTAGGGTAACATTTTGGTCGTCTGTTATCCCAGAAATCATCCTGAATGATAAAGAGATACTTTACAAACAAGGCTATGATGTTGTGGAAAGAAAAGAATCAATGATCAGAACAGTTCCAATTGGGTATGATGCCCAGATCAGTGCACTCGCCAATTCATACAGGAAACAATTTCCAGGATATGATGAAGCGCTGGAAGATCAAGCAATCATGCACTCAGATACTTATTCTGCAGGGCAAGAAAAACTAAAAATTCTGGTAAACAAAGGTCAACGGGCCGTCTGGTATCAAGCTCCTAAGATACCTGTGAATGATAATAGCACAAAATCTTGGGCTTGGGTTTCAGAGACTCTAGATAGTAACAAACCCAAGAGATCTCAACAACAATCTGTTTAGCACTGGCATAAAAATAACCTCCTGGAACATCGCAGGTGGAACTAAGAACAAACTGTCCACGGCTACCAGAAATCGGCCGGATATCTTGTTTTTACAAGAAACATGGGCAACCGAACCTATTACTGTTCAAAACTATTTTGTCTACGAAATTCCAGCAATAAACACTCATCGAGGTCATGCTAAAGGCGGTTTAGCTATTCTATTAAGTGAAGAACATCTGTGGACCCAGAAACTATTAGATACCAACTTAGAAAACCTACAGTGCATCAAAATCTCCGCTAAAACCTGTAGTACAGCTCACCCTAAAACAATTCTCCTCTTTAATGTATACGCTCCTCCAGGTAAAAAGCATGATACAATATTCTTAAATATCATAGAAAGGATTGAGATCATAACAGAAAAGGATCCTCTCTCATCCTTTTTAATTGTCGGCGACTTCAATAGTAAAATTTCTAATTTTGAAATTAATAAATGGGCAAAACAACACTCAGAAGAAGGTCTGGACATCATAGCTCCACAATTCCCGGAGGGCATATTGACTGATAAAAGAGGGAAACTGTTATTATCAGCATTAAAAAACATAAATGGAGTAATATTGAATGGTAGCATGGAAGGGGACATCCCTGCAAATTATACCAGACAGGGAAATGGGACATTATCTATAATTGATTATATAATCACAAGTAATGATTTGCTAGAAACAATCACATATCTGTTCAACCAGTTCTGTCAAGAAAGCGATCATACCATGATGCACCTGACAACAGACTGGTTACCTAAATCTTCTGCAGCCTGTCACATAATATATCAAAAAAGCAATGTAGTGGTAAACAATGAAAAGAGACGCATATTCTGGAACTCTCATACCATCGACAAAATTACGTCTCTGATTGACCATTCACAACTTTTAACGAGAATATACTCAGAGAATCCCATTGAAAATTTTGAATCCATTATAAAAGAGTTCAGATCTCTCATCCTTAATATGACAGCGAAGGATTCAGCAGGCAACGGTAAGAAGAAAGATAAAAATCAGCGCACCTTTAAGAACTCTGAAGTGAAGAAAAAACTAAACAAATACATACGCGCCCAATATATGAATCCCAATCCAGAAATAAAAAAGGTCATAAATAAAATCAAAAATCAATTAAGACGCGAGAACCTGAGATATAAAAAAACCCTACACGATCGTAATTGGGTATATATTCAGACTGCGGCAAACAAGAATGACCAGCGCAAATATTGGTATCTAATAGGAAAACTTACGGGATCCAAAAAGAAATTACAATCAATACCGGTCCCTCCGGATGCCTGGGAAAGTTTTCTGACAAATCTTTACAGACCAAACGTAATAGTTCCATCGGAAAGTAGTGGGGTCTACAATAAAGAAAAAGATAAACTTCCATTAAGTAAAATCACCGCAACATCTGTCGAACTAAACATACGTAAAGCAAGATCAACAGGAGCGTCTGGCCCTGATCAGATACCGATCAAAGCACTAAAAATCGCCCCAAAGGAATGGAGTCAGTTGCTATATCCCCTTTTTAATTACATCTTAGATACTGGCCAAGTTCCAAAATCATGGCAGGGAAGTATAATCATTCCGATCCATAAAAAGGGAAGTAAAACCCGGGCAAGTAATTTCCGTCAAATAGCACTTATGGACTCCGTGGGCAAGGTATTCGCAGCAGAAATCTTACACCGTCTAAAAGAATGGGCCTTCACGACTGGCCAGATACCGATGTTTCAAGCAGGTTTCAGACCTAAACATTCGGTAACTGACAACATCGCAGTTATCCAAACCATCATGGACAAATATATAACACAAAAAAATCAGGTTGTATACGCTGCTTTTATAGATTATTCTACAGCGTTTGACCGGGTAGACCGACCAACATTGTGGGAAAAATTGAGGAAACTTGGCATAAACGAACAACTACTACAATCTATAATTAGCTTACACACCAATACTTGGTGTCAAGTTCAAATGGGGGGAGAAAGAGGTTACACTGAAAAAATTAAAACTGAAAATGGACTAAAGCAAGGGTGCCTTCTAGCCCCAATATTATTCTCCCTCTACCTAAGTGACCTGTGCCATTACCTGCAATTGGGCTCCAATCTGCCTCCAAAAATTGCTGACCAAAAAATAATTGCTTTACTGTATGCCGACGACATAGTGTTGTTGGATCTTACCCCCTTTGGACTACAAACGTCACTTGACATTCTGCACAAATACTCTAAAGAAAACTATCTAGTCCCAAACATTCAAAAAACAAAAGTGCTGGCTTTCTCGGGGAGGAAACAAAGCGCAAAATTTTCCTGGAGATTAGGAGGGGAAAAGATAGAAGAAGTTAAGGATTATCCTTACCTTGGCAGGATCCTTTCAAAAAACGTATCTAACAACGTGCAACTGAACAATTTGTCAAGGAAATCAGATATACATGTCGCGGCCCTTCTGAGACTTTATAGCGCAACAGGGAATAGACACTTCTCCTCTCTGATAAACCTATATAAAGTAAAAATATCTCCTGTACTTTCTTACGCGACGGAGTACATCCCCATAAAACAATGGGCTTTTATGGATCGAAAAGAGGGGAAGATCTTAAGAAAAATTGTGAAACTATCAGATGCAGTTCCTGTCCAAGCACTGAGACTAGAACTATCAGTGACAAGTTCCTATGCAGTAGCAATTGCAAATGTAATAAGGTGGGCCTACAACTTATTGCACGCAAAAGAGAACACATTAAGAGCACTGTTGAAAAAAGAAACCTTTGAGTATGATGCTAAAAAGCAAGTTTTCAGAAAGAACATGGTTAAAGCATTTCGTGTAGCAAATATTACCGTTGAAATGCTGCTAAATTGGTCACCAGCACAACTAAGACTATTTTTAAAATGCTTCACCCCAAAGCTCAGTTACGAAACGGACTCTCGACACTGCACCAAATTATCTACTTATAAACCATTTATTGATTCCTTAGAATTTAAACAGAGTCGGCCTTATATTGGGCTAACCTTAACACATGGTGCAAGGAGAACAATTGCTATGCTTCGACTGGGCATCCTTCCCTTACTTTCATTTACCTCAAGATGGTTTTCGGGGGAATCTGCTTTATGTACATTGTGTGCGGGGGGTGATCAGACTCTGGAACATGTTCTATCTGTATGTCCGAACCAGATCGTAGTTTCTGCCCGCACTAGATTTTTAGCACCAATATATTGCTCATGTAGAATCACGACAGTGAGAGAACTTATCGCTCTTTGCAAGCAACCTCCGAATGAATTTGTTTGTTTTAACTTGTATAAATTTCTAAAAACGTTTTTATCTTTGTATTGACAAAATTGAATTTCTTTTTACATGTAATTTGTATAATATATTTTGTGGTCCTCTGTTGAGTACCAGAACAAATAAACTTTTGACTTTGACTTTGACCTGTGGTGTGTGGAATGGATATGACATGCATACAAATGATCTGATGGAAAGGTCTTAGTGGGCATGACAATGTATCATGTCAGTGACACACGTCATGTGAATGTGAGTAGCAGCTTGTCTGCACATCCAGACAGCTGACAGCAACACACACACACACCACATGTGCCATCATTTGCACAGTTCTGACTTAGTAATGTTGCGGAGTTTACATTCCCTAACTATTACATGACCATCATCATACATCATAAATCTTAGATTTGTGACAAATGGTATGTGCTGCCATCACACATATGAGTGGGTAATTAACACACGGGGCTTGGTGTGTGTACATTGCAAACCAGGTCATCACGCCAAGGACACAACATAGATGCTCCTACAGCACATGTACTGAACTGTATGGACGAGTTACTTACGTTTTGTAACAAGATATCAGTAAGGAACAGTAGTTATTCGCATAATCCCGACTTTGAATACATGACAAGCTTTTGACAAATATGCCTCCCTGGATGCCATCAATCTGCCCAGTGAGTCGGGGCTATCCAGGCCACATCGGAAAAAAAACAGTGTGGGTGATTGGCATCCTACAAGGGCGTGGCCAAATATTGCCCGTACCTACAACGCACACGCTGCCAGCAGTTACACAACCATGTCCCACAGAGAGTGTGGGTACCAGACAAAGAGGCATGTGATGTAGGAAGAGCCCACTCCCAGACTCAGGGAGGATGAAGACATGTTTCTGTAGTGCTCATACCTCATGGATGCCCTCTACAGCGGAGCTAACGGGAATGTGGTCTGTGATTTGGGGGCCTGGATGCCCATGCTCTCTGGGGTGGGGTGGGAGGACAGGGAACATGGTCAGTCCGGGGAGGGGAGTGGGCATCTGACAACGTGCCTATCTACAGCCAAACATGCAGCGTGCCTGTACATTCTGGCCAATATAGATACAGTACTTTCCTGAAGATAGGCCTGCAGAGGCACAGCGGAGCGTGAGTGGAGTTGAAGGACCTAAGTGAGGAGGTTGGTCCTCACGGCGGCAACGGGGAGATGAAGGGGCAAGGCTCCGGCCACCCACGTAAACACTACACTGTACGTTGCCCGCTCATCCAGAAACACGTTTGGAGTAGAGACATCACCAGTGTCAGGCTAGGTGTCCAGACCACTCGCATCCCCCAGTCCACCTGTCCTGTCATCTTGGGGCTGACACTCACGTGCCACTGGGTCTTCATGACCCTACAAATACCCATTAACGCCCATTGTAATGAGCTGTGGCAGGCTCATTGAAGTTTTACTCCCCATGCAGCATTAATAGCGGTGTTCCGCCGCACAGTCTCCACGCTGGAGCCGTACAGTGTTTGGTATTGGGGACAGCACCACCCAAGAACAGCACCAAGGCTGACACCTGGGGGACTGTTGCCAGTGAGGTTGTGAGGTGAACCAGCGAGGACCAGGGTGACCATTCACATCCTGTCTGTCCCAGCGGTTCCGGGACGTATGCGCCACCTGCGTCAGGGACAAAGCGAGTGATGGCATCAGGGGCAATTAACCAGACGCGCTCGTGCCCCCAGACGGGTCCGCAGGCCAGGAGCCGACGCGGAGGCCGTTGTTGGGTTGAGGGACATCATGGACATGAGGAAGTGCACTGACTCCTCCTGCTTCACATGCAGGGCAGGGCCCGGAGGTCGTGGTGCAGGCTACGACGGCAGCTAATCTGACAGAGCCGCATGGCCGGTGTCACCCGGATCACATGCAGCATTGCACGTGCATTGTGGGGATTTGGAAGTGGGATGACATATCTTTGACTCATTTGGGATACGTGACGACTCAGCCCTGGAGGATTGATGTGTAATTCAGGGGCTCTGATGTCTCAACACCCACGCCCAGGCACTCGTCCTACGTCCAGACCATGAGCTATAGTGGTGCAGGGCCAACTGCTGGAGTCTGAGCGGCTTGTGGGTCCAATCAAACCTGGATTCATAGGTGTGTTCCCAGCAGTTGAAGCAGCTCTTGTTGTTGTGCTTGACGTGAAAACAGTGGAGACACCAACTGTGAGGGTCAGTTACCAACATGAGTCGTTGGCATTCCTAACAGGCTTAGAAACGGACATCCATACTGGCACCGTCCGGAGTCAGACAATCCAAGTGAAATGGTCTGAAGTGAACGTACTATGATTTTGCTTGAAAAATGACTAAGCTTACACTCATACAGGACCAGCGCTTGTGTTGTGAAATAAAGTTCCTGACGTGTGCACGCAGAGGTGACGTCTGAGTACTCAGACAACCTCATCACGGCACACACAACGCCAACAACACATGCTGAGCCGCAGGCCATGCCTACCGACACACAAGTGTAGTGCTGAGCGGTAATTGCCATATCCAGGATGACTCTTGGGGATATTCAAAGGTGAGTAATATGATACTGACCTGTAAATGTCATATGCTAACATCATGCACAATGTCGCACATGGCACACACATGACGTGGTCACACAGGGTCATGCTGAGCGGCTATTAGACCTCTGTGACAGTGGGCATGTTGCTGTCATCATGTGACAGTTCCCGGTACTGAATGGTGTGGCATTCCAGTGTTGATGTGCATCACAATATGTTGCAGACTTTACTCCGGTGTGAAGTGTTGAATGCATGTGATGCACATGTGAATTATGGTTGATGACATGTCTCGCCAGCTCTTCACACATCAACTGAGTCACAAAGTCACAGTCCCTGTGCTTCTTCTATGTCTGCCACACCTTGGGCATGCTGATGTATGGATGCCATGCTGATGTTTGCATCCACATCCTATGTTTGAAAAAAGCAATTAGGAACTAGTGTTGGAAACAGTGGACAGAGACGGACTAGTGACAGCACAAACTATAGTTAGACAAGAAACATGATACAAAATTATTTTATTAAGTTTTCATTATGGTAAAAAGCACAATTGTCATTTAGATGTACATGGTTATTATGTGCATGCCTTCATTATATATGTGACTTATTATCTACATATACAGACTTATATTGTCAGATCCTATACATATTTCATGATAGTGTAGCTTGGATTGGGATCTATGCGAAGGCTTATTATAAAGATATTTATACATTAAAACATGGCTGAATATATCATCTACGCGCGTTTCGGCTGGAGGCCTTCATCAGGGAGCCATGTAGATATCCAAGTGGACCTGTACATATTTAAGAGATATAAACAATAGTAGTGCTTGTCAATGTCCGTGAAAAGTCCTAAATATATACATTTTGAAAAAAACACAATGTGGACTTTATGGTGATACATTTATACAGTGGTAAAACATAGGACAATAATGCCTTAAAGAGAGCATGAACCTGGCCTAATATTTACAATTATATACAATATGTTACCAGTTTTAGATTGATACATTTACTGGGTAACAAAGACAAATTTACTGTTTATCTAACAAAAACGTTGTAGCATATTTGACGATAAGAGAGAGTGAGAAAGAGGACTCTGGTGGTAACTGAGATAACACTCTAAGGTAGCATAGCTAGTTAAGGATGGAGATTAGAGATGAGAAGGGAAGGGCCCGTGAAACATGTAGGAGGATATAACAGTAGAGGGAGGGTACAAGGCAAGGTCAAGAGGGAGATGGGGTGATAGATTAAAGTTGTACCTGAACATATGGTTGATGTTGGTTCTCACATAGGTGGAGTTGAATTAGTGATGCGAGATGGAGGATGGTCTGTCTTGAAGATTTTAACTATGATTGAATGATAAATTTAAACAATTAGGGGGCGTATTTATGAGTGACCCAAAGGGTAAGAGTTCAGACATTCTACAGACAAGTTGCCAAATGAAGAGCACTACTGACTATATACAAGTTGCCAAATGAAGTGGGTACCTTTACAGTATATCGTTAGTGTGTTTTCTGGATTTCAGTTTTCACATATCTTGTTATTTGGGGGTTAGCCTCTGATGTTTAAGCTATGGAGTAAGATTAACCGCTTTAGAGATTTAGATAAATTCTACTATTGGTATCATGACTTTTGGAGAAAAACTAGGTAGAAATAATACCTGTGAAGTTGCTCTTAATTGGCAAGAGGCTACGTGCTGTTGGTATCTAGTAGCTGATTTATAGATAACCTGTGTATCAGAATACATATATATTGGGAGGTTAGACAAGTTAGATTGGTGCAGAGGCGAACAGACACGATATTTAAGAGCCGAATAAGTACCTGGTGAATCGATCTAGTAGTTCTATAGATTGGGGTCTGTTGACGGTTCTGGTCACATTGGCAATCTAAGTATTAGAGGGAGCATGGAAAGATTAGAGTATTTAGTGGAGGTTGTTCTGGTCAGATTATCATTCACTATTAGGGGCTAATTATTTACTTCTTCGTGATTACCTTGGAGGTGCGTCAACGTAGTGTCGCAAGTGGGGTCTGGAAGTTTCAGAGCGTACGCCGACGATTGCCGTCCCGTTGTTGGCAGTACGGAGTCGCACTTGCACTCTTAATACAAGAGGGGGCAAGGAAAGGTAAAATATTTAGTGGGGGCTCTTCTTGTTTACTTATTGTTCCCTACTACGGGCTGGTTGATTATTTTAAGCGTTGTTACCTTAATTATGCGTCAACGCGGTATCCTACGCGGGGTCTGTAGGCTTCACGGCGTTAGCCGATGGTTGCCGTCCTGTTGTCAGCAGTACGTGGACGCATGGAGTAACTGAAGGGGAGGGAAGAGAAACACGGAGCCAGAAGGTGGATATTAGGCTGTGTCATATAAGACATGTCGGGGCACCAATTCGTGAGACGTGCCTTAGTGCGTCTAAGGGCTTACCTAATATTCTTATTTTAATCGTCTTCCAATCGTGGGGTCTGGTCGGCGTCCGTCTGCATGCGGTCAAGGGAGGGATAGATTCAATGGCGCCGACTGTATTTAAGCCGGGCTGGTCACTGTGAGGGGCCAATGCGTATTGGTGTTTAGAGTGGCATGAAGGTGGAGGAAGGACTATGCGTGTAAACGTCCTAAATCGCTGTGGTAAACTCGCCGACATATTGGAACGGTAGAGTATATATTCATTGGTTCGATAGATCGAGTGGTAAACATACCTGTGACTTCTAATTATGTGACTCCAGGCGTGATAAAGTCAAGAAAGTCACTGTCTGAGTGTCTGCTTGGACATGTGTTGTGTTATATATAGTCATTGTTGCTGTTCAGGGTATTAGTACTTGATGTCACACTAAGATTCGGCGGACATGTTGGAATGGCAGGCACATTGTGGTTCATGAAGTGATATGTTGTTATACTTGAGAACTGTCCAACTTGGTCCAGGGAGGACACACAATTGATACTAGTACATGCTAGACAGTGGCACAATTTGTGTGGAAATATTAAAGATTCTAGAAGTAGTCCATACAGATAAGGTGCAAAGACTAGTTTTAGCCATGATTGTATTTAAGTACTTGGTCCCATGGGATTTCGTTGTTCATCCCCTTGGTATATGTTTCCAAGGTAAAAATCCAGTATACCTCGCGACATTTGCGCACCTGAGTGCTAAGTGTACCAGATGTTTTGTTGATTTTTTCTAAAATGAACCAACGAATATCGTTAGAGTTATGTTTGGCCTCTTGGTAGTGTTTGACTAATGGAGCTAGTTGTTTGCCTGTGCGGATGGCTGATCTATGCTCTGATAGACGTGTGGACATCATCCTAGCTGTTTCACCAACGTAGCCCTGGTTGCATGGGCATAGTAGGAGATACACTACGTTGGTGGTTTTGCAATTGGTTAGAGTTTGGGAACAAATATTTTTGTTATTGAAATTCAGTTCTTTGGTTTCAATTGCAAATTGGCAGGCAGTGCAGTTAAGGCACTTGTAATTGCCTATCAAGGGTTGTTGATCAGTAAGCGTTCTTTGCTTCGGGATTGTTTTGGTGTTGGGTTCCATTCTTGATCTTACTACCAAGTCTTTTAGGTTTTTGTTTTTCCGGTATGCAAACATTGGCTTAGCCAGTTGGTTTTCTTTGGGTTTTGTTGCATTAAGGATATGCCAGTTAGAGAAAATGATATGTTGGAGCTTCGCATTCATAGTAGAATGTCTAGTTACAAAGACCATTCTGGATTGTGGCTCCTTAGTTTGAGGTGTTAGTAGGTGCTGTCTGTCAAAAAAACGTGCTCTTTTGTACGCATCACGCACTAGGCGTTTAGGGTATCCACGAGATATAAATTTCTGCTTCATGTCGGTTGCTCTTGTGTCAAAATCTGTGACAGAAGAGCAATTCCTTCGAACCCGAAGGAATTGACTGAAGGGGATGCTTGATTTCTGCATTTTGTGGTGATAGCTGGTGTAGTCTAGCAGTGTGTTCCGGGCGGTTGGCTTGACATATAGATCTACGCTGAGATGGTTGTTCTTGCTGATGATGTTGATGTCTAAGAACTCAACGTGTTTCTGGCTGGATGTGACAGTGAAACGCATGTTTATGTCACATAGATTGAGCCATGATACAAACGTAGATAAGAGTTCTGTTTCTGAGGTCCAAATAAAAAAGATATCGTCGATATAACGAGCCCATGATGTAATGGACTCGCTAAAAGGGGCAACATCATTGTATATAAATTTGGACTCGAACTCAGCCATATAGATGTTGGCTACCGTCGGTCGGACGCCTTTGGTTTGTTGGTAGAGTGAGCCGTTAAAGTCAAAAGTATTTTCTGATAGAACTATTTTTAGGCAGTCCAGAATAAAATGTTTTGGACAATCAATGAGGTATGTGTCAATGAACCATGCGACAGCTTTAATGGCTCCTAGTTGCGGAATGTTTGAGTATAGTGCCTCTATATCCATTGGTGCTAACCACTGTTTTTCAGGGTCAAACGTGAGGGATTCCACGATGTTGATGATATCTCTTGTATCTTTTATATGAGATGCAGTTTTTGCTATGTGAGGCCTTAAGATGGTGTCTATATACTTTGATAGGGGTTCCGTAATGGATCCAATAGTAGAGACTATGGGTCTATACGGTGGATCATGACTGTTTTTATGTATCTTTGGGACCCCGTATACTGCTGCCATTTTGGGTTGGCAAACATTAAGGAATTGCCATTCCTTCTCACATATCACGTTGTCGTCAAGGGCCTTGGTGGTTAAGGACAGAATCATGGATTGAACTCTTTTAGTCGGGTCTTTTTGAACTGGAATATAGTGGTTGGTATCATGTAATAGTGTTTCCATGTTCAATATATATATATATATATTCAATCTCCATCCTTAACTAGCTATGCTACCTTAGAGTGTTATCTCAGTTACCACCAGAGTCCTCTTTCTCACTCTCTCTTATCGTCAAATATGCTACAACTTTTTTGTTAGATAAACAGTAAATTTGTCTTTGTTACCCAGTAAATGTATCAATCTAAAACTGGTAACATATTGTATATAATTGTAAATATTAGGCCAGGTTCATGCTCTCTTTAAGGCATTATTGTCCTATGTTTTACCACTGTATAAATGTATCACCATAAAGTCCACATTGTGTTTTTTTCAAAATGTATATATTTAGGACTTATCACGGACATTGACAAGCACTACTATTGTTTATATCTCTTAAATATGTACAGGTCCACTTGGATATCTACATGGCTCCCTGATGAAGGCCTCCAGCCGAAACGCGCGTAGATGATATATTCAGCCATGTTTTAATGTATAAATATCTTTATAATAAGCCTTCGCATAGATCCCAATCCAAGCTACACTATCATGAAATATGTATAGGATCTGACAATATAAGTCTGTATATGTAGATAATAAGTCACATATATAATGAAGGCATGCACATAATAACCATGTACATCTAAATGACAATTGTGCTTTTTACCATAATGAAAACTTAATAAAATAATTTTGTATCATGTTTCTTGTCTAACTATAGTTTGTGCTGTCACTAGTCCGTCTCTGTCCACTGTTTCCAACACTAGTTCCTAATTGCTTTTTTCAAACATTGTATTTATCCCGTATTAGGAACTCTAGTCGGGGATACCCCCTCTTCCTTACATACATTGCATCCACATCCTAGACATGAGTGTAGACTACATCCCTGCTTTGTGATTTCCTGGACTCACTCTCCCAATGGTGACATGGGGTAGGACAGGGACGCAGCCTACACAATCGTACACTTGAGCATGTCTGACGCACTGTATCCCAATGGTACGTGCGTGTGTACGCCTCGTTTCCCTACTGCATTTCAGCCATACGCGAGCCAAGCGTACCCCAATGGTACGTGCGTGTGTAGGCCTCGTTACCCTACTGCATTTCAGCCATACGCGAGCCAAGCGTACCCCAATGGTACGTGCGTGTGTACGCCTCGTTTCCCTATTGCATTTCAGCCATACGCGAGCCAAGCGTACCCCAATGGTACGTGCGTGTGTAGGCCTCGTTACCCTACTGCATTTCAGCCATACGCGAGCCAAGCGTACCCCAATGGTACGTGTGTGTGTACGCCTCGTTTCCCTATTGCATTTCAGCCATACGCGAGCCAATCGAACCCCAATGGTACGTGCGTGTGTATGCCTCGTTTCCCTATTGCATTTCAGCCATACGCGAGCCAAGCGTACCCCAATGGTACGTGTGTGTGTACGCCTCGTTTCCCTATTGCATTTCAGCCATACGCGAGCCAAGCGTACCCCAATGGTACGTGCGTGTGTACGCCTCATTTCCCTATTGCATTTCAGCCATACGCGAGCCAAGCGTACCCCAATGGTACGTGCGTGTGTACGCCTCGTTTCCCTATTGCATTTCAGCCATACGTGAGCCAAGCGTACCCCAATGGTACGTGCGTGTGTAGGCCTCGTTACCCTACTGCATTTCAGCCATACGCAAGCCAAGCGTACCCCAATGGTACGTGCGTGTGTACGCCTCGTTTCCCTATTGCATTTCAGCCATACGCGAGCCAAGCGTACCCCAATGGTACGTGCGTGTGTACGCCTCGTTTCTCTATTGCATTTCAGCCATACGCGAGCCAAGCGTACCCCAATGGTACGTGCGTGTGTACGCCTCGTTACCCTATTGCATTTCAGCCATACGCGAGCCAAGCGTACCCCAATGGTACGTGCGTGTGTACGCCTCGTAACACCATTGGATGGGTTGCATACGCAACGGCAATGTCACCGTACTTGTGTGGGAATTTGAATAAATACATAGCCAACATCTAGGGGAACAGTGTACTGATCAAAATGCAAACAGGTTGTCATGGATACAGAGTTTTTTGAGCCTCCTACAGGTGTTGTAGGAAACTCAGTTGGGCAAAAGTATACAATGTTGCAAATGTTGTTGTTTAGCTCAGGCTCAGTTTTCAAACCATGCATATGTGTGTCATGGCCTTATGTGTGATGTGATTGGATGGAACATAGGATGCTAACTATGGTGGCCTATCACACACTACTCCTTGGACTCACAGACCCTCTGCAGCACAGATATAAGGCAGCATGTGGCTGTGAGAGGGCACTTGCCTGCCCAACATTGGTGTGGTAACCACAGCTGCTGTCTCTGAATCCTCTGGACCCTGATTTGCTGAGCATGGAGAGGGCACCTGCATTCACTGATGCTGAGAACAAGGCCCTGCTGGATGCCCTCCTGCCAAACTACAGCAAGCTGTATGGGAGACCAGGGGATCAGGTGAGTGATGTGTGCAATACCTTGGAGTGTGCACCTGTTGTGTGTGTGACATAATGGCCACTGTGTATGTATGGTGTTTAGATGCAATGTTGTTGGGAGTGAATGCCAGGGTGTACAGTGTTGTGTCAAGAGGGTTATTTCTTGTAGTGGGGTGTGTGACAGCGTGTCACGGGCTGCAGTGCATCCAGATGTAGCATACATTGCTCTGTGAGTGCCATGCTCTAAGAGTGTTTAGCGCACGTCATGTCATCTGTAGCCTTTCAATGGCATGTACTGCAGCAATGTTTGCTCACAGCCCACATACTCCTGGACAATGATGCAAATGTGTGGAGGCTACGATGCCCTGTTGTCATCAAGTATTTTGTGCACATATGTGTGTCTTTTGGACATGGACCAGGTGTACTGATGCTCTTTTACTTTACATTTGTGACAGGTATCTACCTATGAGAAGGGTGAAATCTGGCTGGACATCGCCAGGGCTGTCAGGAGTGATGGGGGGCCTCGCAGGAGGCTCAGAAACATCAAGAAGAGGTGGCCGCATCGCCGGAGTCCAGCTGCATCTGGAAGCTCCACGTCAGCATGGCGGCACCCGCCACCTCACCCCCCACATGCTCCGGGTCCTGGAAGTGGTGTTCCCAGACCTCCATAGGCAGTTGCAGGAGGGACAGCAGCAAGTAGGGGGTAGGTACATGTCTGTTTGTTGTCATGTGTGTCACATGCTCCCTGCAGTGCTCAAAGGCATGGTAACACTCCCATAGTTTGAGTGGTGTGGTCAGACAGGCACTACATGCATTGGCATTAAAATGTCCCAGTTTCTGCAGCTGCTTATTTTAGCCGTACTCCACATTTGCCCTGCACTTTGGCTGAGGTTTGTTTTTCACATGTACTCCTATGGTGCAATGTCTCAGTATGCATCTTCCTTTGCACATCATCATGTTGGAGGTGGGTCTGTGACACCTGTTGGTACATTACATGTAGCACCACATGTGCACTGTGTCTGCCATTCCTAATACTTTGGCACGGATCCTGAGTGTCAACATGTGTTTTCTGCACGAGTCAGCCTCAGTGGCCTTTGTCCATGGTACTCTTTCGATTTGTCATGTGTTGGATACAGGTGCACAATGTACATGTGCAATATTTTGGGCTCATGCATAGTCACACTGGGCAGTGCGTGTGTGCATATTCGCCAAACACTTAGATTGTTGTTTCTAACTAATAATGATGGTCAGCCACACAATGTGGCTTTGGGTGTCAACAGCTGTGATGCCAGTGTGAGGTGATGTTACACTTGATTCATGTCCCAGGATGGCATCAGATTTCAGTTCAGGCAGGACTTTTCCCATGTGGCACAAGGTGTAAGCAATTCAAACATGTCCAGGTCTGGGTTTGGGTGGCAGGGTGGGAAAATGAGCTGGGATGCATAATCAGCTATCTTGTTGTCAGGCAGTGGATCATCATTGTGTCTCTCATACTAGTGTTTTCCTTGCCTGTTGCTTGTATCCTACTATACATTGAGCGTTGTGTCTCTCACAATTGGCCACAACTAGACTTTGCATTGTGCAGAGTTCTGTGTCATGTGACTCATAATGCATGCCATGTTTAGAAATGAGGCAATATGTATTGAAGCTTATATGTCTGATGTGTACAGGTGACTGATATGTTTTTGTTGTTCTCCTTGCCCACAGCAGCAGCATCTGAATCTGAAGGAGACACAGGCTCGGACCAGGCAGAGGGACCCAGCGACAGTGCCACATGCTATGAGGAGTCAGAGGGAGGCAGTGGCACGGAGGGTGAGGAGAGTCTGCAGGCCGGACGACATGTGACTGACACATCTTACCATGCCGACAACTCCGAGTCAGACTCTCAGGAGGAGGGGGAATATGCAGCAATGGTCACATCTTCTTCTTTGTCTGCCCTCCCCTCCTCCAGTATCATCTCCACCCTCCCAGTCGTTAGTGTCCCTAGGGTCCGTGCTAGACCCCGTGTCTCCTTTGTTCCCGGCACCGCAGCCCCTGCCCCTGCGTCCCCTGCTGCCCTCAGTGCTGAGACTGTGAACCTACTCCGGCAGATTGCAGTAGGTCAGACATCCATGCTGACTGTCCTCCATGGACATACACAACTGCTTACACAGGTGGTGTCGTTCATGGAGGGCATGTCATCGGCCATGTCTGATCTACGTCGGAGTGTGGCTGCCATGGAGTCAACACTGACGGCAGCTCCTTACACCCAGCAGCATCTGTCCCCCCCATCCTTCAGACCCATCCACCTCTGCCTCTCACATACCTACACAGCATACTCGCACACGCCACAGGTCAGACACACACAGCATAAGAAGCTCAAAGCTCCACGCACCCATTCTCAAGGGGAAGTAGGCACACACCCAGGGAGAGGGGAGACACCTCACACACGCATCCACACACCCAGTAGAACTGACTCACAGCCCTGTATCTCCACCCCCAATGTGTTACCGGGTTCAGGTGGTAGTTTTTCTGCACTGGCTGCGGTGTGCAGCCAGGTTTTTGAATCTACTTTTGGCAATGCCCCAACCATTGTGGATGAATCCACTACACCTGCACCCACTCCACCTGTCCTTCCCTCTCCTGTCCATGCGGTGCCGGAGGATTCCACAGATGGTGCCCCCATAGTTCCCACAGCGGATTAAACGCCATGTGCAGGCAGGTTTGGGTGTGTGCACACCCATGGAGGCTCAGACTGTTGCAGAGACATCTTTGGACTGGCCATTGGCCTTTAATGAGCGATGACTCTTATTTGCTTTTATATTTGGAACCAGCTGAATAAAGCTATTATTTTCCTTTTCTGAACTTTAGTTTGTGTGAAAATGTCTGTGACTGCTGTGTGCCTGGGAGTTGGTGTGATGTTAAAATATAGGTATGTTGACATGTGTCAATCTCCTGGTGGTAATGTGGTTAAGAATGGTAGGTTTTTGCTGTAATGGCTGGCCACTGTTGGGCAGTGGGGAGGTGTTATACACACACACACTCTGATGCTGGGCACTGGTGGGCACTGGTGGGGGTCTTAGCCACACACACACTCTGATGCTGGGCACTGGTGGGTGTCTTAGCCACACACACACTCTGATGCTGGGCACTGGTTGGGGTCTTAGCCACACACACACTCTGATGCTGGGCACTGGTGGGCACTGGTGGGGGTCTTAGCCACACACACACTCTGATGCTGGGCACTGGTGGGCACTGGTGGGGGTCTTAGCCACACACACACTCTGATGCTGGGCACTGGTGGGCACTGGTGGGGGTCTCAGCCACACACACACTCTGATGCTGGGCACTGGTGGGCACTGGTGGGGGTCTTAGCCACACACACACTCTGATGCTGGGCACTGGTGGGCACTGGTGGGGGTCTCAGCCACACACACACTCTGATGCTGGGCACTGGTGGGCACTGGTGGCGGTCTCAGCCACACACACACTCTGATGCTGGGCACTGGTGGGCACTGGTGGGGGTCTTAGCCACACACGCACTCTGATGCTGGGCACTGGTGGGCACTGGTGGGGGTCTTGGCCACACACACACTCTGATGCTGGGCACTGGTGGGCACTGGTGGGCACTAGTGGGGGTCTTAGCCACACACACACTCTGATGCTGGGCACTGGTAGGCACTGGTGGGGGTCTCAGCCACACACACACTCTGATGCTGGGCACTGGTGGGAACTGGTGGGGGTCTCAGCCACACACACACTCTGATGCTGGGCACTGGTGGGCACTGGTGGGGGTCTTAGCCACACACACACTCTGATGCTGGGCACTGGTGGGGGTCTTAGCCACACACACACTCTGATGCTGGGCACTGGTGGGGGTCTTAGCCACACACACACTCTGATGCTGGGCACTGGTGGGCACTGGTGGGGGTCTCAGCCACGCACAAACTCTGATGCTGGGCACTGGTGGTGGGGGTCTCAGCCACACACACACTCTGATGCTGGGCACTGGTGGGCACTGGTGGGGGTCTTAGCCACACACACACTCTGATGCTGGGCACTGGTGGGCACTGGTGGGGGTCTTAGCCACACACACACTCTGATGCTGGGCATTGGTGGGCACTGGTGGGGGTCTAAGCCACACACACACTCTGATGCTGGGCACTGGTGGGCACTGGTGGGGGTCTTAGCCACACACACACTCTGATGCTGGGCACTGGTGGGCACTGGTGGGTGTCTCAGCCACACACACACTCTGATGCTGGGCACTGGTGGGCACTGGTGGGGGTCTCAGCCACACACACACTCTGCTGCTGGGCACTGGTGGGCACTGGTGGGGGTCTTAGCCACACACACACTCTGATGCTGGGCACTGGTGTGCACTGGTGGGGGTCTTAGCCACACACACACTCTGATGCTGGGCACTGGTGGGGGTCTTAGCCACACACACACTCTGATGCTGGGCACTGGTGGGCACTGGTGGGGGTCTCAGCCACACACACACTCTGATGCTGGGCACTGGTGGGCACTGGTGGGGGTCTTAGCCACACACACACTCTGATGCTGGGCACTGGTAGGCACTGGTGGGCACTGGTGGGGGTCTCAGCCACACACACACTCTGATGCTGGGCACTGGTGGGGGTCTCAGCCACACACACACTCTGATGCTGGGCACTGGTGGGCACAGGTGGGGGTCTTAGCCACACACGCACTCTGATGCTGGGCACTGGTGGGCACTGGTGGGGGTTTTAGCCACACACACACTCTGATGCTGGGCACTGGTGGGCACTGGTGGGCACTGGTGGGGGTCTTAGCCACACACACACTCTGATGCTGGGCACTGGTGGGCACTGGTGGGCACTGGTGGGGGTCTCAGCCACACACACACTCTGATGCTGGGCACTGGTGGGAACTGGTGGGGGTCTCAGCCACACACACACTCTGATGCTGGGCACTGGTGGGCACTGGTGGGGGTCTTAGCCACACACACACTCTGATGCTGGGCACTGGTGGGGGTCTTAGCCACACACACACTCTGATGCTGGGCACTGGTGGGGGTCTTAGCCACACACACACTCTGATGCTGGGCACTGGTGGGCACTGGTGGGGGTCTCAGCCACGCACAAACTCTGATGCGGGGCACTGGTGGGCACTGGTGGGCACTGGTGGGGGTCTCAGCCACACACACACTCTGATGCTGGGCACTGGTGGGCACTGGTGGGGGTCTTAGCCACACACACACTCTGATGCTGGGCACTGGTGGGGGTCTTAGCCACACACACACTCTGATGCTGGGCACTGGTGGGGGTCTTAGCCACACACACACTCTGATGCTAGGCATTGGTGGGCACTGGTGGGGGTCTAAGCCACACACACACTCTGATGCTGGGCACTGGTGGGCACTGGTGGGCACTGGTGGGGGTCTTAGCCACACACACACTCTTATGCTGGGCACTGGTGGGCACTGGTGGGTGTCTCAGCCACACACACACTCTGATGCTGGGCACTGGTGGGCACTGGTGGGGGTCTCAGCCACACACACACTCTGATGTTGGGCACTGGTGGGCACTGGTGGGGGTCTTAGCCACACACACACTCTGATGCTGGGCACTGGTGGGCACTGGTGGGGGTCTTAGCCACACACACACTCTGATGCTGGGCACTGGTGGGCACTGGTGGGGGTCTTAGCCACACACACACTCTGATGCTGGGCACTGGTGGGCACTGGTGGGGGTCTCAACCACACACACACTCTGATGCTGGGCACTGGTGGGCACTGGTGGGCACTGGTGGGGGTCTTAGCCACACACACACTCTGATGCTGGGCACTGGTGTTGTGCGGTGCCGTACCATACCCCGAGGTCGTTGACGTACCGTACCCCAGCTGGATGGCGTACATGCTGCACGTATTACACTGGTGAAGTGCGGTGACGTACTTCGATGACGTAGGTGCGGCACGCCTCCGTATTGCACTGGTGTTGTTCGGTGACGTACCGTACCCCGAGGTCGTTGACGTACCGTACCCCAGCTGGATGGCGTACATGCAGCACGTATTACAGTGGTGAAGTGCGGGAGTGTGTGGACCAACGTACCCAGAGATGACAGTCGTGCAATGGAGATGTGCGCGTGTGGCAACACGTACAGGTATGTTGGATTTCGTTGTACTCACCTTCTGCGCCGTCGTCGGTTTCTAAGTACGAGGTGATGGCCGTACATGATAGGGATGAGACGGACGATGGCGTTCATGTCGTGCTTGTCGCGTACCGGGGTGCGGTTCGTTCCGGAGTGTGGTTTTACGGTAGTTTAGAGCTCTCGTAGACAAAGAGCCGTACGGAGTGTGTTCTACACGGATCGTACTTCCTGGTCCGGGAGACGCGCTCTTTTTACGGTCGGACGTTGCGTCGAGCGTCATCCGACTGCAATTCGTATGGACTTTCGATTCGTACGGCGTTTTTTACGAGCCGTACGGAGTGACGCTTTAGATTGTGATCGTACTTGCTGATTCGTATGGGGACGCCTACGGGTACGACTCGTACGGGGAGAAACGCTCCGAACCGCTATTCGGAGCGCTTTTTCCCGAATCGGAATCGACCCCTTTGTTAGTAGCGGACAGTGCATAGTTGAGAGTGAAAGTTACATATGATCTTTTATACTCAATCTGATGGTGAAACAGCCCACTTTTTAAGGGAATTACACTTACTACAGGAGAAAATAAACTATTCAACTTTGCTCATTCCTAATTGTTACCCTTTTTTTCCTTGGTTTGACTTGCTAAAAGGAAAGAGAAGAAACTCTACATCCAATAATTTCTCTGCTTTTCTGCTCTAATTTTGCAGGAAGAATTATAGCTAGGATAGGTTATCAGACACAGCAGAAAAAAGGGAGGAACATAAAAATTCCATTCAGGTCAAATTTTGGTTTGCGGAATGCTAGACTCCAACAAGTGAGTGGGTCTGCAGGTGTGCTCATTGGGTCCAGTAGAATTTCGTTTTTCTATAATCGATGAGGCTTATTTATCAAAGTACATTTACAACTCAATAAATGTACATGTGTGATTTTACTCTTACAATATGGGGCTGATTACGATGCCGTAGGAAACGGCTCCGAGCCTCAGTTGAAGCCGTTCCTACTGTATCATAATCTCCAGTATTGATTAATTTTTGACTGGCTCATTTGGATGGAGTCAGTTGGAAATGAATCCAAACTGGATTTCTGAATGGCTTCCCACAGCCTCAGACAGCCCGTCTGCCATTCGGAAAACCTCCTGTAATCCCAAGGATGGCTCATTCAACCCGAAGGCATACAATGTTGGATTCCGACAGCCTTTCTGCCAGCCTTTCCCACACAGATAAGCTGTCGGAAGTCGACTTGGGTGACCCCCAGCAGGGACCCTATTTGCAAGCCCCCTAATGGTTGCCGAGGGGGTACCTATGGTACCCCCTTTTGATCCCTGTGGCAGGCAGTTTGAGGTGCCTGCCAAGGGATTCCGTGATTGAACTGCACCTCTTCATTTTGCATTGAGATCATGCATTTCTGTCCGAATTCATGCTCCCATTGTAAAGAATAGAAGTGCGACCGAACAGTGTTCGGTCGCATCCTAATTGCTGGGTTGGGACCGCCGACAGGAGTTGGGTCAGTCCCAGTACCCAAACGATATTGGACGGACTCAGGTCCATCCGACATTGTAATTGGGCCCATTATAGTACATCTGCTACTTTCTGCTATTCATTATTTATGTATAAATTTACTACAAAGGGTAGACATACAATAGTTTATGTTAATACTTAGTTGTCATTAATTATTTATTTTTTAAATACTTTTTTTATTATTTAAATCTATTGAATGAAATTATCCTGGAAATGTTTTATTTAAAAAGATTCCACCCAAAAAAATATATATTTATTTGTTATGAAATAAAATGACTGAACATTCTATATCAAATTGTACTTCAAATTAATTAACATATTTTTTAGGTTACTTTAATTTTTAAATAAATACAATGTATTAAAATATTCAATATTTAAAATAAAATGTATTTTTCTTTATGTACTTGTTAACATTATTTTTATTTATATGTAATCCTTTAACTGTATATTAAATGTATATATATTTTGAAAAAGACAAAAAAATATAGTTAACATAATTTTTTAAGGGGGTCTTATTTTAAGTCCCTACCCGTTTATTTTCTATGGGTGGGTAAAGCTGCTCAAAAGTTTGTCCATGTGTCGTGGTGGACTTACTCCAGGTCTGAGCTCGAGTACATTTACAACTGTTTTGTCCTTAGTAGCTGTAGAATTTTTAGAATTATAGTTTGTGAATAGGAATCGACTCACTCTTTAATGGGTGAGCACTTGTCCCCCAGAAACACCCTGTTAGTCCTTCCCAAACCTCGCCTTACTCCTACCTAAAAACCACACATTTAGTGGTCAGTATTCCTCATTTTCGAGCCACTCCCTGTCCTTCCCACATTTACTATTAAAACATGGACGTAGGTATATGGAGATCACATAGAAAATAGGAGAAGTGGAGTTATCGATCTCCTCATGCATGTTAATGAATACTACTAAATGTACTACAAAATGCAGTTTGCAAATAGGCACCAACATATTTATGTATATACTAATTTGTATGATATATAGCACGGACTTAACCATTAGAGCAGTTGAGTTCTTTACATAAAACTAGAAAAATATACTTGTAAAACACATTGTTGAGCGGGATGGAAAAGAGTAAAGAGCAGTACAGTTGGTTAGGCAGATACTGTAGGAAGGTAGGATCTGACTGCATGGTTACCCCAACTTTTTGCCAGTTTTTTTGCTGGATTTTGACAAGTCTGGCTGGGATCCTGCTAATCAGGACCCAAGCCTATCTGCTTTCTCCCTTAATTTGACAAACATGTACTTTGGTACACTCCAGATTGGATACTGGGGTGCTGTGAGCAGGAGGCTGGCCTCTCCCCCACCGTGGCCCCTTCTTCCTACGGATTTGAGGATATCTGGACCTCATCGGGAGCGCGAGGGTTAACTTCTTTGGACTTCCCCTTCACACAGGCAGAGGACCTTCCAGAGAAATACGAGAACCAATCACTGACCAGCACGGGACACAGAAGACCAGACCAACAGCAAGGAAGGGCGGAAGAGGAAGACGCCGAGGAGACGGAGACGGAGCAGGGCGAGGAGCAGAGCAGGGAGCCCGAAGGACCGGAGGAAGGAACGCCAATCGCCCTGCCAAGCCGCAAACCACAAGGAAGACGGACCGAAGACCGCTGCAACAAGGACGGAAGCAACGAGATGGCCGAAACAGACACTAGGTGCGAAGAGTGGTGGTTGGCACCGGAGGACGCCTGCTTGCCGTCGTAAGTAAGAGTTGCGGCCACCGCGGTACATGGTCCAGGAGAAGGGAGAAAGGAGGGTGTTGAAGTGGAGGTTGGGCCCCGGGAACCAATGCACCTAGAATCTTATTCTCTGCCCGTGGGGAGGGATAAGGGAGCAGGGACATCCCGGTCATTTTCAATGGTGCTTTAATTTTGAGATCCCTGTGGAGGGGATTCATATCACGATACACGTGATCATTATGTTAGTTTAAAAGAGGGAGGAGAGAAAAGGGGTAGTGGAACTACGCTCTTACTAGTGCCCATTCTTTGCTAATTTTCCTTGGATCTCCCTTTGTAGCCTGAGACCCTTTTGAGACGGAGAGAGCACTCTTGCCTCCTTAGGAAAGGATGTTTCTTTTGCTGACACGCACAAATCCCTCCTATTCCCTCTTTCTCACAGATTGACTGGTGATGGGTTTTTTCCCTCTGTTTGCTCGCCTATAGCGTCTAAAAGACAGTACGAGTTACCGCCACTTTCTTTTTTTTGTTTCCTCACGGTACTTCGGGACACCCCATACTTCCCAAGAAAGAAAAGCCAGGAACACCGCACCGGAATCACAGAAGACCAGGACTGGCCGTGGACTTATTCTACTTTTTTTTGTTTGATTCAATAAAACTTTATCAATATTGATCCCCGCATAAGACCTCCTAGACTCTTTTTCCGCCCATCCCTCACACAGGTGGTGTCAGTAGTGGGATTGGAGGAAATGGAGGTAGCAGTACAAAAGACGAAGGAGGGCCAGGAAAAACTCGGACAAATATTGGAAACATTTCTGGCAGTAGCAGAGGAGGATAGAGGGAAGTTGCACAAAACCCTCTCAGAACAAAGTCACAACCAGGAACCCATCATAGGGAAGCTGGCAGACACATTGAGTCAGCTGAGGGGTCATACCGGGCTTCCTACAGTGGTTGTCCAGAAATACGCTGAGGGAGAAGACCCTGATTTCTTTTTTGCCAATTACGAAAGGATGGCTAGAGTGGCAGCATGGGGCCAGGATAAATGGGGTCAATATCTAGGGCCATTACTGTCAGGGGACTTACAATCTGCCTATCAGGCTGCTGACCCTCAAGACCTCACCCCCTATGAGGAGGTGAAACGTACCATTCTGGAACGAGTAGGAATAGACGAGGAGGCCTATAGGGCACGGTTGCGCCAGATCAAAGAGGGACCTCAAGAGACACCCCGGCACTAGCCTACCGTAAGACCAGGACTGGCTGTGGACTTATTCTCCTTTTTTTTGTTTGATTCAATAAAACTTTATCAATATTGATCCCCGCATAAGACCTCCTAGACTCTTTTTCCGCCCATCCCTCACACAGGTACCCTTATAAATTCTTAGTATATGGTACACCATGTACCCATGGTATAGGTACCCAGGAGGCCTCCCATGGGCTGACACATGTATTATGCCACCCATGAGAGGTCATGCAAAATGAAACTCTAGGTCTTCTACTGCAGCCTGTGTAAGATGGTGCTTGCACCACTTACTTTAGATATAGGTTCACTATAGCTAATGGGCACTACACTTAAAACTTATAAGTCACCCCTATAGCAGACCTATAGCAGACCTTATCAATTCTGAAGGCAGGGTGCTCGGTTTTATGTGAGAGGGTGCCCCTGCATGAGCAGAGCCCCTCTACAGCCTTCAGAGACCATACTCCCGGGTTGTATTTGACTTGCCGGACATATAGGTAGAGGTTCATTATAACCTTGCGGTAAATGCTATCTTGAAAATGGCTGCATAGAAACATATAATGTTTGGTAACAAACACCTTGGAATCATCTCCACACCAGTAACTTGGTGTGGGAGGTATGATTCCACCCTTCTTGAGCGAGCTTCGTGGGGTAACCGATCTGCCCGGTGTCAGCCTTCTCGACCCGGACAGCACAAAATGGATGCTGCCAGCCAGAGGCACATTCCAGCCCTCCTGCTACTGAGCCACGCTCTTTATATTTGTATTTATTTATTGAAGTTTTGTATAGCACTAGCTGGACCCGGGGGTATCAGAGCGCTTCACAGCAAGTACAGATATGCAAGAAAGGAAAATAAGGACAAAAAAAACACGAGAATTAAGAACACAAGCAGGAAATAGAGTCTGTACAACAACAACTTGAACGCAATATGGGACAGAGATCAGGAGCGCATCAGCCGGCTCTGGGTTTGGAGAGATATCGTCCTTTCACCGACAGGCTCGGCGTTCTCGTTAAGCGCCGGAGCGCACTAGGAAGTGGGCTTTGAGTAGCGATTTGAATTGCGGGAAGGAGGCGGTCATTCTGATATGGGGGGGGGAGTTCCAGATCCTAGGAGCATTCCCCGCAAAGGATTTATTTGAGGTTTTGTGATTCTGTGATTTCAGAGGGATGAGTAGGAGTGTGTTGGAGCTTCTGAGGCTCCTGGATTGACCGGCCCTTTTGAGTTTGTTAGCCAGGTATTCTGGTTTACCTGTATGCAGGGCTTTATGTGTGAGGCAAGCTGTGCGGAAGCTGGCTCGTTGGTCAATCGGGAGCCACTTCAGTTCTTTGAGTGCCGAAGAGATGTGCTCATATTTCTTTGTTCCTGTGACCATTCTTTCTGCTGCGTTAAGGGTGGAGATGAGAGGTCCTAGGTGCGACTTGGCTGTTCCAGTCAGCACTGCGATGCCATAGTCAATTCTGGAGAGCACAAGTGCCTGTGTGGCCTGTTTCAGGTCTTTGGGGGGGAGGAAGGGTTTAATTTTGTAGAGAAGTTTCAAGTTCAGGAACGCACTTTTGGCGGTATTTAAGATGTGTTTATTCATGGCCAGTTTGGGGTCGAGAGGGATCCCTAGGGATTTTGCGGAGTCTGTTGGCGTTAGAGAGACATTGAGGGCATTTAAGGCCTTGAGCCATTCCACTATTTGTGGGTTTTCATCTTTGTTCGAAATGAGGAGTACTTCCGTTTTCTCTTCATTAAGTTTGAGGTGGTTGGTTGAGAGCCAGTGTTGGACCTCCCTGAGTGTAACATTTAGTCTGTGAATGTCTGCGATCGATGAGGTTTTCAGGTAGAGTTGAGTGTCGTCCGCGTAGAGGTGGAAGGGGATGTTGGAGTTCCTTAGAAGTGAGGTGAGGGGTTCCATGTAGATGTTGAAGAGTTGTGGGGGGAGTACTGACCCTTGTGGAACTCCTCTGCTGATGGGGAGGGGGGTCTGATTCGAAGCTGGTTATCTTTATTTTTTGAGTGCGGTTGTTGAGAAAAGAGGAGAATCATTTTAAGACCGTCTGTTCAATGCCCACTCTCTCCTGGAGGACATTAAGTAGGAGGGTATGATCCACTGTGTTGAACGCAGCCGAGAGGTCAAGAAGGATGAGAAGGACACATTGGTTGGAGTAAAGTGACATGTGCATATTGTCTAGGACATTTAGGATTGCGGTTTCAGTGCTGCAGCCCTTTCTGAACCCTGACTGGTGTGGGTCAAGTAGATTAGTGTTCTCAAGATGTTGGGTTAATTGCGAAAACACACATCTTTCTAGAATTTTGGATAGGAGCGGAAGGTTCGAGACCAGTCTGAAGTTGTTCATGACCATGGGGTCAAGGGCAAGTTTTTTCAGAAGTGGGGTGACTTGTCCTAGTTTAAGGCAGTCAGGAATGGAACCCTCGCTCAAGGAGCTATTGATGATCTTGCCCCAGATTGGGGCTAGAGTGAGCTTCAACTCCTTGGTCAGTCTCGAGGGAAGTTGATAGAGGGAATGAGATGAGGGTTTAACGGAGGCGTTAAGATTGCTTATCATTTCCTCCTTGACCGGCTGGAAGGATGACCAGCTGATAGACAGAGATATTGGGGGGATGTGTTTAGTTGCATAACTACGGGTTTCTGTGCATGAGGAAAGTTTCGGGCTGAATGAACGATCAATTTTGGTGATTTTTTCATTGAAAAAGCTAGCAAAGTCGTTGCAATGGGTTTTGGACGCCACTAAGTTGGCTGCCATTGGAATGGAGGTTTGGTTCCTAATGATGTTGAAGAGTTATTTGGGGCGGTTTTTGGCATTGTCTAATGCAGAGCAGAAGAAGGATGACTTTTTGCTCTCGATATGAATATAGTAGTTTTTGCGTGCTGCCTTGAGTTGTTCCCGATGGAGGGAAGTGGGGTTGTTCCTCCAGGTTCTTTCCAAGGTTCTGAGGTGTCTTCTTTGTTCATTAATGTCAGTGGAGAACCATGACTTAGAGGGAATGTTTCTGTGTTTTTTTAGTTTCAGAGGTGCCAGCTGATCCAGAGTGAGCTCCAGGTTGGAATGATAGAGCGAGGTGAGTTCCGCGGTTGAGAGGGACTCCGTCGTGTTCCGGAGGAGTGTGTTGAGTCCTTCTTCTAGCTTGCCTCAGGGGACTCTGGAAATGTTCCTGACCCACTTAGGGGGGGCTTGAGTTGGTGGGAGGGATAGGGCCGGCTGGTTGATATGGAAGTGTATGATGTGGTGGTCTGACCAGTCGACCGGGATGATGTGATTAATCGAGACTGCATTTTTGTTTGCAATGATGGCATCCAGGATTGCTCCTCTGTAATGTGTTTCCTCTGAGCAGTGTTGGATCATATCGTTGTCTTGCAGAAGGGTGTTGAGAGATTGAATCAGCGGGTTAATGGTTTCACTCCATCTTAGGTTTAGGTCACCCAGAATTAAGCTGTAGTCGCTATTGAGTGCTGATTGGGTGATCAGATCCGACAGCTGAGCTCTAAATTTGTTGGAGTTGCCTGGAGGGTGGTAGAGGAGATGGCATTAACGAGAACTATGAGAGTGAGATTTTATGTTGACCAACAGGCATTCGAAGGAATTGTATATGCAGGAGGGAGTTTCAGAGATGGAGGGGTCACTTTTGTGGATAATAGCTATGCCTCCATCTTTTTGCATGGGCCTGTCTTTGCGGATGATTAAGAAACCGGGCGGCACCAGCATGTCAATAATGGGGAGGGATAGAGTGTTTAGCCAAGTTTCCGTGATGAAGGCTACATCCAGGTCATGAGAGAGGATGGCTTCAGCTATTTCCGTTGCATGTTTGCTTGCAGACCGGCTGTTGATACGCATACAGTTCATGGGGGTGTCTTCTTTTGAATTCAAATTGTCAGGCTTGGCTCTGGGTATGGAGGAAAGGAACAAAGGGGGTCTAGTGGCTCTGCGCAGGGGCCTGTCCCTACTCACTCCGGTGATGACTTGGATTGAGGAGGTGAGAGTCGAGTTCAGGAGTGGGGCCTGGGTTGGCTGGTTCGGGGGAGTTCATGAGATGCGACGAGAGGGCTCACTTCCTGGGGGGAGAGGGAGGTTATATTTCTTCTGGGACTGACTGCTCGTGATGCAGTCATGGCTTTAGAGAGGGGAGGCAGGGAACCAGGAGGTGATAGGCCTAATTGGTGGGCGGAAAGTCATTCCTGGGGAGAGGCGGAGGGATGTGAGGTGGTGCGGAGGGAGGAGAGGGCAGCTGGAGATTCCCTAGGGCAGATAAGGTTTCCTGAAGGCCAAGGATCAGGGTCGCGATCTGCGCTTCAATAAGGTTGAGGCATTGCGACAGCTTGCGTGAGGGGGAGAAGAGGGGAGGGTGAACGGAGCTGCACCCTTGATGAGAGGGGCTTTGGGGTGAGTTCCTACTGGGGAGGTTCATGGGAGGGGGAGTAGCTGGATCCGGTTTGGGGTTCGGTTGTGGGAAGGTTAGTAGGGGAGGGGAGTTGCAGTCCCTTCGGGGGTGAAAGTTATCTTCAATGAAGGGGGTGGTGAGAACTAGGGGAGAGTGGGTTGGCGGGTTGGGGGTTATGTCTCGGAGTTGGCATGTCTACATATCAATTGTGGGAGGGCTAGAGAGTGGGGAGGGTTGTTGACCAAGAGGGGGTGAGAGTTAACTTTGTTTGCGGGGACAGGGTGATCTAGCGGAGTGGGGGTTGGAGGGGGGACTGAGAAACGGAGTTGTAACGGGGTCTGGAATTTCTAAGGGGGAGGCTGAGAGCTAGTGGTGCATCTGGAGCTACGAAGAGGGGGGTTGGGAGTCCTTTGGGGATGCGAAGGCGGCTCGGTCATGGGAGGTTGGGTGAGATGGGTAGAGGACGGGAGTTGGGAAATAGGGGGAGCTAGGGCTGGTTGTGGTGTCTGATTGGCGGAGTAACTAAGCAAAGTAGGGAGGGGACGCTGGGGTGGCGAGGACCTGCTCCGGAGGCTAGGAGTTTGTAGGGAGCCGATATGGGGGGAGGGGTTTGGTTTGTGTGGGAATTGGCAGTAGCCATCTTAAGAGAGGGGAAGAGAGAGTCGAAGAACTCTAGGTTCTCGTCTTTCGCCTGAATTAGAATGGTGCCATTGGCATAGATGGTGATGGAGATGTCTCCTGTCAGTGACTGTTGGTTCAGGGGGCGATTGTTAGTTTGCGATTAAGTTCAGTGAAGGTGGTTTTGGAGACTGGGAGAAATGAGTTAAATATGGTGACCCATACGTTAGGTCTGTTGGTGTGGAAAATGAAGTCCATTTTCCTCTGTCCTCTAGTTGCGCAGTGGTAAGTGTCAACAACAAGGGTTTCGGGGTATTGCCTGATTAAATTCTGTTTGAAGCATTTCTTGGCTTTGAAGGAGAGGGTGGGTGGGAATGTTATGGCGAAGGGCAGAGGAATGCAGCACAATAGGCATCCTGTCACAGGGAGGTGTGGCCACCTCCCAGACAGGGTTTAGTGTATTTGGGCTGGGTGGGTGCACTCTGATATTGCCTGAAAGTCTGCACTGGGGCAATATTAGTGTCCCTGTGCATAGTCCAGCTCAAACCAGGTCGGGGAGCCATTGCCTCCTGCTCTGGCATGGAACTGGACAAAGGACATGGGTATAGCCACCCCTCTGTCCTGCCCCTCCCTTAGGAGGGTCCCCTTAATCTGTCCAACCCTCTCCTGTGGGTTTAAAATGGGTTACCTGGCTACAGGACATTAGATTTTATGTGGACAAGAATCTACAAAGAAGAAACCACTGACCTTCGACCGTCTGGACACCGTGAACTTCGCTGGACTTCGACTGGGCTGACTTCATCCCCCTTTCCATCCAACGCTGAGTTGGTGTCATGATTACATACAGACTCCGTGCAGGACCTGTGAGGCACTTAGGACAATGGAAGAATCTCCCTTGGAGTAAAGGAGTCACTCCCCTGCTTCACCGACACCTTAAACGCAACTGACTGGTAGCTGATCCTGAGCTCCTGCAGACTCTGAAAATTTCAGCAACATAGGAGGTGGGTTCCTGAAGGTCTCTGAGGTCAATCCGCCCTCTCACAATGTTTGAGGCCAGTTTCCCTCGTCTGGGCTGCGTAACCTGAACCCCTGAGCACCACATCCATTTGCAAGTGCATATCCTTGTTGGCGATTTCTGAGCTTGTGCATTGGACTCCATGTAGTCCTGACTCTGAGCAGTATTTGCACCAGAGAACTCTGGCCTCCTCACACAGAGTATTCAGTGGGCTGGAGCTTTGCAATCTTGCTCGAGGTTCCCTTGTGACTCCTGGTACTTCGATCTGTGGGTCCCCCTGAGTGTCACCTTGACTGTTCTTGGGCTTTCCAGGTTGCTCCAGATGTGCCCTGACTCCCCATTTCTTGGTGAGTCCCCTTGACCTTGCTGGTCCACATCGTAACCTGTTTGTCCTTCCTTCGTGGGTTGCTGTTGTCAAGGCTTTTTGGTGCTCCCGCCGGACACCAACCCCTCATCACTCGAAATCCTTCTTGGACAGCTCATCTCCTGCTTCTAGTCATCCTCGATGCCTCCGGCACCTCGTGGCTTCAGAGTCCAGCATCCCTTCTTCGCAACTGAAGCACCTGACATCGGTGAGCATTCGTCTACCGAGCCCTAGGTCACTCTGAAGTGACCTAGAGTCTGTCCCCTCTGCTTTCAGGTTCCTCTCCTCCAAAATCCAGTCTTGGATTGTACTGTACCCTTTTCACCTTTCCTTCAGAGAGAACAACAAGCGTTTCCGACTTCACTTCAGACCTATGCACCCGGCTTCCCTGGAATAGGTAACCCTGATACTACGGTATCCACAGGTGGAGTGGCTCTTTAAACTCTTAAGTTCTGAAGGGTTTGCTCGAAGTCATACTAGAAGGGTTTTTAAACTTTAACTTTGCAACCACAACTTTCCCGTAGAATTGTACGGGGCATGCGGTCATGTTTCCTCACTGCATCCATCCTCCGTGGGTCTCCTGTGTCATCACCTTGGGTGGCTCCTTGGTTCCAAGCAATTCTACGTGCACTAGGCACTGTGTCTAGTCAAGTTGTGATTGGTATACCACTATTTTAGTATATGGTTCTGTCTCCCCCTGTAGCCCACTATGTATTTTGCTACTTACAACTGTTTTATTGATCCGGTATTGTGTGCTTTGTGTTCTATCCTCGTGTAGAGAGTAGTAGAGAGTGTTATATTAATAAATACATATTTTTATATAACTACTTTGTGGTTCTCCATCATTTAGTCATTCAGGAGGTGATATTCTGTTAAAACAAGCTGCTTTACATTCCTTCAAGATTAAGCCTGAAGGCTGCTCTCCATAACTACTACTAGGATAGCTTTCAATGAGGTTATCCTTGACCTCATGCATCATAAAGGTCATGTGGATTGATACAGGGTGCCCACTTTAATTGGTGGACAGCATATACCAAGCCACCTTATCAAAGATACATTTTGAAGAGAAGGGGTTTTAGTTCCTTTCAGAAGATTTGAATTTAAGGCCTGATTTAGAGTTTGGCAGACATTTACTCATTTACAAATGTCGCAGCTATGAAATCCATCCTATTACAAGTGCATATCCAAAGGCACGTATAGTAAGGCGGATGAGATAGCCGTCACATTCAAGACTTAGTAGCCATCCACAAATTGTTAATCAGGCCCATGGTCTTCGTTTAAGTATGTTTTATGTATTTTTCTTTAGACTGCATGCATAAAGTGAAAAAAACATCCCTGAATTTGGGTTTTAGGGTAGACCTTTTATTACTGTATTCAGCAACTAATCTTTTCCAATCAACAGCAACAAGCACAACTGACCAAATATCACACTGAGAATACTTTACAGCAAAGCTCCTAAGCCTTCGGGGCACAACACAATTGAAAACAGTCTCTGACCAGACATCTGGCCGGAGAAACAGGATGTCCAAAGCACAAAGAGACCAACTAAAAGTGCTTTAGAAATCAATAAATGTCACCCTAAGGCGCCTGAGAAGACATCCAGGGGGACTTAAGCGCACGCACACTCTTGCAAGACTGATGGAAGCTTCTGAAGAAACTGAAATTGGAAATTAATACAGAACAAGAAGACGAAATCTGGGCAAAGCTGCTTCATGATGTAAACCATAATGACAGCGCCTGATTCTGGAAAAAGGAAAGTCATAATCTGCCCACACAATGGGGAAATCTCGTCACACATCTCAAAAGACTCATTGCTTAAATTTCTATTCAGGCATTTTAACAACAAAGCCGTGGGTATCTGCTCAATGGACCGAAACGGATGGACGCCATGCGATCGCTCGGGAGGAGGACCCAATGTGATGCTGGCGCTGAACATGCCCGATCCAATCAAGACCCCAGGGCGAGAGCCAGTTGACCCACCTCTAGCGGCAATCAAGAAGCAGATAGCAAAGGGGAGAAGAGGGGCTCTAGGTCCAAATGGAATCCCACCAGCCCTATTCAAACATAAACCAGCTGACTGGGCTAATTTCCTGCAACCTCTATTTCTGGAAGTCAGGTCATAAGGCACAATACCAGACTCATGAAAAAAGGTTTGCGATCACGCCAATCTACAAGAGCAGCGAAAAGGCCCGGCCTAGCAACTATCGCCTAGTGGCCTTGATCAACAATGAGGCAAAGTATTTTGCAGGCACCATCTTGGAGGACCTTACAGTCTGGGTAGATGCCAATAAAATAATACTGCTAAACCAGATCAGCTTTTGCAAAGAATCTGGTACAACAACAAACATCCTTGCACTCTATCTTCTTATTGATGCGACCAAAATAGCCAACCTGCAATTACGTCTATGCTTCATTGACTTTAGTGTGGCATTTGACAATGTTGAGAGGGGGCAATTCTGGGGAAAGCTGGTACGCTGGGGAATTCCTCATGACATCTTGGACCACTTGCTCCTTTTACACACTTACACCTGGGTCCAGGTGAAGCTGGAAGAGGTAACTCACCTCTCTAAGAAAGTCCCCACAACCAAATACCTGAAGGAGGGCTGTGTGGTGGCACTCACACTGTTGAACCTCTATGTGGCTGATCTCCCTCAGCTCTAAACATCAGCAACGCACATGCTCTCAGGTTTGGAGGCAAGCCACTGACCAACCTCATGTATCCTAATGATGTGTTGTTGCTTAGCCACACATAAGTCAGTCTTCAACATCTACTCAATGAAATGCAGAAATATGCCGCAGAGAACAACTTAAAAATACATTTCACTAAAACACGGACCATTATGGTAAACAATAAAAGAAGGCGGCAAAAAATGTGGCATCTTGGAGGTGCTATTTTTGAATCCACCATAGATCAAAAATATCTAGGTGTTATTAATAATAAGGAAGGTTCCTTCAATCGCCACAAAGAAGAAATTAGACAGAGATGCCAAATTGTAGCAACAATGTTGAAAAACCTGTCATTAAAACTGATGGGGCCCTCACTATGCCCCCTCCTGAAGGTAGCATAGGCCAACCTACTTCCCACGTTAACTTTCTGCAGCGAAGCATTGCGGGGAGATATGCTAAGCAACTGGATAGCTCCCTGATCATGGCGTACAGACCATGTTCAGTCTCCCAAAATACACTTCTCCAGCTCAAATAAGGTTGGAGTTTGGCTTAGTGAAACAAACGATAGCCAGGCATGGCACCTATCATCTGCCGGAACAAGATTAGATTCTCTACCTCAAATACTCTAAATCAGCTGCTATGGCAAGAACTCCAACATAGGGATACCTCACTGGCCAGACACTACCCACAAGAATCTCTTGAGATCCCAAGGATCACCAACCTCTGGAACACTCAGCTACGACACACATCCTTTAAAGAATTGGTCTGAATGTCGATAAAATAAATCACTCTGCTGTAGGACAAGGCTCTGTTTTCTGCCAGATCTCATGCCTGGATGACCCTGAACTCTTACAAATCATCTGCACTGCAAAGAAACTTCTATCAGGGTTACCCTAAAATTCAGAAAATAAAGTTTTAAAGTTCTGCCTGGGTATTCCTCCGTGCACCAAGAACCTCCCACCATGGCAGAGTGCACGCTTAACAAACACTTTCCGTCTGTGTGGCACAGGCTCAGGAGATATTTTGCACCTAATCTGCACATGAATAGTGTTGTAGCAAGATGATACAGCTGCTAAAGACTCCTCTCAAGCAGCTAGGAACCCGCACCAGGAGGCAAGCGTTGCTGGCATGTTTCGACTCAGGGGCCACACAACTGAATTGCAGAGTGGTCAAATTCATCACAGTGGCAGAACAAAAATGAATAACATCGCAGGGGCGCACAAACCACTCTAGCCCTAAGCAGACAATGAAGAACCCGACATGCCAACTGGAAGCTGCCTCACTAAACTTAGTTTCAAAAACTTAAAAAATAGCCCCCAAAATTTGAAAAGTCCTAGCTACCACTCATCCACTAGGAGCCTCTTCCTGACACATACACACTTCTTGCACATTGCCATGCAGCTGTCTGGCTTTATTGTCATTCACAAACGATGCACAACGCAGACCACATTAACCATGATTATTATTACAGTCATGTAGCACTGCACTGTATATTCCTTAGGGCTCTCTACTTTACTGTCACATTTTAACGTCACCCATTGAATGGTTTTATCAGTTTTTTGTATATTTGTATGCAAGCACCGCACAGTATTTTTTATCAGCTGTATCAATGATTTTATTGCTGAACCATAACAATTTTTTATATGATAAGTTCACAATAGTGCAATGGTTTTTAGTAACTATGCATAACAAAAAATTAAACTAATAAACTATTACTGTATTCATTGCTAATTCAGAATCATTTATTCATTTTCGCCAATTGTTGCCGTTTTTTTTAATTACCTTTAAGCATTTGTCAAATGTTGTTTTTCAGAGGAGGGCAAACATTAAACCAAGGGCATATTAATGTTATTATTTTTGGTATGTTTTAGTTGTATGGGTTGGGTGAATGGATGGAACAAAGGGCCATATTATCTAGAACGGGCGATACATTATCGCCGCTTTTATCGACAGGAAACTGCCGCTAAAGCGGCGATAATGGACTTGATAATACTCCCTTGTGAATTTCCATAGAAACCCATGTTCACATCAGAACCTGGGCTTCTATGGGAATTCACGAGGGCATATTATCAAGTCCATTTTCGCCGCTTTATCAGCAGTTTCCTGCCGATAAAAGCTGCGATAATGTATCGCCCTTGCTTGATAATATGGCCCATAGTTTTAATAGTACCATGAATCATCCAAATTTCTCTATTTTCTAGAATTACTATGTTATGTAGTATACTAAATATTAGTATGTGTTTCGGTGGGTGGTTACTGTTGTAGAGTCGAAAGCGTTAATGGTTAAATATTACTTTTAGCTTGTCAGGGAGTGTTAACTCAGCAAAGGTTTTGGATTTTTATCACTCTGCCTGTGGTGTTCCTGCAATTTGCATAATTGCACAGTTTGAGGAGTCTGAAAAAGCGTGGAATATGGCTCCAACAGTCTTGAAAGCAAGTGTAGTTGAGTAGCATACGTTCAAATAGGCATGAAAGACAAGAGGTCCCCAGCATGTATACATATGGGCAAGATGAAAATGCTGATGTCAGTGGGGTAAAGCTTGAGGGGTGCATTGAGGATGACAAGCTGCTGGCTTCTGTGTGTGAGGTATATGTGATATCAAAAAGGGGGAAAGGAGGTAGGACAATTTTTAAGGGGGTCCAATGTACTTGTCCTAACAACAATCAACAACAAATGGTGTACAGAGTTCCCCCGGGAGAGCTCAAGAAATTTGGCTCAACCTATAATTCTCTCTCGTGATATCTAGACAAGGGGTGAAGAAAGGGTCTCAAGTGTGCAGTGTAGACCCATATTCCAGAATGAAAAGGTACCTCACACAGGCTATCGACAGGACCACAGCTGTAGCCCCAGTCGATAGTTGTCCAGCCTCATCATCGGTACCCTGCTCCTTCGGCAGGCTGGCGGTGCAATGCCCGTCGGGCAGCGGTGAAAGCTGCACTTTTGGTGGAGATCTTTAATTCTGGGCCAGCGGGTGTGTGCGTGTGAGGGGCCTAAGGGAGTGTAATCGTGAGCGTGGTAGTGAAGTTAAAAGAAGTCAGGGGAGTCCTGTTGGTGAATGTTTTATTGGTCAGGCTCCCTGCTTCAATAAAAAGAAAAGGGGTACTAAGGGGTGGCGAGTAATGGAACCAACCCTTATTCAACCCTTTATGTGCAAGAACATGTTTCACGCCCTAAGGGCGATTCATCAGGACCTGGGTGCTCATAAATTACTTGGTTCCTTTAAAAATTTGTCAGGACACCAGTATACGACCTGAGGTAGTGTCGTATCATAATGGTTCCACTGAGGGGACCTTCTGGAACTGAAAAAGAAAAGAGAAACAAAAGTATAAACACAGATAATGACTCCTTTATTGTAAGTTACTGGTGACTTATTTTCTGTGTTTGTGTGCATGCTATCCCAAACATGCGTGCCCAGTGAATGGCTTTGCCTAGATATTAGAAGCATCAAGTATTTACCGTGCGGGAGAGAGAGAGAAACAGAATCCACTTGATTCTGATCAGTGCGTGGAAGGTGCTCGCACTAAACAGTGGTTTGCGTGCTGCTTTTACATTGAACCATGTCGTCAAATGAACACTGCCGCCTGTATCTAGTGACCAGGCGCGTGTGCAATCAAACCCCTCGAGGAGATGCGGTGGTGGGTGACGCTGGTCAGCCAACCGTGAGAGGTTCGACTCTTTATACTTAAATGAGAGAGCCACACAGTGAAAACCGAAGACGAACGTAGTTTGACACTCTGTGGGGAATAATTGTTCTGTGCACCAATCGGCGCACTTACCCCTAATGTTTCCTTCTTGAAACCTCACGGGCCGTCCAAGTGGGGCCAGCAGCGAGATGAGGGAGCCCTACGAAGGAAGAAGACAACGGGGCAGGTGCCCAGTGGGGAAGGATATGAACACCGATCAAGGTTGCTACGGATATACTGAGAGGTCGGCAAACCGTCAAAACAACCAGCCGGTAACGAACCCGCCCCACACCTTACCTCTAGCGTCGCTGCAGGCAAGCTGCTCTGCACCTACCCCTCCCACAGGAAACCAAGGTCTGGACAGCCGGCATGGTTGAACAGAACGTTTCCGGGTTTAAAAGAGGGAGGTAGCGCGCGCACAGACAGGGTGTGTCCGTCACGTTGCTTAGCGACGGAAAGCCTAGCTGACAAGGAAGACGGTGAAGAACTGCACACCTCGGGCGCGTTAGTGTGAGCGCCATCTTGGAACGGAGTTAGATGTGTTAAAGTCAAACGGATGCACAGTATTGGAAATAACCGTGGACAATGTGTCCAGAATCATGACTATCTGGCGAGAGTCGTCCAGGGCACCCCGTCATTTAAACCCAACGTATCACACTGCAAGCGATGTATCCATCTTTGTTCATGCATGAAGAGTGCTTGTTGATTAAGGTGTGGTAGGGATTCAATCACAGTCCATCGAATGCTCTCAGGGGGGTGTTCCTTATCCTTGCAATGGTCATACAGTTTGGTGTGAGATTTGTGACAACGAATGTTACTGTTATGTTCCATTATCCTTTGCTTGACAGGGCGCATGGTCATCCCTATATATAGACAGTTGCAAGGGCAAATTAGGACATATATGCACCTAGAGCTGTTGCAGTTCGTATGCTTGCTGTAAGTCCATGTGAAATTGTTGTTCAGGGTAATGGACTTGCCCTGGATGGTCTGTGGACATACTACGCATGTGCCACACCGATAGTGTCCAGTTACAGGCGGGAGATCCCACAAAGTCTTGGTAGTTTGAACAGTAGTCTTCTTGGGGCGTGTATGTACAAGAGTATCTTTGAGGTTTGCCGTCCTCTTAAAGGCGAAACGTGGACGTGGCATCTCCAGTCCTGCAGAGTTCAGGATACCCCAATGGGCATTGACAGTTTTTTTGATAAATATTGAGTTCCTGGTGAATGAGGTCACACAAGTGATCTTATCGTCTGGTACCTTAGGGTGCACCTCGAGAAGGGCCTCTCTATTGTTATTGAGAGCTCTTTTAGTGGAATCTTTCAGGAGGCGGGTGGGGTAACCCCGGTCCAGGAGTTTGGTTTGGAGGGAGCGTGCCTGTCGTTTATAGTCATCAGTAGAACTACAGTTTCTCCGAAGGCGGAGAAACTGACCAAATGGTAGGTTATCCCTCAGGGACTTAGTATGGTGGCTGCTATATGGTAGCAGGCTGTTCCTGTCCGTCTCTTTCTTGTAGAGGGTGGTGCTTATTGTCGTGGGTTCCAGCACAATGGTGAGGTCAAGATAAGGGATATTTTCACTTGACACGGTGCCCGTAAATTTGAGGAACGGGTCCTGTTGGTTAATCCAAACACAAAACCTCTCACAGGTCATCCGGTCACCTTTCCAGAATACCAGAATGTCGTCGATGTAACGACGCCAGCAGGTGATGTTCTCACGGAATGGGTTTCGATCCGGGGGGTAGATGCACCTTTCCTCGAACGATGCCATGTATATGCAGGCTAGGCTCGGCGCAAAGGTCGAGCCCATAGATGTACCGCGTATCTGATGGTACAGGGACGACTCATACTTGAAAAAGTTTTCAGTTAGTGCCAAATGAGCCAACTCCATAATGAGGGAAATCGGTGTTGGTGAGACCCACTCCTCTTGTCGGAGGAGTGTTTCCACGGACTCCAGTGTTGCTTGTTGGGGGATGTTCGTGTAAAGTGCTTCCACGTCAAGTGTCAGGAGAAGATCGATGTCCTCTCTCCCATCCATATCGTTAATGAGGCGAAGCACATCTCTAGTGTCCTGAAGGTAGGATGGAATGCGTTTAACCAAGGGTTGCAGGAAAGCATCGCAGAACTGGGAGAGGGGTTCTAAGATAGAACCAATACCAGACACAATGGGTCGTCCTGGGACAGGGGTGATGCCCTTATGTATCTTTGGTAGGATGTAAAAATACGGTGTTACAGGGTCTGTGGTCACCAGGAATTCTGCCTCTTTATTGCTAACCCATCCATTGGTCTCTGCTTCAATGACCAGGGACATCACGGTGGTCATGAGACGGTTAGTGGGATCTTCTGTCAATGGTCTATAGTGGTTAGAATTAGACAATTGACGTCTGCACTCTTGGTCGTAGTCATCATAATCGAGAATGACAGTAGCTCCCCCCTTATCGGCCTGCTTTATCACAATGGAGATGTCATTGCCAAGTGAGGAAGCTGCCCGTCTCTCATCATTAGAGAGATTGTTGAACGGTTTGGTGGATGGTTTGTTCTTCAGGGTTCTCAGCACAGCTCTTTCGAATGTCAAGACCTCAGGGGGGACCATCCCATCGGTTGGAGTAAAAGTGGAAGGTTTCCTGAGGCCAGTGTCTTCACAGGGGATGTCCGGTTTGTTGTCAAAAAACGCTCGGAGGCGTATCTTCCTGAAGAATTGCTTCAGTTCTATCATTTCATGGAAGCTGTCGGGGGTCGGAGTAGGGACAAACCCCAGTCCCTTCTCCAGGACTGTCTTCTCTGCAGTGGTGAGGGTTCTCTTGGAGAGATTAACAATCAGGCTCTTTTCCCCCTGGACGTCGTGCTCCTGGTTTCCACCCCCGTCGGTTCTGGCACCTGGTCTTGCCACTGAATACCTTTGTTCCCGCCTCGCTTTCGCCCTCTTCCTCTGCCCCAACCTCTGCCCTGAAAAGGAGGCGGATTGAGGGGGTAGAATTGCGGGGGGCCCTGGGGGTAAAAAGGGTATTGCCATGGTGGAGGTATATTGGGTGGGCCATGGAACATTGGTCCTTGATGATATCCTTGTTGCCAAGGGCGGGTCGCTCTTGCATTTCTCACTGGGTAGCCTCCACTGGAGTCACTACTCGAAGAGCCACGCCTGGTGTCAGTGCTTGAGTTATCATCCGAGGAGTAGTTATTCTTTTTCCCTTTAAAACCATCCTTGAGGTATGGGTATACCTTTTCCTTTGAGAACTTCGCTATATCCTTTTCCAGTTTGGTTGTTTTCTGTTTGAGCAGAAAATCATGGTGATCAGACATCTCCTGATTGATCTCAGTAAGTTTAGTCGTGTATGCTGATTTGTTGTTTTTTGAAGTAGCATTTTTCATGGTCGTTTCTAGGGCAGAGATTTTTTCTTGGAGTGCCTCAGCTAGTCGTTTCGCTGTCTGACTAATCAGGAATAACAGGTCCTTGGTGCACTTCCAGGAAACCTGGCACCAGTCTACCTTGAAGCGATTGTCCTCCAGGAACAATCTCGGGACGATGTTCACAATAAGGCCCTGCGGGGCAATACTGCTCCTAAGATACTCAGTCATCATCAATCCGTGGATTGTTATCCTGATCAGTTCTTTTTTCATGTCGCTCAAGATAGACCATTCATTGGATGTCGCTCCGGATGTACCTGATGCCGCTGTCGGTGGATTATTAAGTAGGGAGGGTGTATTCCTTAATGCTTCGGCTATCGTGTCTTCGTTGAAGCTGAGGCCAGGGACATCCTCCATGTTGGGGTATCGTCAGGGGTGCCCTGAACTCGTGAGCCAGGGCAGAGTGTCAAACAAAAACCCTAGTCAAGGGTGCGTAGGAGGTTCACTGTATGGCTTGGTCCAAAAGGCGGGTAAAGACCGCCCCTGGTAACCTAATTCAACAAATCCCGTGCACAAGGCACGCTGACTATGATATCAAAAAGGGGGAAAGGAGGTAGGACAATTTTTAAGGGGGTCCAATGTACTTGTCCTAACAACAATCAACAACAAATGGTGTACAGAGTTCCCCCGGGAGAGCTCAAGAAATTTGGCTCAACCTATAATTCTCTCTCGTGATATCTAGACAAGGGGTGAAGAAAGGGTCTCAAGTGTGCAGTGTAGACCCATATTCCAGAATGAAAAGGTACCTCACACAGGCTATCGACAGGACCACAGCTGTAGCCCCAGTCGATAGTTGTCCAGCCTCATCATCGGTACCCTGCTCCTTCGGCAGGCTGGCGGTGCAATGCCCGTCGGGCAGCGGTGAAAGCTGCACTTTTGGTGGAGATCTTTAATTCTGGGCCAGCGGGTGTGTGCGTGTGAGGGGCCTAAGGGAGTGTAATCGTGAGCGTGGTAGTGAAGTTAAAAGAAGTCAGGGGAGTCCTGTTGGTGAATGTTTTATTGGTCAGGCTCCCTGCTTCAATAAAAAGAAAAGGGGTACTAAGGGGTGGCGAGTAATGGAACCAACCCTTATTCAACCCTTTATGTGCAAGAACATGTTTCACGCCCTAAGGGCGATTCATCAGGACCTGGGTGCTCATAAATTACTTGGTTCCTTTAAAAATTTGTCAGGACACCAGTATACGACCTGAGGTAGTGTCGTATCATAATGGTTCCACTGAGGGGACCTTCTGGAACTGAAAAAGAAAAGAGAAACAAAAGTATAAACACAGATAATGACTCCTTTATTGTAAGTTACTGGTGACTTATTTTCTGTGTTTGTGTGCATGCTATCCCAAACATGCGTGCCCAGTGAATGGCTTTGCCTAGATATTAGAAGCATCAAGTATTTACCGTGCGGGAGAGAGAGAGAAACAGAATCCACTTGATTCTGATCAGTGCGTGGAAGGTGCTCGCACTAAACAGTGGTTTGCGTGCTGCTTTTACATTGAACCATGTCGTCAAATGAACACTGCCGCCTGTATCTAGTGACCAGGCGCGTGTGCAATCAAACCCCTCGAGGAGATGCGGTGGTGGGTGACGCTGGTCAGCCAACCGTGAGAGGTTCGACTCTTTATACTTAAATGAGAGAGCCACACAGTGAAAACCGAAGACGAACGTAGTTTGACACTCTGTGGGGAATAATTGTTCTGTGCACCAATCGGCGCACTTACCCCTAATGTTTCCTTCTTGAAACCTCACGGGCCGTCCAAGTGGGGCCAGCAGCGAGATGAGGGAGCCCTACGAAGGAAGAAGACAACGGGGCAGGTGCCCAGTGGGGAAGGATATGAACACCGATCAAGGTTGCTACGGATATACTGAGAGGTCGGCAAACCGTCAAAACAACCAGCCGGTAACGAACCCGCCCCACACCTTACCTCTAGCGTCGCTGCAGGCAAGCTGCTCTGCACCTACCCCTCCCACAGGAAACCAAGGTCTGGACAGCCGGCATGGTTGAACAGAACGTTTCCGGGTTTAAAAGAGGGAGGTAGCGCGCGCACAGACAGGGTGTGTCCGTCACGTTGCTTAGCGACGGAAAGCCTAGCTGACAAGGAAGACGGTGAAGAACTGCACACCTCGGGCGCGTTAGTGTGAGCGCCATCTTGGAACGGAGTTAGATGTGTTAAAGTCAAACGGATGCACAGTATTGGAAATAACCGTGGACAATGTGTCCAGAATCATGACTATCTGGCGAGAGTCGTCCAGGGCACCCCGTCATTTAAACCCAACGTATCACACTGCAAGCGATGTATCCATCTTTGTTCATGCATGAAGAGTGCTTGTTGATTAAGGTGTGGTAGGGATTCAATCACAGTCCATCGAATGCTCTCAGGGGGGTGTTCCTTATCCTTGCAATGGTCATACAGTTTGGTGTGAGATTTGTGACAACGAATGTTACTGTTATGTTCCATTATCCTTTGCTTGACAGGGCGCATGGTCATCCCTATATATAGACAGTTGCAAGGGCAAATTAGGACATATATGCACCTAGAGCTGTTGCAGTTCGTATGCTTGCTGTAAGTCCATGTGAAATTGTTGTTCAGGGTAATGGACTTGCCCTGGATGGTCTGTGGACATACTACGCATGTGCCACACCGATAGTGTCCAGTTACAGGCGGGAGATCCCACAAAGTCTTGGTAGTTTGAACAGTAGTCTTCTTGGGGCGTGTATGTACAAGAGTATCTTTGAGGTTTGCCGTCCTCTTAAAGGCGAAACGTGGACGTGGCATCTCCAGTCCTGCAGAGTTCAGGATACCCCAATGGGCATTGACAGTTTTTTTGATAAATATTGAGTTCCTGGTGAATGAGGTCACACAAGTGATCTTATCGTCTGGTACCTTAGGGTGCACCTCGAGAAGGGCCTCTCTATTGTTATTGAGAGCTCTTTTAGTGGAATCTTTCAGGAGGCGGGTGGGGTAACCCCGGTCCAGGAGTTTGGTTTGGAGGGAGCGTGCCTGTCGTTTATAGTCATCAGTAGAACTACAGTTTCTCCGAAGGCGGAGAAACTGACCAAATGGTAGGTTATCCCTCAGGGACTTAGTATGGTGGCTGCTATATGGTAGCAGGCTGTTCCTGTCCGTCTCTTTCTTGTAGAGGGTGGTGCTTATTGTCGTGGGTTCCAGCACAATGGTGAGGTCAAGATAAGGGATATTTTCACTTGACACGGTGCCCGTAAATTTGAGGAACGGGTCCTGTTGGTTAATCCAAACACAAAACCTCTCACAGGTCATCCGGTCACCTTTCCAGAATACCAGAATGTCGTCGATGTAACGACGCCAGCAGGTGATGTTCTCACGGAATGGGTTTCGATCCGGGGGGTAGATGCACCTTTCCTCGAACGATGCCATGTATATGCAGGCTAGGCTCGGCGCAAAGGTCGAGCCCATAGATGTACCGCGTATCTGATGGTACAGGGACGACTCATACTTGAAAAAGTTTTCAGTTAGTGCCAAATGAGCCAACTCCATAATGAGGGAAATCGGTGTTGGTGAGACCCACTCCTCTTGTCGGAGGAGTGTTTCCACGGACTCCAGTGTTGCTTGTTGGGGGATGTTCGTGTAAAGTGCTTCCACGTCAAGTGTCAGGAGAAGATCGATGTCCTCTCTCCCATCCATATCGTTAATGAGGCGAAGCACATCTCTAGTGTCCTGAAGGTAGGATGGAATGCGTTTAACCAAGGGTTGCAGGAAAGCATCGCAGAACTGGGAGAGGGGTTCTAAGATAGAACCAATACCAGACACAATGGGTCGTCCTGGGACAGGGGTGATGCCCTTATGTATCTTTGGTAGGATGTAAAAATACGGTGTTACAGGGTCTGTGGTCACCAGGAATTCTGCCTCTTTATTGCTAACCCATCCATTGGTCTCTGCTTCAATGACCAGGGACATCACGGTGGTCATGAGACGGTTAGTGGGATCTTCTGTCAATGGTCTATAGTGGTTAGAATTAGACAATTGACGTCTGCACTCTTGGTCGTAGTCATCATAATCGAGAATGACAGTAGCTCCCCCCTTATCGGCCTGCTTTATCACAATGGAGATGTCATTGCCAAGTGAGGAAGCTGCCCGTCTCTCATCATTAGAGAGATTGTTGAACGGTTTGGTGGATGGTTTGTTCTTCAGGGTTCTCAGCACAGCTCTTTCGAATGTCAAGACCTCAGGGGGGACCATCCCATCGGTTGGAGTAAAAGTGGAAGGTTTCCTGAGGCCAGTGTCTTCACAGGGGATGTCCGGTTTGTTGTCAAAAAACGCTCGGAGGCGTATCTTCCTGAAGAATTGCTTCAGTTCTATCATTTCATGGAAGCTGTCGGGGGTCGGAGTAGGGACAAACCCCAGTCCCTTCTCCAGGACTGTCTTCTCTGCAGTGGTGAGGGTTCTCTTGGAGAGATTAACAATCAGGCTCTTTTCCCCCTGGACGTCGTGCTCCTGGTTTCCACCCCCGTCGGTTCTGGCACCTGGTCTTGCCACTGAATACCTTTGTTCCCGCCTCGCTTTCGCCCTCTTCCTCTGCCCCAACCTCTGCCCTGAAAAGGAGGCGGATTGAGGGGGTAGAATTGCGGGGGGCCCTGGGGGTAAAAAGGGTATTGCCATGGTGGAGGTATATTGGGTGGGCCATGGAACATTGGTCCTTGATGATATCCTTGTTGCCAAGGGCGGGTCGCTCTTGCATTTCTCACTGGGTAGCCTCCACTGGAGTCACTACTCGAAGAGCCACGCCTGGTGTCAGTGCTTGAGTTATCATCCGAGGAGTAGTTATTCTTTTTCCCTTTAAAACCATCCTTGAGGTATGGGTATACCTTTTCCTTTGAGAACTTCGCTATATCCTTTTCCAGTTTGGTTGTTTTCTGTTTGAGCAGAAAATCATGGTGATCAGACATCTCCTGATTGATCTCAGTAAGTTTAGTCGTGTATGCTGATTTGTTGTTTTTTGAAGTAGCATTTTTCATGGTCGTTTCTAGGGCAGAGATTTTTTCTTGGAGTGCCTCAGCTAGTCGTTTCGCTGTCTGACTAATCAGGAATAACAGGTCCTTGGTGCACTTCCAGGAAACCTGGCACCAGTCTACCTTGAAGCGATTGTCCTCCAGGAACAATCTCGGGACGATGTTCACAATAAGGCCCTGCGGGGCAATACTGCTCCTAAGATACTCAGTCATCATCAATCCGTGGATTGTTATCCTGATCAGTTCTTTTTTCATGTCGCTCAAGATAGACCATTCATTGGATGTCGCTCCGGATGTACCTGATGCCGCTGTCGGTGGATTATTAAGTAGGGAGGGTGTATTCCTTAATGCTTCGGCTATCGTGTCTTCGTTGAAGCTGAGGCCAGGGACATCCTCCATGTTGGGGTATCGTCAGGGGTGCCCTGAACTCGTGAGCCAGGGCAGAGTGTCAAACAAAAACCCTAGTCAAGGGTGCGTAGGAGGTTCACTGTATGGCTTGGTCCAAAAGGCGGGTAAAGACCGCCCCTGGTAACCTAATTCAACAAATCCCGTGCACAAGGCACGCTGACTATGATATCAAAAAGGGGGAAAGGAGGTAGGACAATTTTTAAGGGGGTCCAATGTACTTGTCCTAACAACAATCAACAACAAATGGTGTACAGAGTTCCCCCGGGAGAGCTCAAGAAATTTGGCTCAACCTATAATTCTCTCTCGTGATATCTAGAGACACCCCCCTGAGAGCATTCGATGGACTGTGATTGAATCCCTACCACACCTTAATCAACAAGCACTCTTCATGCATGAACAAAGATGGATACATCGCTTGCAGTGTGATACGTTGGGTTTAAATGACGGGGTGCCCTGGACGACTCTCGCCAGATAGTCATGATTCTGGACACATTGTCCACGGTTATTTCCAATACTGTGCATCCGTTTGACTTTAACACATCTAACTCCGTTCCAAGATGGCGCTCACACTAACGCGCCCGAGGTGTGCAGTTCTTCACCGTCTTCCTTGTCAGCTAGGCTTTCCGTCGCTAAGCAACGTGACGGACACACCCTGTCTGTGCGCGCGCTACCTCCCTCTTTTAAACCCGGAAACGTTCTGTTCAACCATGCCGGCTGTCCAGACCTTGGTTTCCTGTGGGAGGGGTAGGTGCAGAGCAGCTTGCCTGCAGCGACGCTAGAGGTAAGGTGTGGGGCGGGTTCGTTACCGGCTGGTTGTTTTGACGGTTTGCCGACCTCTCAGTATATCCGTAGCAACCTTGATCGGTGTTCATATCCTTCCCCACTGGGCACCTGCCCCGTTGTCTTCTTCCTTCGTAGGGCTCCCTCATCTCGCTGCTGGCCCCACTTGGACGGCCCGTGAGGTTTCAAGAAGGAAACATTAGGGGTAAGTGCGCCGATTGGTGCACAGAACAATTATTCCCCACAGAGTGTCAAACTACGTTCGTCTTCGGTTTTCACTGTGTGGCTCTCTCATTTAAGTATAAAGAGTCGAACCTCTCACGGTTGGCTGACCAGCGTCACCCACCACCGCATCTCCTCGAGGGGTTTGATTGCACACGCGCCTGGTCACTAGATACAGGCGGCAGTGTTCATTTGACGACATGGTTCAATGTAAAAGCAGCACGCAAACCACTGTTTAGTGCGAGCACCTTCCACGCACTGATCAGAATCAAGTGGATTCTGTTTCTCTCTCTCTCCCGCACGGTAAATACTTGATGCTTCTAATATCTAGGCAAAGCCATTCACTGGGCACGCATGTTTGGGATAGCATGCACACAAACACAGAAAATAAGTCACCAGTAACTTACAATAAAGGAGTCATTATCTGTGTTTATACTTTTGTTTCTCTTTTCTTTTTCAGTTCCAGAAGGTCCCCTCAGTGGAACCATTATGATACGACACTACCTCAGGTCGTATACTGGTGTCCTGACAAATTTTTAAAGGAACCAAGTAATTTATGAGCACCCAGGTCCTGATGAATCGCCCTTAGGGCGTGAAACATGTTCTTGCACATAAAGGGTTGAATAAGGGTTGGTTCCATTACTCGCCACCCCTTAGTACCCCTTTTCTTTTTATTGAAGCAGGGAGCCTGACCAATAAAACATTCACCAACAGGACTCCCCTGACTTCTTTTAACTTCACTACCACGCTCACGATTACACTCCCTTAGGCCCCTCACACGCACACACCCGCTGGCCCAGAATTAAAGATCTCCACCAAAAGTGCAGCTTTCACCGCTGCCCGACGGGCATTGCACCGCCAGCCTGCCGAAGGAGCAGGGTACCGATGATGAGGCTGGACAACTATCGACTGGGGCTACAGCTGTGGTCCTGTCGATAGCCTGTGTGAGGTACCTTTTCATTCTGGAATATGGGTCTACACTGCACACTTGAGACCCTTTCTTCACCCCTTGTCTAGATATCACGAGAGAGAATTATAGGTTGAGCCAAATTTCTTGAGCTCTCCCGGGGGAACTCTGTACACCATTTGTTGTTGATTGAGGTATATGTGAAACAAAGAGGATGCAGTTGGGAGGGAAACCGACATAAAGTAGAGGCAAGCAGAGCACTTTGCAAGGCACGGAAGACTGTAGACTAAATGCTGTATTGAGTCGAAGTTTGCAGTTGATTGAAATATGGTACTATGGCAGATGTGCAGAAATTGGCACATCATGAGGAAATGGTGGAGGGGTTACTTCACACCTTCAAGATAAAAAAACAACCACCCAACGGTAACATGAAAAACAGCCACACATTATGAAACAAAACATATTTCTTTGCCTTGTGCGAAGTACACCAACACCAAAGGAGTTTTCACATTTTGAACAGCCCAAATTAAAAAAAAATCAAAGAACACAATTGTAGGTATTCAGGCATAGCAAACTCTCAATATTGTAGAGATTTATTTGTATTTGGTCATTGTAAATTCTTGAAGAAAGTCCTATAAAAGTAATTCATTCAATAACTAATTTATACATCTTAAGTTAAAGTTAATATTCGCTCTCACAGATCTCGCTTGGACTTCACAGTTATTTAATTCAGCAAAGCCATCATACAAAAGCCTCTGCAAATCAATACTTATGCCAACTGTCTTCATTTTACAATCTTATTTAAGAGTCGCTGTACATGCTGGAGGAGAGCATGCTGTTTTAAGCTGATTCAAACCTTCTGTTTTGACGCAGCAGTCTGGATTTTTGTCTGTGTCCATGAATCAAGATTAGGACCCCATGGCCTAATTTCGACACCTGCATAGGTTTATCTGCAGTTGTGCACTGCAGGGAAAAAAACTTATTTTATCAACAGATTTGCCTTAAATGAAAAAGGAAATGAAGTTGTGTGGATTGATCCAAACGTTTACCCGACACAGTGTTATGAGCAGAAATGTCACTTGTGTATTTTGAAACATAGTTAGAGCTTTTATCCATTTTGACTTGTTGCACAAGGGCCATGCTAGCCATAAGTAACAACACCACAACAGAGGTACATCAAGGTCAGGGTCTTATTTATTATCAAAAGACATATGTAAAAAATAATGAAAATGTGTATGCAGAATGATGCTGTTGCGTTAATGGGGCCAAAATATTAGCTATACATTGCCAAACTTAGTGTCAATCACAATATAACCATTACAGCAAACTGTCATCCAGGACAGATCTTGGTCACTCTCTTTCTACTGTGTAGTGCCTGGTGAATTAGCAATGATGTAAACATTTGGCTCCTGATAGATTCTGTAGAACTGTGACACAAGTGTTAGAGCAGAGCTTGATGAAGATTGGTTTAAAATGTTGAGTTTGAGGTCACACAGACAAATAAAGACGTGTAATACTAAGCTGTGTGTGTGTGTCATGGTCATTGGCTGGTAAATTGACACTGAACGAAGTCGATCATTCTTTAAATCATCGTCAAACAGTCCTTCTGTGTCAGTACTAAGTGAAAGTGAAGAAAATGATTTTGCCATGTCGAAGTTTACCTCAGAAACACATACACATTCTAGTATAGCCACTTTTGAAGAAACACATCTGTAATAGAAAGATCTACATGCAAAAGCACCAAAATCGTTCAAACATTGCTTGAAGATTATACTGAAAGTGAACGGATGTTTGATACCTTTCATTATCAACAGTGGTGCATCAATAAATTTCATACCGGAGGAGAAATACAATGAATTATTTCCATTGCCGTAACTTACACCATCGAAAACCAAAGTGTTTACATCGGCTGAATAGACACCCTTAACCCCTTGGCCGTGGCCACAATTCTGCGCCTGTGCGGCCGTTTTAATGAGTGGGTGGGTTCATGATGTGCCCCAGCCATCATCGGCAAACGCCCACCGTGATGCATGATGGACGGGGCCGTCATCAACATGGAAGGGGTTAAAAAAAATTAAAGTTTCCTTTGTTGCAGCAATGAAATATGAGAAACCAAAGGTGCAAGCACCCATCCATATGCTTCAAGGAATAGTGTCATGTGCCTGTCTACTCAGTTTTAGCACAATCACTGATATGGGACTGATTTCTGGAAATTAAAGCATGAATGAACACCACAAAATAGTAAGTCAGCTCTCTTCATTACTTCATGGTTTGGGAAAGCTTAAGACTATGAAACTAGCATTGCATATTAATGAGGACGTCCATCTTGTTGCTCAGAGACATAGACAAATTGATTTTCAATTGCAAGAAACTGCTGAGAAAGAACTTGAATTGTTATAAAAACATGAAAATATTGAGCGCTCTACTGGTACAATGCCATGGTTTCTCCCATAGTAGAAGTGCCTAAAAAAGACAATGAAGAAGCTGTACACATCTGCATTGGTATGCGTCAGGCAAACAACGCATTTGATCAAAAACAACATCCGGGTCCCCAAATTGCTGAAATGACAACACAACTAAATGGTGCAACTGTCTTCTCTGCCTTGCTTTAAATAAAGGTTATCATCAGGTGGAGCTCAAATAAGATTGCAGGTACATTACAACCGTTTCTACACATTTTGGTCTGTTTCGATACAAAAGACAAACTTTTTGGTGTGTATACAAAAGGGGAGGAAAAAAGGGGAAGATCAAATCGATCAGGAAGGGTGAAAGTACCACTCGAGGAGTACCCGCCACAATTTGCCCCACAGAGTGGTGCCCAACCTATTTTAGACAGAGGTTGGGGCAGAGGGCGCGGGCGCAAGCGAGGAAATGCGCCGGACAAGAGGGTGCATTGGGAAGCCGCTCCGGCCCAAGGGATGGACACCAGGAGCAAAACAGCCCAGAAATGAGTTTGGTGGTTAAACTGTCAACACGCCAACTCACAGCGGATGAGGAAAAGGTCTTACAAAAGGGTCTCAGGTTTGTTCTGACCCCTAAGATAGACCATTTTCAACAAATATGCGAAGTTCAAAAGTTCTTTCGCAAGATTAGACTGAGAGCTTTCTTCGATGGGAGACCTTACGAGGCAACCGAGGATTCGGGCCTCCACAATTCTTCTACTTTCGCTCCCCACAGCGGGATGGTCCCGAATGAAATTCTGACTTATGAACAGGCAGTACTCAAGGAAATCATGGCACTGGATAACCATAACAACCACCATAACATCTCTAAGGAAGAGTTGCGTTTACTGGACTTATTGGCCAATGATCCATCAATAACCATCAAGCAGGCAGACAAAGGCGGTGCCACTGTCCTTATGGACACGAGTGACTACGATACTGAATTCCTGAGACAACTGGGGGATAGACGGTACTACACACCCATACCCTCCAATCCTACGGAGCACTTGAAATGCACCATCTCGGGTTTAGTAGAGTCTGCTGAGTGCCAGGAATGGATCAGTAAAAAGGAAGCGGAATTCCTGACCAAGAAGGAACCAAGGGTTCCTTATTTCTAAGTCCTACCGAAAATCCACAAGGGGACTACCCCTGTACCCGCACGCCTCATTGTCTCAGGGATTGACTCTGTGCTAGAACCCCTCTCACAATTCTGTGACCACTTCCTACAGTCCTTGGTCAAGCGCATTCCATCCTACATTCAGCACACCACGGATGTTCCACATCTACTAGACAACTTGCAGGATGGTACCCAGATTGACTACTTAATCACCCTGGATGTGGAGGCCCTCTATACTAACATTCCCCAGAGGGCCACACTAGGCGTGATTGAAAAATTGCCTGAACATTGAGACATGGAAATCACCCACACCACCGGCCTTTATAATGGAATGCGCAGCCCTAGCATTAACTGAGAACTACTTTGAGTTCAAGGGGCGATACTACCATCAAACCCAGGGCACGTCTATGGGCAGCACCTTTGCTCCTTCGGTGGCCTGTCTATACATGGCTGACTTTGAGGGCCAACATATACATCGACAAACGAACCCCTTTTACGCAAACATCAAGTTGTGGGAGAGGTTCATCGACGACATCCTGATATTCTGGGTTGGCAATGCTGATTCTTACAATGAATTCTTTGAATGGATTAATTCCCTTAATCCATATATAAACTTCACCATAACAGTATCTGCTTCACAGATCGCTTTCCTGGATTTGACCATCAGACTCACGGAAGGTCAATTGAGCACGACCATTTCAGGAAACCCATAGACCGCAATAGTCTACTCCATTTCACTAGTCACCATCCCAAAGCCCTGCGGGTCAACCTACCATTTGGGCAGTTCTTAAGAGTTAGGCGTAATTGTAGCAGCCTCTCTGATTATAAGACCCAATCCACCATTCTGTCCAGGAATCTAACTGACCGGGGTTACCCGAGTAGAGAAGTAGCTAGGTCACAAAAAAGAGCCCTCAACAACCACAGGGGAGCACTTCTTGAACGGAGGGCCCCTAATCCAGGACCACAAGGGAATGACCAGATGACATGTGTCACTACATTCACACCTGCTTCCAATGAAGTCAAGAAAATCATCAAACGCCATTGGCAGATCTTGAAAACTGGCAATCTTATCCTGGAGTTACCCCGGTTCGCTTTCAAAAGGTCAAGGAACATGAAATACATGTTAATTCAGACCAGACCCAAGAGACAAGGAGCTGCAAAACAAACAACATTGTGGCAACTTCCACCGGTAAAAGGGCACTACCCTTGCGGAATGTGTAGTGTCTGCCCATTCAAGTCTATACAGAAGACTGTGTCCCTCATCGAGACATTCACATGGGAATTAAGGGGCCACACCAACTGCAACACGCCTAACTGTGTTTACCTACTCATATGCCCCTGTGGCCTCTAATATGTGGGCATGACCACCCGTCCCATTAAAATACGCATCTCCAAACATCGGAGCAACTTTTGTTGCAAGTGGAACCACACTAAGATGTGTAAACACTACATTGATTTGAACCACACAGCTGACTCCCCTAAGTGGTTGATATTAGAAGCCAGCCCGAATGCGTCCAAACAGAACTTGCTCTTTAAAGAACAGAGATGGATACATCGGTTGGCCACAGACAGGAGGGGTCTGAACGAGGACATTCCCTGGAGCTCGCTATGAACATTTGAGACCAAAACCCATCCAATCCTTCTGAACTCCCAACGTGCTGGGAGATACACATTGGGTACGCATTGGGACTACCTTCGCTTAGTTACTAACCCCATCTCCAGATGGTTGTAGTTGCCAATGTCCCTTGACCACATTGATGTACATGATATCTGACCTTAAGATACCTCTGAGTTACTCCCCATTTGAGCATGGCCGCTAAACCGCACTGTTCCTGAACACTTTAATTAAGTGCCCTAAACCAATGATATAAACTTCACTTCCGGTTGTCTTTCCAAAACCGCCTCATTCTTGATCTTTAAACAGTTATAACAGCCAGTGCTCATTGTGTGACTATCCCTACTCTGAACACTACTAACACAATATCTCAATATGATGCTTCGCGCCCCAGCCCCACTCTAAGATGGCCGCTTCTATAACAGACCGGTCCATGTGACCTGTGCCCTACGAGGGCGTGTCCCCACTCTGACTGTGTCTTAAACAGTAACCGCCCGCCGGATCCTCACTTCCCGGTACCAGCGGAGAATGGTAGGCAAAGACGAACGGACACAGGGCCATAGAAGTAAGTGGTGGAGGTTTCTTAACATATATCGCACAGCCGCCAGCATTGCAATCACGCGGCTTACCTCCTACACATTTATATTCGGAGGAGGCTTGAGACCGAAAATGTCATTTTTTAAGCGACTGATTTATTTGCTGGTATTGGTGTGTTCCCCGCAGCGCCCTATATAGTCACTATGGGCTTGATCTCTTACGCGACCATACATGTAAGCAATTAGCTGTTATTGTCATTGTTTGTTACGACTCACTCGCTTTAAACAATGAGCACTTTCAAGAAAGTAATTAAGTTTTTGCGGGATTTTAACTGAAGCAAGTATATTGTACTGCATCGTGCACCTAAGTATCTGCGGGAGTAAAACGGAAGCGAATATATTGTACTGCTTCATACAGCTGCGGTTCCAACTAGGGACTACACGGAGTAATTCTGATCACTTGCGGCACGTTGCATATTACACTGCACGGCTCTTGCCTCGAGCTTCACGCCATTGCCACACATCATTCTAAGCTTGCCACAAGTTTGCACATACAACTGGCGGCTCACAATTTACGCAGTAACTTGTTGAGGAGGCTCCTAAACTAGACGCAACCCCACTTACTGCTGACTGGAACTTTAGTATTTATGTTGTTGGCCCATCACACGCACGGCTTCAAGGACCATCAGCCCCTTTCCCTTCTATTACTGTGGCTTGATACATACATAGAGTTTATTGTACTTTATTTCAGTGTACCTCATTTTATTTTACTTTACATACGGGCCACAAGGGCTAGGTACTTATTACTGTGAATTATTTTCCAGCATCAGTGGCATTATGCATTTTGCTTCTGTTTTCTCCTTTATATTTTTTATCTCTATACATAGCCTTAGATACAGAGGCTTCCCCCCGGTGTACGACCCGCTGGTTACTGTTGATGCACTCTAATCCTGACTAATAGGTGAGTCGGGTTTTACCTGATAACCACTGCTGCTATGTCTTAATTTGTACTTTCCCACAGGGGCATGCTCCATATTGTGCTCACTGAGTTGAGTTTTCACGTTTGATTTTAATCACATACTAGCGGCACCTTCACTAGTATGTCACTGTGTGTGTTAGGTCAGTGTGGGTGTTATTTAAGAATCTAACCTGTTATTGATCTGTTTCCATTGTCTCCCAATCTAGGCAAGGAACAGTGTAAGACAGGTATTTCATTTAACTAATCGTAATGAGTCACTGATACTTTGATTGATCATGTGTTGTAGACAATTGTTACCTCTCTCTAGGTCCTGATGAATCGCAGGTCAATGTACCACTAGCGAGAAACATGTCGACCACATCCTTCACTTTTTAGTCTAGTCTCGAGCTGGGACACCTTATTCCACAGAAAATACAGACTAGCGTTTATTTTTAATTGGAGCAAGGGACCACAGAATAAAGTTGTTCTCCGGTACCCTTTGCCTCATTTTAACGCACTGTTTTGACTACAATCTCCTGGCCCCTCACCCGCACTTCACCAATAGGCAATTGGATTAAAAGATCTCCGCTAAAGAGCCCCTCTTTGAGGTGTTGCCCGTTGGGGATTGCACCGTCTACCCAACGAGGAGCATTGCCTATGATGAAGCATGACACCTGCAAAGGTGTGTGAGGCCTCTATATCCAACAAAATAGATACCCCTTGGTAGGTCTCCATCTACCTTCACGTCACACCCCTGTGACTGATCCGCACACACACACTCTAGGAACAGCCCAGTCTTCTGTTGTAACTCCTAAACTTTTTGGTGTGTCATTCGCTGCAGAATTGTTTTGAGGCATAATTTGACGTATCATACAGCCTTTCATGAATGTGTTCAATTACAATGATGATATATTTGTTTTCAAAACCTCACAAAAACAACACAATATAGCTCTTTCACAAGTATGTAATTTACTTGCCAAAGCAGGTTTGACTTTAAATTCAGACAGGTGTGAGTTTCATACGACATAGTTAAAATTCATTGGCCATATCTTTTCTGATGGAGTATGACACCAGATAATGCTAAAGTACAAGTGCTGTAAAATGCTGAATCCCCACAAGATGTTTCAATAGTGCATTAATTTCTTGGCATGGCCAGGTGCTCTTCCAGATACAAGAGCTCCATTGAGTAACTTGATGAAAAGAATGTTTCATTTGATTGCTCACATGAGTGTGAGAAAAGTTTTAAGAAAATCAAACAAACCACTGAGAATGCATCTGAAATAGCATACTACAATCCAAAGCTTCATACCGATGCTAGCCCAGTCGGGTTGGGCGCTATCTGTGCACAGCACATCAAACACCTGAATGATCAAAGGCATATTGTGGCATATGCAAGTAGAAGTTTGTCCCAAACAAAATGTGCTTGCTCACAACCAGCAAAAGAGAAGTTAGCTGTGGTATGGGCTGGTGAATGTTTCCATGTACTCCTATACAGAAAACTTTTTAAGGTGGTAGCTGATTATCAAGCTTTACTGACTATATTTGGCAATCCTAAGGCCACAACTTACCTTCTCACATTGAACTATGGGAACTGCGTTTACAAGAGCATATTTATACTATTATGCATCATCCAGGGAAGGGTCATAACCCTGCTGACTACTTTTACAGAGTGCCTATACAAGGTGACTGTACTCTATCCAAGACAGCTGAGGCCTATAGTAACTTCATTGTAAAATGAAACAAACCAGCCGCCATTTATTTAGCCCAGATTATCATGAGCCATGATAGTGGCATGTTAAAGTTGAAGGATTTAATTACACATCTGTCATGGAACCAACACTCTTGACCACTCACCAGTGATGGTGAATTTCAAAAATACAAAAATGTCAAGGATGAACTGTCCAAATCTCAGGAAGGAGTTGTACTATGAGGGTCAAGGATTCTGATTCAGGAGAGTCAGCGACACAAAATGTTTGAAGTGGCGCACGAAGGTCATCATGGAATCATTGCTACAAAGCAAGCTCTCTGAGTCTGGTTTTCTTATCTTGATGACAGTTATGAAAAAGAATTAAAGGACTGTCAACTATGCAACTTCCTTTCTCCCAAAAGTATTCACCACACTTTGAACATGTCAGAACTCCCAAACCAATCATAGAAGAGAATACCCCTTTACACATTCAGCCCATTCGACAATGGGCATCACCTGCTGGTGATTATGAATTAATACTCATGATTTCCATTAATTGAAGATCTTTCGTCTACTACTCAAGAGAGAATCATTGAAAAGATAAACATTTTCTGCTTGCATAGCAAATGCAGATAAGAAAATCTGATGTTCTATTTGATGCAGAACCTTTTCAAGAGGTATCTACTAAAGGGCACATGGTGACTGCCCAGTTCCCTTGGAAGTCTATAACCAGAGACTCTTTTCATTTCAGGCACTTAATCTAATTGTTGAAGGAGAGACTGGGTCTGAAACATCAGTGACTACTGTTACCTCTACACTCTTGATGCAGATCTTGGACAGTGGTGGTGAAAGTTTCCAGTTTCCAAGAATAAGACAAGGTCAAACAATTAAAGTGGCCAGAAATAATTGACTGTACAGTTTGAATTGTACATTTATATGTATCTATTTTTTAGGATTTTTTATTTTTTTTATTTAACAGAGGTGAGATGTAGTGACTTGCGAATTAGAAATCATGGAAACCTTTTGGTAGCTGGTAGAATCCACAGTACTGTGATCTAAGTGTTAGAGTGGAATGCAATGAAGCCTGGTTTAGAATTATGCATTTGAGGTCACATGCAAAAGCATAAAGATGTGTAACACTAAGCTTCATGTGTGGTGTAGTCATTGGTGGGTACAGTCTGGGGAAGATGCCACAATTATCATTCAGATCTTATCATATAGTCAAAGGCCAGTTTAAAATCCTAACACATGAAAATCCTCCAACCATATCCATGGGCAAAATTACAGTTCTTTACTGTACTAAATGTAAAATGTGTGAGAATATGGGTCCAGATTTACACATTTTTCACACAATGGAGCATCTAAATTTGGTTGACTGTGATGTGTGAGGGGCAAACAGCACAGTGCAAAAACCAACAAAAAAATGCCCTTCTGCTGGTGTCATCTTCTGCACTGACACACAGGGGCCAGATGTACATTAGAGTACTGCAGGCTGCCTTGCTTGATGCTCAGCCTTGCACTTTTGCAGGGAGATGATTGTCTGCCATCTAAATAGGATTTGAAATAGAGGCACAATATTCCAGGACAAATTCCTATATGTAGACAAACTCAGACGCTTCCTGGAAATTGATTGTGCAGTGCGGGCAGATATGTAATTCATTAGTATTTTTTAAAAAGGGATACATTTTTTGCCTGTTTAATGTAGGCCTAACTATTTCAGAAGAGCATGTTTTTTGATGTTTGCTATGATTCACCCCAGTAACACCCTGTGAAGAAAAGTGGCACAAAGCAGTGTAAAACCCTGTTGAGAAGTGAAAAGTTCACCTTTCCAGTACAAAACTACTTATGTACTGAATAATAAATAACATGCATCACTTTGTGTTGCTTTATGTCACTTTCCTGTCAGCATAAAACCTTAGTAAATCTGGGCCACACTCTTCAATTCTTTATCACTGAGTCAAACAAATTGTCATTTAAGTACACAGAGCCTTGATGGCTTACTTACATGTAGATGCAATGGAGCAAGGAGGTTAGGTAAAAATTCCAATATGACATAGTGGAGAAGAAAGAGGCCAAGGTTTGGGTCAATGCTCTTATGTATTCATGTGTCCCCTTCTACATGTCCTTGGGAGAAAGTCACTCCAGCATAAAGCAGTCGCTCCAAGCTTTCTATATTCTGGAAACAATGGCACAGGGCAAGAATGCAGGTTGGGAAGACATGCCCAATACCAGTTGTCAAGCACTCACACACAGCCGCGGCCTGTGGAGGGAGTTACGGTGGGGCAGGGAGGCAGGAAGGGGGAGGGGCAGGGTGGAGGGTGCTTTTTAGCACCTTCCACCCTCCCCCTCCCCGCCTCCATGCCCCACCGTAACTCCCTCCACGGGCCGCAGCTGCTCACACACCTAAGCCTCTTAGTCCCCATGTTCGCAGTAGTGTGGTAGTATGGAGCAATGCAATAATCCAATATTCAAATCATATTTGTTTTTTTCTGAGGAAGGGTATTAAAGAACTTGAACATTATAAGCAAGGCATTTTTTACTTCAGCATTTGGGAGTATTTTTAGGCATCGATAGTGATAGTCAAGTAGTAAATCTTCACTCATACATTTACGTCTATGTAAGGGTGCACATTTGGTAATTTCTAATATTCAGCATTCTCAAGAGTTCCCCTGAAAAACTACATCAGGTGGAGGTTTCCAGCCATACTTCTGCTAGTGTAAGGTAACTTTTACGACACGTTCCTATTCCCACTTTGCAGAGTTCACCATAGTGAAATCCACACAGCGAGGATGGGAACCTGCAGAAACATACATAATTTATCCTCAGGAAAAAAAATTCCCTTGTGGAGAAAACTCTTCCTCCACTCCTCAGTTATGTGTAATCCGTTCTCCTTACTACCCCGAAAGAGGAATTATGCCTCTTGGTGGGGTGGGGTAAATCTCTGACGATTCCTGGGTGGAAAGGGGTCATTATGACCGTTTTGAATGCCCACAAATGTATGCTTGTGAGAGTTAACAAACTTCCAAAACAAACAACGCCAGGAAACTACTCTTTCAAAACCTTGTGTATTTGTATTTGTGAGTGCAGATTTCTTCGAAGGGAAAGCCTTAAAGCACCTGCTGCAGGTTCCCATGTGCACTTCTAGAAACATTTGTGGAATCCTGGAAATGGCAAATTTGTTTCCCTATGAAGTTGTAGATTTGCTGGTGGTGATTTAAAGTTTTCTTCAAGAGTCTGTGCCACTGTAATGTGTGTGTTTCCTGGCGGTGTAGTTAATACACTAGTGTGTACAGCACATGTCAGATATTGCCCTCCCTAGCAGAGGTTTCTGTTGCTGACAGTGCTTTCCATTTGTTGTTTTCATATTTCCTGTGCCCTACCTTCTTCCTTTGCCCATGGTTTATATTCTAATCTGTTCTTCAATGGGTTCTTTCATTCAGTTTCTAGGGCTCAAGATTATTTTGGCATTTACATTGTAGTCATACATTTAACATTTTCTGATTGTGAACCACAATATTGTCAGAGTGTTTATCATGCTGCAGTCATGGATTTTCCTGCTGTCATCTGTAGTTTGTTCATAGAGTGGGTATTCAAGGAGTTTACGTTGTGTTATTACTTACGTATCCCTATGTGTCCGTACTCTTTTACTTGTCCTTGTGTCTTTTACCTTTTCTCATTATATATGTCTGGACTAGAACGTTCTTTCTTTCACTTTCAGCATGTTATCATGGAAAACAGCATTTACCACGGTGTCATTACATGGTGTTACACTTACAACGTGGTCGTTACAATGACTGCGTTGTTAGAACGCAATACCTTTACATCGCAAGTCATTAGATCAACTTGCTGTAGGGGGCGCTCTAACCTAAGGGATAGTATAATTTACTATTTCAACACCTTCCCTACTGTTGCGCATCCTGAAGTTAGAAAAGTAATTTATAGTCCAGCACGACCCCTACAGCAAGTCAATCTAATGTCTTGCGATGTTTCAGGTATCGCGTTCTAGAACGTGAAGTAAAAGCATGCATTGTATCATGCTATATTTGTTATCACTTACTCTTTGAATTCCTTGAATAAGCATAGAGAAGCCTTAGTTAATAAGGTCTGTTGGGGCGCCAAGATGGCAACAGAGGCAGACGCATGTTAAGGATCTCTGCAATCAGACTGCTAAATATCCTGTTATAATTACTGCCCCACACCCCTCTGGTGATGCCTGCGTTCCCCCACCACAGTGGCACGGCCCCCTTCGCCAGAGTTGAGTGAGGCCACACTCAAGGGACCCAATTCTGTTGAATCCAGCCTGTGGACCTGGAGGCCTACGCCACTACAATGACCTAACCTGATCTGAGCTGCCATCCGTGGAGAGTTCTGTGGGCGGGGATTGCCCCGGACCATCATGTGCTTGTGGGCGGGCAAGGGTGACCTTGCCTGGGGCATTGGTGTCATCTCTTTTGTAGCATGACATCTGGGTGCTGTGGAGGCTGTCCTGCGAAGTGCTGAAGTGCCCCAGAAATTATATTGTACTGCGGAGTGGATTGCCCTTTGGATCCCTGAACAGTGGAGAGGAGAGAACCACGGTCTGCTACTGGAAACCCCAGGGCAGTGGCTGCCCGAGGAGAGGGATGTGACGTGTGTTGCGTCCTGGGAGACACGTTCTAGTGTCTCGACAGGCCCTGGTTTAGTAGCCACTTCCATTATGGGAGTGGGCACATCTGCACCCCACACCCATCCATTACAGGCGTCACGAGTGACGTGAGCCTGCTAATAAAATAGCCCAGGTACACATGCACGAGGCCAGTTTGAACAATGATAGCCACGGTGTCTGCATTACTTATTCATTAGCACGTGGGCCCTGGGCCCACGACATCACATTGGTGACGTGTGTGCAGCCACCCTTCTAAATGTGGTTGGGGGGATGCAGCTCATGTAGAGGGCACCCCCTGTGAGTCAACACAAGACACGCCTAGTGCCCTGTGAGGACGAGGGGAGCCGGTGGTGGGAGCCCACCCCGCATTGAAGAGCCTGAGCTGTCCAGCATGGAGTAAGCCCCTGTGAGAACGGCGACAACGTGGCGTGTCCAGGAGCCGGTGGCACGCCCCAGCCATCAGCCTACTGGGACCTGAGTGAGGAGCTGAAGCAGAGCCCACCCGCATCAACAGCACCAACCCGCCGAGCATGAAGTGAGCTGTAGGCTGAACAAAGAGCGATCCGATCGGAGCCCACCCTCATCGGTCGCGGCGACATGCCATGCAGCAGGTGAGCCTTGACTACAGGACATCCGGGCCCGGGAAGAAATAGCCAGTCTCCGGGAGCAGCAATAACCCCCACCCCACCCCCGAAGCATAAGAACTAAGTTAAGCTGCTGCGGGTGGGCGGAGCAAGGAAGACATGGCCCAAGTCCGATTGGCACACAAAAGGTGCAACTGTAGCCCAGAAGGACTGCAAGTGAATGGGCCAAGGCGCACAAGGACTGCAGGGCGGGTGAACAGCTGGTACCGTGAGGAGCAGAGTAACAGGGTGCGGCCAGCATTGCTGAAACATAAACTGAAGACACCCTCAACAACCCAGAAAGTGAACCGTTTTGCCCCCAAATAAAACAAGCATTGGAAATGCAATAGGTCCCGGATTTATTTGAGTTAGAGCTAATGGCATTGTAAATGGCAATGTCTTTTAGCCATGTGTTATGGAGTGTATGCATGTGGTGTGTAATGGAATTATGTGGTTTGGATTGGAATTGTTCACCCTGAACACTCACAAACTGTTCACCCTGCACACTCACAAACTGTTCACCTTGCACACTCACAAACTGTTCACCCTGCATGCTCACACACTGTTCACCCTGCACGCTCACACAATGTTCACCCTGCACGCTCACACACTGCTCACCCTCCACGCTCACACACTGCTCTCCCTACACGCTTACACAATGTTCACCCTGCACGCTCACAGACTGTTAACCCTGCACGCGCACCCACTGCTCACCCTACACACTCACACACTTCACACTCTGCACTCACACTGTGCACTCACAACTCTGCACTCGCACTCTGCACTCACTACTCACTACTCTGCACTCACTACTCACTACTCTGCACTCGCTACTCACTACTCTGCACTCACTACTCACTACTCTGCACTCACTACTCTGCACTCACTACTCTGCACTCACTACTCTGCACTCACTCCTCTGCACCCACTACTCTGCACCCACTACTCTGCACCCACTACTCTGCACTCACTACTCTGCACTCACTACTCTGCACTCACTACTCACTACTCTCACTCACTACTCTGCACTCACTACTCACTACATAGCACTCACTACTCTGCACTCACTACTCACTACTCTGCACTCACTACTCACTACTCTGCACTCACTACTCTGCACTCACTACTCGGCACTCACTACTCAGCACTCACTACTCTGCACTCACTACTCTGCACTCACTACTCACTGCTCTGCACTCAATACTCACTACTCTGCACTCAATACTCACTACTCTGCACTCACTACTCACTACTCTGCCCTCACTACTCACTACTCTGCACTCACTACTCACTACTCTGTACTCACTACTCTGCCCTCACTACTCACTATTCTGCCCTCACTACTCACTACTCTGCCCTCACTACTCACTACTCTGCACACACTACTCTGCATTCACTACTCTGCACTCACTACTCACTACTGCACTCACTACTTACTACTCTGCACTCACTACTCACTACTCTGCACTCACTACTCTGCACTCACTACTCACAACTCACTACTCTGCACTCACTACTCACTACTCTGCACTCACTACTCTGCACTCACTACTCTGCACTCACTACTCACTACTCACTACTCTGCACTCACTACTCACTACTCTGCACTCACTACTCACTACTCTGCACTCACTACTCACTACTCTGCACTCACTACTCACTACTCACTACTCTGCCCTCACTACTCACTACTCTGCCCTCACTACTCAGTACTCACTACTCTGCCCTCACTACTCACTACTCTGCACTCACTACTCTGCACTCACTACTCTGCACTCACTACTCTACTCTGCACTCACTCCTCACTACTCTGCACTCACTACTATCTACTCTGCACTCACAACTCACGACTCTGCCCTCACTACTCACTACTCTGCCCTCACTACTCACTACTCTGCACTCACTACTCTGCACTCACTACTCTGCACTCACTACTCACTACTCACTACTCTGCCCTCACTACTCACTACTCTGCCCTCACTACTCACTACTCTGCACTCACTACTCTGCACTCACTACTCACTACTCTGCACTCACTACTCACTACTCTGCACTCACTACTCTGCACTCACCACTCTGCACTCACTACTCACTACTCTGCACTCACTACTCACTACTCTGCACTCACTACTCTGCACTCACTACTCATTACTCACTACTCTGCCCTCACTACTCTGCACTCACTACTCTGCACTCACTAGTCACTACTCTGCACTCACTACTCACTACTCTGCACTCACTACTCTGCCCTCACTACTCACTACTCACTACTCTGCACTCACTACTCCATACTCTGCACTCACTACTCTGCACTCACTACTCACTACTCACTACTCACTACTCTGCCCTCACTACTCTGCCCTCACTACTCACTACTCTGCACTCACTACTCTGCACTCACTACTCACTACTCTGCACTCACTACTCTGCACTCACTACTCTGCACTCACTACTCACTGCTCTGCACTCACTACTCACTACTCTGCACTCACTACTCGCTACTCTGCACTCACTACTCACTACTCACCACTCTGCACTCACCACTCTGCACTCACCACTCACTACTCACTACTCTGTACTCACTACTCTGCACTCACTACTCACTACTCTGCACTCACTACTCACTACTCTGCACTCACTACTCACTACTCTGCACTCACGACTCACTACTCTGCACTCTCTACTCTGCACTCACTACTCACTACTCTGCACTCACTACTCTGCACGCACTACTCCATACTCTGCACTCACTACTCTGCACTCACTACTCACTACTCACTACTCTGCCCTCACTACTCTGCCCTCACTACTCACTACTCTGCACTCACTACTATGCACTCACTACTCTGCACTCACTACTCACTACTCTGCACTCACTACTCTCTGTGGTTTGGATTGGAATTGTTCACCCTGAACACTCACAAACTGTTCACCCTGCACACTCACAAACTGTTCACCTTGCACACTCACAAACTGTTCACCCTGCATGCTCACACACTGTTCACCCTGCACGCTCACACAATGTTCACCCTGCACGCTCACACACTGCTCACCCTCCACGCTCACACACTGCTCACCCTACACGCTTACACAATGTTCACCCTGCACGCTCACAGACTGTTAACCCTGCACGCGCACCCACTGCTCACCCTACACACTCACACACTTCACACTCTGCACTCACACTGTGCACTCACAACTCTGCACTCGCACTCTGCACTCACTACTCACTACTCTGCACTCACTACTCACTACTCTGCACTCGCTACTCACTACTCTGCACTCACTACTCACTACTCTGCACTCACTACTCTGCACTCACTACTCTGCACTCACTACTCTGCACTCACTCCTCTGCACCCACTACTCTGCACCCACTACTCTGCACCCACTACTCTGCACTCACTACTCTGCACTCACTACTCTGCACTCACTACTCACTACTCTCACTCACTACTCTGCACTCACTACTCACTACATAGCACTCACTACTCTGCACTCACTACTCACTACTCTGCACTCACTACTCACTACTGTGCACTCACTACTCTGCACTCACTACTCGGCACTCACTACTCAGCACTCACTACTCTGCACTCACTACTCTGCACTCACTACTCACTACTCTGCACTCAATACTCACTACTCTGCACTCAATACTCACTACTCTGCACTCACTACTCACTACTCTGCCCTCACTACTCACTACTCTGCACTCACTACTCACTACTCTGTACTCACTACTCTGCCCTCACTACTCACTACTCTGCCCTCACTACTCACTACTCTGCCCTCACTACTCACTACTCTGCACACACTACTCTGCATTCACTACTCTGCACTCACTACTCACTACTGCACTCACTACTTACTACTCTGCACTCACTACTCACTACTCTGCACTCACTACTCTGCACTCACTACTCTGCACTCACTACTCACAACTCACTACTCTGCACTCACTACTCACTACTCTGCACTCACTACTCTGCACTCACTACTCTGCACTCACTACTCACTACTCACTACTTTGCACTCACTACTCACTACTCTGCACTCACTACTCACTACTCTGCACTCACTACTCACTACTCTGCACTCACTACTCACTACTCACTACTCTGCCCTCACTACTCACTACTCTGCCCTCACTACTCAATACTCAGTACTCACTACTCTGCCCTCACTACTCACTACTCTGCACTCACTACTCTGCACTCACTACTCTGCACTCACTACTCTACTCTGCACTCACTCCTCACTACTCTGCACTCACTACTATCTACTCTGCACTCACAACTCACGACTCTGCCCTCACTACTCACTACTCTGCCCTCACTACTCACTACTCTGCACTCACTACTCTGCACTCACTACTCTGCACTCACTACTCACTACTCACTACTCTGCCCTCACTACTCACTACTCTGCCTTCACTACTCACTACTCTGCACTCACTACTCTGCACTCACTACTCACTACTCTGCACTCACTACTCACTACTCTGCACTCACTACTCTGCACTCACCACTCTGCACTCACTACTCACTACTCTGCACTCACTACTCACTACTCTGCACTCACTACTCTGCACTCACTACTCATTACTCACTACTCTGCCCTCACTACTCTGCACTCACTACTCTGCACTCACTAGTCACTACTCTGCACTCACTACTCACTACTCTGCACTCACTACTCTGCCCTCACTACTCACTACTCACTACTCTGCACTCACTACTCCATACTCTGCACTCACTACTCTGCACTCACTACTCACTACTCACTACTCACTACTCTGCCCTCACTACTCTGCCCTCACTACTCACTACTCTGCACTCACTACTCTGCACTCACTACTCACTACTCTGCACTCACTACTCTGCACTCACTACTCTGCACTCACTACTCACTGCTCTGCACTCACTACTCACTACTCTGCACTCACTACTCGCTACTCTGCACTCACTACTCACTACTCACCACTCTGCACTCACCACTCTGCACTCACCACTCACTACTCACTACTCTGTACTCACTACTCTGCACTCACTACTCACTACTCTGCACTCACTACTCACTACTTTGCACTCACTACTCACTACTCTGCACTCACGACTCACTACTCTGCACTCTCTACTCTGCACTCACTACTCACTACTCTGCACTCACTACTCTGCACGCACTACTCCATACTCTGCACTCACTACTCTGCACTCACTACTCACTACTCACTACTCTGCCCTCACTACTCTGCCCTCACTACTCACTACTCTGCACTCACTACTATGCACTCACTACTCTGCACTCACTACTCACTACTCTGCACTCACTACTCTGCACTTACTACTCACTGCTCTGCACTCACTACTAACTACTCTGCACTCACTACTCGCTACTCTGCACTCACTACTCACTACTCACTACTCACCACTCTGCACTCACCACTCTGCACTCACCACTCTGCACTCACCACTCACTACTCACTACTCTACTCACTACTCTGCATTCACTACTCTGCACTCACTACTCTGCACTCACTACTCACTACTCACTACTCACTACTCTGCACTCACTACTCACTACTCTGCACTCACTACTCACTACTCTGCACTCACTACTCTGCACTCACTACTCTGCACTCACTGCTCTGCACTCAATACTCACTACTCTGCACTCACTACTCACTACTCTGCACTCACTACTCACTACTCTGCACTCACTACTCTGCACTCACTACTCACTACTCACTACTAACTACTCTGCTCTCACTACTCACTACTCTGCACTCATGACTCACTACTCTGCACTCTCTACTCTGCACTCACTACTCACTACTCTGCACTCACTACTCTGCACTCACTACTCTGCACTCACGACTCTGCACTCACTACTCACTACTCTGCACTCACTACTCTGCACTCACTACTCACTACTCTGCACTCACTACTCACTACTCTGCACTCACTACTCTGCACTCACTACTCTGCACTCACTACTCACTACTCTGCACTCACTACTCACTACTCTGCACTCACTACTCACTACTCTGCACTCACTACTCACTACTCTGCACTCACTACTCTGCACTCACTACTCACTACTCACTACTCTGCACTCACTGCTCACTACTCTGCACTCACTACTCACTACTCTGCACTCACTACTCACTACTCTGCACTCAATACTCTGCACTCAATACTCTGCACTCACTACTCTGCACTCACTACTCACTACTCTGCACTCACTACTCACTACTCTGCACTCACTACTAACTACTCTGCACTCACTACTCACTACTCTGCACTCACTACTCTGCACTCACTACTCACTACTCACTACTCTGCACTCACTACTCACTACTCTGCACTCACTACTCACTACTCTGCACTCACTACTCACTACTCACTACTCTGCTCTCACTACTCACTACTCTGCTCTCACTACTCTGCACTCACTACTCACTACTCACTACTCTGCACTCACTACTCACAACTCTGCACTCACTACTCACTACTCTGCACTCACTACTCTGCACTCACTACTCACTACTTACTACTCTGCACTCACTACTCACTACTCTGCACTCACTACTCACTACTCTGCACTCACTACTCTGCACTCACTACTCTGCACTGACTAGTCTGCACTCACTACTCACTACTCTGCACTCACTACTCACTACTCTGCACTCACTACTCACTACTCACTACTCTGCACTCACTACTCACTACTCTGCACTCACTACTCACTACTCTGCACTCACTACTCTGCACTCACTACTCACTACTCTGCACTCACTACTCTGCACTCTCTACTCCGCACTCACTACTCCGCACTCACTACTCACTACTCACCACTCTGTACTCACCAGTCTGCACTCACCACTCTGCACTCACCACTCACTACTCACTACTCTGCGCTCACTACTCTGCACTCACTACTCACTACTCACCACTCTGCACTCACAACTCTGCACTCACCACTCTGCACTCACCACTCACTATTCACTACTCACTACTTTGCACTCACTACTCTGCACTCACTACTCTGCACTCACTACTCTGCACTCACTACTCACTACTCACTACTCTGCACTCACTACTCACTACTCTGCACTCACTAGTCTGCACTCACTACTCTGCACTCACTACTCTGCACTCACTATTCACTACTCTGCACTCACTACTCACTACTCACTACTCTGCACTCACTACTCACTACTCTGCACTCACTACTCACTACTCTGCACTCACTACTCTGCACTCACTACTCTGCACTCACTACTCACTACTCTGCACTCACTACTCACTACTCACTACTCTGCACTCACTACTCATTACTCTGCACTCACTACTCACTACTCTGCACTCACTACTCACTACTCTGCACTCACTACTCTGCATTCGCTACTCTGCACTCACCACTCTGCACTCACCACTCTGTACTCACCACTCACCACTCACTACTCTGCACTCACTACTCTGCACTCACTACTCACTACTCTGCACTCACTACTCACTACTCTGCACTCACTACTCACTACTCTGCACTCACTACTCTGCACTCACCACTCTGCACTCACCACTCTGCACTCACCACTCTGCACTCACCACTTACCACTCACTACTCACTACTCTGCACTCACTACTCTGCACTCACTACTCACTACTCTGCACTCACTACTCACTACTCTGCACTCACTACTCTGCACTCACCACTCTGCACTCACTACTCACTACTCACTACTCTGCACTCACTACTCACTACTCACTACTCTGTACTCACTACTCTGCACTCACTACTCTGCACTCACTACTCTGCACTCACTACTCACTACTCTGCATTCACTACTCTGCAGTCACTACTCACTACTCACTACTCACTACTCTGCACTCACTACTCACTACTCACTACTCTGCACTCACTACTCACTACTCTGCACTCACTACTCACTACTCTGCACTCACTACTCTGCACTCACTACTCTGCACTCACTACTCTGCACTCACTACTCACTACTCAACACTGCATTCACTACTCCGCACTCACTACTCTGCACTCACTACTCTGCACTCACTACTCACTACTCACCACTCACTACTCACTACTCACCACTCTGCACTCACCACTCTGCACTCACCACTCTGCACTCACCACTCTGCACTCACGACTCACTACTCACTACTCTGCACTCACTACTCTGCACTCACTACTCACTACTCTGCACTCACCACTCACTACTCACTACTCTGCACTCACTACTCACTACTCTGCACTCACTACTCTGCACTCACTACTCTGCACTCACTACTCACTACTCACCACTCTGCACTCACCACTCTGCACTCACCACTCACCACTCTGCACTCACCACTCACTACTCACTACTCTGCACTCACTACTCTGCACTCACTACTCACTACTCTGCACTCACTACTCTGCACTCACCACTCTGCACTCACCACTCTGCACTCACCACTTACCACTCACTACTCACTACTCACTACTCTGCACTCACTACTCTGCACTCACTACTCACTACTCTGCACTCACTACTCACTACTCTGCACTCACTACTCTGCACTCACCACTCTGCACTCACTACTCACTACTCACTACTCTGCACTCACTACTCACTACTCACTACTCTGTACTCACTACTCTGCACTCACTACTCTGCACTCACTACTCTGCACTCACTACTCACTACTCTGCATTCACTACTCTGCAGTCACTACTCACTACTCACTACTCACTACTCTGCACTCACTACTCACTACTCACTACTCTGCACTCACTACTCACTACTCTGCACTCACTACTCACTACTCTGCACTCACTACTCTGCACTCACTACTCTGCACTCACTACTCTGCACTCACTACTCACTACTCAACACTGCATTCACTACTCCGCACTCACTACTCTGCACTCACTACTCTGCACTCACTACTCACTACTCACCACTCACTACTCACTACTCACCACTCTGCACTCACCACTCTGCACTCACCACTCTGCACTCACCACTCTGCACTCACCACTCTGCACTCACGACTCACTACTCTGCACTCACTACTCTGCACTCACTACTCACTACTCTGCACTCACCACTCACTACTCACTACTCTGCACTCACTACTCACTACTCTGCACTCACTACTCTGCACTCACTACTCTGCACTCACTACTCACTACTCACCACTCTGCACTCACCACTCTGCACTCACCACTCACCACTCTGCACTCACCACTCACTACTCACTACTCTGCACTCACTACTCTGCACTCACTACTCTGCACTCACTACTCACTACTCTGCACTCACTACTCTGCACTCACTACTCTGCACTCACTACTCACTACTCACCACTCTGCACTCACCACGCTGCACTCACCACTCACTCAAGTCCATGCAATTAGAGGACATAACATTCTGAACAAGCGCCTACCTCTCAGTGCCTTTACTGCCTTGCGAAACTTTTTGATGCCGGCCAGGAAGAGAGCAGTGATCGGCGCGCGGCGGGGACGCTGGCGCCGTGAGCATGCGCGCGACTGAATCCGCGCGTGGCCAGCACTTGTCGCTCCCTCTCCCATTAGGATTGCTGGGCGCGTGCCCAGCTCTTGTCTCCTTTTGTCGGCTTTGGTGGCTGACATGATTACAATAGTTCTCTGCTGAAAACGCGCTTCGCGCGTCTCTAGAGCGAGACCTAAAAAAGGGAGGGAAATACACACTCACCGCGGCGAAGGGGAATTCCTCCTCCTGTGGAGTCTGGCAGTCTAGCAGTGTGTGTGTGTGTGTGTCCCGGGTGGCAGCTATAGGAGAAAGCCTCGGAGGTGAATGTGGTCCCCACATAAGGGGGAAAGAAGGAAGAGAAAAGAGGCCCAGCACGGCTCGGGGTGAAGGCATAAACAGCACCTGGCCTGCACTGACTTCTGCAAAGGAGCAGCGACGCCAGACGTCTAAGGAACAAACCTCCCCTAGGATTAAAGCAACACTGCAATAGTGTAGCCGATTAGCGGTATTGCACTGAACAACATACGCTGCAAACATTGACTGCACCCTATGATGTCCCCGGCATGAGACTCACAACTGCCCTGGTTACAAGAACAGTACCCTAGCCAGCTTGTTGCATGCGTACTGGATAGAAGCATAAAAGGCACCACGTGGGCAAGCATCATCCCTGGAAAAGATGACAGCGCAGGCAGGTCAGACATCAGCGAGAGGCGCTAGCTTACCCGGAGGTGCCCTTATCAAGTGTGCAGAGACAGTGCGAGAGCATCAATAGAGTCCAAAGTGACATCTGCCCAGACAAGCAACAAGGTGACAAGGACATGAAGGCACAAGGCTGTACTGACTGCCACCTCTCAGGAAAAAAATACGGGAAGAGACTGACAAACCCTGTATGGGGGCAGCACACCACCACAAGTAAGAAGAGCGCACTGCATGTCCCTGGCGGTGAACGACTACCACCGCAAAGAGGAAGAGCAGGCACACCCGATGCCAGAAGATGGCACCCAAGAAAAGATGAAGCATGCGCAGTCAGAGGTGCTTGACAGATGCACCCAGAAGCATGCCAGCAGGAGTAAACGCCCAGGAGGAAAAGAGAGCTCTCCAAAGGAAAGAAGCACTGCTGAAATCAGCAGGGAGATGTCATTCATCTCCACAGCAGCTATACCAACAGAGCCCGGAGGGTTCCAAACGCAGCAGTGTCCTCCCTCACACTGTCGTCAGCGACCCAAGGCTGAAGAGAGGAGAGTCGTACACCACCAATGGCCAGCCACCACCACAGCTCACCCCTGCCCATGGAAACCATTCCCTGGAGAGGGAACACCTGGAGTAGGAGCGTAAAGCAGTCACAGCTCATCACTGCATGTGGAAGCCATTCCCTGGAGAGGGAACACCCAGAGTAAGAGCGTTGAGAAGCTGCTGCCTGAAGAAGGAGCACCCGAGATGAGCGGCTCCAGTTGCCATGCTGCCTAGAAGAGCGACTGAAGATTTGCCTGAATGGTCCGGAGACCATTAAAGTTAATGTGCCCGTTAGCCTTAGTAGAACATAGTGCATGTCATTGCACCCAAAGGAGAAAAAGAGTGGAGATCGTGTCACCCATCAGAGCTGGACAAACGCAGATGCGTCAAAGACAACGAGAGAAGAAGCACGAGGACTCGTAGCAACACAAGCTGAGAACACCTCCAAAGACACCAGACAGCCACCAAGGTGGACGGACGGCCCCGGCGACAGCACCAAGGGAGAACCACACATAAGCTGCAGCAAGTGCAAACTGCGTTGCTCCCATCGCTTTACATTGAGACCGTCCAGCCTTGAGTGTCAGCAGTAGGAGTCGAGTGGCATCCCCGCTCCTGACCGCAAATGCTAGAGGTGCAAAACAAGATTCAGAAGAGGCAGTCATGTGGCCACGACGACCATCCAGAATCTTCCTCTCCTAGTCACTCATCGCCACCTGTCGTCCAGGCCCAATGGCAGCTACGTAATTGATTGCCTTGAGAATGACACCGCACTCAGCAAGAAACGTGGAAGTGTGACCGGAGGGTCAACGCTATGAATCGGACAACCAGCTGAGGTCAAAAAGGGAAGTCGTGAGTGGCAGGGCCGGATGGTGGAGAAAACCCAAGCTACAACAGGAGTGAGTCCTGACACAGCGGCAGTAATGGAAGAGGGGGATAACCCGAGAGGGAACTGGCAACCGCACAGCGAGAGTCCGAGAGTAAGCTGCACAGCCTGCGCGTCTCAAGCTTTACGCTTCTCAGCGTGTTCATCACCCCTCCGTCATCAAAGTCCCAACAGCCCAAGAAGTATGCAAGTGCCTCCCCAGACAACATGGAGGTCCCTAGCCACTCCCTGCCTCAATTAATCGACTCCAGACTAGATGCCGGCATCCATCAAGGCAAGTCGTCACCCGCCGTTGTCCAGATTCCCCACGCGGCTGGCAATGCCACCATGCCGGTCCTCGAATACCCATGGATTGGAGTTCTACGCTATTGCCAACCTAGCCAACAAGAATACACAGAGGCCACCTGCTGACCTGGTCTGCACCTGAACTGTGGCAGAGAGAGCATGTCCTGACTAAGACCCATACACCCTTGAGGTTTGTGCGAGAGACTGGCTACTGGCTCACCAGCGGTTTGTAGCTGCCCCCAACTGGCACACACGCAGCCCCATCGCACCCTACCAGCAGTCCAGTGGCAAGCCAGACAAAGGGCCTCCCCAGGCGGGAGAGCGGGAAAAGACATTGTCCCACAAACAGGTCACCAGACACAGCAAGACTGCTTCATAGAGACTTCAGGTGATACGAAAATAATCCAGTGAATGGTCACCATGGACTCCCACCATGATCTTGACGCATCCTCAAATGAACTATTGTTACACACCACATACCATCATCCAGGTCGGTGGACGGAAGTCATGAGGGACTAAAGTACATGATTACACTGGCAGGATCCTAGTGCGCAGATGACATATTCGAGCAAGAGTTTGTGTCCTGAACTGATCAGGTTAAATGATAAACATCTGTTGAGAGCCTCCTGCCACAGTCGAACTCACCAGTCCTTGTTGACCGCCTTCCTGATGCTGGGCTTGAGAAACTAATGGACTCTGTGGTGTATATTTCATTGTTAGTTATCCCCACAGGTTGAACTATTGAGCTTTTGTTTTCCTTAAACCTTTGGAGGAATGTTGTGTCCTGCGAGACACGCTCTAGTGTATCGACAGACACTGGTGCAGTAGCCACTCCCCCTATGGGAGTGGGCACACACTCACCCCACGCCCATCCATTACAGGCGTCACAAGTGACCTGAGCCTGCTAATAAAAGGGCTTGGGTTCACGTGCTCGAGGCCAGTTTGGAAAAAGATAGCCACGGTGTTCTCATTACTTATTCATTAGCATGTGGCCCAGGGCCCACAACATCACAACATGAGCCCTGGGGTGCTTCCCAGACCAGACCTACTGCTGGAGGAGGCCCCCGGCAACATACTTGTGCTCCCCCTTCAGCTGGGCGGCCCTCTCTCATGAGAAGCAGGAATGGCCGCGCATGGCAATCATGACTTGGTCGGCTTCTGACCCCACAACAGAAGTCCTGTGGAGTCCCTACGACATCGCTAAGGCAGTGCAAGTATTGTGGGCATCTGCACGCTGGTGGGAAAGGTGCTGCCACCTTGGCCTGGGGTGCTTGGATTGGAGGCCGTGTTTGGCGCCCACAGGGTGGAGAGTGGAGCACCACTGAACACACCCAGGTGCGCCAAGGCCACGAAGGTATGATTGCGAACCGTCCTCAGGGCTGAAGACTGAGGCAGGTAGCTGGCAGCTGCCACAGGGCACCTGGACAAAGACCTCACGGATCATATTGTTGCAGAAGAGGTCGCGGGGCACCTCCTATGCCAGGTTGTCTGCCAGGCATGGCCTATGGCCTTGAAGCTGGGACAGCTTGTGGAAGGGATGGCCACTGAGACAAATGCAAGCAATGCACATGTGACCTTCTGGCCAGGACATACGTGGCTTTCTGCAAACATAGACGTGACAGAGCAAGTGCTTGGTGGTGCTGATAACCCCAACTTGACTTTAGCATGAAGGATCATAATAATCCTAATATTGTTGCCTTATTAACACCCTGTGGCAGTGTGTGGGCACTGCAAACTCAGGCCTCTATAGAATTGGCCCCAGTGGACCATTTGTTCTTCGCAACACAGCATTCATCAGGATGTACTGGGTCCCACTCTTTCTCTGAACTCTCCATTTCTGAACTTGATCTGTCCCTTTATGTGGGGTGCCCCTTAATACTGGACCATCGTACAGGGCCAGCGGCCCGACAGAAAGCTTGATGAGGACCTTGGCACGGGAACTCTACTGAGTTGCGGGGGGTTACCACCCGTACATTGCTTAGGTCCGGCTGTGACACTGGATTGTGCTCCCACACAGTAGCTACTCGGATATTAATACCCAGTTTACCGTCTCTTCCAGAATTGTAAACAACAAAGTTGACAGTGAATGCCCAGTGGGCACTACCCAGGCTGTTAAGTCGCTGGGGACACCTTAACGGAACACTCTCTGTGATTCGCAAAACTTCTCTCAGCCGTTCTAGATATTAAATGTACCTTTGGCCCCAAACTGGACTCTATGCGTAGAGGCGGGACTCCACCGTGAGGACCATAAAAAACTGAAAGACAGGGTATAGAATTCTAAATCTTCACTGGCAACTCTCAGACCCACAGTCCTTGATGCTGATGAGTGCCTTAAAGCTCTTTAGGAAGAGGTCAAATATCTCCGAAACTGGGTCAAGGATTATGAATGATGACGTTTGCATAGTAGGTCTTCGCGAACGAACTGTGGGCCAAAGAATGGAACTCTATCTTCAAAACTAGTTCATCAGGGAAGCCTTCAGGGAAAACAATCTACCTTCTTCTCAGTGGAGAGAGCCTAGAGAGTGCTGAGCGGGCCTCCCCATCCGGATGCCCTGCCGCGGCCGGTGGTGGCGTGACTATTTATCTACCAAAACAGGAACCATATACTGCAGGTGACAAGGGCACAGGACCCATGGTCGGTCGAGAACGCTGAACTGTCCATCTACCCATACTACACTCTGGAGGTCCAGAGAAGCAGATCCTCCTTTCTCGAGGTGAGGAAAAGCTTAAGGAAGCATAACATGAAGGAGAATCAGGCTACAACCCATTCTCCTTCAGGCTCAGGTTCGGAGGTGGAGAACCAGAAAGAAGACACTCCATCATTGATGGACTCACAGCTCGTAGTGGTGCTGGGTGGGGAAACCATTGCTACCCCCCAAATGTCTCAAGAACTGATGTGACAAACTTCGAATGGGTTTGGAGGGGAGCAGCATGATGTGTATGTGTGTACCTGGGCTGGGAAAGCATTAATGCATAAGTGCCTGATACTGATAACTGGCTGTGGGTAACTAACTGTGATGTGTGGGCACCCTGGGATTTCTGTACTCACTTGCCCCCATCCCCCCACTTACATTGTACTACTGTCATAGACACTGTTTATCCTTGATTGGTTTGAATTGCAAATAAGTGCTGATGGCTGGCTGCCCATTGGTGCACTGGTAAGGGAATGGGAGTTTGGGAATGTTGTTGTTTAAGTTTCATTATCTACGGCACAGGGATGTGTCTACTGGTCAATGTATGTGAGGCTTTTTGCGCACTGTGGGGGGAGGCTGTCTCTGGTGGTGAAGGGGGTATGATAGCGCTGACTCTGGGGGTTAGATTGTTTACATTGTCATGCCTGTGATAACAGGTTCACAAGGAACACCCACATAGTTATTGACATGGACCGTCTGCGGCCTTGCGGGGTGTGCTAAACGCTACCGGGAATATCAATACCTGCGGAGATGTAAGGTCACAATTACACTCCTGCAGGAGACCCACCTGACTTCTCAGATACTTAATTCGATGTGCAAGGACTGAAGGGGTACACTGGTGGGTAGAACGTATTAAGGTTATGCAAGGGGCGGTATGACCTGGGTGGCGCCTGGGACCCCACTGGAAGTACATACACTCACATTGACCCAGACGGTTGCTACATGGAGCTGGAGGGGCTATTAGACAGACTTCCGATATCACTGCTTTATTATGCACACCCAACTCTGGCCAATCGTCCTTCCTGCAATCAGTGACCCCGGCACTACTCAGCAACCCATTGACACTGACCTATTGGGGCGGGGATTTAAACTGTTCCCCTGACCTGGACATGGATTGTTCATGCCCCTTGCTTCCAGGCGCCCACTCAATTTTGATAGACCTGGGCCACTGTTCTCTAACTACAAGCGGCATGGCGTAGCATAACCCTGTTGAAATATCCATGTGAACGCTTCAGTATACATGTCATGTTGATGTATTGTGATGATTGATTTCATCTTATGCGATAAGGCATCGTTTCATATTGTTTCCTTGTTGCTTTTGCAGTTGACTACTGGAACCCCTGACGAAGGGACAAAGAAGTCCCGAAATGCATTGGGTGGTGGTTCTGACAAATTTGCAAATACTAATGTATATGTTTGAAATTTGAAATCATAGTATGAATAATGTTTATGTTCATGATCTGAAGATGAATTAATTAAATAAATGTTATGACATGGTATATCATTGGTGAAATGGTTTGAACATTCAAGAATTTTTTTTGAATTTTTTTCATTTAAGTAGTGCGCACTGCAGTCCTAATAGCCCATGTGGTGTTAGGCCATAATTCAAAGTTGTTCACCAATACTTAGCAGGTATTAATGCAGAGCAGCACACATACCGTCTAAAAAGAGTTTAAATTTAAGGAGAGTGTGCGACAATCATCCACATATATCTTAACCCTGTTGAAAGGCAGTACTCATATTATTCAGGGCTGCACGACCTGCATACCAGAATTAACCTGATGTATTGCTCACGGGACACCATCACCAAAGTGGCAGGTGCGGAATATCTCGGAAGCACATTGTACGACCACTGCCTTCTACAGTTGCAGTTGGCATGGGGGAAATCCAAAATCCCCACCTTATGCTATCCCCCAGAAGCGCTCCAAGATGCTCTTTCTATGTTCCTCCCTCTCAAATTCCATTATGTCTTACTTTCAAGATAATGAAGGCACCACATCAGGAGCTGGGTTAGAAAAGGATGTGCTCAAGGTTGTGTTATGCAGACTCATGATAAAAGAAGTATGCAGCACCTGCATGACCCTCGGCAGGGAACTGGTTGCCCTAGAGACGGAGATCTGCCACCACGAACAGTTACTCCTCACTACACCACAGGTTCGACCACACTAGCCCTAGCTAGGCTAAAATACAAAACAATGCTTGATTAATTGAGTGCCCTTGATTACAGAGAATATCAAACCAAACGCCATGCAGAGGGATACAAAGCTGGTAGGCTGTTGATGTGGCTCCTTAAATCCGACTCACCCAGAACACCAATCTTTGCCATTTATAATACAGACGGACGCTGTGTTAATACACAAGACGAGATTAACTCTGCTTTTCATTTATTTTATGCCTCTCTTTATAAAGCTCCCCCGGTGCAAGACCCAACGAAGGTGCACTTTTCCTAGAGCATATTGTCCAACCCTACAATCGCATTTCGCGGCAGTTGATTCCCCCATAACAGAGACTGAAATAGTAGATGCCATCCAACAAATGGCGAGACGAAAAACACCAGAAGCTGCGGGATGACCCTTAGAATTCTATTCGACATTCCACACACAACTGACCTCTCGCCTCCATCGAGCGTACACAGATGCTAATGAGAATGGTATATTGCCTTCCTCACGCCAGGAGACCATATTAGAAGTACTTCCCAAGCCAGGCTGAGACCCACTACAGCTTGGTTCCTTTCACGTGTTGTCACTTTTGAATTCCAGTTACAAAATACTTGGTAGGGTGTTGGCCAACTAACTAATAGAAGTAACCCAACTTCTAGTACACCCGGACCAAAACGGTTTCATACCCGGCAGAAATACTTGCCTCTAAAGTATTTCTGCCGGATCCTCTAAGAGCACTTAGGGATTACTGGGACACTGTACTCTCAACAACAAAGCCTGACATGCAATGGGAACAGTGCCTAGGGATACCTAAGATCATCTCAACAAACACCAGACTTAAGTATACACAATTTAGTTTTCTCTATCACACATATCTTACCCCCCGCAGGTTGGCACGAATGTTCCTCTGATATTTGTCCACGTAGCCACAACCCAGACGCTATGTTTATACGCATGGTGTGGGATTGCCCCAGCTGACATTGTACAGGGAGACAGTAGCCCTAAACTCACAGAGGCCACGAGCACAAAAATCACATAACACAGTTCACACTTTCTGCTGGGTATCACAAAACGTGAACAGAAAGCGTAACCCCGCAACAAATTCCTAGCATTAGATTTAGCCAAACCAGACTGGCTATGTCCTGGAAGTCGCATTGAGCGCCTCCCATTCAAATATGGCTCACTGATCTTTGCGGAGAATTAGTGGTCAAACACAAGATATCTTGCGGCAAAAAACTGGGTCGCCCTATTGCCCTCAATCCCCTTCCCTTCCCCCCTTGGGCATTTGACATACTTAAGATGTGCTCATGCACTGGCGCACTGGCGACATGCATTCGTTTTGCACGAGCCTCCAACTAGACCGTAGCCTCCCACCTACATATAGATAGCCACGCACTAAGCAATATATAATATGACCTCCTTTGTTAGTTGACCAGAGTACCCCCTGATGTGTACCGTAAAAGTTGTTACATAGATTTTTTGTATAAATGTGAATCGGTAATATGGAGGTGACTACAGCGGCACTGTAACCAATTTGATGTCCCTGCCATTTTGACTGAAGATTCAATCGTGCAGAATCATTGTAGTACAATCTGAGATACTCCCACTTTCCCTGGAGTCGTGTAAGCTTCACTGAAATTGTTTTTTTAAATTAGGTCTGTTGCCCCAAGGGCCCAACTTCTCCCCAAGTAGGAAGTGGCTGTTGATAAAAGATCCAGAACATCCCCATTCTTCTCAACTGTATTACTATTATACCAATTGTAAAAGAATAATTAAATATGTGCACTACATATCTTGTGAACTTGCCAGTACACAGACAGCAATATAACATGGCCAAAAAATCAACCACAAGCCACACTCATATATATGAACAATAAAAAAGCAGCCTCTCACATGTTTACACCAATATGTTACCTTATTTCCTTAGTAGACTGGGTGCTCACAATTGTATGAACACCAACTGTGACCCTCCCTTTTAAAAATAGCTTGACACCCCTTCTTTGCTATAAGAATGCATGGAGTCTTCACCGATGCTTGTTGGTAATGGACTCTTTAAAATGTTAAACAGGACCATCTCCAAAACATTGTATATATCTGTCAAAACCCAGAGCACTAACGTGGTACAACTCCTGAGGGAGTGGCAAGTTTTTTCAGCTTGGTCGTGGGGCATTCGCCCTTCTTGAAGGCCAGACTATATACCAAGTTTCTCATAAGTATGTAATGTAAAAAGCAAACTAATGTAATGGTCCAGTGTACATACAGACATTAATGTCCCATTATAATTCACAGAGGACCTCATGATCTACAGCTACACACATAATCCTCAAATGCTTAACCCTTAGCTCATTCATAGAAACATGCAGATCTCAGTATGAATGCATAGTCCATTTATGTTTCATGGACTTAGCAATATCTTTTGACTGTGGGAACAGAACCAAGCTATGGTGCATTCTTTAAAACAAACATTATTGAAGATGGCCTATTGAATCTTTGGTAAGTGCTAACTGTATTTGGCAGTCAAGTTTGACCCAAACGGAAAATGCATTACTCTTTTCAGATCCTCCATGAGAGTAAGACATGTTTGTCTTTGTATCCCTCTTTGTCTCACTGTACTTTAAAAGGCTTGACGAAAATTTGGGAAGGGAGATCTGAGGTTCACCAAAGCAAGATAATGAAACATAAATATCAGTACTAATAGCCAGGCCAGCCAACAGGCTTCATTTCTGAATAGTCTACTTATAGCTACCCTGGACCAATATGAAACTCCCTACATTTTCTGTGATAACTGTAAACAGAAGAGTTTGAAAACAAAATGTATGATTCAAGATGACACCATTAAAGAGAGCTGGCATTTTCCCATACCTGCCGCTGACTTTTACACTCATCCATAGCTAGTCCCACTTAGTTATACTATGACAACTTCAGTTTGCTCAGTCACTGAAAACTGTATTTTTCTTTGTTATGAGTTTTGGGACCAATCACTTACTTCACATTCTATATGTATAGAAAAGCAAATGCATCCTACCAGCAACACAGAGTGCAAGTGTGTGGAGATATTCAAATTTTAAAACTTTGTAGCCTGAATAAAATAAATTTCTCCCATCCTCTACCCCCTCCTATGTTTTACACTTAGGAGGTAATTAGGATCTCGGGCGGATCGCCACCTCCCGCATGGCGGTGGCGATCCGCCAGAGATCCATCCCTGCCCGCCACCCCCCCCCATATTACGATGGCGGGGGGGGACCACGGCGGATGGAAAGACCGCCCACCGCTTTTCCATCAGGTCAACAAGTCGACGGGGCGGAAAAGAGTTTAATATGGTGGCGGTGTCTGCTAGACACCGCCATCCATATTATGATGGGGCGGACACATTACTTTCCGTGGTGGCGTTACTGCCACAGAAAGGTATGCGGTAATCTCTTGCGGGGGCCCGTTGCGGGCCACCAGGGACTCTGGGGGTGAGGGGCACACATGGGGGGTACCGGACCCCCCCTGCATGTCAATGTACAACATGGCAGGCACCACGCGGTGCCTGTCACTTTGTGCATTGACATGCATGATGTGCATTTTAGCATTGCGGCGGGCAGTGCTTTCAGCACCGCCAGCCACAATGTTAAATATGCGGGAGGCACCTGCCACTGTGGCGGGCGCATCCTAATGGCTCCCATGGGTCCCTGCCCTTATGGCAGGCGGTCCCTTTTTGCGTCGGGATGGCGGGTGGACAAAGTCCGCCCGCCATCCTAATGACCCCCTAAGTGTGCACACTGCCATATCTGTAACTGAATTTTAAGCTGTCACCAATGCTTTTTTGATCAGGGTGGGAAGTTCTAGAAGCCTGCATCCCTGGTCAATCTTATAGTGCTGTATCATCACTCCACCCTTGTCCCAACCAACCTGCACAGCATTATGGGACAGTCCAATATGGCGACATTAAGTTGTCTGTGGAAAGAGCTTCCCAGAGAGCCTCAGCTCTGCCCCAGGCTGACATAGCTGCCTGATCCCTTACCAATAAAACTTCACTGGGGAGTCCTTCCTGTGTTTGCTTCAAATATCTAGCCCTCCTCTTTTGTTTCTATGGGCCTGGGCTGTCCCTACCAAGATGCAGTGTAAAATGCTAATTAATAGTTGGAGCGTTCTTCCCCCACCCCTTCCTTTCCCTGGAACAAGCACTTTTGGTGGCTCTATTGTGTGGGTAGGCCTTTGGCCTGCCTGGTGGGCGCAGAGTATGTAACTAGAGCCAGTGGGAAGACAAAGACCTGGAATATGAATGTGAGCTGATAGAGGAAAATATGGCAATTCTAAAAGTGCCATAAGGGGTGCATGTATGATGTTAGGAACTGTAAGTCTACACTGAGTGTATATGTTTTCCCCTAGATAGATTCCTCGCCCAACCCTGTTAACCTTTCATTATTAAATGTGCAGATGTATCCTTTTTCAAGAACACTATACAGGTTAAGGCAGCCCTCTTGTCAATGGTAGCTAAAATGTCTAACTGCCTCCTCTATGAAGCACCCTCCTCCCAGCTAAGCACTTGTCTCTTCAGCAGTTTTATCCTGCCTGTAACGATTAATGTATTGATGAAGAACTAGTTTCACTTTTTCCGCATTATAATCATATTTTGTGATACAACAGAGGACAACAATGGTTTTTCCCCAGCTATTTCTGATTATCACAATGCTCACATTCATCCAAGTATGCCACTCGAGTATTGAATACAAAATATTCTTCTACAAAAATATTGTAATCAAAAGTATTGACGACCATAACATTGTGATGGTAATTATATACAGGTAAATAGGATTTACTGTACTCAATTCCACACATATGCATTTTTTGAGTTATATATATATCTTTCAGGCACACAGATGAGGAGTTAAGACCAGTACATCGAGGCTCACTAATGTATGCTAACCTTCACTATATTATGGTACATATACTTTTGTACCTAATATTCTGTATACAACCCTTCCAGTGCCTTCTATAGCCTACTTTACTTCCATTTTTTATGGCCACGCTGCTTTCTCAGTTATCAAGAAGCATGGCAGACTTTTGACAATCCCATGCCCACCTAAACACAGACTGCCTATGAGTACTGTGGACCCACTCAAATCTGTTGAATTTAAGGGCAAAAGAAGATGATGTGATGAGCTCAGGAATTCACACTATTGTATTTCACATTTGGGGTGTGTGGCTGACCTCACAGTGCAAGGAGAGCGGACGTCTATGAGGACACTACAGATGTCAGAAAACCGACATGCATCTCAGGAAATTAGACCTTGAGCAGGTTTCAAATGCTCAAAATAAAATAAAAATTCAATAGAACAAAAGGATCAGTGTAAAAACTCAGTGGGTTCAGGCCACCACAATGGTTCACAAAATCTAGGGGCATATTATCAAGGGGGTTTATCTCCGCTTTTTTGGCTTTAAAAGCCAAGAGAGCGGAGATAAAATCATCTCCCTATTACCTAGCTGTCGCTAACACCAGTTAGCGACAGCTAGAAGGAGATATCGACCATCTTGGGCCCCACTTTGCATGTCAGTGATATTTATCACTAATGACATGCAAAGTGGGCGTGCCAAGATGTTAGCGACTGGAAACAGTCGCTAACATCGCTATCTCCTATTACCAACTTTTGGAGATATTCGCGCTAAGCGCGAATATCTCTAAAAGCTAACACTTGCCCTGAGCAGTTCTTAGCCATGTTATCCAATGGGAGGTGGATAACATGGCTAAGAGCATTAGCTCAGTAATGCATGTATATCGCTGACTTTTCAGCGATATTCATGCATTGCGGCCGTTTTTTATCGCATTTGCGATAAACCTTGGTAATACCAAGGTTTATCTGCGATAAAAATCGCCGCAGCTCAGCGGTAAATTTTGTCTCTAACCAAGCAATAGCGATAATTATCGCTATTGCTTGGTAATATGCCCCCTAGAGAGGTAAATTGCCAACTTCCTTCTTTACTATTGAAGGAAGTACCCAGAGATTTTACCTAATCTTCAAATGGATATTGGAGTCTGGGTCAGTTGTAGGAGGCTGCAGCCTGTGGTGGAGTCTGCTTTAGTAGCTGACCATTCTGGCAATAAAGAAAGCCTGCATTAGTTTGGCTGGAGGGACAGTTAGTCGCGGCAATGATGCCATAAGATTAGGGCCTGGTGCCTAGCTTGTGGCGTATCCCTTACATCAAATGAACTTAACTTGTTGGAAACAGACCTAAAATGCATTTAATACACTGGAAAACTTGCATCATCGTCAAAGACAAACAGTTTGTATCAAACAAGGTAACTAATATTACTCCAGACGGACCAGTCTGTAGAAGGATACATGTCCTCTAATGAACATTTGTCATGCTCTCATGTATTCAAGTGGATTTGTTCTAATACAATTGTGGGTTTTCTAATTGTGTCAATTCCTATACAATGCACATAGTGACCAGAGTTTCAATATTACAGTACCCTGTGTTAGTTCAGTCTTAAGTACTTGTTGACCCCAGGTTAACATTTAGATGGCATGCACTGCTAATGCTCTATGTTGATATTATGTCTTCATATGACAACATTGGATTAATTTATTCAACAAGTGTCTTGTGTGAAGTGTCTGTCATTGATCTGTGATGCATTGGGTTCCTATTTCTATCCAAACAGTTTTGTTTCTATCATGTTTGTTTCCTTTATCACTCAGCATAGCACGTGCAGCATATCTACTGCACAATGTAATATAGCTATTTTGGTGTTCTCCTTCTTTAAATCATAGCACATGTGGATTGGATCTGTATCATCAACTCCAAGTTTGTGGCTGCTTTCTAAATGTGCATCTCAATAAAGTGGATTGTGATACTGTCTGTTAATGTCAATATCATGCTTATTGTACCTGCATTGTTAGCATTTTCCGGCCACTGTCCTTTGAAATTTGTTCACGGTCAAACGCTGTCACTGCTTTATGAGGCTCATCATATTGGCCTTGACTAAGAGTGCTCCCAGTGTCAAATACGATATTCTGACACCGCTGTGTTTATATTTTATCATGGAGCATTAATTATAACCTATTCCAAGTTTTTCCATCATAAATGCAGCATAGCATGCAGATTTTGGTGCTTCCAGTATCTAAATCCACGTGTTCTTGTATATACCTGGCATTTTTACCTTGGTAAATATCAGCAAGTGTGACCTGTCAAAATGTATTCAGAGAAGCAAATTAAATCACCTGGTAACAGGAGATACCACTCATGAATTCTGTCTCATATGCATGCATGCCACAATAACACATGAAAGAAATCTGATAGATTCTAAGCATAAGTTAATTATTAGGATGTAAAGGTTGGTAAAACAGCACTTGACACACACAAAGAGGGGGCATTAAATGAAAAGTAGGACACAAAAATATAGTAAGCACTTATAAAATATCAAATACTGGCCACCGGTAAATAAAATACTAAGAACACATTCGAGTGCCCCTAATTTGCAATTAAAATGGCAGTCAAAATATTGCATATTTTAAAGTGCTAGAAAACAAATATTATACTGTAGAGAATTGAAGTGTTAATAGCTGAACTGGGCTACATTTAATTAACACCACTACAGGTCGTTGGAGCTTGGCTAAACTAGCTAAGGGGTGGTCAGGGCTGAGACAGAGAGAAACAAAGGGCCTCATTTATGAGGTTTTGCCGAAGGGAAGCGCTGCAAGCCTTTCTGCTGCACTTCCCTACGGCAAAACAAAAGGGCAGGATTGCGCCGAATCTATCAGATACGGCGCATTCCTGTCCTTTTCTCCTGCGCAGGCGCACAATGGGCTGCCTGGCCAGCGAATGCACCTTTACACAATGGTGCAAGGGTGCCTGCATTGCGGGGATGAGTATTTTTTGTACAGGAAGGGAAACCTCTCTGTACAAAAATGATCACAAGAGGCTTTTCCTCTTTCTACGTGGGTGCAGAGTAGAAATATTGCCACAAAAATATCGTAGGACAGAAATATCTCCGCAAGAATATTGTAGAGAAGAAATATCGAGAACAAAAATATAATTGACAAGAATATCAACTGACAGGTAAGTAATATCGATTACATAAATATCTTTGTAATAAATATAGTTTACAAAAATATATTTTACAAAAATATCAATTTATTAATAATTTTATGTATTTTAGTGATTTTAATGAGAATTGTTTCTTATTTTATGTTTTAGACTTTTACCAGTAATTCATTTATTTTAAGTTTAATTCTGCGTTTTTAGTTCCATAGCGGGTTGTGGGTTTATAGTGGAATAGGGTGGGAATTAATTTAATCTTATAAAATGTATTGAATAATTATTGTGTTAATTGATTATTTATTAATAGTTTAATAATTAGTTGTTAATTAATTTCAATTAGTCAATTAATAAATAATTAGGTTAAGTGCTTAATTAATTTTAGGAGTGTGTTGTGGTATTTATATGTGTTGATTGTGTGACGGGTGGTAAATAATAAAAATATATAATTGAATAATTATAAAATACTTTAAAGTTAATTACCATCAATTAATTATTAATTATTAATTGTAATTGTGTAATTAATTTTAGGTGTGTGTTTTGGTGATACATTTTTATTGATTAATTAATACATATGAATAAATTCATTTTCATTAATGAATTAGTCATTATTAAATGTAATTGTGTAATTAAGTGTGGGTGTGTGTTGTGGATTTTATAGTGTTAAATAATAGGTAATTAATTTCTTTTATTATCTTTGTTAATAATAAGATATTTAAATGTATATATTAATTATGTTAATATTGGAAATTACATTTAATAAAAGTGTTATTTTTTTATTGTTTTGGGATACAATGATTTCCCTACTGTTGAACTCACTGGAGTGGGAATAGTACATTTTACCCCTCCGCTATCCAGTGCTTTCCCTACTGTTGCGCTCACTGCAGTGGGAATAGTCATTTTTACCCCTCTGCTATCCAGTGCTTTCCCTACTGTTGCACTCATTGGAGTGGGAATAGTAATTTTTACCCCTACGCTATCCAGCACTTTTTCTACTGTGCACTCACTGGAGTGGGAATAGTAATTTTTACCCCTTCGCTATCCAAAGTTTTAACTACTAATGTTTTTATTTTGTTATTAAATGTATGTATTATTTTTTGTAATAGTTTAATGTGTTAATTAAATATAGAATATTTGTTTAACATATTTATATATGTGTTTATTTTATTTTTATATAATTAACAAAGTTTATACATTAAATAAAGATAATAGTTAATAAAATGTATTTAAGTAAATATAGGTATATGAAAATATGTGTTGTGTTTATATTTAATACATTAAGTTTATTTGTTATAATTACTTTTAATATATTACATGTAATTTTTTTTTTAATAATATTAATATTTTTTCATTAATTTATTTAAATTTATGTTATTTTTCAAGTTGATATTTTTTACATCCATATTTTTTACATCAATATTTTTGAGTCGATATTATTGTACGTACCTGTTTAAGTATAGGAATAAAACATTTTTGTAATTGATATTTTTACATTGATATTTTTTTCAACTATATTTTTGCAATTGATTTTTTAACATGGAACCTCTACGTCTGCCTGAGAATGCAGCACGCATAGAAAAAGGAAAAAAGAGGAGAAGTTAAGATATTTCTCCACGTTGCGCCTCCCCTATGCCTCCCCTGGGGAGGCGTAAGCTTTTGGAACTGACTCAGATTTACGATTTCTCGTAAATCTGGGGCAGTGTCAAAAGGCCATGGATGTTGCTGGGAACGCCCCCAGCAACACCCATTGCACGCCCCTTTAACGCAGAACACTTGTTAAATGAACTGATATTTACCAGGCAGCAGTACGCTAAAAAAAATTGGCTTAGTGCGGCCTGATAAATATCACGCAGGCTTCTGCGCCACGGAACGTCACAAAAAGTGATGTTCCGATGGCGCAAGAGGGCTCATAAATGAGGCCCATAATTCCGCGGGACCACTACCTGCTCTTGAAAAATATTTATGCTGCCAATCACAAAGGGGACTGGCTTACCACTTACTCGAAGTAGGCAGGAAACTGTGATTGTTTTGCTACTGTATTCCGGTCGCAAAACAATTGTACAACCCCTGCAACTTGATATTAGGAATGGATGCTATTTAACAGGTTACTGACTCACAAATAGGATCGATACATTCTACAGCCCTTTTAAGCTGTCGCAAATGGCCCAAATCTGCATGAAAACGGCTGTACATGTGACCCTATACTCTGTGCCTTGCTCACGTCAGTGAACATTTTACACATAAGATATCAAGTGGCATATTTACAACAGAAGGGAGAAGCGTGCGTTAAGCAAACATTGCTATCACCTCTCTTCTCCATTCTGAAAATGCAGGCACACCCCTGAATTTCCGCTAGCACTGAGTTCAGGCCTAGTGCTAATGCAGGCACCCTTGCTCAAGGGTGTTTGCATTGGGGCAAATGATTGTTTATGTGCAGGAAGGTGTCCCATGGCGTTTTGAAACTTCTATATGTGCTGTTTAATGCAGCACACATAGAAGTTGCAAACTTTTATTTATATATTTTATTGTTTATGTGCCGGAAAAGTCACCTTCCTACACACACACACACAATCAATGGGAATTTGCTGTTTCTATGTGTCCTGCCCAAGGCAGCACACACAGAAACAGCAAAAACGAGGAGAAAAGAGCATTTCTCCAGGTTTTCCATGGTCTTATAATTCTGCTGATGCCTCCTATTTATGCCACCCTTGTAAATAGGCGGCAGCTCCAGCTAAATTCAATTAACACAAACTGCAAGATCAGCACCATAAACAATATAAAAGTAGCACACATTCAAGGAACAGGTTTGGCCACGGAGAGTTCCCATTTTCATTTGCTGTTCATCGCTATAGGATAAAGTACCAAATGCGGAGAAAGAAGAACTTCACTACTGAGGAGACCACCATGATTGTGGAGTTCATTGTGTGGCATCACAAAGGCCTATATGGTCTCCACCTTTCTGCACTGGTGGCACACAGAAGGCTGCTCTATGGCAGCATTTAGCCACTGCGTTCACAGCATTGGGGCAGGAGAGGCGCACAGTTCAGGACATCAAGAAGAAGTGGCAGGACAAAAAAGCGAGGGTGAAGGAGAAGTACTCCAGGATCGAGTTGAACAGGATTCTCTCTGCCCCATAATCTGGAACCCACCTACGTCTCACCCCACTTGAGTATATCCTCACAAAATCTACCCAATTATGCTCAATGGGCTGCCTGTGAGTTCATAGCTACCATCTGGTGTACTGTTATATGGACATGGATGTCTCATCACAGCTGCTGACAGGATGACACCAGTGCAGCGTACAACACCATCCCGGGGAACGCATGACATCTTGGCTGCAGCAGTGAAACCCTCTAGCACCTGTCCATTAGGTAATTGTGGCGTCAAGTGTTTCCCTATCATAGATTACAAAGCAATGACAAAGATCAAATCCCATTCTGCATCGAATCTGCTGTCATTGTTTACAAAGTTACATACATATTATAAGTGTCACATGTTCCTGTTTGTAAATTAGTAATGCAGATCATTGAGTATCACTTCCCTCTACAGCTGCTGGATCGGGGATGGCTTTGTCAACAAAATCTATGAGGAGCATGGTTCAGCAGTTGACATCAGGGGGGATCGCAAAGAGACAGAAAGCTGAGGCTGTAGCTGGTGAGTTTGCTTGTGCAATGTACATCTCAGTTTAACACCTCAGTGCTTTGGTGTGAGCTGTCACTTGTAGGGGTACTCAAACCAGGACAGATGTACATCATCTGTTGATGCAAAGTACAGTTAATCCAACCCTTGTGTTGCACCACATCTTATTCTAGGTCAATTACTAATACAGTTGCAACCTCTGTGTTCTGATGAGGAGGACGGACCTTTCACCAGTGTTGAGTGACAGACAATCAGAGGGGAAAATCCACTGCTCCGCCAGGCAGTTATGTCAGCTGCAAGCACTGCGCAAGAAGAGGAGGAGGAGGAGGAAGTACCCGATAATGCCGAAGGATTGCAAGATGATATTGACTATATGTCCATCCTCTCTGGGGATGACGATTCTGAAGCCATGGACAGAAATCTTCCCACATAGCCCAAATTTTGTAAAGCATCACACCCTCTGCCCAGCCAAGTACCTTAGCCTCCTCCAAAATGAAAGACTGTCTGTCCCCAGCATAGAGCTAACCAGCCACAGGCCACACACATCCCAACACAGACATCACTCCCTCACAGTCCTCACCTCCAGGACCGACATGATGGTTCCCCACATGCTCCTCCCTATACAATGTATACCAGGCATCCTCTCCACCATCAGGGGGAAGTACCAACCCTGTTGTGGTACAGTTATCCCCTGGGCACCATTCTCCTGTCCACATGCTTCAACCTGCCACCCCACTGCTGTTGGACCTGCTGGTCTCATCCATGGCTGACCCTTGTAGAGAGGACGTGCACTTGGCTATGTTGGCCAGTGAAGCAGGACTTCTTCCAACAGCAGGCAGATGTGAGGCAGGACATTCGTGCAGTAGGGGCTACCCTGTCAGACTGACCCATGTTTTGGATAGGATGGATAGAAGACGTGTCCAAGAATATCAGAGACATGATATCAATCCAAATGAAAGAGATTGCAAGACACCATGCCTTGGCCATGAAGATGATGGAGGGCATGCTGTAATCTAAATTCCCCCTTCATGATCAGTGCAGGGAGGGGAGCCATCACATCTGCCTACAGCACATCACACCCACACACCTGTACAACCAACTGCACAGGATCACAGCACAAGCACGCCCAGAAAAGGCACTCCCACAACCTGCACAACCACCACCACCCCTGAACAGGCCCTCTCACCAACTGCACAACCACCCCTTGTCCATTCACAAACGCCAACATTACATACACCATCTGCCCCTGCACATGAACCTCACCCAGTACATTCACATGCATAACACCCACATACATGCAGGAGACAAGCAAGACATGATCCCTCACAGCGATTCTCTCCTCCGAAATTGCGAAGTCGCTAGCACGATCCCCATTGACAACATCCCAAAAACGAATTGACCACTGTGAATATGTGTAAATAAAAAGTAATTACCTTCACAAGTCAAGATTCTGTTGCTTATCATGTCCTCACAGGCACATGTATTCCAATGTTGGTGGCCTAAAGATGTGAGAATGTATGTGTGTGTGTGACACATTTACAAGTACAACCCCATCATTGCAACAAGCCATAATGTGCAGAGCAGATGACTCACAAATATATGTCCATATTTTGTACAAGACATTCACAATGAAGTTAAACAAGTTAAAGAAAGTAGGATTAAAAAATATATTTTATGTAAATAGAAGTGTTTAATTTGAAAAACAACAACAGTCCGTTTGGAAGGGAAAAAGCAAAACAAATGATGTTCTTAATACGGAAGGAGAAGGGAACTTGGATTGGGGTGGGGCAATGAAAATATAACATGTCAGGGTACGTCCGGGGACCCAGACTATTTACAAGGGAAAAAGTAAATAATTGTCCACAAAGAAAATTCTGTCCAACAGGTCACGTGTCTTTCTGGTCATTCTCTAGTACCACAAAGCTCAGATCCTTCGAGTCAGATGCGGGCATATGGTTGGTTGGTGCAGGAACAGGCACCACACGGGGTTGGGACACACGAGGAGTACGGGAGGAAACATTGTGGGGCAATAGACAGGGGGAGACATTGACGGTGGTGTGGGAAGGAGGTTGGGAAACAAAAGATGACATGGCTGCAGCCTGGGAATTGACACTGGCAGTGAGGGTGGCCAGAGCTCTGGCAATTTCCTCTCACATCATGTGTATCTCTAGACACATCTGCAGCATGATGCAAGAGGACATGTCTGGCTGACCCTCACATACCCACATAAAGTCCTCTGGGACAGCCACAGAAGGAACAACACAGGAATGGGTTTGGGTGGAACATGAGGGGTGTGGTGCCTCAGGTTCAGAACCAATGTTGGTGTCAACCTGACAGTTACAATAAGGGAGGCAGGTTGCAGGAGATGCAGCTGGAGGCCCAGATGGAATGGGGGCCTCTAGAGTTAGGGAGGGGGTGATGATAGGCCCAGATTGGCATGGGGCCTGCCCAGGAGACATCTCTATAAAACGTACTGGTAAATGGTCTGGGGGAGTATAGCTCTCCACCCCCCTGGCCAGAGGTGTCCAGTTCCCTCCCCACTTCAATGTCCACAGCCTCAACCCAGTCCGTAGCACCAGAGTTGTCTTCCTGGTCAGTCCGGCTGGGCGCAATCCTTCTGCCTCCTGATGTTGAGGGTCCCACCTCATCCTCTTCTTCCTCACTTGTTAAAAGAGGTTGAAGCCACTGGCACACCAAAGACATCCTGCTCCGACCTGGGTCTTCCTGTTGTTCCATTTGGCTAGCTGAGCCCACTGAAATGTAGGAAATATCATGATGTAGTGGTTGTACAGGTCAGGAAGAGACACAAACCTAGATGAGCCAGGGTCATTTTTTTTTCTGTGATCACACTATACAGTTGTTAGTGTTTATGAGCTTATATTGCGTGTATGTTCACTGTCATCTCCTGATTTGAGTCTGACATGGACATCTCACAAGATTTTTTGTGGCGTACACAACTTTATTGGCCAACCTTCAACTTTGGCATTCTTGTGATATGTATGCCATTTCACTGCTACAATGGCAGGTTCCACATCCAGTCTACAATAGGAGATTAGAGAGTCCAGATGGTATTGAAAAGGGCCTATGATATGGAGTCTCAGAACTTTTACGTCTGGACAAATGTTATCTGCTGTGTAGCATTGTATGGGACAAGACAAAGTCAGATTGTGGGTCACACATCCACATAGGGTCTGGGCTATTTGGTTTGCTAAGTTGTGAGTCTAGCCTTTTGATATTCCCTCACAAAAACTGACAATCCAGTGCCACACATTGCCTTCTGTGACTGATAAGGTAGTGATGTGCATCGTTGAACAGTAGTGGGTTGTTGTTACAGCTAACTGTATATGGAAAATGGCATACAAGCCACTGAGGGTAAGACGTGTCAGTGGACACTTGATAAAATTGGAAACACTTAAGAGTGAGGCAAGGATCTCAAAGTCTGTCTTGACTCCATGGCACATCATGATCTGTCTCAATCAGAATCCAAACTCAACAAATGCAATGCAAATCGCAGCATCCAATACCCATTGGCCTCTCTTACACACACTGGACAGTGTCTGTACCATTCCTCATCCAATGCACACATCAGTTATGATTCCCTTGGTTCACTGTTAGTGGTGCTGGCAGTGCAAATTTCAGTACAAATGCACATGTGTGCCTCAGTTCCCGAGTTGTCATGAAGAAACTACAACTCCCAGAATTCACTCTGCCCTCTACAGTCCATATGATACAGTGAGCATTGTGCTTCATGGTGACTGCTGCATAGACAAAGAATAGGTGAATGGAGGCATGGGACACACATGGTACAGCTATGTCTTCACTCACATTATACTTTCAGAAACATATTGCATATATGATATAATGCACTTACCTGGCCTCTGCTGCTCATGCTCCTTCAGCTGAGCATGGAGGGTCGGCCAAGCTGCACGCAGGACCCTCCTGTACAGTGGGTAGAGGTGGGGGTGATGCACATGGTGCTGGGAATACTGGTCCAGTAGCTCCTCAGCATTGTGCTGGGTCCAGCGTTTTAGGTCCTCCCAGCGCTTTCGGCATGCCCTTGCATTCCTGGTGTGAACCCCCATTGCACTGCAACGCTCAGCAATGTCGGGCCATACTCTGGCCCGGGCTGTATTGCTTTACTGGTACTCTGGCCCCTCAAATACCTGAGGATATTTTGACAGCACCCCCTCAGCCAAAATGTCGAATTCCCTTTCAGTGAAAGGGGGTGCTTTTTCCTCATAACCCTCAGCCATTTTGGGGGACATACGTTTGAAAAGAGCAGCAGGATGGCTGAGGATCTGATATGTGAGAGAGGATGATTCAGAATGAACACAAAATGGCTATCAACAACTTCCTGTGATGTATTTCCTGTCTCCCACTTCCTGTATATAATTTCCTGTATACAATAATGGGTTCTGGTTCTTTTTTGGAGATTACGGCCCGAAAAACGTAATTTTCGGTTCCGGAGAGTCAGGTCCGCATGCGCGGTGCACGCTCCAGAACCAGAAATTACATTTCTGGGCCGTAATCTCTGAAATTAAACCAGAAATCATTATTTCATTCAGGAAGTGGGGGACAGGAAATACATCACAGGAAGTAGTTGACAGCCATTTTGTATTCATTCTGATTTATCAACAATCACAGATCAAATCCACTGCCAGCCAACCTGCTGTTCTGTAGTGGAGAAACCTGAAATGATAGTGCATGAGAAAATCAGGGGGAACAGATCATTTAATTACATTTTGGCTTGGACAAGTGGGGGGGGCTATCACAACATCAAATCCCAATTTAATGTTTTCCTACTTTGCAATATGGTACATATAGTCCATATTTAGTACTCAACAAGATAGTTGTCTGTTGTGTTACAGAAAAGTGGGGGATGCAGTGCTGATTATCCCAGACACATAGTGCCAGATTCACCCATAACATTGTCACTCACATTGGGGGCCCATAATTTGTAGGGGAGTCAAATCTGTTGATTGCAAGAACTCTGAGAATGCAATAGTTAGGCCTTTTTGTGATTAAGAAACCCATCCTCATAACGTCCGGAAAGGTCGCTCAGAACATGTATATCTTTTCCTCTGAGTCAATAGATTCCTTAGGGACATCCACTACACTGATTAATGATATCAGCACACGACCTGATGCACGGTAAACCTTTTGACACATGTCAACAGCTGTGGTTTACATGCAGTTAGTGTGGCTTGCAAATAGTCTCAGGATGGAATTTTTGGACAGAGTCATAATTATCCAACATTCATAATTGACAACAGACTGGAAAACACATTTTGTCCATGACACAACAGGTTGCTCATGTTTAAAACGTGGCAACCAGCTAAACACAGACTTGAATACCCAGACCTCAGTTATGTGCAATGGCCCGGGTTCCCGGATTCAGAAGTAGCCGAGGTACAAGAGGTATGTGTAAGCCATGTGTAAAAGCTATGTTGTGCAAAACACAACAGGCTAATATGATCTTGCACACAACTTCAGGGGAGTACATCAGCACACCCCCTGTATGGTCAAAACATCTGAACCGCGACTTCAACAGACCAAAAGTGCGGTCTATAATGGCTTGAGTTCGTATGTGTGCCCTATTGTACCAGTGCTGAGGTACAGTGGTTGCACATCTGTGAGGAGTTGTGGGGTGAGTGCATACCCAGCATAGCCTAAGAAAGGACGAAATGGCAATTGGTTACATTTCCCTCTTTGATTTACACAGGACATGGTCTATACTTTCGTACATGCAGTATCTGTTGAGACCGTGTATGTTGCTTTATGATTCTTATTGTACAATAGTTGTTAATGTAAGATGGCATTGAGACATTTCAATTAGACATATTCCTCATTTTTAGTGCTTGGTACTTACCCAGTATCCACATCTTGCCAAATTCTCCGGCAGCCATCCGCCGGGCAAGAGGTGACATACAGAATACAAAGCTGCCATGGGTACTGCCTTGAAACACTGCATTCAGATCAATGAATCTCCTACTGGCATCACAGACAGCTTGCACATTGATGGAATGCCATCAGTGTCTGTTGCAGAAGATGTGTGCAATGCGGCGGGATGTCTGAAGGGCCACATGGGTACAATCAATCGCACCCAGCACATGTGGGAAGCGAGCAATGAGATAGAAATTTCTAGCTGCTCTTTATCTCATGGCCAGTGTATGGGGCATTCGTATGTGGTGGTGGGCTCGTGCAGTGATGCATCTCATTACCTGATGAAAGCACCACAAATGCTTTTCCTGGCAAATGCCCACAAGGTCACTGGAGACCCTTTGGAATGACCCCGTAGCAAGGAAATATTTTTTATTTATTTAGGATGTTTTCTATAGCGCTACAAGACCCGAAGGTAACAGAGTGCTTTACAGCAAGAGAATGATAAATATTCCGCAGGAACATGACATATGAAAAGTGATAACAGTCAACGAGTGTCAATAGTGAAGGAGAACATTTGGACAGCAGAACTTCTTTGGTAGCAGGAGTCAGCGTAGTCACATAGTTCAGGAGATGCCATCTGAACCGTGTTATCCACAACCTAGGGAACGAATAAGGAACAAGGACTTAAGTTGACTCTTGAATTCCACGTAGGATGGAATGGTTCTGATGTGCGGGGGGATAGAGTTCCAGATTTTGTGGCCATTTCCTGTGAAAGAGCAGTCCGCTGTTCTTTTCTTTCTGGTTTTAGGAAGGATGAGCAGTAGGGAGTGAGAGCTTCTCAGATTTCTGGTTTGGTCTGCTTTTTTGAGTTTATTTGCCAAGTATTCAGGTTTGCCGGTGTGGAGGGCTTTGTGGGTTAGGCAGGCCGTTCTGAAGATACTACGCATTTCTGCTGGGAGTCACTTGAGTTCTTTGAGTGCCGGGGAGATGTGATCAGATTTTTTGACGCCAGTGATCATTCTGGCTGCCACATGTAGTGTTGTTTTGATCGGTGCCAAGTGCGATTTGAGGATGCCTGTTAGGATAGCGTTCCCATAGTCCAGTCTTGACAGTACTAGTGATTGCGTGGCCGATTTGAGGTCCTTGTTGGGAATGTAGGGTTTGATTTTGTTCAAGACTCTGAGATTAAAGAATGCACTTTTTGCCGCGTTCTTAATGTGATTTGTCAAGGATAGTTTGGTATCTAGGGTGAAGTCCAGAGATTTAACGGAGTCAGCTAGAGTGAGATTCCCTTTAAGCGCATCGATTGTCTTTAGCCACTCGGTGATTTGAGGGTTGTCTTCTTTGTTTGAGATGAGGAGTGTCTCAGTCTTGTCTGGGTTTAGTTTCAAGTGATTATTTGTCAGCCATTCTTGGACATCATTCAGGACGTCATTTAATCTGTGGATGTCATTAAGAGAGGAAGTTTCCAGATAGATTTGTGTGTCATCCGCGTAGAGGTGAAAGCGGATGTTGGTTTTCCTGAGTAACTTGGCGAGCGGTTCCATATAGATGTTAAGGAGCTGAGGAGAGAGCACTGATCCTTGGGAGACGCCCTTGCTGACTTGCTGGATTTCGGAGGTGAAGTTCTTAATTTTTATTATTTGCATGCGGTTATGTATAAAGGAGGAGAACCACTTGAGAACTACCTCGCCGAGGCCAGCTCTATCTTGAAGAGCCTTGATGAGGAGCTTGTGGTCCACCGTGTCGAAAGCTGCGGAAAGATCGAGAAGAATGAGGAGGCAGCATTTGTCTGCGTCAAGAGATCTATGGATATCATCTATGATGTTCAGCATCGCAGTTTCTGTGCTGCGGCCTTGTCTAAAGCCAGATTGGAGGGGGTCCAGGAGATTAATCTTGTCAAGATGTTGAGTCAGTTGCAGAAGTACGCAGCGTTCACGTGTTATAGAGAGCAAAGGAAGATTAGATATCGGTCTGAAATTGTTCAAGTCTGTTGAGTCAAGACCGGGTTTTTTCAGCAGAGGGGTGACTTGCCCCATTTTTAGACAATCAGGGAACACTCCATTTTTTAAGGAGCTGTTTATGATTTTGCCCGATTTAGGTGCTAACGTAAGCTTCATTTTCTTGATTAGTAAGGGAGGAATGGGGTCTGAGATATGAGCTGATGGTTTGGAGGTCGAGATCAACGAGATTATCTCTGTTTCCAGGACGGGACGAAAGCTAAGTCAGGGGGAGGGAGATGAGCCGGGAGGGAGGGCCTGCGGTACATCCGAGCTGCTCTTCTTGAGGTGTGAGTTGTTGATGTCTAATGATAGTTTGATTCTTGAGATCTTATCGCTGAAGAAGTTGGCGAAGTTATCGCATAGTTCTTTGGACGCCTGTAGAGATGAGGACAGAGGCTTGGAGGTTTGTTGTCTGATGATGTTGTAGAGCTCCTTTGGTCTGTTTTTGGCTTTGTCCAATGCCTCTCGGAAGAAGCTGGATTTCTTCAGAAAGGATCTTGAGATAGGCTGGAATGGCATGGGAGCAGAAGGTCAAGTTCCTTCTCCCACAAGGTCACTGGAGACCCTTTGGAATGACCCAGGAGCAAAGAAATAGAGAGCAGAAAGGATCTTGAGATACGCTGGAATGGCATGGGAGCAGAAGGTCATGTTCCTGCTCCCACTCACAAACCATCTCTAAGATGACTTCTGTAGGGAAACGGTTTCTGGCCTTGACATCTTGGCTGGACATGCCAAATCGGTTGATCCTTTGTCTGAAGATCCTCTCTGCTCTCCTCATCCTCGTCCTCAAGTCTTCTTGCCGCATGGCAAGGGGCAGAGCAACAAACGCATTCAGCAACAAGTTGACATTTTTTTGTGTGTCTGCTCTGCATTTGTACATGCTGCAGGGCTGGGATTGGCTGCAGTGTGTCAGCTGATGCATGGTGGGGGATGGTAGGCACTTGGACAGGTGTTTACCCTTGAGGAAAATGGTCAACAGCCAGAGTGCAGGTATTCTGGCCCGGAAGTACAGTTTCTTTCCTGGAAGCAGAAATTCTGGCACAAATGTGGGATTTCCGCTCCGGATGCGGAAATTCTGGTCCGATTGCAGGAATTTCAGCTCGATTGCAGATGTAAAGTTAGAAGTCTAAAGTGAATTCTGTGAATACCAAAAATCATAAGTGCCTTCTGTGAATACCAAAAGTGGTACGTTTAGGATTTTGTCTCAGAATAGTACTGTGAATCGGCCCCCTTGTGTCTAGGCATACAGTTGTGTACAGGATGGGTATCCTTACTGTATAAAACCTATGCTGAACTCACACACATTCCCTATGGCGCTAAGGTGTGTGGGTGGCACACGACAGCTGTAATCATTGCCGGTGCAAGTGAAAGGGTAGGAGAGAGCCATATTTTTGAAATTATGGCGCTCTCCTGCTTCCTCCCTGTCGTGCAAACGCGGCCTCGCTGGGGTCTGCACTGCTCAATTTTTTTGTAAATCTCCTCCAAAGTGTTAGCATCCAAAATGAAACAAGGGCACATTTCACTCTAAAATAAAGCACAAACTTCCAGTTTGCAATTTCACACAATTTGACATCACTTTGAGGATTTTTTTCTAATATTGCACTTAATTACGCAAAAGAAAATTACAGAAATCCTTAGTCACCTGTTTATGTTTGCAGATTTATAATAAGGCTAGAGGCTTCTATTTGAATCGGAACTTCTATAAAAAAGTACTTTCGATCCCCTTTCACATGCCTATTATGCTTTCACTACCTTGAATAAATATCCAGGAATAGGTTAGACAAGTCTGAAATACATGTTAAGCAATTGTCTCTTGTATTGGCTGTTTGAAGGTCAAATGCTGACCAGGCAAGTGAAATACCTACTAGGTGGTAACCCCAAACCAATACAACCTGTCCGATTGAGTCCCGGACTCCTAACGTTCGAGAGTAAAGTGTTAAAAAGGTTCACTTGAGGCTCAGTTTTGGCCTTGAAAGTGTGCTAAAAGCTGAGGACGCAAGTAGTAAAAAGCTGATAATAACCCCTCTCTGTCTTGGGACATCTGAAAAAAGTTACCAAACCGACACATTTTGAAACACATTCAACTCTGGAATGAGTTTATTCAAATGCTATTTTTTAAGTAATTAGTGTACCTCTACATAAAACCTTTCATTACAAAACAAGATGCACACACATATATATATATATTCACTGAAAAAAACATAGGTTTCAGGCCTGATATAGTTAGGAATTAGCATTTAAAACACCTTAGAAATTCACTGAAAAAACTGTAGATTTTAGGGGTGTTATAGTTAGCTGGACATTTCACTCATACAAAACCATTGAAATTCCTCCGATATAGTTAGTTGTACTAACTATATCTCGCGCGCCCGCAATCCACTGCTGATGATGTCACATATTACATCATTCATGACATGGTCAGTGACATCACTAATGACATCTCAAATTACATCACTGATGACATCATCCAGTGAATGTGGTTTGCTTTGTTATTTAAATATGTATTATATATATAGCAATTTGTTGAATAAAAGCACAGGTGCACCATAAATTAGAAAAGTGCTAAAACAACACAATTATCGCAAAAGCACAAATAGTGATGTCCAGAGGTCTGGTTTGTTTGGATGATTTATTTGTCAACAGAGAGAAAATGAATAGCCAACGCGTTTCGTCCCGGATGGGACTTCTTCAGGGAAAGAATCGTATATCAACTCCTTGGCGGTGTTTAGAGGCCAGAGGGTTGCAGTCCGTTTCATAATTTCTGATCAGAGATGTTAAGATGTGTAAGATATAAGGGTCTTTGGGTAATTTCAATCCTACAAAGTCGTTTGTCCAGCTGGGCTAGGAAATATGCTAAATCAAGCTATCAATGATGAAGTAAATTTTAATTTCAGTCCAAATATAAGTGAGTATAAGTGGGATGCACCAATCATGAAATGTGCACCTCAATCTGAAAATGTCCAATCAAACCTTCCAATCTGTGATAGTAAAGTATTTGAAAGTCTCTCTTTATTCCTCCACCAAGATTCGCAGAAAAAGTAAGAGCTGGAGATGGAAGCCCAGACGTGGTGTCCCCTCAGTCCATATAGCGCCTGATATATAGCAATTTGTATTGAAGAATGAGTGGTTATATAAATATAAATATCTGGATGGAGGATTTAGTAGCAGTGTGATTGACTGTTTACTTGACTAATTTAAAGTGTCTCTCTAAATATATTGGATAGTGACTAAACAGTGTGAACATCTGTATCACTTTGTCGTTGTTGTAAAAACTACTTCTCCAGTTGGTTACTAGCTATTTGAAAGTCTATATTAGTTATTGATTAGTTAACTAAGTATTTGTATGGGAGAGTGAATGTGTGTGTGGTTCGGTGGGAGGTGTGTGACTGCCCAAAGATGTATGAATTGTTGATTTAGTAGGTATATGACGTTAAGACTACATGTTATAACAGTTGTTTTGGTGAGTGAATATCTTTATGGGTGTGGTGATGAGCAAATATCTCTCTTAATGGTACATGTCCAACAAAGTAGAAAAATAAAAGGCAATGTATGTGTCAGTTGTTGTTTATAAATAAGTATACGTAAGACTCACTGATTGTATACGTGACTGTATAGATAACTGTATACTTGTAATAGTGATTTTATAACACACTAAGTAAAATTTACTATCTATATGAATAGATAAAGTGGTGTTTGTATAAGTATATAGCTAAGTAAATGTAAGTATGATCCATTGTTTGCATAAGTGAATAGGATGAATTTTTAAGTGAATAGGATGTGTGCTGGTGTGTAATGTCGATATAGGTGTATAAGTATATTTGATAGTGTTCTATTGATCATTGACTGCAAGTATGAGTAAATCTGTAGGTAAGTGATTAGATGTGTGTATAGATCTAGGAATAACTGAGTGTTTTTTTAGAAACTTGTATCGGTGTGTCAATGGATTTAAATATGGTACTCTGTATTTTAAAGTGAGTGACGAAAGGTTATACTAGTCTATGATGAGGTGTATCGTCACGTGGATGATGTCATCAGTGATGTCATTTGAGATGTCATCAGTGATGTCACTGACCATGTCATGAATGATGTAATATGTGACATTATCAGCAGTGGATTGCGGGCGCGCGAGATATAGTTAGTACAACTAACTATATCGGAGGAATTTCAATGGTTTTGTATGAGTGAAATGTCCAGCTAACTATAACACCCCTAAAATCAACAGTTTTTTCAGTGAATTTCTAAGGTTTTTTAAATGCTAATTCCTAACTATATCAGACCTGAAAACTATGGTTTTTGCAGTGAAGTTCAAAGATTTTTTAAATGCTAATTCCTAACTATATCAGGCCTGAAACCTATGGTTTTTTCAGTGAATTTGCAAGGTTTTTTATATTTCCCTCACTATCTCTTTTGGTTTCCTGAGAGAAGTATCTCTTCTTTGTTCCAGCTTTTTTCATATCAAAATGGCAGAACAGCAGACACAGGATTCTTCTGAGTTTGTGTGTGAGTAACTCTATAGATTAGTGTCCGTATGTAATAAGATGTATAGGTGTATGAGTACATATGATGAGTGAGTATATGTATGAGTGCCCATATACAACTGTTAGTGAATGACTGGATGTGTATGTAGATTTTGGAATTACTGAATAGGTTGTTCTAACTGGAATTGGTATCTCCATTTTTTTGAAAATTTTAGTTTCTATTTTTTAATGTGTGTATCAGGGTTATATTACGCTGAGAGGAGGTCTGCCACTCTTTCACAAGGATGATGTCATCAGTGATGTCATCAGTGATGTCATTTGAGATGTCATCAGTGATGTCTTCAGTGATGTCACTGACCATGTCATGAATGATGTAATATGTGACATCATCAGCAGTGGATTGCGGGCGCGCGAGTTATAGTGAGTACAACTAACTATAACGGGGGAATTTCAAAGGTTTTTTAAATGGTAATTCCTAACTATAACGTGGCTGAAACCTATGGTTTTTTCAGTGAATTTTAATGGTTTTGTAAATGATAATCTTTAAATGTATTAATTGTTATATTTTTTATACTGATTTACTACATTATTTTAAATTATTTTTTTTAGATATTTTATTTTTTAAATGACATTACATATTTTTAATATAAACTGAAAAAAAATATTTTTACACCTCTCTGCAACGCAGCCCCCTGATGCGTTTGCAGAGGGGGAACTAATTCCCCTTGCATACTGGGGGTCCCTGGGGGTCAACTAGCCCACCAGGAACCTCCAGTATTCCCCGGGGGGCTGCATTTCAGAGAGGTGTAATGAGGCCACACGCTTTTTTACACCTCTCTGCAGCGCAGCCCCAGCCGCGTTTGCAGAGGGGGAACAAATTCCCCTTGCATACTAGGGGCCCCTGGGGGCCAACTAGCCCACTTGGAACCTCCAGTATGCACCAGGGGGCTACATTGCAGAGAGGTGTAAAGAAGATATGCCCCTTTTTACACCTCTCTGCAACGCAGCCCCCTGGCGCGTTTGCAGAGGGGGAACTAATTCCCCTTGCATACTCGGGGTCCCTGGGGGCCAACTAGCCCACCTGGAACCTCCTGTATGCGCCAAGGGGCTGCATTGCAGAGAGGTGTAATGAGGCCACACGCTTTTTTACACCTCTCTGCAGCGCAGCCCCCGGGGGCGTTTGCAGAGAGGGAACTAATTCCCCTTGCATACTAGGGGTCCCTGGGGGCCAACTAGCTCACTTGGAACCTCCAGTATGCATCAGGGGGCTACATTGCAGAGAGGTGTAAAGAGGCTATGCCCCTTTTTACACCTCTCTGCAACGCAGCCCCCTGGCGCGTTTGCAGAGGGGGAACTAATCCCCCTTGCATACTGGGGGTCCCTGGGGGTCAACTAGCCCACCAGGAACCTCCAGTATTCCCCAGGGGGCTGCATTGCAGAGAGGTGTAATGAGGCCACACGCTTTTTTACACCTCTCTGCAGCGCAGCCCCGGGCGCGTTTGCAGAGGGGGAACTAATTCCCCTTGCATACTAGGGGCCCCTGGGGGCCAACTAGCCCACTTGGAACCTCCAGTATGCACCAAGGGGCTACATTGCAGAGAGGTGTAAAGAAGCTATGCCCCTTTTTACACCTCTCTGCAGCGCAGCCCCCTGGCACGTTTGCAGAGGGGGAACTAATTCCCCTTGCATACTGGGGGTCCCTGGGGGCCAACTAGCCTACCTGGAACCTCCAGTATGCGCCAAGGGGCTGCATTGCAGAGAGGTGTAATGAGGCCACACGCTTTTTTACACCTCTCTGCAGCGCAGCCCCCGGGCGCGTTTGCAGAAGGGGAACTAATTCCCCTTGCATACTAGGGGACTCTGGGGGCCAACTAGCCCACTTGGAACCTCCAGTATGCACCCGGGGGCTACATTGCAGAGAGGTGTAAAGAGGCTATGCCCCTTTTTACACCTCTCTGCAACGCAGCTCCCTGGCGCGTTTTCTGAGGGGGAACTAATTCCCCTTGCATACTGGGGGTCCCTGGGGGCCAACTAGCCCACCTGGAACCTCCAGTATGCGCCAAGGGGCTGCATTGCAGAGAGGGATAATGAGGCTATGCCCCTCTTTACACCTCTCTGCAACGCAGCCCCTGGTGTGTTTGCAGAAGGGAAACTAATTCCCCTTGCATACTGGGGGTCCCTGGGGGCCAACTAGCCCACCTGGAAACTCAAGTATGCGCCAGAGGGCTGCATTGCAGAGAGGTGTAATGAGGCCACACCCTTTTTTACACCTCTCTGCAACTCAGCCCCCGGGCGCGTTTGCAGAGGGGGAACTAATTCCCCTTGCATACTGGGGTTCCCTGGGGGCCAACTAGCCCACCTGGAACCTCCAGTATGCGCCAGGGGGCTACATTGCGGAGAGGTGTAATGAGGCTATTCCCCTTTTTACACCTCTCTGAAACGCAGCCCCCTGGTGCGTTTGCAGAGGGGGAACTTATTCCCCTTGCATACTGGGGGTCCCTGGGGGCCAACTAGCCCACCAGGAGCCTCCAGTATGCGCCAGGGGGCTGAGTTGCTTTGCCCCGGGGGACGGCGGTCCCCGGGGCTGTGTGAGGGGGGGATTGGGGCCCCCCCACACTTCTTTATCACTATGCCCCCGCGATTTGGTCCCCCCGGGGGTAATTTGAAAAAAAAACAGACCGGGTTTTTAAAAAACATTTGTTGGGCCTTGGGGGTCCTGGTTGGACCCCCTGGGAAGGCCTAGGGGGTCAGGTTGTTTCTACCCTGCCCCCTTTTTGTGTTCTACACGTTTGTTTTTCGGATTTCTTGTGCCTCGGCCTACCGAGCACAAGATGGCTGCCAACACTTCCTGGTTTGAAGTGTTGAAAACCAATGAGCATGCAGCTCATGCTGTTTGGCTGCCACTGTCTGTCAACACTCCAAAACAGAAATTGTTGGCAGCCATCTTGTGCCTCGGTAGACTGAGGCACAAGAAAGCAGAAAAACAAACGTGTAGAACTCAAAAAGGGGGCAGGGTAGAAGCACCCTGACCCCCTAGGCCTGCTCAGGGGGTCCCACAAGGACTCCAAAGGCCCCCAAAATGTTTTATTATTTTTTTTTAAATCGCGGGGTACGCGTACGGTGCGCGCACGGTGCGCCCTTATAGATATATACATTTTTTCAAATTCGATTTTCTCAACAGCTACTGGAGGGATTTACACCATTTAAACAAAAGGGTGATCTGCGAATCAGACTCTACCATTTTGGCAAATTTCTTGTAATTCCGTTCAGCCGTTCGGGCTGTAGCCGTGTCTAATCGTCCTATGGAAAATACCATGGGGAAAACACGTTTTGGGACCCCCCTTTTTTTTCAGCCCCCACTTCACGAATCCCCCCAAAACTTTCAGGGAAAGAGCAGAGTGGAGCGGGCCATCTTCTTTGAGATATTCACAAAGATTCATCAACCGGCGCCAAAGTTATTCCCAATAGAATGTTGCGGATTTCCTATGGAAAATAGGTCCTAACTATGGGGCTGATTAGGATGGCGGATTTCCCGCATCCTCCGGGCTGGTGGAAGCCACCGCCGGCCCGGAGGATACGGGAAATCCGCCGCGGATGCCTTAAAGACCCACCGCCAAATTAGGATGGCGGTGGGTCTCAAAATCCGTCCGCTGCTTTTCCGCCGCAGTCGCCTTCCGACCGCGGCGGAAAAGCCCTAACATGGCTGGCGGTGTCTGTCAGACACCGCCAGGCATATTAGGATAGCGGAAAACATATGCTTTTCCACGGCGGCTTTTCCGCCGTGGAAAAGCATACGGAGATTGCCTTCGGGGGCCCGTTGCGGGCCCCCTTGGTGACAGGGCGGTGGGGGGTGCACATGGGGGCTACCTATGGTACCCCCCCTGCATTTGCGTGGACAAAGCGGCGGGCACCGCGCGGTGCCTGCTGCTTTGTGCACGCAAATGCCGTGCATGCTTTTTTTAACATTGCGGCGGGTGCAGCTTGAAGCTGCACCCGCCGCAATGTTAAAGATTGAGGATGTGACCGCCACCCTGGCGGTCACAAAGTAAAAAAGTAAAAGTAAAAGTAAAAGTAGAAGACAAAGTAAAAAACACAAACAATGGCCAAATGCAGATGCTGTTACCTATAGTCAAGGCCACTGGAATTAAAAGCTGCAAGAGAGCACCAAATAATGTGGCAGGGTTGACAAATTTTTGTAGCAAAAAAAGCAAATTAAGAATCATATTATTTCATTATTCTGTAATTTTTACGAATGAATGATGTTACAATGCATAAAATTACAACGCATTCCTTTACAATGTAGTTTTTACATCACAACATCCTTTACAATGCATTCTTTTACATCTCATGCCATAACATTGCATTTTTAGAAACCACCTTTACAACGCATTCCATTACATCACATTAGGTCATTACAACGCATACCATTACAACGCATACATTACATCGCATTTAAGGTAAGAGTTGGATAGTGTAGGGGTAATAATTACTATTCTAACTCCAGTGAGTGCAACAGTATGGTGAGTTTTGGATAGTGTAGGGGTAACAATTACTATTCTAACTCCAGTGAGTGCAACAGTAGGGTAAATGTTGGATAGTGTAATGGTACTATGTGTTGTAATGGTATGCATTGTAATGACTTGCAATGTAATGCCTGCGTTCTAGTGATATGCGTCGTAACGACATGCGTTGTAGTGACATGCGATGTAATGGCTACGTTGTAATGACATGTGATGTAAAGGATGATGCGATGTAATGACTGCGTTTTAAAGATAGTGTGATAAAATGACTGCGTAGTAAAGGTTGTTTCCAAATTTTTACGCACGGTAATACTGTCAAAGATTTCACCTCATTAGTAATAACTTAGCAACCAAATACAGAAATATGCAACTGAAAAACGACTAATTAACCTTTGCAGTGTGTCTTCCAACATGGGTGAATGATCCGTTTGAGCTGGAAACAAATGTATTCAAGTGCTTATTGAAGTAGTTGGTAAAATGTGAATGTTTTGCAACTGCATTTTGGCTGCAAAACATTCACACATACCACTGCGAGTCGCTATAAAGAAGGGATGCCCTCAACATGCCTTTTCCTAATATCGAATCGCTAACCAATTTTGGTGTTCGGTAATAAGTTACTGAATCACAAAATAGGGTTTGGTACATGTTAAAAGGCCTTTTTGCAGGTGCAAACAGCCCGAGCATGTGAATTAGGCCATTTACAACATCAAAAAACCTATGTAATTTGGCCCCTAGTAATTTTAAATTTCTTCGATGGATGTCAATTGGGTTTGCTTTATTTTTGCATTTTTGGGGGGCTTTTTGGACAATATTTTTCTCATTTGTGATGCATTATTATTTTTTATTACATGGATACAGAGGAAGATTTGCAGCTACAGAACAGTAAAGGGGCCTATTAGGATGGTGGGCGGATCACCCACGCTCGGCCGGCCGTAGCCACCGCTGGCCCGGTGGGGGCGATCCAACCACTATCCATACCTGAAAGACCCCCTGCCATATTAGTATAGCTGGGGGTCTGCGACGGACGGAAAGACCGTCTGCCGCTTTTCCGCCGGTCGACTCGTCGAACGGGTGGAAAAGGGGCATGATATGGTCGTGCTGTCTGCAAGACACCACCATCCATATCACGATGCAGGTGGAGAGCAGCCTTTGGGTAAGGCATGCAGCTTTTGCTGTTGGGGACCCTCTGTGGGCCCCCATGGTGTTGGGGGCATAGGGGCTGCACATGGGAGTACCTATGGTACCCCCCTGCATTTGCACGCACAAGGTGGCAAGGACCAAGCGGTGCCTGTCACATTGTGCATGCAAATGCACAACTTGAATTTTTTACATTGCGGCGGGTGCTGCTTACAGCACCACCCACCGCAATGTAAAAAATGCGGGATGCGCCTGTCAGTGTGGAGGGCGCATCCTAATTTGAATGGCGGGACCGCCGCAACATGGGCTGACGGGCCCGTGCTACGATGCGGTGGCAGGCGGACATAGTCCTCCTACCATCATAATAGGCCCCTAAGTCTTATTTATTTCATTTCATTTGGGTGGAAAATGTTATCTTTTATCGTTCGTGTAAATATTATGTGATTATTATTTGGAATTGTGTGGTTCATGTGTTGTATTATTTTTTGTGATGGATTGAGTTTGTTCTTTGAGATTTTTGATTGATGAGGTTTACATTTTTCACATAAATAATTAATTTGATATTTTATTATTGCAGTCTTATTTAACATTGAAGTTTTATTTAATGTTTAGATTGATGTCATAAAGTATTATGATCAATATTTATAAAAAAATTATTTGGGATGTTGGTTTGGGTTTTGTGACAGTTTTGGGGATTTTCTAGTTTACTATCCATTTTATAATATGTTTTTGGCTAATATTTCTATGTCTGCTCTTTTGTTGTTTATGATGAGTTGGACTTTAATTTGGAGCATGTCGTACATTCTTTTGGTTTGTTTTCTAAGTTTAGCCGCAATTTGGCCAACAGATTGGTCAAGTCATAGTTGTTGGTGGCTTCACTCCTTTTGTATACATTTATAGAGAGTAAGTTGGGTTCTGCCTATTGTGTATTGTGAGGCATTGTGTCATCCTCCACTGCATTGTTTGTTTTGGCTTCTACTACCTAGGCATTGTCACAGATAGGTCACCGTGGTACTGGGAATTTGGGCTGGCGTTGGTGACCGGACCAATGCAGTCTGCCAACCCAAGTGTCTTTGAAATATTGTGTTAAGGGGTTTAGTTTGCCTTTGTTTTGCCGCTCTAAACTATTTCCATTTGTAAATTGTTGTGGTTAGGTACCTCTGTGACTGGGACATAGGATAGTGCTGTCATATTTTTTATTTCAAAGCCAAATTGGTTATTTGCAGAATAGATACACTAGGGAAATTGTTGGGATGTTGCCCTATGCTTTGATTTAAATGATCGTAGCAGCCTTGTATGGCTGTGTGGGATTACATTTTTAACATGGGTTGAATCATGTCTTACTCAAATGTATGGATATTTTTTATGGGTAGTAGGTATTTGTTTTATTTTTAAATTTTTTAAGAGTTTGTAGTAAGGCCTGCTTTGTTTATTTGTATATAAAAGAGATATTTGAGAATTGAAATTCACCATGGATGATGTATAACCGAGTGAATATTTTGGGACTCCTTTTGAAGGTCCCATCCATCCTTCAGGTTTGACAATGGCTTAGTTGTAGTTGGCTATATGCAGTAAAGAATATTAGGAATTGTTCATCATTGTTTAGTTTGTCATACAAAAAGAAATATTCCTCATTATCTGTCATTGTTAAATGTTCAGGTATTTCCATGTCGTAGTATCTTCGAGAGGCAGGAGGAGTATCACTGGTGGCTTTTTTAGTTCATGGTACGATTCGGTAACTACCATTCGGTAATTCCCATTCATTCCTATGGGCCTGCCCATAGGAATGAATGTGAATTACCGAATCGGTAAATACCGATTCGGTAAAATAGGGAAAGCTTCAAGGGTGGCAGGGTGGCACATTGACACCCTGTTGCACCCCTGAATAGTGCTTGTGTGCACATGTGGCACACATACATGCCCTAAGGGCATGCATGTCTGTCACATGGCACAGTTGAAAATGCACAGATTTGCATTTTCAAAGGTATTCGTTATTTACCACCAACTAATAGTTGGTGGTAAATAACGAATCCTTAAATCACATGAGCACTCTTTAAAGTGCTTCCTACATGTCATTTACCAATTCGGTAAATACAGAATCTGTAAATGATGATTCGGTAAATAACGAATCGGTAAATACCGATTCGTTATTTACCGAATCCTCCCCTACATCACAATTGGCTCAATACCGGTCGGTAAACCTGAAATTTACCAAATTTGGGGTTTACCGACCGGTAACGGGCCACCTACATATGGCCCTATATCTTTTAGGATTTTAGTTGCGGGTTCCTGGCAACTAGTACTTGCCTCTCTAATATCCTGCAATAACTTCCCCACTTTTGAGGAGTTTTTGTGTTCTCTAACACGAATTACAACATCATCGTTTGTAGTAGTCCTATGATAGCATGCATTAGAATATTATTTTATACATTTCCAATTTACATTTTCTGTCAATGCACTAATGTGGTTGTAGATGTAACCTATGTGTCTTAGTAACTGCTTTCCTTTCTGGGAAATTATATATTTGTGGGTCTCTCTGTCATTGTATCTTAAAATAGTGTAATAGTATAAATATATGCATAAACAAAAGTCCGTGGAGTAAGAATCCTACTTCTATTACTCTACCTCCCTCCTTTGTTAATTTTGTATAGTATAAATATATACACAATATTTTAAAGTTTATATATTTGTGATTTACATTAAAAATGATGTAACTATTATTTTTAATACTTACTCGTATTTTCATTTTAGTTGTTTCACACTGTTCTCTCTTTTCTGTTGAAATAAGCACCAGCTTCATTTAAAATTTGTATTTCTTGGTAATCTGTAGAAGCTGCAGTTGTTAGGTTTATTTTTAATCGCTATTTGGGAGTGTTAATATTTTGTAATATTTTATGTGTACCTACTTTTGTTGTAAGTTTTTGTTGGTTTGCATTGGATGTTTTTTTGAGCAGCTTATCACTTTTTGAAGTCGTGTTTTCTTTTCAGGAAGTACATGTAACGAGATAGAAGTTGGAGTGCGTTTTATATTTTCAAGTTTACTAGCAAGTAGGTAATAGTTTAATATAAGGTTGACTTACTTGGTTAGGTTGTTGTCAAGGTGTATATATTTTTTCTTTCAGAATCTGGTCAGAAAATCTGGCAGAGTTCCCTTGTCTTGCTAAATTTAATGTTTTTGAAGTATTTCGATGATAAATTACTGAGCCTTTTATATTGTTGATTTAATTGTTTGTCTGATTTTATTGGTTAATGTTGTTTATAGTTTAATTTTATTAATTAGTTTTGATATAGTTTGAACTTTTTACCAACTATGTTCTATGATAAACACTAATTTAGGTTTTATATATATATTTATGTGTATATTCAGTACCTGTTAAAAAAGTTTTTGGGAAAGTCCTTTTTCTACTTATTTATTATGATTTACCTTTCATTTAAAACAAAATTACATTTAATTTTTAAAGTCTTATTCTTAAACTGAAATGCATGCAGACATTGTACTGCGAAAATATTTTTTCTATGTTTATGCTCTTGGTAATTGTGTTTCTCTAGAGTAAATAGGGCTCAATGTTTCCAATGCTTTGACAAAGACCAATGTGGTCAAATCGGTTAAGCACAATAAAGAATTTGAATTTACCCTGGAGTGCGGGCATCTTTGCGAGTTCAGCGGCACACTCAGAATTCATCATGTATGACGAGTCCTATGTAGCCTTGGGTGAAGTTTGCGGAGTTGCACTACGCAGAACTAGGCGGAGTTCTGCAAGCGGTGGAGTACGATAGGAAAATGCTGTTCGCTGTGATTGCACAGTGCCGGATGCTTGTCCGCACTGTGCAAACATTGCAAACAGCATCTTGCACAGAGCAAGCAGTCCCTGCTTTCCTTTTCTGCCGCTCGAGTGGCAGCTTTCTCAACGCGAATGGGCAGTTTCTCAATGCGAGCAGTCATGAGCATTCATGGCCACTTGCAATGAGAAACCTGACCCCCCCACGTTGAGCAATCTCGCTATGAGGTTGATTTTCCAAGCTCGCTCTCGCCAACTTGATATTGATGATTGTGAATGAGGAAAAAACTCGCCGGGAGGTTTATTTTCCTTGCTAGTGCTCGGCAACTTGACGTTGACAAACGCAAGCGAGGAAAAAAATTCCCCTACACTATGTGAGACAGAGTTTTTCAGAAATCAGTAAGCTCCGCCTAACACAGAGTGCGGAAAACTCTGCAAACTCCGCGAGCGGAGCGGAGTTCACTGTCGAGGGTTAGTCTTGTGTAAGCATGGGCGTAAAATCTGTTCCGTTCGGCAAATTCACAATCCGCGAACTCCAGCGAATTTGCCGAAAATCCGTAAATTCGCACGCAGCGGATTTTGTTTCTTGGTGATACAATTTTGCGGCGAGCGGCGTTCACTTACCGTCATTCAGCGTTTGCAGAGTTGTTTTTCTCGATATTTTGCGAGTGCTGCGCCATTTTGGGTCTTGCTGCGGGATCCCGCGGGAGTTTGTCGACCGCGATTACGTCATCGCGCCTTGCCACCTTGCACAGCATGCATCGCGAGAGTTCGCAATTGCGAACACATAGGTGCGGCGGGCAGCAACAATCTCGCACTCGCGAAAAAACAGATTTTGCAATTCTGCACAAAAAATCCACCAGCAAACAGCATAAACCTTCAGAAAATGATGATTTTTTTCAGAATCACTCCTCAGGTTGACATTTGCCTGCACTTTTTTTAGCAAGGAGTCCATTTTGGAAGGACGTGCCCCACAGTCTCCAACTTCCTGTTCCTGTCCAGCAGGCTCCTCCCAGTGCTTTCTTCATGTGCTGGTCACTTTCATTTGGACCTTGACCTGGAAGGATTACTCTTTGTGGATGCTGCTGGATATTTGGATTTAAGGCCTTTTTGACTTTCTTTGGATCACTTTTGGATTAGAAATCAACTTTCACAAGTAAGTTTGTTTGGGGCATTACAGTTGCTGCAACTACAATTTTGGAACTTTTTCAGAACATTAAATAAAATATATTGTGGGTAGCCACAGTATCCAGTAGGACCAGGGTTAGTTATGGGTGCATGATACAACTGTTTTGTTGAATTTAAACATCATTGAGGCCATGGATGGGCTGGGATTGTGCTGAATTTTGTGTTTTTTGTCGATTTTTTTGGGGCTGCTGTTGTGACCTTTTGCCCAGGGGTAGTGAGTGGTGCATGGACTGAGTCTGCCTGTGGGGTCTCTTTAATGTAAACATCCTGGATGGCATTGGATTGTGGTGATTTTTGTGTGTTTTTCGTTTTTTTTGGGGTGTACTGTTGATGTGGACTGGCCATGTGGGTGGTGGTGGCCATCTTGAGTGCTAGTACAGGCAACATGTGCTTGGGGTGCACCCATTTTGCATAGCTTTCATCCATTTTGCCCAGGGGTAGTGAGTGGTGCATGGGCCTAGTCTTTCTGTGGGGTGTCTTCTTGAATGTAAACATCATTGAGGGCATGAGTGGGCTGGGATTGTGCTGAATTTTGTGGTTTTTGTCGATTTTTTGGGGGCTGCTGTTGTGGCCTTTTGCCCAGGGGTAGTGAGTGGTGCATGGACTGAGTCTGCCTGTGGGGTCTCTTTAATGTAAACATCCTGGATGGCATTGGATTGTGGTGATTTTTGTGTGTTTTTCGTTTTTTTTGGGGTGTACTGTTGATGTGGACTGGCCATGTGGGTGGTGGTGGCCATCTTGAGTGCTGGTACAGGCAACATGTGCTTGGGGTGCACCCATTTTGCATAGCTTTCATCCATTTTGCCCAGGGGTAGTGAGTGGTGCATGGGCCTAGTCTTTCTGTGGGGTGTCTTCTTTAATGTAAACATCATTGAGGGCATGAGTGGGCTGGGATTGTGCTGAATTTTGTGGTTTTTGTCGATTTTTTGGGGGCTGCTTTTGTGGCCTTTTGCCCAGGGGTAGTGAGTGGTGCATGGACTGAGTCTGCCTGTGGGGTCTCTTTAATGTAAACATCCTGGATGGCATTGGATTGTGGTGATTTGTGTGTGTTTTTCGTTTTTTTTGGGATGTACTGTTGATGTGAACTGGCCATGTGGGTGGTGGTGGCCATCTTGAGTGCTGGTACAGGCAACATGTGCTTGGGGTGCACCCATTTTGCATAACTTTCATCCATTATGCCCAGGGGTAGTGAGTGGTGCATGGGCCTAGTCTTTCTGTGGGGTGTCTTCTTGAATTTAAACATCATTGAGGGCATGGGTGGGCTGGGATTGTGCTGAATTTTGTGGTTTTTGTCGATTTGTTTGGGGCTGCTGTTGTGGCCTTTTGCCCAGGGGTTGTGAGTGGTGCATGGACTGAGTCTGCCTGAGGGGTCTCTTTAATGTAAACATCCTGGATGGCATTGGATTGTGGTGATTTTTGTGTGTTTTTCGTTTTTTTTGGGGTGTACTGTTGATGTGGACTGGCCATGTGGGTGGTGGTGGCCATCTTGAGTGCTGGTAAAAGCAACATGTGCTTGGGGTGCACCCATTTTGCATAGCTTTCATCCATTATGCCCAGGGGTAGTGAGTGGTGCATGGGCCTAGTCTTTCTGTGGGGTGTCTTCTTGAATTTAAACATCATTGAGGGCATGGGTGGGCTGGGATTGTGCTGAATATTGTGGTTTTTGTTGATTTTTTGGGGTGTATAACTGATGTTCCTCTGTCTTCCATTGCTTTTAGGTGCACAAGAGAACCACCAGTGCCAGGAAGAAGTCCTGCTGCGGTGTGTGCAGCACAATGTCACATGTGGCCACAGACAACTCTGCAACTTGTGCAACTGCGGCCTGCTGTTCTGAGTGACATCTGAAGAAGATGGCCCCAAAAAAAGTTCCCCGTAGCTCCTCTAGCAAGAAAGATGCCAGAAAGGAGCAGAAGAAGCAAGTTACCAAGCAAACTGGTGTGCCGCCCGCCACATTTTTTGAGAATAAAAAAAAAAGTACGCCTGCAGCAGCAGCGGGATCTGCTGGGGACCAAGCTGGGAACAGCACCCCCGCTCCAATGGGCTCAGTGCCACCACCCCCACGCCAACTTAAGTCCAAGCCCTTGAGTGCTGCAGAGGCAGCCAGTCTACTTGTTCAATCACCATCGACCAGTGATGTTGGCTCATCGTAAGAAAGTAGCAGCAATGTCCCTCAATCAACACAGGTTGTTGTAACTCATCTGACGAGTGTTGAACAACCACAGCCGCAACAACAACCACATGTGGAAGTACAAGCCCAAGTACATGTGGAAGGAGAGGCGGCGCAAGGAGAGGAGCAAGCAGAGGTGCATGGAGGGGCACAACAAGTGCCCCCAGTAGTTGTTCCTCCAGAAGTAGGGGCACATCTGGAAATCGACAATCAAGCCGAGGTATCATTCGAGGAAACCACTCCTCCTGATGATCATTCATTGTCTTCCACATCCCGAGCAAGGAAAAGATCAAGGGTGGTGGTGTCTACATCTTCTTCAAGCCCACCTCATTCTGATGATATGGATCTTACTTGGGAACCAGCACCACTGCCGTCTGAGAGTGAGGCTGAGGCACACCATGATCTGACAAAGGTAGCTAAGCGTAAAAGGAAGGTCGTCGAAACTCTCATAGTTATGGAGTGTGATGACGCTCAACAAGAAGTGGCGTATACTCCTGCTGCTGAAGACTCTCACGACGACGACGCAGTCATCACTAACGTCACTGAAGCCCCAGCGGGCATGCAGCAAACAGACACTTTGACCCTAGCCCGACAAGCTGCTGAGCGTGATGATGAAGTCGACGAGGAGGCAATGGGAACACCACAATCATTGAAGTTAACTAGTACACCACCACCTACCGCTTCCATATTTCTTCCTTGCCAGAAGGGACCTCCATCCACCTCGACCTCAATTAGTGGTGGGCAAAGTGCACAACGTAGTAAAGTTCAGCAATACACATCCTCCACTTCATCTGGCATTAGCAGCATGACCACCACCAGTATCGCCTCCTCCGGCCCCCACAGACATTTCAAGTCCGCAGTTTGGGACTTCTTTAGTGTTTGCACAAAAAAGGAAAACCGAGCCATTTGTAGCATTTGTAAGCTTGCAGTTAGTTAGTCGTGGTAAGCTTGGTACCAACTATGGGACTGGAGGCCAGAGAGGTCATCTTGAGAGACAGCACACTGTCCAATGGTTTTCGCACCTAAAGGAGATCAAGGAAGCCCGAAGTGCAAGTCGAGAAAACGTTTATGTTCCATCTGATGATGACGAGGAGGAAGAAGCGTCACACGCTTCACTTACACCCAGTACCCCTGTCAGCACACCCCCTGTGAGCCACACTAAGAGTGTGGGACAGAGTGACACACCAATGCGAAAAAGTTCATCAGCGAGCGTAACTGGGTCGAAGAAGTCATCATCATCATCCCGTAAAATGGTCCAGGGCAACATAAGAACCATGTTGTTTTCAGACGCGCCATATGAACGCAACCACCCAACGGCGCGTCTGTATAACACTAAGCTGGCTAACATCCTAGCGCTGGATCTTCTCCCTTTTTCTTTTGTAGAAGGGGTTGGTTTTCTAGAATTAGTGGCAGCGCTCTGCCCTAAATGGAAGGTTCCTAGCCGGTTCTATTTTGCCCGAGTTGCGGTTCCAGCACTACATGAAGATGTGCTGGAGGTGATTGGGGCAGCTGTGCAGAAGAGTGCTGTTCACACTATACATCTGACAACAGACATGTGGACCAGTGGCGCAGGCACTGATTACATGTGCATCACTGCACACTGGGTCTCTTTTTCAGGGGTTAAAGCAAAGCTAAACGCAGGTGTTGATACGGACAAAGTTTATAAAGCTGCTCGGAAACATGCAACACTAGCCATGTTTGGCTTGGAGAAACGTCATACAGCAGAAAACATTTTGCATGAGTTTAACACAAAGGTCTTTCACTGGCTGTCCCCAAAAAAACGCGAGATTGGTTATGTTTCCACGGATAATGGCGCCAATGTAGTTAAGGCCATGGATCTGGGTAACTATTTCAGAGTGCCGTGTTTGGCGCACTGTATAAACCTTGTTGTTAAAAAATTCTTGGATAAAGACAGTCCAGCATGCGAGTTAGTGGTCACCTGCCGAAAAATGTGCAACCATTTCAGCCATTCTTTTAAGGCCCGGAAGCATCTGAGGCACCTGCTACATGAACGTTGAATGCCAGTGAAAGCACTCATCCAGGAGGTGCCAACACGTTGGAACTCAACCTTCTACATGCTTGAGCGTCTGTATGAGCAGTTTACGGTACTTGATCAGTATTTCTTAACACTGGGTACAGGTCAGAAGGACCTGAGGCTAGATGCGGCGGAATGGGAGCTAGTTAAAAGCCTGACAGACATGCTTCGTCCTTTTGAGGTCTTCACGCGTGCGGTCAGCAGGGAGGACTGTAATTTGGAAAAAGCTATCCCATTGTTGCGCATGCTGGAGCACAAACTGAAGGCGGTGTCTTCTAAGTTTCAAAAAGATGAAGAAAAGCAAGAAGCTTTTGTTTTGGCGGAGAAATTATTAGAGCGCCTACTTGGCGATGAACGTCTTCAAAATATCCACTCAGAACAGCATTACATTTGTGCTACTATTCTGCATCCACGCTACAAAAAGGCGCCTGCAGGCAGTGCATTATTTCCTTTTGGTGATGAAGATGTTACAAAGTACAAACATATGCTAGCCTTGTCAGCCATGAGGTTTGAAAGAGAACGGCAGCAAATTCAAGGAAGAGGCAGTACATCAGCATCAGCAGGCCATACCCAGTCAAAAGACTCCACTTCTGCACCTGTGGCTGTGGCAGAAGTGACCTCTCAGCCATTAAAGACACCGGCAACCGGATCATCTGCACCAGACACAACAGAAATATCGGGTGATGATAGTGAAGAGGATTGGCTAGCTGAGATTGGGTTTGGTTCTCAAAAGGTCCAAGCAAAAAGTAAGCAAAGTGGAGGAAACGTGGAGAACCTTGAGTCGATGGTGCAGGACTATCTGAATGACTCAACAGAGGTCTATGTTAATGCTGACCCATTGGCGTATTGGCATGGGAAAAAAGAATTGTGGCCAGAGATCACCAACCTGGCTATACATTACTTGTCTGGCCCACTCGCAAGCGTGTCTTCTGAACGTGTTTTCAGTTCTGCTGGTGGCATTGTAACTTGCAAACGGACCCGCCTCTCGCCAAAAAATGTGGAGAGGTTAACAATGATCAAGATGAATGAGCACCTCATACCACCAGATTACAAAGTACCAGATTGCACGACGGAAGAAGACGAGGAGGACAGCAACTTAGATGAGGGAATTTCTTCTGTGTTAGGTGACACTGACCTACACCTGCCTGAATTCGCAGAGTATGAGGACGAACTCTTGTTCCCTGACACCGAGCCCTGAAAATGAGCCAATGAATCAAAAATGTTCTTTTTCGTACTTATTCACTTTTATTCCTGTGTTTCTGTCTTTCTTTGTTTTGCACAGTTAATATAATTAAAACTTTAATCACCTGTACTTTTGCTTTTTGGCTGTTTGGGGGTCTTCTAATTGTTTTCGCCTGGGTTGACGGCTCTGGGGCCATTGCTGGGAAGGTCTAATATCAGATAAAACTGGTTTGGACAACATCCATGAGGAAAAGGTTTTTGCATTTTCTGACTTTTCGCTCAATGTAGAGTTTTCGGGGGCCTGTTTGGGGGGCTTCCTGGTGTTTGTGGGTGGGTTTCGGGGTCTGGGAGCACTGCTGGGTATGGATAGTTTTGATAGCAAGAGGTTTGAAGGGAATCCATGGAGGCAGAGGGGAGTTAGGGCCTAGCTGCAGAGCGCGCACTGAGTGATTTTGGAAGTTTTCAGGAAAGTGACTAAGTCCCCATTTTTGTACTTTTGCTTTTTGGCTGTTTGGGGGTCTTCTACTTGTTTTCGCCTGGGTTGACGGCTCTGGGGCCATTGCTGGGGAGGTCTAATACCGGATAAAACTGGTTTGGACAACATCCATGCGGAAAAGCCTTTTGGCACTTTTTGTAACTTAGGGTTCGTTAGGGTTAGCCCTAGCAGCAGGATTGCATGTGTTTCGGAGTGTTCTTGATTTTTGCAACTGAGTTCTGGGGTCTTAGAGCACTCGTGGGAATGTGTAATTTTGGTTGCAAGTGATTTGAAGAAAATCCATGGTGGGAAAGGGGGGATCACTTACTCTGTGAGAGGCACTTAGTGTTGAAAACATTAAGCCATTTACATTTAAAGGAAGAAAATGACACAGACTTAAGTTTCAGGAAAACAAACTTACTGTTAATCCCCCACCCACCAGACTCAAAAGCAGTAAAAAACAGGTATGCTCAGATAAAATTTCAAAAAGTATATTTGTGTAGCCCTAACAAAATAATCTCCCGCAAGACCCTCCCTAACCCCAACGATTGTCCTTCAAAAGTCCCAAAAAGAACCCAACTCCCAAATCCCACCCCCCAAAAGTCTCTAAAAAAGGGGCAAGGGACACTACGGCAGGATGCTGTTCACTGTAGGGGCCAGGGCATCATACTCCTTGCGGAGGGTGGCATGGTCGGAGCGGAGGCCCTCCACCAAGTTCTTATAAGTTAAGACCTCCTGCTCCAGGTAGGACACTCTGAGCCATAAGCGGCGCTGGCTTGCCTTGCAACTCCTGTGGGGGGCAGCTGATGTCTTTGCTGCTCGGCGGTGGCGGTTTGCTTTGGTAGCCCGGCTCCGTACTGCTGGAGCACTGCGCTGGCTGGCAGCCCGTGTGGGCCCGGAGGAGGATGCAGCTGTCGCAGTAGATGTACTAGTAGACTGCGTTTCCTCCTCCTCCAGGGCCAGCAGCCGCCGATATTCTGCGACAGTGGCATCCAGCCTCCGTTGCCGGGCCATTCGAACCTGCTCCTTCCTTGATGGTTTTTTGGATTTGGAAGGAGCAACTATATAAAGAAAGAAAGACATAGGGCCCGATGTAGGTGGCCATTACCGGTCGGTAACAGCCGAATTCGGCCGTTACCGACCGGTAAATTGGGTCATTGAGATGTAGGGGGCTATATTTTACAGAATCTGTAAATTTACCGATTTGGTAAATTTACCGATTCTGTAAAATACCGAATCGGTAATTTTACCGATTCGGAAAATTCCTGATGTAGGTAGCACTGTTTCCAGTGCTACAGGCCTTTTAGATTCGGTATTTTACCACCCAATCCAATTGGGTGGTGAAATACCGAATCCAGGTGTGCATGCCCATCTGTGCATGCTCACCTGTGCCTTAGGGCATGTCTGTGTGCCACATGGCACACATGCCCGTCTTTGGGGTGCTAGAGGGTGTCAAAGTGACACCCCCTGCACCCTTGCAAAATCCGGTATTTACCGATTCAGTAAATACCGAATCGGTAATGCCCATTGATTCCTATGGGCTTCAATGCCGATTCGGTAAAAATACAATTACCTACATCTGCCCTCCTCTTTTTTACCACTTCTTAAATACCGATTCGGTATGAATCGGTATTTAAGAAGTGGTAAAAAAGATTTACCTACATCGGGCCCATAGTCTGTAACCAATGCTCTTAAGATTAACACAAAATGATTGAGCAGAAAGTTGTGTCACAGTACAACTAGCAACTTGAAAGCACAGTACATAACTATTGAGGCCAGTATCTATCTAACCTCCCACTTCTTCATCCTTGCTCTAACATTAGTGTGAGTTTAAGGAACAAATTCTACGAGCACTATGGACTTCCATTACAGTCGACTATGACAGTACACCAGTCTTATTCTTCTTCTTATCTCTTGTTTAGGAAAATTGGTATGTTATCTTCTGCAAGCCGGCATAATGCCAGCGCAGTGAACTTGCACCCGAGAAAAACAGACGCACACCATGATGAGTGAGACAGACTTGCGTTACTGTACCGGTACAGTACATGCAGGTGGTGAAGCTCATATTTTTCTATTACAGGTGGCACTGAGAATACTCTGTTAAAAAGGCTACTGCTTAATTAATTTAACTTTCACCCTACAGTGCAAATGAGTACTAGAGAAGGAAAAAGAAGAAACTAAATAATTTGATTATCTATCACTTCACATGGGATGTATTTGAATACATATGGGATGACTTTAGGTGCTTTGCTTTTTATTGAGTGAACAGTGATACACCCACACATGAATGACGTACTACTACTAAACTAAAATTATTAAGAGAGGTAGGGAGGGTCCACCGTAATAACCGGATATATGCTGTGCTTGCAGTTGCAATACAAACTACTGCTACTATTCATGGTATTATTTGGACAAAATTACAACTTATTTTCCTTACCTTTCCTACACTGGAACGGACGTGCAGGTGCGGTGTTACATGCTCTTCAAAGTAACACTTAGTTCATCCAGTGACCGTCTACTCTCTCTAGATACACATATGCTATCTAAGAGTCAGATAGTACCATGATACAGGCATCCATCCATTCAAAGTATATGCACACATACAGTTTCTGTTTCACCCACCAAGGCTGTTCTCCTTCCACCCATTCTTGCTTCATCATTCACCCAGCCATGCACCATACCATATTCTTTCCTTCCCAGCCACCTCGGGGACCAAGCAAACAAATATCATTCTTCTTTGCCAGTCATCATTAAATTTCTCGTCCTTCCACACTTACTTACACCCTTCTTTCGCTTTTCGTTCATCCCATCCATCAAGTTCATCTCAGATCCGATTGGCATTCTTCTCGCCAAAAACTTCACAGCTAAGTCGAAGTACATTTAGAGGAGGCTACTACCTGGTTGATTTATATTACACCCGTGCAGAAAGCACACTCTGCAATCTTCAATCTCAATAAGTAAGGAATATATAGCTTACCTCTGCCCGCCACCATCGTGTGAACCCTCACAGGCACATTGGTGTCGTCCGGCACTTGCACCGCCTCCTCCCCAGAAGTGTTGTCCTCCTCATCATCCAGCACCACCACCTCCGCGCCGGCCCCACCACCAGATGTTCCACCTACAAAGTACATTAAAGATTGTTAGAATACACCACTCACTACTATATAATATTTGGTCTAGGAATAAAGAAATGTGAAAAACACAGAAAACAATGTAATAATTTGTGACTGTCTAATCTAAAATAAAAATTTTCCTTTTTCCAGGGAAGGCTCAGTGCATAGAGCTATTGCTGACTAGAATGGGAGTCCAATGGAATTGCCAAATGTGCAATCTTAGTTAGCTACATAGACAGACTAATAAGAAAAATCTAGTAATACCACAGGGAGTCATAGTTGAGGCAGGATACGAATTTAGATACAGTCTACAAGAAGATCAAAGACGATTTAGAAAAAATCTAATGAGGAACGCTAGGAAAATATAGAAAAAATAGGTACTCTATATTAAAATGAAAACTTACTGGGGCCAGCAAAGGAGCCCTCGCCTGGCCGATCCTGGCCTTCTACAGCAGCAGCAGCAACCACCTCCTCCTCTGTCCTCTTGCCCCTGGGGGTAGCTGATGTACAACATGAAAGAAAGAAAGACACGAAAACATGGATGATTGTTGTCAACCAAATCAAACATTTCAAAAGAACAATAACAAAATATTTTGGCGAAATAGCAAATAGACAACTATTCCACGGGATATATTGACCGATCCCATGTGGTCTACTACGTTATTAGTATTGCTTGATTTGCGGACCGTCGACTTGGAAAGTTCTTATGTAACTCACTAAACAAACTACTAAAAAGGTTCGCCTAGGACTGGCAGGCAGCAGTCCGCAGCACGCAAAGTGACAAACAAAGTCCATCGTGATTGCAGATCAGCGACAACACTAAAATGTTTCCTACTACATTAACCAGTCATTAAAATACTCAAACTATCAATCCTCCACCACTATTGGTGATTCATGTCGCAGCTGGCTTCCTAAGATTGGCAATCTGGTATGAGAAAAGCTGGAGAACCAAAAAGAATTTGGTCCCTCTTATCGTGCACTGGTCCCGGTTCTTGGATTGAAGGGTACTCGCACAGTGATACTGTCACCTTTGCCTGCTCGCAAGGGCAATCTATACATTTCAATTGACAATGCCAATTTACACTATCTGGGCGATTCTGAATAGCGTGACTCCAAGTGTTACCTGCAATGCTCTTCCTTTGACTCTGGTGACATCTGCATCTTCCACTACTTCCTGTGTCGTTGATGGTGAGATGGAAAGTCCAGCTAGTCTTTTGCTAGCTGTGCCTCTCTCCACTGTGCTTTCCAACGTAGATGGTGAGTATACTTATCATGTTGATGAGTTCCAAAATGAGGTACATGACAGTCCCTTACAACATGATGCTGATGCTGCGCTACCACCGTTGTTGAGCGTAGGGCAAGCAAATATATTGGGGACGGTACAAGCTTCTCATTTGACTCTTCTTCGTCTTCTTCTGTGGCATCTCCACCATTAAAGACAAGTATTTTTTTCTCTTGGTTTAAAAAACGTACCTGGTCCCTCCCTGGACCTATATCTGGTTGGTGCTTATCCTGTTTTTCCTTTTCATGTCGATTGGATTTCTGACAGTGTTCTTGTTGCTCATCAATGGTCATTATTTGCCAGAACACACTACTGTAAAGTTGGTCAATGGTATTCTGGCTCCCTACACATCGTACTATATTATGAAACAACACTTGTGAACATTTTGGCTTTCCCAATTGCAGACGGCATGGTTTGGAATAGAGTGGCATTCGTGATTCAAGGCCCAACGGAGGTCCTCAAGATACCATACAAGTTTTGCATCTCCTTAGGAGATGTGGTAACACAGGACATACATTCTAATGATTGGGATGCACAAGCAGTACATTCATTGTTTTCTGATTTGAAATATTATGCTGCTTTTGAGGCTGAGGATTTGAATTTAAATACTGCCAATTATGCTGATTTATTCTGTTATCAACATTATGGCCACCATTTCTTTCACAAAACAAACACGTTAAGACCCACTTTTATTTACACGCAGTGGGAGCATTGCCCAACTCCATTACAGGGTAATTCAAAAACACTTACAAATAAGTTCACTTATTTCACTGATCCGGAAGTCCTATTTCTTTAAATTGAAATTGCAGTCACAATCTAAATTTATTTTGACACATACAAAGATAAATTATTTTCAAACAGTTTTAGAACTGACTTGGCCTTACAGGGTTATGATCACTGGAAAAATACCATTGATTTAAAATCGATTTGGGGCACAAAGACTTGGCAGGTGCAAAGAAGAGAGGCTTTCCATCGTGCATGTCTAATACCAACATAAATATGTTTTTTAAATGACACAGTGCACCAAACAACTTGTTTTGGCCTGGCTACTGCGAAAAATTTTAATACTCCTTCTATTCCGTCATTGGCTGAATATGTTAATTGGCACCAATACACAAATTATACAATAGATGACCTACAAGCTCTGTTTCAAAATGACAGTTTCAATATCTCTGATGTTGACCCTCCGGGGTGGTTGGTGTGGCAAACAAATTCTAATGCTTGTCAGCCGCATTTTTATAATGTGACTACAGGTTTCTCACAAACTAAACCTGACCCCCGGAACCCCCATTCACACACGGTCACTACATATTCAGTGGGAAATTGTGGTTAGAACATTTCATTCTGTCATCTGTGAAACAACATCTGTCACTCTTGACAAGCGACATACATTTTTCAGATTTTCTCTTGGGTCCTAAATCTCCCAGAGCAAAAAGATTTATCTATACAACAAACTGCATAACTTCAGAAGGGTAGAGGATGCAGCTGAATTTCTTAAGTCGCCAGAGAAAGGGTGGGGATAGGGTTTTGCTCTAGAGATAACAGGTATTTAATAATAAGTTAGAGGGTATCACCAAACTAGCCTTGTCAGTGTTTTTGTCATTGTCCCGTTCTTTTCCTGTTCTTCTCTTAGACTGTTATGGCACAATAATGGAATGATTATTATTGGTTTATTCCCTTTTTCCTTTTCTATTAATATTCTATTAATTTTGCTCCTTAAGTAAGGGGGCCTCCTTAGGCTTAGGCCATCATGAAGCAAGAGTAGGGTGGGAGGGAGGGAGGGGAATCACAGTTTAGCTTTAGTACACAGGTGAGGGAGCGGTGGGAAAAAAAAGATTAAAAAAGTAGTCCTCATTGGAAAAGATACAATCAAGCCTCTAATAAAAAGTAAATGTCTTCAAGGAAGATACGATGACAGACAGCCAGAAAAAAGCAGATAGAATTTCTCTCATGGAATACTAATGGGCTCAGAATGAAATACAGAAGGCAGAAGCTGCTGCAATATTTGAAAGATGCCCAGGCCCAGATCATAATTTTACAGATGAAAGAGGTCCTCAAATCAAGGAATTGGATACAAAAAGCAGATTATCATCAGAGGGTAGTGATTGTAGTGAAAATGAACCCTCAGATAGAGATAGGGCAGGTAGGGGAAGATAGCCAAGGTCAGATGCTATGATCAGGCATATACAGTGGCTGGCTATTATGACCCGAATTTAGATGACCCTATTCCATTTGGTAACCTACTTACAGAACTTTTGGACTTCCCTGATCCCGTCATCTTGGCAGATGATTTTAATATGGTCTTAGATAGTAATCTGGATTGCTCAACCAAAAGTAGGGCACTAATAAACAATAATACACGATCCCTGATTAAAAACTCAATGAAAGATTGAGGCTGGTGTGATATCTGGAGAAAGAGAAAGGGACCCCTTAAGAGCTATAATTTCAACAATAAAAAATATGGACATGAATCTAGAATTGATCTATTCCTAATTAGTCATAATATAAAAGAACAAGTTGGAAGTGTGAGTCATTTGGGATCGCACATGTCAGATCACTCAGCCATTACTCTGTCTCTAATACCAACAAAGAATGCTGTACAGAAGCAATGGTTAATGGATCGTACTATATTATTTGATGATGATATAGTAAGAAAACTAAGCAAACCCAAGAGATTTTTTAGCAAAATCTGGATACAGCAGCAATCGGCATAGTGTGGGATGCTTATAAAGCCTTTTTAAGGGGGAAAATAATATCCATTCACTCTTATAAGAATAAACAAAGGAGGGAAGAGATAGCTAGTATAGAGAAAATGATTAGGCTTTTAGAACAGCAGTTATCAGATAAGGAGATTGCACAAGTACCTCTTCAAGTTACTATTCAGACTCTAAAAAACGACCTTGCAGGTGTCTTGGAAGGTACATTACGAGAAAGGTGGCAAGCAAGTAAACTGGCCCATTTTAACTATGGAGAAGGATGTGGCAAACTGCTTGCGTGGAAGACAAAAAAAGATCAGGTAAAATCCTTCATAAAAGAGTTAAAGCAAAGGGTTCAGGGAATTTATTTAATACAAGAGAGGGTATTGAGGAGGCTTTTCTCAACCATTTTGGAGAAGTATATATGGAGGATTTAACTACTAGAGAGGGAGATGTGGAAGAATGGTTGGGTCAAGATACTCCAAGGAAGATTCCCCATGACCAAAGGGTAGCTATCAATAGCTCAATAACAGTGGAGGAAATAAGGAAGTCTATAAGAGCAGGAAAATCAAATAAAGCAGCTGGCCCTGATGGTCTCCCTATCGAGATTCATAAAACGTTAGAGAACTGTTTAGCACCCATAATGGTCAAACTATTATCAACCATCTTTTAAAAAGGTAGTGAGATTCCACCGGCCTGGGATGAGGCCATAGTGATGCTGAGATTAAAACCACCAAATTCCTGTGACTCCTATAGGCCTGTCTCGCTACTCAATTCAGATTATAAAATCTTCTTGAAAATGTTGGTGGATAGGCTTAGTGGGGTGGTAGGGCACCTACTGCATAAAGGCCAGAAAGATTTTGTGCAAGGTAGGGGAATTAGTGACCTTACATATAGCTTAATTGGGGCCATAAATATAGCCACCACATATAAATTACTGCTGTCAGTGATAACAGTTGACACGACTAAAGCCTTTGATAGGGTGAATTGGTCCTATTTGCAGAAGATTTTAAAATTACCTAATCTTGGAGATAATTTCTGCAGTGCGATAGATTTATGATATAGAAACCCAATAGCTAGATTCGTAGTGAATGGGAACTTGTCAAAATCTTTCAACATTTTTAGGGGAGCTAGGCAAGGGCGCCCTTTATCTCCCCTCTTATTCGATCTATATATCGAGCCCTTAGCAGAAAAGATAAGGAACCATGAGAGTATTTCCTCTTTTAAGTTTCGAGCGTGGGAGAAAAAAGCGGGGTTATATGCTGATTATTTGGTGGTTTACTCCTCAGAAGATGATTCCACCCTTCGAGTGATCTAAGAGTTAGCATCTCAGTTTGGGGCCATCTCAGGATATGAGATAAATGCAAATAAAACTGTGCTAATGACCTGGAATATCTATTCACAGCTGGGGTGTATTCAGGAGGAGATAAGAAATGTGGGCATTAAGATAGTATCAAAGGCAGAACTAATTCCGTAAGTCAACTTTCATGAGATAATTAAAGAAGTAGGAAAATGGTTGTTAAGCTGAGCCCATCTTCCATTGAAACTATATGGGAGAATAAACCTGATTAAAATGTCCATTCTCTTCAAATATTCCTTCTTGTCTCATAATATTCTGTTGGTGTTTAAAAAATATTGGATTAATAAGGCGCAATGTAAAATCACTAGTTGTATTTGGTCATCAAAAGGGGTTCGTATTTCAAGGAAGAATTTGAGGAGGGAATATGATAAAGGGGGGTTATGATTGCCAGATTTGTCATATTATGTAAGGGTATTTCTCTTAAAATCAGGGAAAATGCTCTTTAGTTTTCTGGATGTTTCAGATTTTAGGAATATGTTTAGAGCAATGCTGCAAGATGTGGAAAGGGCGAATATAGTTTCATTCATGAATATGGTGACCCATGCTTCTTCAAAATAATGAGACTTAAAATCTTGCAGTCCTTTGCGGAGACATTGTACAAAATCAGGAAAGAACTCAAATTGAACTATTACAGTGGAATGGCTCCTATTGGGAACTCACAAGAGTGGTCCAAAGATAGTTTGGCTCTTCCTTTGAAAAAGTTTGATATAATAGGCTGGGGTCATCTGATAGTGGATAGAACACTGATCTCATGGGAGAAGTGCCAAGAAATGACCAACAATCAGCTTTCAAGATTGAAATACTTTCAAATATAAAGCTGGCTCCATTCTGTCAGGGATGGTGTTGGATTGTCTAATGAGCAGGAATCAAGGATGCTGACGAATATCTCCCAGAAAAAAAGAGGTGGTGAGCTGGTACTGGCTTTTATTGGAATTGGCAGACGGAGATTTCAATTTACCATGGATACTCTGGGAGAAGATCTTGCCGGGAGAGCAGTATGAAGCTTTATTGCAAGTGTCTTGTAACTTTTTATACTCCACAGTCCATCCTGCAAATTTAAGGCAGAACCACCTTTTCTGTCTCCACAGACTTTACTGGTCTCTGTATAAACTGGCTAAAATGGAGAAAGGCCCCACTGCGAGATGCCCAAAGTGTGGTAAGGTAAGAAAAGACGACATTCACATGTTTCTAGAGTGTCCTGTTCTTCAGGAGTTCTGGGAGGATGTGAGTACTACAATATTTTCTATACTTGGAGAGCCACTCCAAGTGAGAAAAATCCTTGTTTTTTGTGGGATGATGTAGCACGGCAAAGCTATGACAAATAATAAAAAAATGACTTTTTACTTCATACTCTTGGCCCGCAGAGAAATCTGCAAAAACTGGGTTAAATCTACTCCCTCAACAAAAATAGAATGGTTAATTTCAATAAAATACACCGATCAGTTGGATAGGTCAGCTAAGAAAAAGCTAAATGATTTTTGTCTTCCTTATGAGAACTGGGTGAAACAATATATTTATATATAGTCCAATGATTAGGCCTCTATACTATATTGCTTTTTTACTCCTTTGGAGACTTTGCAGTAGTCAGCTGAAAAGAAGTTTCCTATGGTTGGAAGTTAATAAGCATGGTATAGAGTGACCTATCCTCGATCTGGAAAATAGATCTCTGCTTGACGCTAATCAAAGGGAGGCCCTGGAGTAAGATACACCATTGATTGGTAATCGAGGCTAATGAGTACACAAACAAAAACGTACAATGAATTATGGAATCTTTGTCAAGTTGAAGCAGCAACCCATCTGAGCCAAATTGACCAAGCTCATTTTGAAAAAGTTCTTGCAGTAGTAGATAATATCATCAATACACTGTCTTCCCACATTTATACTTTAAATAATGCCATTTCGTCTGTTATTGATATTGTTCAAAATGATGTTTCTGTGTTATATCCTGGTCAAAATCAATTACGCTCTATAATGCAATTTGCATGAACTTTACAGACACTCAAAATGTGAAAAGTACCATGGGATTATTTAAACACTTCTGCTTTGTTTTTACCTTTTAATCTAACTGAGAAACAGAGTTTCATGTTCATGAAAGATGCTACATACACACTGTTATTTTATTTATTTATAAAGTTATATATAGCACGAACAAGATCCCAAAGGATATTAGATAGCTTTACTATATGATGGGAGGAAGAATATAAATGCAATATCAACATCCGGTAGAGAGAGAGAGAGAGAGTAAAAAAAAGATTGTAACGGTCGCAGAGTGTGGGACAATTGCGCTCATGATGGAAATATAATAAGCAGGTGAACATGGGCAACAAGGGGGGTCCCAGTGTGCGTTGAAGAAGGGCCGTTAGAAATGGAGGTATCATGATAGTGGGAACAATGACAACGAGCAAGTGAGCCTATCCCTTTAGGGTAGGAATTTGTTCATAAGGAATAATTTAGCTTCCTATTTGAAAGCCTACTTTAAAGAGATTCTGCGTACTTCCGGTGGAAGAGAATTCCATATCTTTGCTGCAGCACCGGAGAAAGCTCGGTGCCAAGTTATTTTTTTGTTAAGGATGAGTGGTTTCAAGAGGAAGGTAGTGGTACATCTTGAGGCACTTAAACCACACGATAGTTCAAGTTTTTGCGCAAGGTACCTGGAAGTATTGAAGTGAAGGGCTTTGTGCACCAGAACGGAAATCTTCAACTGAATTCGTGCTTCGTAGGGCACTAATTGAGAGATTTTAGGAATGGGGATATATGTTCATATCATTTAGTGCCTGTGACAAGTCTAGCCGCCACGTTCAGTGATGACCTTAGTGGAGCCAGGGCGTATTTGGGAAGCCCAAAGAGGGCAGCACTACCATAGTCTAGCCTCTGCAAGACAAGTGCTTGGACCACCTTCTTGAAATCATTAAGTGGAAGGAATGGTTTGATATTTCTGAGTGACCTCAACAAATGGTTTGATCCCTTACATACATTGCTGATATGATTTTTCATATTCAGCTGCTTGTCCATGGTGACTCCAAGAGATTTGGCTGAGTCTATGATGAGAGGAGTGCAATTGAAAGCAGTGAGGTGACTCAGCCATAGGTCTAGCTTGGGGATGTGGTTCAGAGGGGAGATGAGCAGGAATTCTGTTTTGGAAGTGTTAAGCAGGAGATGGTTCTCCGGTAACCAGTTTTGAGTAGACGTTAGGGTAGTGTTGAGGGAGATGATGTTTGCCAGGGATGAGATTTTCAAATAGAGTTGCGTGTAGTCCGCATACATGTGGAAGAGAATGTTCTTGGAGTTTATTGAGTTAGCGAGAGGTTCCAGGAAAAGGTTGAAGAGGATAAGAGATAGAGCAGACCCCCATGAGTACAGGCGAGGGCTGGGAAAGAAAGTGGTTTGCCTTGACTCTTTATGATCTGTGATGTAGGAAAGACGGGAACCATTGTCACACCTGATCAGCAAAACCCATTATGTTTTGCAGGATGGACAGGAGGTTGTCATGATTAACCATGTTGAATGCGAAGGAAAGGTCAAGGAGAATCAGGAGGCAGGATTCGTTTTTGTCAAGCATTTTTAAAATGTCATCCATAACATGGGTGAGAGCCGATGTGGTGCTGTGCCCCTTCCTAAAACCAGATTGATGCTGGTCTAGGAGTTGTTAATTCTCTATGTGAGCACAAAGTTGAGATTGAATACCTTTTTCTGGAAGTTTCGCTAGGATGGGGATGTTGAAAATGGAGCGGAAATTATTGAGATCAGATTTGTCAGTGTTACTTTTTTTTTTTTTAGAATAGGTGATAATTGAGCTGCTTTTAGGCACTTGGGGATCGTGCCTTGTGAAAGAGAAGCATTTACTATCCTTGTCGAGGTGGGGACGAGTGCATTCTTGATTTCTTTGAAGATAGCCGGAGGCAACGGGCTACTGAAGTGGTTGGAAGGGTTGATATTCTGAAGAATCTTGTGTATGTCATTTTTACTAAATGGGGTAAAGGTGGCCCATAACGCATTGTTCTTGATGTTCTTGGTGGTCGATTTGCCCTTTTCAAAGGGGTCAAGCGGGGAGGGGGTTCTTGAGAAAGGCAATAGAGCCTTCTTAGAGGCGAGGTGAGCATAGATGAGTCTTGATTTCTTCGAGAAGAAAGAGACAAGTTTGTTGCATGAGGGTGCACTGCCACCAGGTTCAGAGTGGTTTGGACCAACGACTGATTGCTGTTTGACCAATTCGAACAGTTTCTTGGGGCAGTTTGCTGCTTGATCCAGTTGGTGCCTGAAGTAGTCAGCCTTGGCACTCTTGATTTGTTTGTTGTAGAGGCTCCTGACATCTCTAAGGTGTTTTAGTTGGTCCGAGGAGGGATTGGATCACCAGGAACGTTCAGCCGCCCTAAGGTTGCGTCGTTCTGTGTTTAAGTTGTCATTATACCATGGTTTGCATATTTATGTTGAGCATTTTTATGTTGAAGTGGAGCAAAGTCATCCATGATGTTGGTGACTGTTGAATTGTATGCGTCGGTGAGGGATTGCACCCCGACCAAGTCAGCTTGGGTGGAGAGGGCAGATTTACATTGGGTAGCTAGATCATAAGAGTTTATTGATCTGAGGTCTCTTTTCCATATCTCTGCTTTCAATGGTTGAGCCTTTCTCATGAACACCTCCCTGTTAATGTAAAAGTGGATGCTATGGTGGTCGGACCAATCCGATGGGGTAATGGAATCTCGGGTGATGGTCTGCCCTTTAGAGATGATGAGGTCTAGAGTTTCTCCTTTGCTATGAGTTGGTTGGTCGCAGTGCTGCGACAGATCTTGATCATTTAAGAATGATTTTAAGCAAGAAACAGCGGAGTTGTTGGGGTTAGACCAATGAAGGTTGAAATCACCAAGGAAGATATGGGCCACTGCTGAGTCGACATTGCTAGTGATGATTTCCAATAGTTGCTCAATGAAGGGGCGATTGTTACCCGGTGGGTGGTAAAAGGTGTGAAGTTTTCAAACCGGTAGGTTTTTACTTGAGATGCTGTGACACAGATATTCACTGGAGGATGGCGCAGAGGACTCAAAGTGAGACTTTGAGAGTGTTTTCCTGTAAGTACAGGCTTGGCCACCATCCAAGTTCAAAGATCTGTCTAGTCTAATTATCTCATGAGTGGGAGGTACTAGGAGGTCTAAAATAGGAGTGGAAGCAGGATTTAACCAAGTTTTAGTGAGGATGATAATGTCTAAATCATTGTGTTGGATGAGGTCGAAGATATTGGTGGTGTGTTTACTGGCTGATCTGCAATTAGATAGTACACATTTAAGTCATAGTGGATTGGAGGAAGGAGTCTGGGTGATGTTCACACGGGTGAGGTTGTTGGAATTTCTGCATCTAGGATTGGGAGGAGATTCTCTTTTCGGGTTAGAAAGGATGGAATGTATTTGTCTCTGCTGGATTATGTTAGATTTGGACCAAGATGAACAAGAGTTGTGACTGTCCAGGAGATCAGTGGACGCTGGGTGTGTCTCACATCCTCTGAGACTGGCGGAGGCATTGGGTAGGGGAATGTATTTCGAGAAGGAAGGGGCTAGAGGTGGATCCATGTGGTTGCTATCCCTGGTGGAGACTCTGGGCCAATTCAAAGAGGTGAGGAGAGAGCTGATCACAGGGAAAAATAATTTGAGAGGGCTTTCAGGTCATGTATCTCAGAAGTGAGAAGGTGCAACTGTCGAGATATCTTATGAAGGCGCACAGCCAAGTCTGAGTGTTTGTCTAGGGGTGGAGGGTGTGAGGTAAAAACAAGCAGTGAAGGGGAGCATCTGGGTAAGCTAGTTGAGGCCTGTGGGGAGGATCGCTGTCCAGATTCTAGCATAGCATGTGGCAAAGTTATAGGGATGGGGGAAGGGGCATCGTCTAATATTCAAGGAGACTGCAGGTCTTGAGGGAACCTCACAGCTCGAGAGAAACCCTGTGACGGTCTGACAGATGGAGAGGAGATTGAGCCCATAGATCCGCCAACCACCTCAGAGGGAGTTCTAGTGGGTTGACATAATTCCACCAGGGGCAGGGTGGCTCTCGGAACAGCTAAAGGAGATGTGGGGTTAAGGGAGAGTGGGGAACTCACAACTGTTAAGGGGGGAGTAATGGTTAAGCCCAGCGGAGAAGTAGTGGTTGAGTAGGGGGTCAGTGGAGTTGCCATATACCGCTTTTCTAAGGGTTGGGTACAAATATGCCATCTTTGCTAGGTTGATATTAGAGGCTTGGATTAGGATGATACAAATATTGCAGGGGGTGATAGAGGTGGAGGCAATGAGGGTGGATGAGGTAAACGTTGTTAGTTTGAGGCCTTGTGTTTTTTTTTATATCCTGCTATTTATAGCAAGAAGTAGAGTACAGCACATTGAAAAATTGGAACACTTGCCATTTTCTGTAGCGGAAACCGATTTAGCTGTATGGTTGATTCATGGCATGTTCTCTCTGCCTTTTTCATTGTTTCAATTTAAATCTTGCATGAAACATTTCCCGATTGGTGACTTTGAACCCTTGGGTAGTGCTTTCTTACATGAATGATGGTCCCTTCCATTTACTAACAGATGTCAGTGGGAGTTTACTGAAGTTTTCCTAACAGGGGAGGACTGTGATTCCACAGTAGGACACTACCTAGTTTGCGAACAAGTTAAATTGCACAGAATTTGTAATGTGTCCGCACCCAATCCTGCTTGTTTTTTTAAAGGAACACAAGTTCTGGCAGTAATTCCCACTCTTACAGTACTTTCTAACAGCAGTTACCTTATTTTGAACAACAACGACTGTTGCGGCTTGCGGGAAGGCATCCTGTATATAGTAATGGTTTTCCACAGTGCAACTTGTTGTAGCAATGTGCTTTTTCCACCCCCACATGAGGCTGTAGATAGTTCAAGTTGGCCTTCTATTCCAACTTTGAAAAGAGATTTCAATAAATTAGGCAGGCTCAAAGCGCTATCGTTGCAACAAGAGTTGGCTCTCACTTCGGCTTGTGAAACCTTCGAATTGCAGGTGGCTAGAACATCTAGTGATAATCATTCACTGCTTAACACAAATCTCCCACTCCATTTTGGAGAACTGATACATAGAATATTCAATGAGTCTGATACTGAAGGCCTTTCTGACTTGTGGGATCCGGCCTTGTGACTTCTTTTCAGACAATTTTTGGGGTAATACCCACCTTTATACATTCTAATTTTTCCAGTGCCTTTGGAGTCTTTCCCTTACTGGCTCTGGTGGCTGGCGTGCTTGTACTTCTGCTCCTGTTACTCAATGGCTGCCCATGTTGTGGTACGGCACAGACCCGGCCTATTGCAACTGTACCATGACCAAGTGAAGCAGTTTTTTGGATGCTTGCCATTAGCGACGCTCAATGTGAGTTATGAGCTAACTTTTTGCTTTGCCTATTTCACTTGCATGCAACATGTGTTTACTGCCAGCGATGCCCTTTTTTGGGCTATGGATTCATGCCTTTCCAATACGTCATGGACTGACTTGGATTATGATCTGTTAATGGGTCTCTTAGTGGCCCATGACCTGGCCTGTTCACGGGATGACTGCATGGCGCATTCGGTTGCACTTGGAGTGCTGGCTGAATGGAATATCTGTGCAGCTGCACAACACCTGTTGCAAAGGAGTTTCATCGAATATAATGCAAGTTGCCCGGGTATGCTCTTGGGCACTGATTATGAAGAACAAGTGTTTTTCTTCGAGCTATTTAATTGGATGGCATCCCTTCTTGCTACAAACAATAGGGATGACCTTTTGGAACAAATTGCATTCTTGGATTGATGTACTTTGATGGATTTCAAAACTCCAAATGAATCCTGTTCTCAATAAATAATAATTATTATTTATTTTTCCCCAAAAATTATTTACAGCGCTTCTTGACTCTGCTTACAAATGAACTCTGTTTTGGATCCTTTTATCTATATGCTATATCTGGCCAGGGGGAGGGTGTAGTATGGCTGTTAGGGTCATTGTGGACATTGCTAAGTTAGCATGAGCTCTGCTGCCATGATGCTGCTTTTGCGCATATTACTACATGACTTTATTTTGCAAGACTCTGTGTTATAATGAAGAATGAAGCGATGACACGTCGTGTAGAATAGGATCACAGCTTTATTAGATGTTAGTCAGATCCATTGTAAAGCCCCACCAGGAGCAGGCTCTCCTCAGCTCAGCCCTTCCACACTAACTGACATACTCTTCCAAACCAAACATTATCAACATTCCATTTGACATCATCAGTGGTTGAGCAGCAGGGAGAGAACTTCTGCAGGGAGGATGTATTAAGTAAAGGTACATTATAACACATCCCCCTTTCATAATGATAGAAAACAAATAACACATGTGAAGATGATAAAATACATGTTCCTACAAAAGAGGATGTAATAATAAGAAAAATTACATATCATCCCCATGCTAAAAATTATCACAACAACAAATGTATGAAAGTTGGTAAACATACATATGAGGACAAAGGAAGATGGATGAGAACTCAAATACTACACCCATCTCCCTTTCATAAAGATCACAAACAAAAAGAAAGCATGTTAATTAAAACATACTTCAAAACCAGTGTAAACTATCCACAAAACTCAAAATCAGTGGAAACTATCCACAAAACTCATGTCCCAAACTATGGGCACAATCATGAGTAGCCAAGTGCACCACAAACTAAGGTACACAACAGTGGCAGAAGAGGGATCTACAACCCCCAACTGTACAAACCAAAGTAAAAAAAAACATGTCTACCCATAAGAAATGGAAAGACACAGTCCAAACTAAGACAGGGTAAGACAGGGTAATAAAAACCCAAAAACACTCATAAAACCAATGTTATAATGAAGAATGAAGCGATGACAAGTCGTGTAGAATAGGATCACAGCTTTATTAGATGTTAGTCAGATCCATTGTAAAGCCCCACCAGGAGCAGGCTCTCCTCAGCTCAGCCCTTCCACACTAACTGACATACTCTTCCAAACCAAACATTATCAACATTCCATTTGACATCATCAGTGGTTGAGCAGCAGGGAGAGAACTTCTGCAGGGAGGATGTATTAAGTAAAGGTACATTATAACACTCTGTTTGTGCCTTTCACATGAAAACTGTCTGCTTTCTGCATTCTATGCCTGTTCCTGGAGTTTAGTCTGAACAAGCTGTGCCAGATCGATAAACAATGCCCCATGTTATTCTGTTCTGGTCAGTCCCTAGCACTTAGACAACACATGCTGCACAGTTGCAGTCTGTTGGAGACCCATGCATCGATATTATGGGATTGCATGTTGGTTTGATACACACTTGGAGAGGGACCTTTCCTGGGAGAAGAGCTCTGCAGTTCCTACTACCATGTAGGCACTGAGGTATGGGGTCTGCTGACAAAAGCCCAGAGGTCTTCCTTTATATAATAAAATGTCTTCTAGTCAAGGGGAGGGTGGTTAGGCCATTAGCAGGCACATGCATCAAACCAAAACAAATCGCAAAATTTGTGAATCGCTAAAATAACCCAATTGCAATAGCAAACTTCCCTGCAGCAATGCATTTACAACAATATAGCGAAAGCACGTTTTCGCTAAAATAAGGAATTGCAACAGAATCTGAGAACTTTTTGTGATTCTGTAATTGCGTCTTCCAATTTGCGAATCGCAAATAAAGAATCGCAATTCCATGCATGAAAAATCGCAAATTGCGATTTTGATGAAAATCCCATTTCAGCAAGTGCAAAATAAGAAGGATCACAACCAGGTGGTAATCATGAATGTAAATTATATCTAGCTGAAATTCAACAGAAACTTACCTAAACACACCCAGAATGAGCCTGTACGTTTCACAATGGCGAGTAGGATGAGGCTCCAGGCTGCAGCACAGAGAAAGAGGAGAATACAGGAGCACATCTTCAGAGTCCGCATTACATTGCTAGACAGATAGAAGACGAGATATATGACAAGTATAGGCTCAATGCTGCAATGATCATTGATTTAATCAATTAATTGGATCCCATTCTCTAGTGTCAGACACATAGGACCATTGCAATACCAACAGATGTGCAGGTCCTATGCTGCCTGCACCTACTGGCATTAGGCAGTTTTCAGGGGGTCATAGCAGTAGCTGGAGGTGTGTCTCAAAGTACACTTTCATGTTTCTTTAAAGCATTCACGAATGCCATGATGTCCCGGATCAATTACCACATTAGCTTCCCCACAACCGCACATGACCTGACCAAGACCACATAGGACTTTTATCAGATAGCCCGCTTCCCACAAGTCTTAGGTTGCATTGATTGCACCCATGTAGTAATATGTCCCCCTGCAGGTAACTAATACATATATAGGATTAAGAAATGTTATCATTCCCTAAACACACAGGTAATATGCAATGCAAAAAACATAATAACTGACATTGTGGCTCAATACCCAGGAAGCGCTCATGATTCCTATATAGTCCACCAGAGTGGCATACACACTCGTCTTGTCAGGGGTGAATTTGGAGAGGGACATCTGCTTGGTAAACATGTGTTAATAATTCTCACAGACATTGTACGTATGCCAATGCATTACTGCCATTGACCCTTTTGCCTACTACCATGTAGGTGACAGTGCATATGCCTTGCTGAATTACATCATGACGCCGTACCTAAATCCTACAACCCCCAAATAACAGAGGTATAATGCTGCACATATCTCCAGCCGGAACATAATTGAGGTCACGTTTGGGCTGTTAAAGAGCCGTTTCAGATGCCTACGCAAAACAGGTGGAGCATTACAATACAACCCTGAACAATGCTGCAGGATAGTGGCTGCATGTGCCATTTTTCACAATATAGCCACAAGGGGAGGCATACCTACAGAGGTGTCTGACAGAGAATTGGACGACGACAACCAGCAAGGGCCACATCGACGTGCAGCACATGGGGCAGGCGCAGCCGAAGGGTGCAGGAAATGCACGGAAATCACATACAATTATTTCTTTGGTGAGTAATGATGAGACAATAAATAGCTATTGCGATCAAAGTTTGTTTATCGTAAATTATCAGGACTGTGGTGTTGAAACACACATATCATGTGCCCAGTAGCACAGGAACAGCATGAATTAACAAAAATAAATGGAAATGATATCATGACTTGAAAATCAGTCACAACTGTTGTCTCCATCAATGGTTACCTCACCATGTCGGAATGTCTTTCAGATGCTGCATCTTCATCCCTCATGTTGGTAGCGGAGGGTGTACTGCTGCGTGTGTTGTTCCTTCTTGCAGTGGTGACAGGCATAGATAGACTGCTGAGGCTGGAGGCCACCTCACTCCCCTCTTCCAGCGTGACAATGTTAGAGCCAACTGTGGCAGCATGCATTACTTCCACTGCATTCGTCACCTGGCCCAGTGCCTTTGCCACATCCCCACTCCAATGGGACATCTCAGTCTGCATTGTCACAGACCTACGTGCCAGCAGCGCAGTGGTGGTTGCTAGCCTATTATTTGATTTGGCATATCCGTGCATGCGCTGCATCAGCTGGCGATGGTGTCTTGTCTGTGTGACATGTCACTCCTTCATCACCCTGGTCAGTTCTCTCACGGAATCTGTCAGAACTGCGCTGTTCCCTGACATCTTTCCTATTTGTGTCTGCACTAAGTGCATGTTTTTAGCCTGCAGGCGCTGCACCCGGAGCATCAGGCCCTCCAGATTCATGCCTGTGATGTAATGTCACATTACCTATTATTTCCCTGCAATTAAATAATTGGAGAACAGCCATAACAACGAGGGGATTATCCCGCATTGCCATCAAAATGCGGGGATTACAACGAAAGTCATTACAACGACTTTCGCTGGAGGGCGCTGTTGGATAGGGAATAGTTTAATGTTCTATCCAACACTTTCCCTACTGTCAACGTGGGCTGGAGTTGGAATAGAAAATTAAACTATTCCACTATCCAGCGCCCTCCAGCGAAAGTCGTTGTAATGACTTTCGTTGTAATCCCCGCGTTGTAATGGCATGCGGGGTAAAAGCCTGCGTTGTATTGACATACAACCAAATAATTTGCTGTTACACCATTTTTGGGTTGTTTTAAAACTATGTGTGTGTTTGCCATAGTACCTGCCTGCCCTGCCTGCATCTCCCATAATGCACATTAATGTGTTTGGAAAATATGGATAGGATTTGCATTATGGACACTTGTGCTGTACTGAGCTGCTTTGATACCTTTCATACCAATGGTCACTTGCAAATTCATCTTACTTTGAGATGTGTTGGCCACTCCAGAGGTGTCCAGCTGCATCAACCCAACAACAGCTTCAAGCTGGAGTGTGGACTCCACCATGTCCTCCATAGATGTGTTCCTAGTCTGTGCCTGTGTTTCCCCTCCTGTCTTCCTGGCTTCCTTCAGCCTCTCGGAAATGTGTTCTTTTGCACGACTGCACAGGTTGTACCATCTTTTTTTTAATTTGTCAATGGAGCGGTGTGTGACCCTAAGATCATTTAATTTATTTTGAATCCGGATCTATATTTTCCTTTTTTCTTGCTCTGCTACTTTCAGAGACAATTTCCCAAACAGCTTGTCATGGCTGGTTACCACATCCTCAATTAATGTCTCTATTTCCTACTCCTAGCTGTATGGCTGTCTTCTGCTGTGGTTGCATCCATGTTTGCCAAGGGACAGGTGTTGTTCAGTGATTTTATTTCACTCCTGTTCAGCTCCTGGAGTCAGCTCCCTCCTCTCATTGTGGTTGTGCACTGAATGAGGCATGGGCTGCTGACTTCCTGGTTGTGATGTCATCAATATGCATCAACCGCGTGACTTCGTTATTAGCGATTTTCTTTGATTCGCTACAAATTTGCAGATTTTTTTATGCATTGCTATTTGCCATTCCTTATTTTCAATTCCTTATTTCTTGCAAATAAGAAATCACACATTTTTAGTTTGATACATGTGCCTGATAGTCCTTTACCCACTGGCTAAATATGATGATTTCCACTGTCATAGTCTATGGACTTGCTACACTGCTAACTGTTTTAGGTTTATGCGTTTTGCTGCTGGGAGTGGCTCATAAACTGTATTATAGCGCACAATAGTTAAAATAAACATTTTAAACTTTATCGGTAACTCTGACTATTCTTATTGTGGACAAGTACGAGTGAGTGAGCAAAAGGGTATGTCTTGCTACCACGATTCCTGAGAGAGTCTGGAGTGTTGTGTTCTAGGTTGTCTATTCATTTGTAGCTTCGTGATTATGTAGGAGAACAAATAGGACACTATAGCTAGTCGGTTCTGGGATTTTAGGTACTGAGGCTGTAGGAAGGCTTAGCCCCTTTACACCAAGGTCCTGTTTTCCTGCACATAGTTCTGTGTATGTGCAGAATCCCAGCAACAGCCCAAAGTCCACAAACACAGCATTAACCCACCAGGTAGACCGATCATATCGGCTAATGACAGTCTTTTAGAGAACACTTCAATCTATCTTGACTATTTATTATTCCCATATGTGTGCAGCATCCCCTCATACTGTTGTGATAGCGTGGATTTAATTTCCAAGGTTTCAGGTATCCCATGGAAATCCGGCTACATTTTGGCAACTCTGGATGTAGTCTCCCTGTATACCTCCATTCAACACGATTTGGGTTTGAAGGCATTTAAGCATTTTTTCACGGATAGACCGGTAGTGTCATATGACCATACCATGATTCTAATTGAGATGCTACAGTATTGTCTTGAGCATAACGATTTTTCCTTTGGTAACCAGTGGTACAGGCAGTTGACGGGGACTGTCAGGGCAACTGCATCATGCCCAGTTATGCCTGCATGTACATGGACTGGTGGGAATCTAAATGCATCTGTTCAGAGAGGTTTGAAGAATACACTCAACACCTGGTTCTGTGGAAAAGATATATAGATGATAACTTTCTCATTTGGGATGGCCCACAAAGAAGTCTAAATGAGTTTTTGGACAAGTATCTGATTAAGATCTAAAGCTTAAGTTCAGGAATAAAACCAGTGTAAGCAGAATAGATTTCTTGGATGTACTGGTTGAAGTCCAAAATGAAACCATACAGACCAGCTTACACAGGAAGGCAATGGCGGGAAAAAGTATACTGCATGCCAGTAGCCACCATCACATGAAACTCAAATGGAGTAACTCCAATGGCGAACTCCTAAGAGCCAAGAGAAACCGTAGCACACCAAAAGCATATGCAAAGGAGTAGAAAAAGATGGTGAAGAGATTCCTTTTGAGAGGGTACACACAAAGGGTGGTAAAAACTTCCAGTTTGAAAGTGAGTAAAATTGACAGAGCTAGTCTGCTTAAGCCAAAATCACAGAAGGAAAAAAAAACAGGAAATCTGACTGATTACGATTTCAACTCCAATTCCACATCAGTACCGGCTATAGTCAGGAAACACTGGCATTTAGTGAGGTTGGACCCACAATAGGCAAATTGGTTAGTCCAAGTCTGCACATAACGTATCACAGGTTAAATTCACTGAAGGACATCTTGGTACACACATTCAATGAGCCAGGTCGCATGCAAGGTGGTACATGGTTGAAGGAACTTCCAGGTTTCCATAAATGTGGGAAATGCAAGGCTTGCACAAACAGTACCAGTGCGTAGATGGTATCTTTACCCAGTTGAAAAAGCATAAGATCAAACAATTCATTAACTACAACAGTGATTTTGTAGTGTATGTCTTTGTATATGTCTGTGGTTTGTGGTATGTGGGGAGTAGTATTTTTCCTGTCAAGAAGCAGTTGCTGGAACATCTTAGGGCTTTCAAGAACAATGATGTGGCGTACCCCAAGGGCAGACATTGTAATACTTTGCATGGTACCAGTACCACTGAGGTTATCAAGATTTCCATTTTTGGCATTGACAGGGTTCCGGCCAAAACAAGAGGTGGTGACAGAGAGCGAGCCCTCCGAATACTAGAATCCCAGTATATCATCCGTCTCAACAGCAAACTCCCTGGTGACCTTAATTAGGATGAGGAGATCCATGTACATTTTGGGCTGAAACTTTGAGACTTTGAGCTTTCCTATTCCTCTTTCATCAATTTTCTTTTTCTTTCTTTTATCTACTCTCCCTCATCCATTTGTCCTTCTCTCAGCCCCTACTTCTCACCAAACCCCCCTGTTTCTCCGTTTCTGCCTCCCTATCTTTTCTTTTTTCCTTTTTCTCCCCTCTCTCTCTCCCTTTAGTCTCTCTTTCTTCCACCATACACCCTCCCTCCCTGGTCATGAGTCTGTTTCATTGATTTATGGTCAGATATTTTCCAGTTTGATTGACTGCATATGAGGAACATTTTGATATTTTTTTCAATTTTAACATCAACCTCGGGCACTATCCACCTAGTGCTCTAGCACCTTATGTCTTAACAGTTCCTCTTTACAATAGCCCTTGGTGGTGCGTGTACTGATCAACTTTGGTACTTATCACCTGAATTGAGTCTTTAGCGATTGGTGGACATTGGGCAGTCGAAATACTAATTTTGTTTTTTATTTACATCCACTATATCCCCTTATTCTTGGGTCTCCTGACCTGAAAAAATCCTATATCCACTCTCTTATTTATTTGCAAGCTTATACCGCGCTGGGAATCGACTCCCTGGGGAGTATCTCCGCGCCTTTGGCAACATCAAAAAGCAAATAGCCCTGTCATGTGATAATAATGTTCCACAAGTGTCAATAGTTAAATAAAAAAGTTTTTAATTTTTTCCTGAAAGGAAGATGTTCCCTGCAAGCTCTGATTTCCAATGGAAGTTCATTCCAAAGTTTTGGGCCTGCCACTGACAGAGCTCTACCACCTTGTCGTGTTTTCCAGAATCTGGGGACACATAATAGTTCATGGTCTCCAGATCTCAGAGTTCTTGCGGGAATATATGGGATGAATTTCTCTGTTAAGACCTCCGGGCCACTGCCAGACAGGCACTTATGGATAGTGCAGCAAGTTTTAAACAGCACTCTCTGTTTTATGGTGAGCCAGTGGAGTTTTTTAAGAAGCGGTTTTGAGGGGGTCCTGGCCGGGGCATTAAGAACAAGGCGGGCAGCCGTGTTCTGCACAACTTGAAGTCTAGCGATGACCCCTTCATTGGCGGCTAGCAGCAGACCGTTGCAATAGTCCAGTCTACTCAGCACGAGTGACTGAACTAAAGTTTTTCTGGTGGAGTCAGGTAGCATGGGGAACACCCTGCGGAGAAAACCAATGACATGAAAACAGGAGCCTACTACATAAGTAGCGTGATGTTTTAAAGTAAGCTCCTGATCCAGTTTGACTCCCAGATCTTTCACTACCATTTTTGGCTCTGGGACTGGGCCAAGATCACAGGGCCACCAGTCCGGAGTCCATAGTCATTTTGCTTCCCCAAAGAGCATCACCTCCGTCTTGGAGACGTTGCACTGAAGGAGATTTGCTGCCATCCAGTGTGCCACTTCTTTCATTCCTTGAGCAAAGGAGTGGCGCACTTCAGGAGTCAAGATTTTAAAGGGAAAGAGGAGTTGTGTGTCGTCTGCATACGATACAGGGATAAACCCGTGGGATCTAACGATGTTAGCTAGGGGTGCCACGTAGATATTAAATAACGTAGGGCTCAAGCAGGAGCCCTGTGGCACCCCCTTTGAGATCTCCACCTCCTCTGACTGGTAAGAACCCAGTATTACTCTCTGAGTGCGCTTGCTGAAAAAACTCCTCAGCCAAGCCAACGCCTTGCCACCCAGACCGATGTTAACTAGTCTGGCGGTCATGATCTCGTGTGACACCGTGTCAAACGCCGCTGACAAATCTAATAGCACCAGGATAACGGAGTACCCCTTATCCTGAAGCATGCGAAGATTGTCAGTGACGGACAGCAAGGCGGTCTCGGTGCTGTGCCTAGGCCTGAAACCTGATTGAGAGGGATCTAGTCCCCCTACACTCTCAATGTAGTTGGATAAGTGCCGGTTAACAAACTTCTCGGCCAGCTTCCCTAGAAAAGGGAGAAGAGAGATGGGTTTCAGGTTCGTGAGGTCAGTCCATGGAATGGAGTTGTTCTTATGTAGAGGCCTCACCAAAGCACGCTTCCAATTAAGGGGAACATCACCTGATGCTAAGGATAGATTAAGCACCTGTTGAATCCCTACTCCTAGATCATCCCTTAAAAAAGACATGATCCGAGCTGGAACAATATCTGACGGGCAACCACTCTTAGTCTGGTTGATTAGAGTGCCAATTTCCTCGATAGATATAGGGGGGAATTCAACAAGTTTATTAGCATTGACTTCTGTTATGCAGGGGTGAAGAGGAGCCATACTATCCACAGTTCTCAAGATGTTGGAGGAGGAATTTGAGGCTAAGATCTTTGCATAAATGCCTTCTATTTTCCTTACAAAAAACTGCGAGATGTTGTTGCAAAGTACTTGGGACTCAGTGTCCTCAGTTTCACAGGCTACAGGCTTGACAAAGGTCTGTAAGATCTGATAAAGGACTTTCACATTTTTACCTGCAGCTGTTATTTGGTCTGCTATGTGATGTTTGCGAGCAGATCGAATGGCTTTATGGTAGTTTTTCTGGGCAGTCCTATAAGAGACTTTATCCTCAGCCTTATGAGTGGCTCTCCATAATTTTTCCGATTTCCGTGCCGTAATTTTTAGTCGCCTAAGATCGTCTGTGTACCAGATTTCTTGTCTTGGGGCAGGACGGGGCTTGTATGTTCTAAAAGGAACAGCATGATTAATGGAGATAGCTACTGCTTCAATGTCATTTGAGATGTCATCAGTGATGTCATCAGTGATGTCATTTGAGATGTCATCAGTGATGTCATCAGTGATGTCACTGACCATGTCATGAATGATGTAATATGTGACATGATCAGCAGTGGATTGCGGGTGCGCGATATATAGTTAGTACAACTAACTATATATGGAATTTCAATGGTTTTGTGTGAGTAAAATAAGGTTTTTTAAATGCTAATTCCTAACTATATATGGTCTATAACCTATGGTTTTTTCAGTGAATTTTCAAGGTTTTGTAAATGCTAATTCCTAACTATATATGGTCTATAACCTATGGTTTTTTCAGTGAATTTCATTGGTTTTTTAAAAGCTAATATCTGTAGCTGTAAAATGTATTCTTCTTTAAATCCAAAAATATATGTTATATGTTTATTAATAATTTTTTTTTTAATATTTTTTTTTCTTCGCTCCCGGTTCGCGAACCGAGAAGCTTCCCGTTAGCTCAATTTGATGCCGCGACCCGGTCCGCGAACCGGTAAACATTCCGTTTGCGCAACTGCCGCGTTAGAAATCAACATCGTGACGCATCGCGGAAGCGCGACGTATCACGTTGTCGCGTAATGCGTCTTATGACGCGCCGCGTTAGCGCACCCGGAAGTGCTCCGGTACGCGAACTGAGACGCGAAGCGCAGCTCCCCGGAAGCGATCAGGGGCGCGTCGCGAAAGCGCGCCGTATCGCGTTGCCGCGTAATGCGTCTTATGACGCACCGCGTTAGCGCACCCGGAAGTGCTCCGGGGCGCGTTCCGCAGCACGTAACATAAGCGTAACAGGTCATGTGACTTGTTAATAAAACTTTTCATTGGTTCATTTCACTTTTGGTTTTATAATCATGTAAGGCTAGGTCAGGTGACCTAAAAATAACACTTTTCATTGGTTTAAAACTATTGTTTTTCCCAAATGATGAAAACCCCTTCTTCTTTCCTCACTCTGACTTTCATCTTTGTGAGAGGAAGACCTTTTTTGATATTTCAGCAATGGCTTCATTGGTAGCTTCAGCTGGTGGACCCCCACCACCACCACCACCTCCTCATGGGAAGAGAGGACCACCTCCCCAGTTCATCAGCAACACAGAGGAGGAAGAGGATGAGCAAGAGGAAGAGGAGACAGAAGGACCACAGTTTTTACAAGAGCAGCCCCGGGTTTCTCATCGGAAAACCAGTTTTATTTGGCAGTTTTTTTCGATCCCTGAAGGGCAGAAGAAAGTTAATGCTAGATATGTCACCTGCCTCATATGTAAAGAGAAGTTATCTAGAGGCACCTTAAAAAAATACAGCTTCGGTAACTACACCATGCATCGTCATATGAGCAGGTGGCATCCATTAAACTACAGCCGGGCAGAGATGCGTGACCAGCAGGACAACCCAACAACTCCTGTGGCCAGGTCATCATCACAGATATCTTTGACAGCAGCAGAGGCACGGGAAACCGTGCCAAACATTCAGGACAACTTTGTCCATATGAAGTTTACCTGCTTGTATTGTGGTGCATTACTGTCTTGTGGCAATATGAGTATTACCTTAATCAACCGAGCTTATGAAAATCACAATTGCCCTAAACGCCCCAGACACTAATTTTTTTTTTTGCTCCTGTTGAGCCGTTTCCAATGCCTGTTTTTTGTTGTTTCCCCTCCATCAAAAACAAAAAAAAACATAAAACTGTTCAAAAAATACAAAAAAAACAAAAAATGTTCAGAAAAATAAAAAAATATATAAAACAACAAAAACATTAAAAAAAAGTTCTTTTCAGAACTACCTCCCCTTTCAAAAAAAATTGCTAGAATGTTTAGCACTCTGGCAAGCTCTATTTCTTTTGGTTCGCTTCCCCGTTAGCTTCCGGGTTCGCGAACCGGGAGCGAACCAAAAAAGAAAAAAAAAAAAAAAAAAGAAGAGTTAGTATAAGGGAAGTAAACAGAGAGTAATGTTAAAAGAAAGACAGCTATAGGGAGTAAACCAGAGATACTGTTTAATAGATCTATTTACCGAAGAAAAGATGGAAGAGGGTATAATTGTGAAAAACAAAATAAAAAAGGAAGTGAAAGAAAAAAAAGAGAGTAGAACAATAACAAAGAAGAGTTTCTTGGAGAATGTGAGTGAATGTTCAAAATAAGATTAAAACATGTGGAATAAGAGAGAGAAAAAACAGAAAACAGAAAAGAAAAAATAACAGAAAAAGATTAATTGAAACAGCAAAGAAATGTAAATAACATAGAGCCATATCATCAACATAGGCAATAAAAGTTTTGCAGCTTTTATCGGCAGAAATGTGTCGCTAAAGCCGCTTTTGCGGCAGAAAACTGCCGCTAAAACCACTTTTGCAGCAGTTTTCTGCCAATAAAAACAGCAATAATTTTATTGGCTGTGTTCATAATATGCCCCTTAGTGTGCTTCAACTACACAGAGAAAGCATTATGAACAAGTAGTGAAAGAGTGATCAGTCAAAGACACTAAGAGTAATAGAGACGGAGTGAGTGAACAAGAGTGAGGAACTATGAGAAGAGAGGGACTGAGAAAAAGAGTGGAAGGAGTTGAGTAAGTAGGTAATAGAGAAAGGAATGAGGAAAGTAGCAAAGGCAGGAAACTGAGGGTTAAAGAAATGAAGCTGTGGAACTAATAGTAGGTGAATGTGATAGAAATGTAACGAAAAGAGTACAAAACATTTACCTTATAATTGTCGTTAACTTACTCACTTTTTATTTTTATACTTTCAATCTGTGAAAGAGAGAACAAACATTTGAAAAATATTAAAACATGTATTTAAAAATTAGAAAAGACAAGGGAAAAGATTGAAGGACAAACAGTTTTTCAACAACTTTGACACTTACAGAAGCTTCTGCTTCTCCAGGCCCCCTACACAGTCCTAAAGATATACATTTTAAACTAACAGTATCTTGATGCAGATGAAGTGAGGCCTATCTTAAAACATGGTGCATCTTTTGCACTGCTGTTGTCTCACAAAAGTGTCGCAAGACACTAACATTTCAAATGATTGTTTCAGGATGCCAATAAGATGTGTCCTATCCAGAGGTTTGTTTGAGGTGAGGCCTACTCAGGGTTCCAAATGAAATTTTGAGTTGTTGAAGAGAACAGAGGACATAATACATGTGAAGGCCTACCAATGAAGTAAGTCATGTCCACTTGACTCTTGAACAAAGGCCAGACCTCTTCTGTGTCCGTGGACAGACCTAAAGTTCATCTGCACAATGTCATTCGTAAACTTAGGAAACACTGGTGATGTAATTGAAAAATGTGGAGTTTCTTTTCCTCATTTCACAATCACATCACCTGTGTTGCCTTTGGTTAGGTATCTCATAGTGCAGATGGAGTCTAGCATATCAAAGAGTACATAGAAGTTGAGCAGTATATACAACAATTTTGACATTTACAGAAGACTTAGCTTCTTATCTTGTTGGAGATGAAGTCAGGCCTGTCTTGCAACATGGTGCATCTTTTGCATCACTGCTGCATCGGTTTCATGTGGCACGGGTTTTTTACAGCATGACACATCTGCCTAGATGCATCAATTTGTAATTTTGTCGCCTCATAGCAAATCTTTTGCACCGCCGCTGCATCACAAAAGTGACGCACAGTGGCGCAAAAGAGGCATACACCTATCATAAATCTGTCCCTAACATTTGAAATGATTGATTCAGGATGACGATAAGGTGTGGCCTCTCCAGAGGTTTGTTTAAGGTGAGGCCTACTCAGGATTGCATATCAAATTTATGCTTGTTGAAGAATACAGAGGAGATAATACATGTGAAGGCCTACCAATGAAGTAAGTCATGTCCACTTCACTCTTGAACAAAGGCCAGACCTCTTCTGTGTCCGTGGACAGACCTAAACTTCATCTGCACAATGTCATTCGTAAACTTAGGAAACACAGGTGATGTAATTGAAAAATGTGGAGTTTCTTTTCCTCATTTCACAATCACATCACCTGTGTTGCCTTTGCTTAGGTATCTCATAGTGCAGATGTAGTCCAGCATATGAAACAGTACCCAGAAGTGCAGCACTGCATGCAACAACTTTGACACTTACAAAAGCTTCAGCTTCTGCATGCCCCCTACACAGTGCTAATTATATACATTTTAAACTGATGGTATCTTGCTGAAGATTAACTGAAACCTATCTTGCAACATGGTGCATCTTTTACACAAAAGTGACCCACAGCGGAGCAAAAGAGGCGCACGGCCATCATAAATCTGACCCTAACATTTTAAATGATTGTTTCAAGATGCCGATAAGGTGTAACCTATCCACAGATTTGTTTCAGGTAAGTCCTACTCAGAGTTGCAGATGAAATTTAGGTTTGTTGAAGAATACAGAGGAGATAATACATGTGCAGGCCTACCAACGAAGTGAGTCATGTCCACTGCACTCTTGAACAAATGTCAGACCTCCTCTGTCTCCAGGAACAGGCCTAAACCTCATCTACACAATGTAATGTGTAATGTTAGGAAACACAGGTAATATAATTGAAAAACGTGCAATTTTTTTTGCTCATTCCACAATCATATCACCTGTGTTTCCTTTGCTTAGGTATCTCATTGTGGAAATGTAGTCTATCATATGAAAGACTACGTAGAATATGAGCACTGTATGCAACAACTTTGACACTTACAGAAGCCTCACCTTCTCCATGCCTCCTACACAGTTCTACATGTACATCATAAATGCAAACAGTACAGAATTAATTATACATGTTAAATTGTTTATTTTTGCTGTTCTCAGAATGTATCAAATTTCACTAAAAACAGTGACTTGAAGGTATTCATCATATAACAGCGGGGAAAAAAAAACACAATCAAAATGATTGTGTTTAAAAAACCCATACAACATAACAAATCAGAATTCAGAACTCCTTAAAGTTAACTTACTTTCCATGACGTCGAAGGATGTCCTATAACCAGCTTACACTCTGTTGTGCTGTTATTACTTTCAGCCCGCCACTTTCTGAAAGAAAACCTCCATCGTTTTGAAAAATATGTTACATACAATAAATGGCTTCTCGCTCTCTACCACAGGTTTCCACAAGGCCAAATCATGTCAGAGCCATTTATAACTCTTGGAATTCTTGTAAGCCAATCCCGTCATGTTGTATTTCCGCAACTTTCAGAATTAAAATGTTGATGATCATTTTCACAATCCTGGACTACTAATATCTTACCCTTCTTGCTCACTCATGTTCTACATTTCCTATGACACTGATACTGCTTACTATGAAGCAGACTTACACTACCTCTATGACTACTACAATTATTTAATTCTCTACATCACTTTTAATCACAAAGCAATATAAAACAGTAGACAGCATTGCAGACTTACATTCCCTCTACTCCATGTTTTGATTGGCTGCTTGAATTAGCTTATAAAAAGAAATAGTTTTTCTGAACTCATTCAAAGTGCAGTTATTTTTCCATGACGTCCAGTGTTATGGTAAGAAGTTATGTCTCTGTACTACACTTATCCTCAAGGCCAAATCGTGTAGGAGCCATTAGAACTTCTTGAAATTCCTCAGAGCACATCCCGAGATTCTTTCCCTAAAATGTTGGTTTTAAAAACACCAGGTAAGAATTTTTAAGGTCATACGGCAATTTTTTTTTGAAAATTAAAACAGAATCGTTGCAGAATGACCAGCCATTTCTAGATTTTAAATAAGCTGTGTAATGTCCTGATGTTATTGAAGGACCGTCATGATATATAATTGCTACAGTTACAAAAGTCCTTCCTGATATTGACAACTGTGAAGCCACAAAATTTTTAATTAAAGTTGTCAATTTTGTTCCATCAGGCCTACATCGTTGGAACATTAAAATGACATACTGGCCATATGTTCGTATAAATAATGTTGTCATCATTTCAGATTTACATTGGCTACATTCCATGTTGTGATCAGCTGCTTTTACTAGCTTATTAAAGGAGACTGATTTACTGTCTGGCAAAGTTAAATATATAAATCTTTCTGAGTCTACACTAGTAGTACTTGATACCCTACAGTTCTCGCAGTCATGCTGCCATTGATAAGAAAGCCCAAACAGGTGATCTACATCTACACCTTCAGCATGCAATACATCAAGCATATACATTAAAAACTCCTGACAATCTTGCTGAATATTTTGAGAGAATTGTGTTTGGCCTGAACATCTGTCTAACAGATTTCGAATTTCAGACACACTTTCTATTTTTGTTCTATCAGTGCTACATTTCTCTAACACAGAATTTAACAAACTGCATAATCTTTGATCAGAATTGACCACAATCTCTTCTTTTACATTTTCTAGAGAAAACAAAACATTAACCACTACATTAGCATAGCAGTTGACACCAGAAGTGTTTTCAAATTGAAAACCAACAACATCTTCAACAGAATCCTTTTTGTTTCTGCTTATAATTTCAGGTTCATCGACTTTTCGTCTTTTTGCTACAACCTCCCCAGTATTGGTCACATTTCTTCATTTCCGACCTACCACACGTTTCTCAAACAAAGGATATTGAGGCAAATGTGGCGCATACTCTCTTCTCAACCTATTGTATTCCTTAACACAATCTAGATCCGCACAAATGTTTGTGACATCACACTCAATCAAGTACAATCCCGATAAAGTTCTAACTCTTGACAATGCCACATATGCCATACCCACCTTGAACACAGAACTGCCAATATTCACCAATGCACTGTCTACACTTAAACCTTGCGATTTATGGATTGTCACCGCATATGCCAAGCAAACAGGAAACTGCTTACGGCGAACATATAAGTCTTTTACAAGCAAAAATCTAGCAGAACAACGACCAATTAGCTGTACTTCCTCAATGCCATCAAATTTAATTTTTAAAAATTCAATTCCATCTCTATTTCTGTATTTCACAAAATCAACAACATTACCCATTGATCCATTTACCAGACCTCTTTCAACATGTAAATTCCTTCTTAAAATTATACGGCAGTTCAAGCACACATTCAGACTCTTTTCAAAACCTGCAGTTTTAGATATAGTCTTCTCTAATGAATCCAATTTTGATTTCAAATTCTCAGACAAAATAATTGTTGATCCCATATGCACTACTCTGTCAATAGCTTCCAGTTTCACAATCTCTTGCTTTTCTAAATTCAACATTTTGTTGTTGAAGATGGCACATTCTGCAAGAGTTGGCATCAAACATATTCCAGATTTCTTCTCAGTAATTTTCTGAAAAATATTCTCAGGCACAACATCTTGTTCTGGATATAAATTTGACAGTAATCGTGCATGTAAAGCTTTTTTCCCATGCTCGGTCACTTTTCCTATTCTAACATCTTGTAGAATATTCTTGTAAACTTCATCCTTCGCCTGACGCATATTTTCATGCAGTTCAGCATAATTGAAGTTTAACCATATATTGACGTTGCCAATGCTCCCTAGGCACTTCCTGGTATCTTCATGCGTGAGCATTTTGAACACAGGTTGCCCTTTCACTGGTGTCAGCTGCAGAAGATCTCCGAAAACAATGATGTGTTTGCCACCAAATAACACATCATACTCTGTTTTGAGAACTTCTTGCATTCTCAAATGCACAAAGGCAAGCATGACATTGGAAACCATGCTTACTTCGTCAATGATAAGAAGTTTCATTTTCCTCAAGATTCTTGAAACTTCACAACAAGCATCTCCAGATAGCTTGTGATATTGTAATTTGTTGTCATGCTCCACTGGCAGCATCAGTAAACAATGTAAAGTAATCCCTTTAATGTTATGTGCTGCCAGTCCAGTTGGAGCGGTGACAACACAAGACAGCGATGACTCAGTCCTTTCCTGCAAATAACATGAAATTGCTTTAATAAGGAAACTTTTTCCAGTTCCCGCTTCTCCACTCACGTAGAGTCGGACAGGCTTCAACGACGTACATGAGCACTCTTTCTTCTCATGACTTAATCCATGATCAATTTGCATGGTAGCTTTGTCATATATTTTCCTCTGCTCAACGTTGAGTTGTCTTTCCAACTCTTCTAAGTTAACCGCATCCTCCTGAGCATGTGCCATGGCTCTTTCCACTTCATTCATAGCAGTGGCAGCTTCATTTTTGATAACAGGTCCTCCTAGTGGATCCTGACTCAATGAAGCAGAACTCTGACTGTCCTGAGAACTGTCTCTGGCAATCTCGGCTGCAATCGTTGCTTCCTGCTCGATTTCCACATTCAACATTTCTACATATTTGGGAAAAGCAGGACATTCTATGGTCTCCTTGGCGGCAGTGAAAGAGTCTTCGTAACAGAGGAAATCTCCAAGCAGTTCCTCTTCTGCACGCCAAGGCTTGAAAAGTTGCAAAAGTGCTAAATAGAAAGCTCCTTTTTTTCAGGAGATTCGCCACTCAATTTTCGATGGTTTACCAAGTGGCATTTTCTTTGCTTGACCAGACATCCCTCACTTCCAATTACAACATACACTCCTTTCTCAGTATCTTCTTTGATGTTCCTCTTGAATATGTAATTTTGAAGAACCTCATAGAGACAAACATTCTCGAGGTGACTGCTTCGATTTGGATAATATGTATCCAACATGTTGCTCTTCAAAATGTCGGTACTGCTTGGCTCCTTTTCCGCCAAATATTCTATTTCCCGCACAGGTTTCAGAACTCGATTACGCGTTGCAGCAAGACCAAGACTCGCCCAAACGATACTCCTAGATTTGGCATAGAGACTTGCTGAAGACAACCGGTCAGAACATTCGTAAGCTCCGATTTCTCGATGCGACAACATCTTCAGACTGAAACTGTACAACTTCTTACTGAGGCTCTTTTCATGGGAAATGTCCTCCCACATATCCTTCAATTCTGTCTTCTCATTTTTGGTGATGTAAGATGTCACATACCGAGCCACAGCCATACAGTTATCAGCCGCAAACTGTATATCCATGTTAGCATTCCACATGGACAAAATCACCGGGTTGTAGTCGTTGATGTACTTGGACTCTTCGTTCCTCTTCAAATTGTATGTGTTTTTAGGTGATTTCTTCATCACATTATGTCGCAGCGAAGACATCAAACTGTTTACTCTTCCTTTAGAAATCACCGGTCGTGGAAAGCCGAAACGACATTTGGTGTAGAACTTGTCCTTGTTTCGGAATTTACGACGACAGTACTTTCCACAACGATGGCTTTGGAAACGTAGAACTTTTTCTCTTAGGCTTTTCTTCTCCTTTGCGTTTGGAACAGCACACGTAGAATACTGTTGTATGAAACTCATCACTGAGTCTTCTGGATCTGTTCCAAATTTAGGTGCATCCTTGATCCACAACAGCATATGTATGTGAGGAGCACCTCTTGCTTGGTACTCCTTTCTCCAGAAGAAATCCAACACCTCTCCAAGAGGTGGATTCTTCTTATTCATGATGAAAGACATCATAGCTTCAAATCTATGATTGAAGTACCGGCATACATTGACTGGATCCAAAGAGCACAGTTCTCCGGGTGTCTTGAATTCGATGTTTTCGATGTTTCCATTTGCCTCTCGTAGAAATTCAAGTAAGTCTTCCCAGCCATACTCGGCACAGCTCAGAGTGAGGAACCATGTGGGAGTTCCTAAGTTCCTCAGCATACATTTTAAATCACCATGACGACGGTACCAGTACTCATTGGTACCACGCTGACACGCCATGAGATTAATCAGGTGAGAATCCAAAATACTGTCTTGGACATTGACTTTATCCATAAAGTCACTTGCCGAGATGTTTTGCATGTGTATACCACTTTTCAAGATGTGGTTCACTGCATATGACAGTCCAGACAGATCGCTTTCAAACAGGAGATGAAACAAATAGGGAATACATTGTCGAAACCTAGCATCTCCTGCATACAATCGCAAAGTCCGGTATTCAGAAGCAGGAATTTGATGAGGTCGCTCATCATATCTTTCTCCCTGACCTGTTGGAAAAAGCTGTGGGAAACACCGAGCTTCCAAACTTTCCTCCCAAACACTAATGGGACTCCCTTTGGCTTGTTTCATTTGAAACAACTCAATAGCATTCCCCATGACTTCCTTGGAATGCAAAGGATGAACACTATAATGTTCATATATTTCTTCACTAGTAGAGGGTTCTACTTTCTCAATTTGACCAGCACACAAATCGCTATCCTCTTCCTCACTTACTTCCTCTTCTGCAACATATATAGTCTTATAGTACTTATTATTTTTTTTCAAGTACAATGTTGCCTTTTTGACTTTCCTAACATTTACTAAATCTTTCCATATTTTCTTATTCTTTGTCGGAACCCCATTAACTAAGATAACCAGAGGGTCCTCTTCCACTTTTTCTACTCCAATTGTGTTAATGTTTTTCTTCAAATCTAGAGGCAAATAAACAACTCTTCCCTTTAATCCTCTCTGTAAATCTGATGGAGGCAATTTCCCTGTCTTTGGCTCCATTCTTACAATAGCCTGAAAGGGATGGATACTTTGAATCAAAATAGATTCATAAGTATTTAAATCCTTCAATTCAGAAGGAATCTCAACCAATTCCAGATTATTATGAACTGCTCTAGCAGGCATCTGGTTTTGATTTAATTTGCTACAACAATAAGTACACACACGTTGATCCGATCCCAAATCAAAACAATTTTCTACCATCAAATATGTTGTGAAATCCTTCCATTCACTATTATTTTCCCTTTCACTTTTTGCATATAAATCCACTAACTTAGTCTGATTCTTATAATAAGTGCGTCGACAACACACACAAGTGAAATTAGGCCTCTCACTTGATTTCACCTGAAACGTCGCAATTTCCCTCTGAAAATTATTTGTACTGGAAACCTGTACACTATCTTCCACATTACCCTCTTCTTCTTGGTCAATTTCAACATTCTCCTCTTTACTTCCAAAGTAACAAAACTCAATTTCTGCACAAATATTCTTCACATCTATTTCAGAACCATGCAAAAGAGCAGCGCATAATTGTTTAAGCATAATTGCTGGACTCTTAGCATAATACAACATTCTAACTAATTTCCTCACTTTATTATGATGCACTGCTAGCATCCTGAAATGATGAAAAACACTCTGGCATACTCTCCTGGAAAGACAAGCCAGTGAATGACCATGCAAACCTGTCACTTCTCTCACTCTGCAAGGATCTAATTCTTGCAACAACTTCATTTTCTGCTTCAAACTTTTCTTATTAAATGTCCGTACAAAATCACAAAGCAAATTGATGGAATCCTGTCGCACACTGCAAATACTACTACACTTCCAGGTGTACACAGGACCCTTAGGACGTCTTCCTAAAACCTCATTACCTAACACCTCTTCTGTCTCTGTTGTCACAAGTTTTTCTTTTTCAACTGGACAACCATCTTTCACTTCATAAGCTCGACCACTGGTGTCAACTGCATGCACCAAATCATTATCCTGGAAATAACTCTCCTCATTAAAAAATGCCTCACAACTTGAACTATGCATCCATTCTCCGGAAAAAACTTCACAAAAATTACTACGATTAACTATTCTCTTCCATCTACTATTTCTTTTGAAATCATAAATTGCCTTGTTTAGCTTCCTAATTCTATTGATTATCAAAATAAATAACTTACGTTTAATTTCAAATGCCTGATCAATAACTTTCTCAACTTTTTTTTTTCTCTTATAAAAAACTACTTTCTGTTGACCTTTCTTAATATTTTTTAACAAATTGCCAATTATCCTGTTGCGGAACATTCGTTTACGAATGTCCCTAAACTGTTGTTTCCTTCTACTATCATGCACAGAGTTATCTCTTGCTCTAGCAGTAACATTTTTGATTGGCCTTTCCTTTCCGTTTAAAATGCTTCTCTTTTTCTGGACTGAAACATTTTCTGTAGTAATATTTTTTTTACTACAAATATTTCTTATAAATGTTTTTGTGCTCTTACCCGGTGCTTTCTTGGTGACTTGACACGTTTTTTTGTTAGAGGACTGCTGCATTATATCATGTACCTGCTGTCTTTGACGTTTTGCAGCCTTTCTAAGTCTTTCTTTAGTTGGCATGCTGAAATCTTGAAATGATCTGCAGTTGAATCTGTGGTAAAATATAATAAAAAATGTTATTAACCACTATTACCAAACAGTAAATCAATAACAGTCATCAAAAACTTAACACACTACTTGACATTTTTAGTGCTTGGCAAATTTAGAATACAGAAATAGCAGAAAAGAAATGGAATTCATATTCATTTTACCTGTGCTGTTTTATATGTGAATCTGATCTAATTTTATGAGCATATTTTAATATTTTATTGAAGACACTACACATAACCTGTTTTTGAAGGTGTCTTTATTTTTAAATGAAACGGTTTACATTTTTACTTTTCATTTATTATAAAAAATTTTAAATAAATGTTTATAGTTCCATAGGCTCAAGCACGTCAGCTTCCCACCCTATGTCATACAATTCTGACAAATCTGCATCCTCATCATGTTCTTCTTCATCCTCAGGATTTAAATCATCCAAGGGATCTACTTCCACTGATGTTTCAATTACGAGTTCAATTATGAGGTCGAGATCAACTGATTGCTGATTGTCGCTCATGTTGATGTTGTCGTTATCTTTAAAGAAAGAGAACAACAATGAGATGTTGCAGAGTAAGGCACAAATCTCAGAGACTATAATAGTAAAATTGTTTAACAAGAGTAACATTTTGCAGCTATTATTTAGCCATGACCAGCGATGCTGAGGAGGTAAGGCCCATGTCCAAGTTTTCAGTGAACAGGACTCATCTCTTCTTAACCTTGGATAAGCCTCACCAACTCTGTGTCCCCTGCTCATACTTAAATGTAAAGTGGCAGATTTATGTTAACTGACGCATTCCCAGGGATGCACCAGTTAATGTGCACCGCTGCTCTGCCACCCATGGTGTGCCGCATTTACAATGTGGAGCACCATTGAGTGAAAACAGCACAGATGCGTCACGCATCTGTGCCGCAAAAGCAGCACATTGCAGGAATCACGTCATAAGCGCAACATGTCTACTGCAATGCACAGGAGCAAGCCACACATTGCATGGTGCATCACTCCTTATGCCTGTTTCAAACAGGCGTAATGATTTGATTCAGCAATGCTATAAAGCTGAGTCAGTGAAATCTTCTAAATTTCACTGTGTTAGTTTTACAGGGCTTTCTTGCAAATTAATGCATACCTTGCAACAAAACACCTATATGAAAACTGACGCAGGTTTCATGTGGCACAGGACTTTACAGCATGACACATCTGCCTAGATGCATCAATTTTTAAATATGTCTCCACATAGCAAATCTTTTGCACCGCCGCTGCGTCACAAAAGTGACGCACAGCGGCACAAAAGAGGCACACGGCTATCATAAATCTGTCCCTAACATGTTAAATGATTGATTCAGGATGACGATAAGGTGTGGCCTATCCAGAGGTTTGTTTAAGGTGAGGCCTACTCAGGGTTGCAGATTAAATGGAGATGGGGCACCCCTGAGCCTTGCTGGAGCTGCATGGCACTTGCGATGCAGCTCCAGCAATGCGCCACCTTTACGGCACAGATGCGTCACGCATCTGTGCTGTTTTTGCCCCATGGTGCGCCGCATTGTAAATGCAGCGCACCATGGGTGGCGGAACAGCGGCGCAGGATGACTGGCACATCCCTGGGGATGCACCAGTCATCATAAATCTATCCCTAAGCTTCTTATCTTGTTGGAGATTAAGTGAGGCCTGTCTTGCAACATGGTGCATCTTTTGCATCACTGCTGCATCGGTTTCATGTGGCACGTTTTTTTTACAGCATGACACATCTGCCTAGATCCATCAATTTGTAATTTTGTCGCCACATAGCAAATCTTTTGCACCGCCACTGCGTCACAAAAGTGACGCACAGTGGCGCAAAAGAGGCATACACCTATCATAAATATGTCCCTAGCATTTTAAATGATTAATTCAGGATGACGATAAGGTGTGGCCTATCCAGAGGTTTGTTTAAGGTGAGGCCTACCTACATTCATGGGGAAATGAATTAAAATGTCCTTAAGACACATGAAAGCGTTTTTTTAAAGCCTTTGCAGCATTTTTGGGTCACTTTTAACATGGCTATGTAACTTAAACAATCAAAATCTAAATTTGCCAAGCACAGGTGGGAGCATATTTACAAGGAATTTGCACCACGGGGAAAGGTCTTACATTAAAATGGAAAAATAACATCAGAGACACTCAAATGCCTTATAAAGAAGCATACACCATTATGTCCTTGTCATAAATGTTAAAAGCATTCCTTTTCCTCAAAAACGATTTTCAAGTCTTAATTTGAAAACACTGCACATGGGGAAATGACTTAAAATGTCCTTAAGACACATGAAAGCGTTTTTTGATTGCCTTTGCAGCATTTTTGGGTCACTTTTAACATGGATATGTTACTCAAACTATCAAAATGTAAATTTGCCAAGCACAGGTGGGAGCATATTTACAAGGAATTTGCACCACGGGGAAAGGTCTTACATTAAAATGGAAAAACAACATCAGAGACACTCAAATGCCTTATAAAGAAGCATACACCATTATGTCCTTGTCATAAATGTTAAAAGCATTCCTTTTCCTCAAAAACGATTTTCAAGTCTTAATTTGAAAACACTGCACATGGGGAAATTACTTAAAATGTCCTTAAGACACATGAAAGCGTTTTTTGATTGCCTTTGCAGCATTTTTGGGTCACTTTTAACATGGCTATGTAACTCAAACTATCAAAATGTAAATTTGCCAAGCACAGGTGGGAGCATATTTACAAGGAATTTGCACCACGGGGAAAGGTCTTACATTAGAATGGGAAAAATAACATCAGAGACACTCAAATGCCTTATAAAGAAGCAGACACCATTATGTCCTTGTCATAAATGTTAAAAGCATTCCTTTACCTCAAAAACGATTTTCAAGTCATAATTTGAAAACACTGCACATGGGGAAATGACTTAAAATGTCCTTAAGACACATGGAAGCGTTTTTTGATTGCCTTTGCAGCATTTTAGGGTCACTTTTAACATGGCTATGTAACTCAAACTATCAAAATCTAAATTTGCCAAGCACAGGTGGGAGCATATTTACAAGGAATTTGCACCACGGGGAAAGGTCTTACATTAAAATGGGAAAAATAACATCACAGACAGTCAAATGCCTTATAAAGAAGCAGACACCATTATGTCCTTGTCATAAATGTTAAAAGCATTCCTTTACCTCAAAAACGATTTTCAAGTCATAATTTGAAAACACTGCACATGGGGAAATGACTTTAAATGTCCTTAAGACACATGGAAGCGTTTTTTGATTGCCTTTGCAGCATTTTAGGGTCACTTTTAACATGGCTATGTAACTCAAACATTCAAAATCTAAATTTGCCAAGCACAGGTGGGAGCATATTTACAAGGAATTTGCACCACGGGGAAAGGTCTTACATTAAAATGGGAAAAATAACATCACAGACACTCAAATGCCTTATAAAGAAGCAGACACCATTATGTCCTTGTCATAGATGTTAAAAGCATTCCTTTACTTCAAAAACGATTTTCAAGTCATAATTTGAAAACACTGCACATGGGGAAATGACTTAAAATGTCCTTAAGACACATGGAAGCGTTTTTTGATTGCCTTTGCAGCATTTTAGGGTCACTTTTAACATGGCTATGTAACTCAAACATTCAAAATCTAAATTTGCCAAGCACAGGTGGGAGCATATTTACAAGGAATTTGCACCACGGGGAAAGGTCTTACATTAAGATGGGAAAAATAACATCAGAGACACTCAAATGCCTTATAAAGAAACATACACCATTATGTCCTTATCATAAATGTTAAAAGCATTCCTTTTCCTCAAAAACGATTTTCAAGTCATAATTTGAAAACACTGCACAGCTCCTATTTATTTATTTATTTTATTGAATTTGTATTGCGCTCAGCTACCCATAAAGGGTTTCCCGGCGCCAGGGACAGCCTAAAGAAGAAAGATAGGTAGTTGCTGAAACAGGAAAAGCAGAAAACATTGACCAACTAAAACAGAAAAGTTTTTAGCTTTTTGCGAAAAGCAAGAAGATTGGTCTCCGTTTTGAGCGTCAACGGAAGACTCACAAAAACACCCTGTCAGTACTAATACTTCACATTTTCTCCAATTACAATTTCTCAAAGAAACAAAATCTATTTGTAAAACACTTGAGGCAAAGCAACATTTTAAATTAATTTTCTCCTTAAAGCACACTATTCTCTATCTAAATTAAATAAATCTTTTCTCACCTTAGCAAATACTTTATGAGTTTCAAAACAGTCTCAGAAACACACCACTTTGTCTTTAGCAGAGCAAAAGGTATGCACTCCAGAGTCTGCAGCTATCAAAAGCACAGAAATGCTGTAATTCTTCACACATATCTCTCATGTCACCCAATCAAAACTCTTCCCTCACTTTTTTCAAATCAAAACCCTTCCCCCCTCTGCCCTCTCTGCCTTTTTTGCATAGCAACCACCTCTTGGAAGACCTCTGGTGTTTGCAAGTTCACCCAACAATGTTTCAATTGAACTCTGAACTCTCAGTGCACCTGCATATCCAGTGCAATCTTTCATTTAATGATTTTTTCTTGACCATTCAAAATACATCTTTCAAAGAACTCATCCATGCACCCTAACTTTCTGTTTTCAGCAATGAAAATCCACCAATCACTGTTACTGCTTCATTAACACAGAAACTCCACAGTTTTTTTTCATTTTAAACTCTTATTTTTTCAACTGCCATTTCATTCCCACACTTCATCGGACTGCAGCAGAACCTTCTCTCACCATGTTTTCTGTCTGGATTGTTGGACATAGTTACATCTACTGGGCTCAGAGGTATGCTGATAACAGAAATGTACCTAACCTCAATTTACAAGATGTGGAAATTAAGTGGTTTGGCCACAGAGGATTAAAATGTCACCAATTGATACCATTGGTGAAAATCTTTATGCATTTGCCAAAACCTGACCTGTTAATTGTGCACTGTGGAGGTAATGACTTGGGCACTTTGACTGGGGTAGGTCTGGAAATGCTTTTAAAGGACACCTTTGAGCAATTAATGGCACTTTTTCCTCAGACTGCCTTGGTATATTCAAATATATGCCAAAGACAGAAATGGAGGTGGTCGAACCAATTTTGTCCACAAATTGAGAAGTCGAGGAAGCATGTAAACAAATCTGTTTCAGCTTACATGAGAGACCATGGAATGGGCTCCGTGTACAACAATAACTTGCGTTACTACATGCAAGATATCTACAGAGGAGATGGAGTTCACTTCTCAGATGAAGGGAACAGAATTTTCATTCTGAATTTAAGACTGTGCATTGGTACCTACTTATAAGTACCTAAATGTACCATAAACCCAAAAGCTCTTCTCAGAGCTACCCTACATCTGATCACTCACAATTATTATTTTACTCTAACTTTTTTCACTAATTTTCAACAAAGTACGCTCCCCGGGGCGCTACCCGGTACGCGAACCGGAAGCTAACCTCGCGAAATTTTTAAATAAAATGGTTTTTTTTCGCACATATGGGCCTCCTCAGCCACCCTCAGAAAACCTAGGGGGTCAAGATAAGTCTACCGTGCCCCCTTCTACCCATTCTGAACATTAGTTGCCCTCCATCTTGTATCTTAATTCGACCGAAACACAAAATGGTGGACTCCCGTAACGCTTCAGGTTCGCGTACCGGGGCGCTCGCCAGTTCGCGTACCGGGGCGCTCCCCGGGAAGCGCTCCATCAAAAAAGGTGGGAAAGTAATTTACAACGACTGGAGACACTTTCACCAAATATAGATTAGCTCATACTACATACCAATCCCTATCATTTTCACAAATTTGATTGAAATTCCATTTAGCCATTTAGCCTGTAGACCTCTCTAAATACCGTGAGGTAAATTACTTCACAAAACACATCTGAAGTGTTGGAATTGACAACCAATGAAAATGTTACTTTCATTTTCTACTTTTTTTACTTGACATTTGATTGGTTATATACCTGAATATATATAAAGGAAGAGAATGAAACACAGCCATTTTGACTACTACTTCCTGGTGTACATTTCAATTGGATTTTCACTAATCACTTCAACTTCTTTGTAAAGGTAAGTTGTTATTTTAAAAACTGAAGTATATTGTGCACTATCAGTTAATATGGTAAACTTTTTCTGATAGTTATATACTATCCCTCTGTAGTAGTTATAGATTTAGATAGACTTCTCTGTTATAATTATGGATGGAGTTAGGTTTCTCTTGTATAATTATGAATTTACTTACGTTAAATCACATACACTTTTTTATATTCCTACTTCCACTCTGATACTATACACTGCCCAAAGATAAATTCACTGATAAAAACTGCCTATCTAAAATTAATCCCAACAGTGCCCTATCTCTACTAATATATATTTTTTTTATCCAAATTTCAGGCAACATGGAAGGTGAACAGAAAGTTTCATTTCAAATTGTCCTGCAAGAGAGCAGCCAAGAATTAATTGATCCAAATTATATAGAATTTATGGATGAAACTTGGGACCAAGAACTACTGCAATGTGTGCAAGCAGTAGATGACCTCCTTCAAAATGAGGACATTTTACACACTCAGAGATTACAAGCTATGTTCAATGAAAATGACGACATTTCAGACAGTGAAATGTTAGAAATGTTATTACATTTTGAAACACAATCACAATAATAAATAATTGCTTAAAAAATAAAGAAATTAAAAAATAATCAACAAAACCAACAATCAATTAACATACAGTATTTGAAAAGTCTATCATTCTTTTTTCCTTATAGTACGCTCCCCAGAACGCTTCCCGGTTCGCGGACCGGGCGCTCCCCACGCACTGCGGGGCCCTTTTAAAGCCTCCACATCAAACCTAGGGGGTCAGGGAGGATCTACTATGCCCCCTTATGGTCATTTCCCCCTTTGTTTTGGCCTCCTCTTGTCTCTCGATCCTACCGAGAGACAAGATGGCGGCCGCTCCGGACTGTTTAGAATGTTGACAGACACCGGAGAGCCAATCAGCTTCGCTACGCGAAGTTCCGTTACGCGTCAGGTACGTGAACCGGAGCGCTGCCTGGAGCGCGCTTACAGATATATATCTTTTTTTGAACGTTAATTTCTCAAAATCCACTGGAGCACATATATTGAGACCTAGCAAAGGCACATCGGGCTAACAGTCCCTACAATTTTGCCAAGTTTCGTGCAAATCCATTCAGCCGTTCGGCTAAAAGTGAGGCCAACCGCCCTATGGAAATTAACATGGGAAAAACACGTTTTGGGACACCCCTTTTTTCTCGGTCACCCCTTGACGAACCCCCCCCAGATTTCCAGGGGCTGCTCAGAAACAAAATGTTCCATTTTCCTGAAAATTTCAGCCAATTCCGTCAACAAACGCCAAAGTTATTAGACATAGAATTTTCAAAAATCCCATAGGGAAAAAATCCTAACTATATATACCTACTGGCGACCGCCAGTAGGTAATATATATATATATATATATATATATATATATATATATATATATATATATATTTTTTTTTCAAACAACAGCGGGGTCCTTCCGGGATCCTCTCTCCCCAGTCAGGTGGCGTCTCAAGTTCGGCGGACCACGCCGACCGAAATAAATTATAATCCACAGTTTTTGCTACAAGGCAAAGAGACGCACTCAGGAATATTCAGCATAAGCAATTTATTGCCCAGTTGACACGCTACGCGTTTCGACAATGAATCTTGTCTTGATCACACGTGACTACCCCTGTGGGTCAAAGCATAATATACACACTGCAAAGCATAATATACACACTGCCCGGAGGCTCATAAACATAGAAGAGGTAACCTTGCACTGTTACTTTCACAGTTCAAAAAAGCCACCATCTTGAAGTGGTAACCTCATTGTGGAATTACACAACAATTATACTTGTATCACTTATTTCTTATGTTTCTCAACAGAGTATACATTTGCATGTGCGCTATTATATAATTGCTGTGCCTCAGTTTCAGTCGGACTAGTGCCCCAGTGAACTTGGAAATCCAGATCACTATTCTAGCCTTGAGGTTTGTAAACATAAAAGGGTAACCTAGTACTGTAAACTCCACAGTCCTAAGAAGCCGCCATCTTAGAATGGCTAACCATTATGCCGGTAATTATACTTGTACCTTTGTTTGTCAACATTATGTACCTTTGCGATATAGCTCTACCACTTGATTAAGGTTTCTGACGGACTAGTGCCCCAGTTAACCCGCAAGCTAGGCAGGGACCAACCACCTCAGGGTACAGGAAAAGGGAACCGAGTGTTATCTCAATTCCTTTGGATCTAGTTGGGTCTAGTGCCCGAATTATCCGTATAAGCGGAAATTGCCCATACTTTGGGTAGCCTCTCATGCATGGTGCCCCCCGGATTAGAGTGTCTTGCTTATATACCACAGGGTACAGTGCAAAGAAAATCAATAAAGTGAAGTTTATACTTTCATACAGGTGCACAGTGTCTTTCATCCAGATTTCAAGGAGGTCCAAGGACTGTGATGTGGACGTGACAGGAGTGAATAAAGGATTCCATTCTCCTACAAAACACATAAAAAAACATACCGTTAAAAATGCATAAAATCAGTTGAAAATTATTAACATTTTAACTTGTTCTAAACACACAGGTCTATCGTTACATTTTATATCTTTTGTACACAATCAGATGATGTTCCCGGTGTAGGCCATACCAAGATCACAAAACTCCCTCATGTTTTTTGTATTTCTTATATTGTTATTCCCCATGTAAGTGGGTTGCAAGCTCTTCATCCCAGTTATGCCCCCCAGGAAACTTGGTCTCGAGCTCCATGATCCAGCGTGATTCCTTCTTTCTCAACGCTAGTTCACGGTTTCCCCCTCTTCTCCCGATATTGACCTGTTCAACAGCGTAATACCTGAGAAGGGAATTATCTGAGTTATGCTTTTCCTGAAAGTGCCTTGCAATGGGATAACGGCTATCCACGTGTGTGATAGCCCTGAGGTGTTCCTGTATCCTACTCTTGGCCATGCATGTGGTGCTACCCACATATTTCTTTTTACATGGACATACTAGAACATAGATGACAAACAAAGTGGTGCATGTCAAGAACTGTTTTATCACTTTGGGCTCTTGCCTACCTGGTACATCTATCTGTTTCACCATAGTGCTGTTAGTACAGGCTCTACAATGCCCACAGGGGTAGAACCGCTTTAGGCCTTGTGTATGCCGTTTATTTTCCGTTATGTCACCTTTAATCAGCATGTCCCTGAGGTTTCTGGCTCGTCTGTATGTTATTTGAGGTCTGTCTTTGAGGCTCGGACCCACAATATTGTCTGCTTTAAGGATGTTCCAGTTATTGGTGAGGATTTTGGTGATTTTTTTAGATTGTTGGTTAAACGTCGTTATGACACGGGTATCAATCTCATTATCAGCATCTTTAGTACTTAAAGGATTCAATGTGTCGTTGCGATGTATAAGAGACACTTTATGGACTGCCTTAGAGAGCACTCCCTCTGGGTACCCTCTTGTCCTGAATCTCTGTAGCATGATTTCTTGTTCGGCCTTGAAGCTCTCTTCACCACTACAATTCCTTTTCGCCCTCAGTAACTCACCAAACGGAATACTCCATTTGAGTGAGTCCGGATGAGCACTGAGGGCGTGGAGGAGAGTGTTGCCCGCAGTGTCTTTCCTGTGGAGCTTCGAGGTGAGATGGTTGTCAATCACCTCTATAGCCGTGTCTAGAAATTCCACGTATTTATCATTAATGTTGTACGTTAGGTGGATGTTACAAGTGTTGGTATTCAGCTTGTCAATAAACGACACTGCTTCCTCTCGTGTGCCTTGCCATATGACGAACAGGTCGTCAATATATCTGACCCAGGTAGATACCTTTTTAAAATCTTCTGTAAGGTTCTTGTCATCTCTAATGTCCTCTTCCCATTTCCCCAAAAACAGATTAGCAAAGCTCGGCGCAAATGCCGAGCCCATGGCAACGCCACGTATCTGTTTGAACACATCCCCATTGAACATAAAGATATTGTTTCTCAGGCATATCTTCATCATGCCTATGAGCATCTGGGTGTGTTCTGAGTAACATGCGTCCCTTTGTTTAAGGAAATGGTAACTGGCTTCCATTCCCTGTACATGATCTATGATTGTATATAAGGCACTTATGTCTAACGTAATGAGTAGAGAGCCCTCTACCCATTGTATAGTATCGATTTTCATAAGGAAGTTAGTGGTGTCCCTAGTATAGGCTGGTAACCTACTCACGTACTCTCTCAAATAATGATCGATGTACTGTGAGAGGTTCTCATTTACGCTACCTATAGAGGAGATGATAGGTCTACCTGGTGGAACAGTGGCATTCTTATGCACCTTGGGAAGGAGATAGAATATAGGAAGTTTGGGGTAATCTCTCTTTAAAAAGCAAAATTCCTGCCATGTGAGTAGACCATTATTGCGCCATTCATTGAGCATTTCCCACGTTTCCAAAATACTATCATTATACGTTGTCATAGTACATTTAGCATAAAAATTACTGCTAGTCAATTGCCGTAGTGCTTCGGTGACATACAATTCCCTTCCCCACAGAACAATGTTCCCCCCTTTATCAGCAGGTCTTAATACGATGTTCGTGTCTTTCGCCAAAGAGAGAATAAATTCCCTCTGGGCTTTGGTAAGATTGAACTCGCCTTTTCCCCACCCTCCTGGGCTTAAAAGATGAACAAGCCGGTCTAACAGTTCTATTTTCTTCGATTGTCAAATTATTACTATCTTCTTGACTATCCCATATGGTCAAGTCTAACATGTCATCGTGTTGCCCATTTCCATCCGGCACCTCCCAATCGATTATGTACCTTGTATTTTGGTTTTGTTTCAGAAAATGCCACTTTTTTAACTTAAGTTTCCTGGTAAATTTAAAAAGATCTACCCTTGTATCTGAATAATTGAACAGTTCAGTGGGACAGAACGTGAGACCCAAGCATAAGGTTTGTTTTTCAGTGTGGGTAAGAGTTCTAGAGGAGAGATTGATAATGGTTTTATTTACCGTTTCTTCATCCATGGTTATTTTCTGTTTTTGTAACCAACTCTTTTGTTTCCCACTGGTTTTTGTTTCTTTTCTTCTCCTTTGCTGGAGCTTGAGTCTTCTTCTGAACGATCTCCCCTTCCTTCGGGCGCCCCCGATTCGGTTTCTTTTGGAAAGGGATGGGTGTGTGTGTGTGTGTGTGTTGGGTGTATATCGCAAAGGTACATAATGTTGACAAACAAAGGTACAAGTATAATTACCGGCATAATGGTTAGCCATTCTAAGATGGCGGCTTCTTAGGACTGTGGAGTTTACAGTACTAGGTTACCCTTTTATGTTTACAATCCTCAAGGCTAGAATAGTGATCCGGATTTCCAAGTTCACTGGGGCACTAGTCCGACTGAAACTGAGGCACAGCAATTATATAATAGCGCACATGCAAATGTATACTCTGTTGAGAAACATAAGAAATAAGTGATACAAGTATAATTGTTGTGTAATTCCACAATGAGGTTACCACTTCAAGATGGTGGCTTTTTTGAACTGTGAAAGTAACAGTGCAAGGTTACCTCTTCTATGTTTATGAGCCTCCGGGCAGTGTGTTTATTATGCTTTGACCCACAGGGGTAGTCACGTGTGATCAAGACAAGATTCATTGTCGAAACGCGTAGCGTGTCAACTGGGCAATAAATTGCTTATGCTGAATATTCCTGAGAGTGTCTCTTTGCCTTGTAGCAAAAACTGTGGATTATATATATATATATATATATATATATATATATATATATATTTATTTTTTTATATATATATATATATATATATATATATATATATATGTATTACCTACTGGCAGTCGCCAGTAGGTAGTTATAGTTAAGACCTAGTTTCCATAGGAAATCCGCATCATTCTATTTGGAATAACTTTGGCGCCGGTTGACAAATACACACGAAATTCTGCAAGAAAATGGCCTGCTCAGCTCCGCTCCGTCCCTGAAAGTTTCGGGGTGATTCGTAAAGCGGGGGCCGAGAAAAAAAGGGGGTCACAAAATGTGTCTTCCCCTGCAATTTTACATAGGGACCTTTTTGTGAGGCTACAGCCCAAACTGCTAAACAGAATTACACTAAATTTGGCAAAAAGGTAGAGTTTGGTTCGCAGATTATGCTTTTTGTTAAATGGTGTAAATTTGTTCAAGTAGTTCCTGAGAAAATCAAAAGTAAAATCAAAGATATATCTATAGACGAAATACTGTACGCGTACGGTAAGGGTACCGTGAAGCGTACCATTACGAGCACGAGCTGCATGCTCATTGGCTGTCAACTGTCTGTCAACGCTCCAAACCAGGAAGTGTTGGCAGTCATCTTGTGCCTCGGTATAACCAAGGCACAAGAAAGCAGTGAAAGAACCGCAAAAAACATGCGAAGGGGCAGGGTAGAAACACCCTGACCCCCTAGGCCTGCTCAGGAAGTCCCACAAGGACCCTACGGCCCAAATATTCTATATATTTTTTTTAATTGCGCGATATGCATATGGTATGCGTAAGACGTGAAAAAGAAAAAAAAACGAAGTCCTTTTTTTTGTTAATTAGCCCCCGGGGGCCAAATCCCGGGGGCAATGTTTATATTTATAATGGGGGACACAGAGGGGCCCCCTAGCCCCGGGGACCACCACCCCCGGGGCTTTAATTATATGTATGTGGGGGGCTCACGGGCCCCCCCACAACCCCTGGGGACCGTCACCCCCGGGGTTTCTTTTTTTGTTCAAGCCCCCCCACGCGCCAGGGACCGTCACATCCCCGGGGCTCTAATATTTAAAATAGGGGTGTCCATGACATATCTCCCAGCCCTGGGGATCACTACCCCCGGGGCTTCTTAATGTTGGAGGGGGCCCCCCTCCTGGAGCCTTGTGGTGGCCCTGGGGACCGCCACCCCCCAGGGCTGGCTACCGCAGTGTCCAGGGGGGCCTACCCAGGGATACTGCTGTTTGCTATGGTAGGGCGGGAGCCTAGCGGCTCCCATCCTACCACAGCAAACTGCTTTCCTATTTGAAAGAGAGATTGCATTTTGTTAGGGAGAGCAGCATGTAAGCTACTCTCTCTGACGAAAAGCAATACCGGCTCCTGAAGGACGCTGGGACCATGGGGGCATTGGGGCTCCCCCCACAGTCCCCAATGTTGTATTTCAGCCCCGGGGGATGGGGTCCCTGGGGATTATAAAAATGAGTGATAGAGGCTATTTTTTTTATGTTAGATTTACCCTACGCGTACCATGCACGTACGTACGACGTACAGTGCGAAGTTTGTAATTCGTCCAGTAAGCGTACCTAAGCAATAAAAAGAAAAATATTTTTCAGATATTTATGAAGTGTATGTGTTTAGATGTTGGGTGGCTCTAAAAAGAGCCATTGTGTTTATTGGGAGATTTTAGTACCTACACTAGTAAGTACCGATGCAGAGTCTAAAGTTCATGAGGAAGACTCTGTTCCCTTCATCTGTAAAATGTACACCACTTCTTCTATAGATGCCTTGCATATTGAAATGCAGATTGTTGTTGTAAATGGACCCCATTCTATAGTCTCGAAGAAAAGCAGAAACAGATTTATTCACATGTTTTCTAGCTTTCTCAATCTGTGGACAAAATTGATTGGACCCGTTCCAGTTCTGCCTTTGGCATATATTAGAATAGACAAAGGTAGTTTGGGGGAAAAGTGACATCAGTTCTGTAAAGGTGTCCTTCATAAACATTTCCAGACCTACCCCAGTCAAAGTGCCTAGGTCATTGCCACCACAGTGCACAATTATGAGGTCAGGGTGTTGGAGATGCAAAAACGATTTTACCAATGGCTTCAATTGGTGCCACTTTAATCCTCTCTGTCCAATCCATTTTATGTCTACATTTGGTAAACCTAGGTCTTTGTGAATTCCTTTCTGTTCTGCGTACCTTTGACTACAGAAAATATAGCTGTGTCCCACAATCCACACTCTAAGCATCTTGAAGAGAGGTCTGGATACACTTAGATGGTCTCTGTAAATGAAATGGCAGTTTGAAAAAAAAATTCTAAAATGTTCGTAAGTGGAGTTTTGAAAAAAGCAAAGACGTGATTGGTTGTTTGAAAACTTTTTACATCGAAAACAAGGGTTCAATTTTCTGTTTTTTAAAAGCCTGTTATTTATTGCTTAAGAAAAAGTGATAGAAAAGAACATTACTTAAAATAAGCTGGTATATTGACAGGTCAAGCACACTTGCTGTTTTAATTTGCAACAATGTATGATGAACTTTTCACCTGTGTGCTTAGTTAGGTGTTCCCTGAAGTGTTTCTATGGTAACTGGCAGAATGTGGAATGGGGGTAGGGTTGAAAGTCTTGTCAGTTGGAAAGGGTTAAAAAGGTAAAGTAATAGAAGTGTGTGTTTCATTTTGATTTAATGTGGGAATAAATGTGATTTGTTATTTATTTGTATATGGTGTAGATTGAGTGTGTAGATTGTCAGGAAAAGTATTCTATTTGCTGTAGGACTTCCTGGCCCCCTAGGGATGCTTAGGGGGTTTCAGAATGATCCCCAAGGTCAAAATATATATTCATTTATTTTTTAAATCATAGAATACGCGTATGGTACGCGTGCGCCGTGAAAAAAAATCCAAAGCCTGCTTTATTGTTATTTAGCCCCCGCGGGGGCCAAATCCCGGGGGCAATGTTTTAATTCATAATGCGGGCCCAGAGGGGCCCCCAGCCCGGGGGACCGCCACCCAATGGGGCTTTAACTATATGTATGCAGTGGGGCTCACGCCCCCCCGCAGTCCCGGGGACCGTCAACCCCGGGGCTTCGTTTTTTTATAATTAAAACACCTGTGTGGGGTGGCTCAAGCTTCCCCATATGCCCCGGGGACCGCCACCTCCCCGGGTCTCTAGTATTTAAAATACGGGGGTCCGTGATGGACCCCCCAGCCCTGGGGACCACTACCCCCTGGGGCTTTTTAGAGTCAGAGGGGGCCACCCCCCTCCTGGAGCCTTGTGGTGGCCCTGGGGACCACCACCCCCCAGGGCCGGCTCCCGCAGTGTCCCAGGGTGCCTACCCCCGGGACACTGCTGTTTGCTATGGTAGGGAGGAGCCTTGCGGCTCCCACCCTACCACAGCAATCTGCTTTCCTATTAACCTGCTCTCTCTTTCAAATAAAAAAGCAGATTGAATTTCGTTAGGGAGAGCAGCATGTAAGCTGCTCTCTCTGACGAAAAGCAATGCCGGCTCCGGAAGGACGCGGGGAGCCAGCTGGGACCGTGGGGGCATTGGGGCTCCCCCCATGGTCCCCTACGTTGTATTTCATCCCCTGGGAATGTGGTCCCCAGGGATTATAAAAATTAGTGATAGAGGCTATATTTTTTTTACGGTAGATTTACCGTACGAGTACCATGCACATACGTACGACGTACGGTGTGAAGTCTGTAAGTCGTCCCATAAGCGAACCTAAGCAAGAAAAATCAATTAAAAAAATGTATTTTATAGATATCTATCAAGCTTATGTGTTTAGATGTTGGTTAGTTCTAATAAGAGCTTTTCTCTTTATTGGTACTTATAAGTATGTACCTATGCAGAGTCTAAACTTGTTGAGGAGGAGTGCTTTAAGTGTGCTGAACTTTTGACCTCCGTGGACAGTTGACTTTTGCATTATCTGTTGGGGGTAGGGTAAAAAGTTATGTCATGTTAGAAAGGGTTCAAATGTTCCACCAATAGAAATGTGTGTTTGGTTTTGAATTAATGCGTGAAGGAATTTGGTTAGTTATTAACGTGTATATATGTGTAAATTGAGAGGAAATATGTGCCATTTTTTGGTTCTGCTGCAAACACTGAAGTAGAGAGATTCTGTATAAGACTATCTGCTGTGTGAGTGGCATTCTTCTTATTTAACAAATCAATTTGAAAGGTGAGTTTATAACTTGTAAGGGAATGTATGTGGTACCTTTTGTTTTTAGTAGGATTAATGTGTTTCTTCTTCTAAAGAGTGTAGAATCATATTCTGAGCTTGTCTGCATTTGGATAACTATTGTGATAAAATCATTTGGTAAGTTAATGTGTTTAGTGAGTCACCTTTGTCCAATAAAGTGCAGTACTAAAAAATGTAGAATGTGTGCAGTCACTTTTTCAGTTGTAGAGTAGTTAATAGTGTTGCTTGTTTAGAATGAGGTTTGTGTTCTAAATTTACAATTTTCCAGTCAGTATACATACACTGCTGCATACACTTTTGGGCAGATTTACATGCCCCTTGTGCCTTTTTTTTGTTGTATTGTGTAACGTTTTGATGTAATGTTGACAAAAATAATGCAGTAAATTGTATATGTATTTGCAAAATGAGTCAGTGGTGTCCACTGAAATGTAGTATTTATATACATGGAATGTGTGCAGTCACTTAACCGTTTTAGAGTAGTAAATGTGTTTTAGTAAAATGCTTTGTCTCATATTTTTTTGTCTAATATCACACTGTGTGTTCATTAAGGAATTATATTCTCTGTGTTCATATTCCCCTGTCTTTCCTCATATTCCTCCTGTCCCCTCATTTCCCCCTCTCTCTTCATACTTCCCCTTTCTCTTCATACTCCCTGCTCTTTCCTCTTACTCCTCCCTCTCTCCCTGCATACACTCTGCACCACTCTCCTCATACTCCTCATACTACCAATCTCTTCATACTCCCCCCTCTCCTTATATTTCTTCCTCTCGTCATAATCCCCCCTCTCTCCTCATACCCCTTTCACTCTTCATAATCCCCATCTGTTTATACTCCTCCCTTTGTCCTCATATTGTACGCTCTGTCCTTATACACCTATTTTCTCCTTATGCTCCCCTTTCTCCCACATTCTCCCTCCTCTCCTCTGATACGCTCCTCTCTCTCCTTATACACACCCCTCTTTCCTTATACTCCTTTTTTGTCCCCATACTTGTGCCTCTTTCAACATATTCCCCCTTCACTCTTCATACTTCTTCTCTCTCTTGTCATATTGCCCCCTCTCTCCTCACACACTCTCTCTCTCTTCTTATACTCTCCCTTGTCTCTTCATACTCTCCACTCACTGCATACTCCCCTTCTCCCCTTATACTGCCGTGTCTCCTTACACTCCCCCTCTTCATATTTTCCCTTGTCTCATACTCCCCCTCTCTCCTTATACCCCCTTCTCTCCTCATACTCCCACCTTTCTCCTCATAATCCCCCCTCTCTTCTTATACTCTTCCATCTCCTTATACTCACCCTCTCCTCTTATACTCCCCGTTTCCTCATACTCTCCCCTCCTCATATTTCCCCCTCTAGTCATATTCCTCCCTCTCTCCTTATACCCCCTTCACTCCTCATCATCCCCATCTCTTCATACTCCTCCCACTCTTCACATAGTAGTCCCTCTGTCCTCATACACCCCCTCTCTCGTTATACTCCTCTTTTCTCCACATTCTCCCCCTCTCTTCTCATAATCTCCCCTCTCTGCTTATACATACCCCTATCTCCTTATACTCCTCTATTCTCCTCATACGTGTTCCTCTTTACACATACTACCCCCTCTGTCTTCATATTCCTCCTCTCTCTCCTCATACTACCCCCATGCTTCTCACACTTCTCCTTTATGTCCGTGTACTCCTTCCTCTCTACTGATACTCCCTTATCTCTACTCATACTCCCTGCTCTTTTCATACTTCCCCCTCTCTCATCTTACTCTTCCCTCTCTCCTCATACTCCTCCTTCTCTTCATATTCCCCTCTCTCTTCCCACACCCCCTCTTTCCTACTATTTTTCTATTCTCCTCATTCTCCTCCCTCTTTCCTCATACTGTCTGCTTTCTCCTCATACACACTCCTCTTTGCTTCTACTTTCCCTTTGTCCTCATACTCGCCCCTCTTTCCACATACTCTTCTGTCTCTCCTCACACTCTCCTTCTCTCTCCTTTTACTCCCCTTCTGTCCTGATATTCCCCCTGTCTCTTTATTCTCCTCTCTTTCTCCTCATCTCACCCTTGTCCTAATACACCCCCTCTTTCTTGTTACTCCACCATCTCTCCACATTTGTCCCCCTTTCCTCATACTCTGTCCTCTCATCATACTCCTCCCTATTTTCTGATACTCCTTCCTCTTTGCTCATACACGTCCCTCTCTCCTTATACACACCTGTGTGTCCTTATACTCCTCTCTATTTCCTCATTCTCACTCCTCTCTCTTCATATTCTTCCCTCTTTCCTCATACTCCTCGTCTGTCCTCATACACTGAAGCACTTATAAATTCAGTCAGGCACTCCCCTTACAGAAGTTTCAAACTCCTATTCACTATGCTTGTACTCTTCTATGCACCTGAAAACTTGTCTTTTAAACCTTTAATTACCCAGTCTCTATCCTAACTCTACCTCCAAACACTCTGCCACTACTGTTTCAATAGTGTAGTGAGCCATACAGCAATATGTGCTTATCTATACACTGTACAAAAAGTGAAGCAGTTATACATTCAGCTCGACACTCTCCTTGGAGAACTGTAATCATTCAGCCACTACCCAAGTAGTCATGCAGCAAAGTAGGCCTAAGGGCATGGACTGCTTCAAACCCCTATAGATAATAAATGCACTTTTCTATGCATCTGTAAACTTGGCTTTTAAACCTTTAATTACCCAGTCTCTATCCTTACACTCCCTCCAAACACTCTGCCACTACTGATTTAGTATTGTACTGCGCCATTCAGCAGAATGTCCTTATCTATGCACTGTGCTAAAAATGAAGCTCTTATAAATTCAGTCATGCACTCTCGTTGCAGAACTATAATCATTCAGTCAGTACCCAAGTTATTATGGAGCAAAGTAGGCCTTAGGCCATGGACTGCTTTAAACTCCTATAGACTATGCTTGCAGTCTTCTATGCACCTGCAAAATTGCCTTTTATATGTTCAATTCCCCAGTCTCGATCCTTACACTTCCACCAAACACTCTGTCACTCGTGTTATAGTTTTGTGGTGACTCATTGATCAGTGTGTAGTAATCTATTCACTACATTAAAACACTAATGGGCAGATGAACAATAACTGTCCCATCCCCAGGGATATAGCAGTTATTGTGCACTGTGACTTCACCACCATGGATGCGCCGTATTTGCAATGTGGTGCACTATGGGACAAAAAAGGTACAGATATGTGATGTATCTGTGCCGTGAAGGCGGCGCATTGCTTGAGTTGCGTGCTCTGGAGGAACTATGCTCAGAATGCTGAGTCAATCCTTACACCTGCTTCAAGCAAGTGCAGGGTTTTGACGCAGCATGACCTCAAAAGTGACAAAGTGAAATCTTGTACATTGTACTCAGCCACTTTAGGAGGTGTTGCTGCACCAGAACGCTCCCTCATCCCCCGTGAAGGAATGTCTCCTTCTGGTACAGGAATTTACAATGTGACGCACCTCCCAGATGCATCATATTGTAAATACCACACACCATGACGCATCTTTTGCACCACCGCTGCGTCAGAAAAGTGATGCAATAGCGGCGTAAAAGAGGCAGAAGGAGGTTGTAAATCTGCCCCTAACACTTACAAATTCACCCAGGCAGTTTCTCCAGCAGTGTAAAGGGAAGCATAGACTTGTAACATATTTATACACATATGTTACATTCAAGTGCTTTGAAAGTACTACAGTAAACTATAAGTAAACACCTTATAGATTTATGCTGTAGCACTTCCTTATAGTTGTGCACTTTCACATTCACCATACACTACTAATGTATTCATTCATTCATTTATGCACTACCCATTCAATCAGACAAAGTTTTACACACTATTATAGAAATATAGCTCCTTTTTTGACCAGTGAAGGTAGTTGTGACAAGAACTGTTTTTTTGTCTTTTTAGATTTGTATTTTTTTAACAAGTTTTTTTTTTTTTTTAAACCAAAAAATGAAATTGGAACCAAAAAAACTGTGAAACAGCAAGAAAACAGTAAAACAAAAAAATTATTCCATGGGCAACTGTGCTCACGTTTCCTGCGCACAATGAGGTCAATAGATTGTTCCCCATAGCATAATAATTCGTCGCAAAATTTGCAATGAATAGTCAGATCCGCAAAATCTGGTTGTATGTTTGCATGCGGACTGCTCAGCGAAGGTGGTGGTGCACTTGATGTGCTAGGAACAGCAGCTTGACGCTCCTCCTGCAACCTTTGTGTTGCAACTCTGGCGTAGTTCTTCGGGTGCAGATTCTTCACACCATGCTTGCTGTCCCGAATGAGTATTTTTTGTTTGGGTCACCCCTGGAAAGAGTAACCTCACAAATTTTAAAGGTCACTTTGGGAGCATTGACCTTTTTTTCCCCTTCAGGAAATGTAAAACATGTCCAAATAGCAGCTTCCTTCCTCTTCTTCTGAGGTTGCTCAGGTAGAAATTCTTCATCAGAGGAATGTTCAGAAGAAGAGTCAACAAATTCAGCCATGGTAAATGTTTCTTCTAAATGACTGGAGCTCTACAGAAGAGATGCTTCTCCTGAGAAAGTCAAAGTAGAATGATTAAAATGGGAGGGCTCTTTCAACAGTTGGAATAGGAAGTGTTATGAACCAATCAAATCTGGTCTTTGAAAGTCACATGGCTTAGCGTATTCTTACGGTGCGCTTACGGTGATCTTATGGTGCGAGTACGTACCGCCACGATTTGCGTAATTGCTTTTAAAAGTAATATACACTTCTTAAAAGTTAAAAAAACTATTTTCATGATTATCCCAGATAATGTCTACTCTTAAATTTTACATTAAATACATAGATATATCGTTTTAAACATTATAAAACTTTTGTGGGGTATGCGTACGGGGCGCGGTACAAGCGTACATGACGTCACGCGGGAAGCGCCGATGTGCCGCGTAAGGTCAAAACGTATTTGTGACGTGTGCCCGGGTACGCACAGAGTACGATTAGCGGTACAAAGGACGATGCAATCACCGTACGCGTTCCGTACGTTATCCCATAAAAATAATTTAAAAAGGAAATATATAGAATTTAATTTTAATATATTAAAAAATATATAATTAATACAAATTATTTTTGAAATTTGTTTTGTTATTATTTTACATTAAGAATATGGAATATAACTTAAAAAGTTAAATACCTATAAATAATTATAATAGAAATGTAGGAAATTAGTTTAAAAAGAAAGAACTATAATAATACATTTAAAAATTATCATTTACAAAAGCTTTGAAATTCATTGAAAAAACCATAGGTTTCAGACAAGTTATAGTTAGTTGAGCTAGCTAATACTGGCGCGGCCGCAATGCACTGCTGATGACCTCACATATTACATCACTCATGACATGGTCAGTGACATCACTCATGACATCACTGATGACATCAGCAAAAAAAACGTGTGCAGAGCCTGTAATGATGCATATGAGTGGTGCAGACAGTACGCACTGGAGCAATGTCTTTTCCTACAAGACTACCTCATCTACAATAACGACTCAATCTCAATTTTGAACACTGCTGTCTGCAGTGTAGGCCACAGAGAGCAGTCAGCAAGGGTCCACAGCCACATGGTATTGACTTGAGCTCTACAGTTTGCAATACGCGAAGCAAAAAAACGTGTGCAAAGCCTGCAATGATGCATATGAGTGGTGCAGACAGAGCACACTGGAGTAATGTTTTTTCCTACAGGACTGAATCACCTACAATTCCGGCTCAATTGCAAATGTGAATACTGAATTCTGCAGTACAGGCCAGAGAGAGCGTTCAGCAAGGGCCTACAGCCACGTGGAATTGACTTGAGCTCTACAGTTTGCAATATATGAAGCAAACAAAACGTGTGCGGAGCCTGCAATGATGCATATAAGTGGTGCAGACACAGCAAACTGCAGCAATCTCTTGTCTTACAGGACTGCATCATCTACAATAGCGACTCAATCTGAATTGCGAACACTACTGTCTGCATTGTAAATTGAAGGTAGTACTCACACACACAACCATCAATACTTTTTCTTACTCCCTCTTTACAAAATACCACAACATAAATTACATAAAACTCTACAATAAATAAATTAAAACAATTCAAAATGGGATTTCATCTGTCCACAGTCTACACTATTCACTGTTCCTTTCAACTTGCAAGATGAATTTAACCAATGTACTAAACCTATAACTCATCTAAAAAAACTTCTTCAAGCAAGTATACTATAGCCTTATAGCCCGCCGTAGCAGGCTATACCGTCTATTAATATTTATTATTATTTTTGTTTATTAGGCAATTTATTGAGCGCAAAAATACCCTTAGGTGTCTTGGCGCTGAGGAACAGTTTGGGATGAGGAAGGAAGGATTATTGATTGAATAACCAAGTTTTTAATTGTTTACGGAAGGATAACAAAGTGGGTGTAGATTTGATATGTAGAGGGAGTGTGTTCTAAAGTTTGGTGGTGGCGACATTAAAACTTCTGTCACCCCAGGTGGCCTTTTTGGTTCAGGCATCGTCAGTAGATGAGCTGCAGAGGAGCGAAGGGATCTAGTCAGTCTATAGGAGCATAGAGTGTTTTTGAGAAATTCAGGTCCTATGTTGTGGATTGCCTTATAGGCAATACAGAGGGCCTTAAACTTTGTTCTGCTTTTGATGGGCAGCCAGTGTAGCTGTCAGAGTACCTTGGAGATAGGTTTGAATTTGGGGGTGCATGAGAGAATTCTTACTGGTGCGTTTTACACCATCTGCAATTTATGAAGGACTCTTTCTTGGGCATTAATGAGTAGGCCATTACAATAGTCTATCTTCGACATGACGAGTGTAAAGGCCCTCTCCAGCATTAAAGGCCCATCCCGAAGGCGTGGGCCTTTAACAAGGGAGAGGGCCTTTAATAGCCACTATAGCCCAGCTACAAAGGGCTATAAGGCTTTTTGAACATGCTGCTACTAGAGGATAGAATGTTCTAGCAATTAAACCAGAGCCTTAAGAGAGCACAATCCCCTTCAGGCTCCCTGAAGCATTTGTTCACAATCAGAGCCAGGCTTATAAATGACATTATAAGAACGGAGCTACTCCATTGTTTTCAATGGAGCTCCCAAAATTCCAATGTTCTAAAAAACAAGATTGTATATGTTTCAATAGACATTCTAATTGCTTAACTACTGTAATTAAACAATCACCACTCAATCTAAATTGTGAACCCTGCGAACCACAATCTAGAACAGATGCAGTGATTATTAACACCTCACAGCCACATACTGCTCAATTCAAAAGCACAGAGTTGGTTGCACCTGATCACAGCATATGACATCCTCCATCATACAATCAAGACCCCATTTCACTGTTCGCACCTGTTTTGTTACAGTATACTCCACCGACTACTCTCAACCAAGCCCAATAATCATGTGCAGCAGTCAGCTATGGAAGCACAGAGTGTAATGCACTTCAACACACGAACTTCTGAGAAAAGCAAGCAGCAGGTAATATTGGACATCGTCCATTGTGGGATCAAGACTCCGTTCCACTGTTGGGACCTAGAGTTGGTTGCAGCTGGTCAAAGGGAGTACCTCCATCTCCACTCTCAGATACAGTTCAAACATCGTCCATTGTGGGATCAAGACACCGTTCCACTGTTGGGACCTAGAGTTGGTTGCAGCTGGTCGAAGGGAGTACAATATCCACTCTCAGATACAATTCTAGAGTTGGTTGCAGCTGGTCGAAGGGAGTACAATATCAACTCTCAGATACAATTCTAACATCGTCCATTGTGGGATCAAGATACCGTTTCACTGTTGGGACCAAGAGTTGCTTGCACCTCATCGGAGAGGGTACACAGAAATCATCACAAACTTTACCTTCTGACATCCTCAATAATAGAATTAAGACCCTGTTTCACTGTTTGCACCTGCTGTACAGCGGTGTATTGAGAGCAGTCAACTAAGCCCAATAACCATGTGCAGCAGTTAACTACTAAAACACAGAGTCTAATGCACCTCAACAGAGGGAATTCTGTGAAAAACCAGCAACAGCTAATATAAGATATCGTCAATTGTGTGATCAACACACTGTTTCACTGTTGGGACTTAGAGTTTCTTACACCTAGTCGAAGGGATTACCTTCATCTCCATTCTCAGATACAGTTCTAACACTGTCCATTATGGGATCAAGACACCGTTCCACTGTTGGGACCTAGAGTTGGTTGCACCTGGTCAAAGGGAGTACCTCCATCTCCACTCTCTGATACAGTTCTGTATCTGAGATCAAGACACCGTTCCACTGTTGGGACCAAGAGTTGCTTGCACCTCATCAGACAGGGTACACAGAAATCATCACAAACTTTAACTTCTGACATCCTCATTCATATAATTAAGACCCAGTTTCACTGTTCGGACCTGCAGTACCACGGTGAAGTCCAGCGACTGCAGTCAACCAAGCCCAATAATCATATGCAACAGTTAACTACGGAATCACAGAGTCTGATGCACCTCAATGGAGGGAGCTCTGTGAAAAGCAAGCACCAGGTAATATCAGACATCGTCCATTGTTGGATCAATACACCTTTCCACTGTTGGGATGTAGAGTTGGTTGCACCTGGTCGAAGGGAGTACCTTTATCTCCATTCTCAGATACAGTTCTAACATCGCCCACTATGGTATCAAAAATACTGTTCCACTGTTGGTACCTGTCGGACTACTGTGTTAGTAGTATACAGAGCACTCCACAGTGCTGGGCCTCAGGCTGGACGCTGTGAACTTATGTTGCGGTAGCCAGCGTTAATCTCAGGAGCCTTCCGAGCTCGCAGACCTCAGCCCAGGTGCTTTCACCGGCACGTGGTTGGCCCTCTCTCACATACGGCGGTGTCAAAAGGTGAACTGTGGAGCATATATGCGTCGCAGCGGCCATTACGCTTTCTAGATAGCAGTACGCTGAAAGCATCGTTCACGCAGCCACTTCGCTCATGGCATCAGCCTCGTGGTGGTGTAAGCTGCGCAGACCTGGCAGACACGTTTGCCAATCCGGAAGAGAACAACACCCAGAGAAACGTGCCTCTTCTTCAAACCCCTACGCTAGACTTGCCTATGCCGAGCCGGCTCACTACCCTAAACTTTTAGTGGGGGGAGGTGGCACGTACGAGCTACCATTCCGTAATCTTCCCCACTGACTGTACTATCATGGTTGCGTCCACTGTTCACTTCACTTAATAGACCATCAGTGTATGTTGACATGTACATGTCTGTGCTCTGTATACTCAACTGTGTCCGGCACATCCCCTTAAGACTTTACATTATACACTTTTACAATCGATAATTACTTACCAACTTCGCACGTACTTTGCTTCCATCTCTCCCCGCATTCTGCATGCGAGGCAGAGGTGCCATGCCATGTTTAGTTTCTGTACATGGCTAGCCAGGTTTCCCACAGTATGTAGTGGTGTTGTGTCTGCTAGGTGCACATGTTATTTTTCATGTTGTATGTGATTATATAAGGTAGCGCATTTATTCACGAGCAGTGGTTTCTCCCATTTACATATCGCTGTCTTAAAAACCATACAGAAGTTGTTCTCACAGGTGAAGTGCGACCACAATGACAGTCATTCATTACTATCCAAGAAAGTCTAACTACACAGCGCTTCTAAGCTTACAGCCCCCAACCTGTGTCATTTCTTAAAAGTACGCCAACTCCCACAATCCGACTAACATTCACAAAGCTTTCTAACGGCAGTTATCTGCTTCTCAATAACATGCACTCCTAAGGAATGTGAGCTGGCACACTGCATATCCTTACTGTTTCCAACACAGTAACTTCCTGTGGCATTGTCTATTCCCACCCACACAAACTAACCCCCAAACTTCAACTTGGCCTTCAATTCTTAGTTTGAAGACACATTTCAAGAAACAAACCAAACTAAAAGCACCTTTGTTCAGAACAGAAGTCTCCCTCACTTCTGCAAAAGAAATGTATCGACTGCAGATACCACAAACTTCAAGTAAAATTCACTCCCTTTTAAATACGAACCGGCAATTACACTTTGTGAATTGTTACACAATTTACAACACATGTCACACTCAAGGTGTGGCACACTTTTTTAACACGGTCTCCTACAACCTTCTAACACACTTTCAAACTGTTCTTCTTTTAATACCAGACTACATCTATTCGATCATCTCTGGAATAACAGAAACAGTGTCCATTATTCTCGCTCTATTTGCAGCCATCCCACTACTAATTCTAATTCTAGAAATGGCTACGCTCTCTGTGGTAACAACTATGTACAACAGAATATGCCTCTATGCCAAGCTACATCAATACTGGAAAAAAATGGAAACACTTTTTGGCTACCTGCCTCTATCTATTATCGGAGCTAGCTACAACATAATATTTATCTACACTTATGCAATATGCATACAACCATCATTTGATTGCAAAACTTGCCCATTTGACTGGCAAATGGATGTATGCCTTGCCAACATCCCAACAATCGCTCCCAATATCCAGCAGATAATACATTATCTTGAAAACCATGAACGTGATTGTTCTGGCAGTGGAGCAATGTCAAATATAATGCAAAAAGGATTTGCAGCGGATTGGGATTTCTGCGCAGCCGCGAAAGATCTCGTGCAACGTGCGACCTTTCACAACCCCGCAGATTGCCTGCCAATTCAAATTGCCGCTCCAACATCGAGGAACATTACTGTCCCTTAGAGGACAACAATAGCCTCTTGGAACATTACGCATGTCAAGCCACTGAAGAACTTCTGGATTGGAATCTCCAAGACTTGTAAGAAACTCACATTATTCTTGAATTGATTTTTCCAATCTTTTTTTTTACTTTTTCCTTTACATTTTTTATAATACATTTCAATCCTCTTACTTTCATATAACAACTTTCTAAGTATACTCAGACATTTGAACTCCATCTTCATTATTGCCCCTTATGTGTCCACTTTAACCAGGGATCGATGATGTATGACCAATGCAAATACGCTATTTACTTCCTAAATTATCCTAAACCCGACACCCATTTTGAAACCACGTCTATTCTTTGTGCACACACCGCTCTACCTCCCTGTTAATCACAAAGCCCTTTCACACAAATTTACTCAAAGTCAACCTCTGGTCAGAACCTCACAATAAAAATGAAAAAAGACAACTTTGTTTAGGAACTGTTTGGCACAGTGTGGTAATCACAAACTACCTTTATTTTCATTATACAATTTATTCATCCATGTCTAATAGCTATTGTGTAGGTCCCATAGAACTGTAACATTTAGGGGCTCATTAGGATGGCGGACGGACTTGCGTCCGTCCGCCACCCTAGAGTAGGAGGGACCGTCCGCATGGGCTGCGGCGGTCCCTCCGTGCAAATTAGGATGTGACCGCCACCCTGGCGGTCACATCCTGGATATTTAACATTGCGGCGGGTGCAGCTTCAAGCTGCACCCGCCGCAATGTTAAAAAAGCATACATTGCATATGTATGCAGCAAGCAGCAGGCACCACGCGGTGCCTGCCGCTTGCTGTATACATATGCAGGGGGGTACCATAGGTACCCCCCATGTGCACCCCCCTTCCCCCCTTCACCCAGGGGGCCCGCAACGGGCCCCCGCAGTGAAGCACCGTATGCTTTTACACGGCGGAATATCCGCCGTGTAAAAGCATTTCTTTCTGTGCATCCTAATATGGTGGACGGTGTCTGAGAGACACCGTCACCATATTACAGCTTTTCCGCCGCGGTTGTAAGCCAACCACGGCAGAACAGCTGCGGACGGAAACCAGGACCCACCAGCCATCCTAATGTGGCGGTGGGTCTTTGGTGGGTCCGCTGTGGTTTTTCCGCATCCTCCGGGCCGGCGGTGGATTCCGCCGGCCCAGAGGATGCGGAAAAACCGCAATCCTAATGAGCCCCATAATGTGTAATTCACTGATGCAGGAGCTTCGATTTGACTACAGCAGTAGTGGTTGGAGTTTGTCTCAGCTCAATGCCTTAGCTCTCTACACAAGAATGTTTTTTGAAACATCTGAAGACAATAATGTCTGGTTTGACTACAAAGGTACCGAATGTGCTTCTCAGAAGCGCAATGTTTGTATTCATCCTCAAAGTCCCAATGTGGATAGATATAGTACCGATTCTGACACGCACCGCATTGAATCTACTGTACAACAGATTGCTGACTATTCTACTGTTGATAATTTTTGTATTACAAAAAGCACTGCCAAGGTACCTAAAAAGTTTGATGATTACATTTTGCAATATCTTTTTTATTTATTTCTTTTCTTAAAGGATACATGTGGTAATCATATCCAACCTTTATTTTCCTTATAGAATGTAGAGTAATTCAAGTGTAATAGCTATTGTTTATGTCACATGCAACTGTAACATGTAATATGCAATTCACTGATGCAGGAGCTTACGTTTGAATACAACAGAAGTGGTTCAACTTTGCATCAGCTGGATGCCCTAGCTCTTGCACCAGTGGGTCCAATTATGGCCCTTAAATAAAGACAATTTATTTATAGTTTGCAAACTCCATGCCTTTATTAAACACAGCCACTTTCTTAGACACACCTAATTTCACAATTTTTCTTCTGTGGCATTACAACATTCTAAATGATATTCTTCATGATTATTTCTATATTCCTCTTTCCTAAAACACTTAATTTGAGTCTACAGACCAGTAGGTGTGAGTAGTTCGCTTCCCATTCCCTGAAAGGCATAAACGCACACTAACACTACTTACACAGGTATGCTACATCGGCCAGTATCCTACAGCACCCACAGCACATCACTTTACAACAATAAACTCATGACTTACAGTCACAGTTTCATCCCGAGTCTTCAGACTGGTACCAGTGAGGGTTTTGCTTCCCACTCTCGCTATACTCTAAATGCATACTAACACCACCTGCACACATTTGCTACAACAGCCAGTATGCTACACCGCCCAGAGCACATCAGTTTACAGCACTTAGCTTACAGTTTAGGCACACGGTTTCATCCCAGAGTTTAACGGTACCTCACCTCTGCACCTTCTCACTCTAGACAAAACAGCACTTTCACACCGGTAACGGTAAATACTTTGGTTCTGCCAATATGCTACAGACCAGTCAGCTCACAGTTTAGGCATACACTTTCATCCCCATGTGTACCGGCACCTCACCTCACCACCATCTCACAGTAGGCAAAACAGCACTTTCACACCGGTAGGAGAAAATACTTCACTTCGGCCAGTATGCTACAGCGCCCACAGCACATCAGTTTACAGCACTCAGCTCACAGTTTAAGCACACGCTTTCATCCGCGACTTTACCGATACCTCACCTTAACACCATCTCACTCTAGGCAAAACAGCACTTTCAAACCGGTAAGGGTAAATGCTTCGCTTCTGCCAGGATGCTACAGAGCACCGAGCTCACAGTTTAGGCACACGCTTTCATCGCCGAGTTCACCAGGCCCTCACCTCCGCACCATCTCACAGAGGAGAAAAACAGAACTTTCACACCGCAAGGGGTAAATACTTTGCTTCGGCCAGAATGCTACAGCACCCAGAGAACATCAGTTTATAGCAGTCAGCTCGTGGTTTACACGCACGCTTTCATCCCGGAGTGTACCGGCACCTCACCTCAGCACCATCTCACAGTGGGCAAAACAACACTTTCACACCGGTAGAGGTAAACACTTCACTTCACACTCCCTCTACAGCACACCCTAACCACCCTACAGACCTCACAGTGCTCTAACCCTCCTTTTTCCCACTTTGTTCTGCTCTTTTTCCCCTTACTCGCTTCAACTGAATCACAAAATGGCAGTCAACACTTCCTAGTTGCAACCGCTCGCATCACTCGCAGCCAATAAGCAGCAAGCTTGTGCTCGTAAGGTCTCAGCCAATCAGATGGCAGATTTGCCAAATATCGATATTTGTAAATTTCGATACTTCTCAAAAACAACTGAACGGATTTACACCAATTAAACAAAAATGTGCTTTCTAGACCAAGACCCTTCTCCCTGCCAAATCTGGAGTAGTTCCGTTCAACCAGTAGCCTTGTCTACAGTTTCCTATGGAAATGAACATGGAGAAAACACGTTTTGGGACCCCCCTTTTTTCTTGGCCCCCCTTGACAAATCACCCTCAAACTTTCAACATAGGAGCTGATATCATCAAAGAATACATTTTGAAAATTTCGCAAAGATTCATCAATTGACGCCAAAGTTATTGTTATTGTTAGAATGTTGCCAATTTCCTATGGTAACTAGGTCCTAACTATAACTACCTACTGGTGACCGCCAGAAGGTTTTATATATATATATATATATATATATATATATATATATATATATATATATATATATATATATATATATATATATATATATATATATATATATATTACCTACTGGCGGTCGCCAGTAGGTATATATAGTTAGGATTTTTTCCCTATGGGATTTTTGAAAATTCTATGTCTAATAACTTTGGCGTTTGTGGATGGAATTGGCTGAAATTTTCTGGAAAATGGAACATTTTGTTTCTGAGGAGCCCCTGAAAATTTGGGGGGGGTTCGTCCAGGGGGAGCCGAGAAAAAAGGGGGGTCCCAAAACGTGTTTTTAACATTGAGTTTTCCATAGGGCGGTTAGCCTCACTTTTAGCCCGAACGGCTGAATGGATTTGCACGAAACTTGGCTAAATTGTAGGGACTGGTAGCCCGATGTGCCTTTTGTAGGTCTCAATATATGTGCTGCAGTGGATTTTGAGAAATTAACGTTCAAAAAAAGATATATATCTGTAAGCGCGGACCGGGCAGCGCCCCGGTTCGCGGACCTTAAGCGTACCGGAACTTCGCGTAGCGAAGCTGATTGGCTCTCCGGTGTCTGTCAACATTCTAAACAGTCCGGAGCGGCCGCCATCTTGTCTCTCGGTAGGATCGAGAGACAAGAGGAGGCCAAAACAAAGGGGGAAATAACTATAAGGGGGCATAGTAGATCCTCGCTGACCCCCTAGGTTTAATGTGGAGGTTTTAAAGGGGCCCCGCGGGTGCAAAAAAAAATAAAAAAAATTTTTGTTTTTTTTCGTGGTTAGCGCCCGGTCCGCGAACCGGGAAGCGTTCTGGGGAGCGTACTACAATGAAAAATGAATGATAGTCTTTTCAAATGCTGTATGTTAATTGATTGTTGGATTTTTTGATTATTTTTTATTTCCTTTATCTTCCCAGGGAGCGACCCGGTACGCGAACCGTTGAGCGCCTCGGTTCGCGGACCTTAAGCGTTCCGGGAGTCCACCATTTTGTGTTTCGGTCGAATTAAGATACAAGATGGAGGGCAAATAATGTTCGGAATGGGTAGAAGGGGGCACGGTAGAGTTATCTTGACCCCCTAGGTTTTCTGAGGGTGGCTGAGGAGGTTTATATGTGCGAAAAAAAAACATTTTTTTAAAAAAATTTCGCGAGGTTAGCTCCCGGTACGCGTACCGGGTAGCGCCCCAGGGAGCGTACTTTGTTGAAAATTAGTGAAAAAAGTTAGAGTAAAATAATAATTGTGAGTGATTAGATGTAGGGTAGCTCTGAGAAGAGCTTTTGGGTTTATGGTACATTTAGGTACTTATAAGTAGGTACCAATGCACATTCTTAAATTCAGAGTGAAAACTCTGTTGCCCTCATCTGAGAAGTGAACTCCATCTCCTCTGTAGATATCTTGCATGTAGTAACGCAAGTTATTGTTGTACAGGGAGCCCATTCCATGGTCTCTCATGTAAGCTGAAACAGATTTGTTTACATGCTTCCTCGACTTCTCAATTTGTGGACAAAATTGGTTTGACCACCTCCATTTCTGTCTTTGGCATATATTTGAATATACCAAGGCAGTCTGAGGAAAAAGTGCCATTAATTGCTCAAAGGTGTCCTTTAAAAGCATTTCCAGACCTACACCAGTCAAAGTGCCCAAGTCATTACCTCCACAGTGCACAATTAACAGGTCAGGTTTTGGCAAATGCATAAAGGTTTTCACCAATGGTATCAATTGGTGACATTTTAATCCTCTGTGGTCAAACCACTTAATTTCCACATCTTGTAAATTGAGGTTAGGTAAATTCCTGCTTTCAACGTACCTTTGAGCCCAGTGAATATAACTATGACCAACAATCCAGACAGAAAACATGGTGAGAGAAGGTTCTCCTGCAGTCAGATGAAGTGTGGCAATGAAATGGCAGTTGAAAAAATGAGAGTGTAAAATGAAAAAAAAACTGTGGAGTTTCTGTGTTCATGAAGCAGTAACAGTGATTGGTGGATTTTGATTGATGAAAACAGAAAGTTAGGGTGCACAGATGTGTTCTTTGAAAGATGTATTTTGAGTGGTCAATAAAAAATCATTAAATGAAAGAATGCACTGGATATGCAGGTGCACTGAGAGTTCAGAGTTCAATTGCAACATTGTTGTGTGAACTTGCAAACACCAGAGTTTTTCCAAGAGGTGGTTGCTATGGAAAATAGGCAGAAAGGGCAGAGGGGGAAGGGTTTTCATTTGAAAAAAAGTGAGGGAAGAGTTTTGATTGGGTGACATGAGAAATATGTGTGAAGAATTACAGCATTTCTGTGCTTTTGATAGCTGCAGACTCTGGAGTGCATACCTTTTGCTCTGCTGAAGACAAATTGGTGTGTTTCTTAGACTGTTTTCAAACTCAAAGTATTTGCTAAGGTGAGAAAATATTTCTTTAATTTAGATAGAGAATAGTGTGCTTTAAGGAGAAAATTATGATTTATGTGGCGCAAATTGCTTGTAAATATGCTCTCACATGTGTATGGAAAATTTTGATTTTGAATGTTTGTGTTACATAGCCATGTTAAAAGTGACCCAACCATGCTGGAAAGCCAATCAAAAAATGCTTTCATGTGTTTTAATGACATTTTAAGTCATTTTCCCATGTGCAGTGTTTAGAAATTATGATTTGAAAATCGTTTTTGGGGAAAAGGAATTGTTTTTAAATTCATGACAAGGACATAATGGTGTATGCTTCTTTATAAGGCAATTGACTGTCCCTGATGTTATTTTTCTCATTTTAGTGTAAGACCTTTCTCTGTGGCGCAAATTGCTTGTAAATATGCTCTCACATGTGCATGGAATATTTAGATTTTGAATGTTTGTGTTACATAGCCATGTTAAAAGTGACCCAACCATGCTGGAAAGGCAATCAAAAAACGCTTTCATGTGTTTTAATGACATTTTAAGTCATTTTCTCATGTGCAGTGTTTTGAAATTATGATTTGAAAATCGTTTTTGGGGGAAAAGGAATTGTTTTTAAATTCATGACAAGGACATAATGGTGTATGGTTCTTTATAAGGCAATTGACTGTCCCTGATGTTATTTTTCCCATTTTAATGTAAGACCTTTCTCTGTGGCGCAAATTGCTTGTAAATATGCTCCCACCTGTGCATGGACAATTTTGATTTTGAATGTTTGTGTTACATAGCCATGTTAAAAGTGACCCTACCATGCAGGAAAGCCAATCAAAAAACGCTTTTATGTGTCTTAAGGACAATTTAAGTAATTTTCCCATGTGTAGTGTTTTGAAGTTATGATTTGAAAATCGTTGTTGAGGTAAAGGAATGTTGTTAAAATTTATGTGCGCCATATGCCCCCAAATTTCTTTTTTAGGGTTGCAGCAGGGTGTTCTTGAGACACCCCTGCACCTTTGGAATAAATTCCTAATTTGTGATGAGCAAATTGTTAATCGCAAATTGCACCTTCATTTATATGAGCCTCCTAGCCCATGGAAATGAATGGGTAAAATAGCAATTAGCAATTTGCTCATTGCAAATTAGGAATGGTAAAGAATTGCTATTTATTCCTTAAAATTCGCTATTTAGGAAATGCAAAATAGTTTGATGATACATATGGCGGTTGATCTCTAACAAGATAAGAAGCTTATGGATTCATTTATGGTGACTGGCACAATGAAGTAGACATCACTTACTTCATTGGTAGAGCTTTACATATATTATCTCCTCTGTATTCTTCATCAAGCGTAAATTTAATCTGCAATCCTGAGTAGGCCTCACTTTAAACAAACCTCTGGATAGGCTACATCTTATTGTTATCCTGTATTAATCATTTAAAATGCTAGGGACAGATTTATGATAGGTGTGTACCTCTTTTGCGCCACTTAGAAAACATTGTCCATGGGGAAATGACTTAAAATGTCCTTAAGACATATGAATGTGTTATTTTAAAATGTTTGCAATTTTTTTGGGTCACTTTCAACATGGCTATGTGACTGAAACAGTCAAAATCTAAATTCGCAATGCACAGGTGGGAGCATATTTACAAGGAATGTGCTTCATGGGGAAAGGTCTTATAATGTAATATGGGAAAAATGACATCAGAGACACTGAAATGCCTTATAGAGAAGCATACACCATTATGTCCTTGTCATAAATTTGCAAACCATTACTTTTCCCCAAAAACGATTTTCAAATTATATTTTGAAAACACTGCACATGTGGAAATGACTTAAAATGTCAATAATTCAAAATTTGCGATTCCTTAAATGCAATGTATCAAAAAAAAAATATGTAAAAAATGATATTAAGGATTTGGAAACTACCACCAACTTCTAGTTCGTGGTAATTTGCGAATTCTTTTCAAAAAGCATTTTTTTCAACAACAAAAAAAATGGTCCCATATGACGCCCATACATGCCCTTAGGGCATGTAGGTGTGCCATATGCTCCCAAATTTCTTTTTCAGGGGTGCAGCAGGGTGTTCTTTAGATACCCCTGCACGCTTGAAAAAAATCCTATTTTTTGATGAGCTAATTGCTAATCACAAATTGCAACCTTCATTCCTATGAGCCTCCTAGCCCATGGAAATGAATGGGTAATTTGCAATTAGCAATTTGCTCATTGCAAATTAGGAATAGTAAAGAATTGCTATTTATTCCTTAAAATTTGCTATTTAGGAACTGCAAAATAGTTTGATGGTACATATGGTGGTTCATCTGTAACAAGATAAGAAGCTTAGGGATACATTTATGATGACTGGCGCAATAAAGTGCACATTACTTACTTCATTGGTAGTCCTTTATATGTATTATCTCCTCTGTATTCTTCATCAAGCGTAACTTTAATCTGCAATCCTGAGTAGGCCTCACCTTAAACAAACCTCTGGATAGGACACACTTTATTGTCATCCTGGATTAATCATTTAAAATGCTAGGGATAGATTTATGATAGGTGTATGCCTTTTTTGTGCCACTGTGCGTCACTTTTATGATGCAGCGGTGGTGCAAAAGATTTGCTATGAGGCGACAACATTACAAATTGATGCATTTAGGCAGATATGTCATGGTGTAAAAAAAACGTACCACATAAAACCCAAGCAGCAGTGATGCAAAAGATGCACCATGTCGCAAGACAGGCCTCACTTGGGGCCATATGTATCAAGCTAATTAGCATTTGCAAAGATCAAAATTCTATGAATTTCGGCCTTTGCGAATGTTAATTAGACAAATGGTATGTATCAAACAACTTTGATGCAAAATAAGGAGTAGCAAAATTTGCTATTCCTTATTTTGCGATTGCACTGAAGCATTTGCAAATTTTGTGACTACTTAAATGCAATGTATCAAACAAAAACTATGTAAAAAATGACATTAAGGATTTGGAAACTATTGTGGTAAATTGGTGGTAATTTGTGAATTCTTTTCAAAAAGCTTTTTTTCAAAAAAACAAAAGGTGCCATATGACGCCAACACATGCCCTTAGGGCATGTATGTGTGCCATATGCCCCCAAATTTGTTTTTCAGGGGTGCAGCAGGGTGTTCTTGAGACACCCCTGCACCCTTGGAAAAATTCCTAATTTGTGATGAGCAAATTGCTAATCGCAAATTAAACCTTCATTCATATGAGCCTCCTAGGCCATGGAAATGAATGGGTAACTTGCAATTAGCAATTTGCTCATCGCAAATTAGGAATGGTAAAGAATCGCTATTTATTCCTTAAAATTCGCTATTTAGAAAATGTAAAATATTTTGATGATACATATGGCAGTTCATCTGTAACAAGATAAGAAGCTTAGGGATAGATTTATGATGACTGGCGCATCACCAGGGATGTGACAGTCATCCTGCGCCACTGTTCCGCCACCCATGTTGTGCTGCATTTACAATGCGGCGCAGCATGGGGCAAAAACGGCACAGATGCGTGACGCATCTGTGCCGTAAAGGTGGCGCATTGCTGGAGTTGTATCGCAAGTGCGATGCAGCTCCACCAAGGCTCAGGGGTGCCCCATCTCCACAATGCTGCGTCAAGACCTATGCCACCTTCAAGCAGGCGCAGGGTTTTGACGCAGCTTTCTCCTATCTGATTGTAAATGCGGCACACCATGGGTGGTAAAGCAGTGGTGCACATTAACTGGTGCATGCCTGGGGATGTGCCATTTAATATAAATCTGCCCTTTAACATTTAAGTATGTGCAGGGGACACAGAGTCGGTGAGGCTTATCCAAGGTTAAGAAGAGATGAGTCCTGTTCAGTGAAAAATTAGACATAGGCTTCACCTGCTCAGCATTGCTGGACATGGCTAAATAATAGCTACAAATTGTTAATCTTGTTAAACAATTTTACTATTATAATCTCTGAGATTTGTTTCTTACTCTGCAACATCTCATTGTTGTTATCTTTCTTTAAAGATAAAGACAACCTCAACATGAGCGACAATCTGCAATCAGTTGATTTTGACCTCATCATTGAACTTGTAATTGAAACATCAGTGGATGTTGATCCTTTGGATGATTTAAATCCTGAGGATGAAGAAGAGCGTGATGAGGATGCAGATTTGTCCGAATTATATGATATAGGATGGGAAGCTGACCTGCTTGAGCCTTTGGAATTATAAACATTTATTTTTAAAATTTATAATCAATAAAAAGTAAAAAGGTAAACCGTTTAATTTAAAAATAAAGACACCTTCAAAAACAGGTTATGTGTAGTGTCTTCAATAAAATATTAAAATATGCTCATAAAATTAGATCAGATTCACATATAAAATAGCATAGGTAACATAAATATAAATGTCATTTCTTTTCTGGTATTTCTGTATTGTAAAATTGCCAATGACTAAAAAATCTTCAAATTAAAATGTCAAGTAGTGTGTTATGTTTTTGATCACTGTTACTGATTTACTGTTTGATAATAATGTTTATTAACATTTTTTATTATATTTTTCCTCAGATTCAACTGCAGATCATTTCAAGATTTCACCATGCCTACAATACAAAGACAGATAAAGGCTGCAAAACGTCAAAGACAGCAGGTGAAAAAAAAAACGCAGCAGTCCTCTAACAAAAAGATTTCTCAAGCCACGAAGAAAGCACCGGGTAAGAGCTCTAAATATTTCATAAGAAATATTTGTAATAAAAAAAATATTACTACAGAAAATGTTTCAGTCCATAACACGAGAAGGAAATCAAATGGAAAGAAAAGGACAATGAAAAATGTTACTGCTAGAGCAAGAGATAAATCTGTGCATGATAGTAGAAGGAAACAACAGTTTAGGGAGATTCGTAAACGAATGTTCCGCAACAGGATAATTGGCAATTTGTTAAAAAATATTAAGAAAGGTCAACAGAAACTAGTTTTTTATAAGAGAAAAAAAAAAGTAGAGAAAGTTATTGATCAGGCATTTGAAATTAAACGTAAGTTATTTATTTTGATAATCAATAGAATTAGGAAGCTAAACAAGGCAATTTTTGATTTCAAAAGAAATAGTAGATGGAAGAGAATAGTTAATCGTAGTAATTTTTGTGAAGTTTTTTCTGGAGAATGGATGCATAGTTCAAGCTGTGAGGCATTTTTTAATGAGGAGAGTTATTTCCAGGATAATGATTTGGTGCATGCAGTTGACACCAGTGGTCGTGCTTATGAAGTGAAAGATGGTTGTCCAGTTGAAAAAGAAAAACTTGTGACAACAGAGGCAGAAGAGTTGTTAGGTAATGAGGTTTTAGGAAGACGTGCTAAGGGTCCTGTGTACACCTGGAAGTGTAGTAGTATTTGCAGTGTGCGACAGGATTCCATCAATTTGCTTTGTGATTTTGTACGGTCATTTAACAAAAAAAGTTTGAAGCAGAAAATGATGTTGTTGCAAGAATTAGATCCTTGCAGAGTAAGAGAAGTGACAGGTTTGCATGGTCATTCACTGGCTTGTCTTTCCAGGAGAGTATGCCAGAGTGTTTTTCATCATTTCAGGATGCTAGCAGTGCATCATAACAAAGTGAGGAAATTAGTTAGAATGTTGTATTATGCTAAGAGTCCAGCAATTATGCTGAAACAATTATGCGCTGCTCTTTTGCATGGTTCTGAAATAGATGTGAAGAATATATGTGAAGAAATTGAGTTTTGTTACTTTGGAAGTAAAGAGGAGAATGTTGAAATTGAGCAAGAAGTAGAGGGTCATGTGGAAGATAGTGTACAGGTTTCCAGTACAGATAATTTCCAGAGGGAAATTGCGACGTTTGACGTGAAATCAAGTGAGAGGCCTAATTTCACTTGTGTGTGTTGTAGACGCACTTATTATAAGAATCAGACTAAGTTAGTGGATTTATATGCAAAAAGTGAAAGGGAAAATAATAGTGAATGGAAGGATTTTGCAACATACTTGATGGTAGAAAATTGTTTTGATTTGGGATTGGATCAACGTGTGTGTACTTATTGTTGTAACAAATTAAAACAAAACCAGATGCCTGCTAGAGCAGTTCATAATAATCTGGAATTGGTTGAGATTCCTTCTGAATTGAAGGACTTAAATACTTATGAATCTATTTTGATTCAAAGTATACATCCCTTTCAGGCTATTGTAAGAATGGAGCCAAAGACAGGGAAATTGCCTCCATCAGATTTACAGAGAGGATTAAAGGGAAGAGTTGTTTATTTGCCTCTAGATTTCAAGAAAAACATTAACACAATTGGAGTAGAAAAAGTGGAAGAGGAACCTCTGGTTATCTTAGTTAATGGGGTTCCGACAAAGAATAAGAAAATATGGCAAGATTTAGTAGATGTTAGGAAAGTTAAAAAGGCAACATTGTATTTGAAAAAAAATAATAAATACTATAAGAATGTATATGTTGCAGAAGAGGAAGTAAGTGAGGAAGAGGATAGCGATTTGTGTGCTGGTCAAATTGAGAAAGTAGAACCCTCTACTAGTGAAGAAATATATGAACATTATAGTGTTCATCCTTTGCATTCCAAGGAAGTCATGGGGAATGCTATTGAGTTGTTTCAAATGAAACAAGCCAAAGGGAGTCCCATTAGTGTTTGGGAGGAAAGTTTGGAAGCTCGGTGTTTCCCACAGCTTTTTCCAACAGGTCAGGGAGGAAGATATGATGAGCGACCTCATCAAATTCCTGCTTCTGAATACCGGACTTTGCGATTGTACGCAGGAGATGCTAGGTTTCGACAATGCATTCCTTATTTGTTTCATCTCCTGTTTGAAAGCGATCTGTCTGGACTGTCATATGCAGTGAACCACATCTTGAAAAGTGGTATACACATGCAAAACATCTCGGCAAGTGATTTTATGGATAAAGTGAATGTCCAAGATAGTATTTTGGATTCTCACCTGATTAATCTCATGGCGTGTCAGCGTGGTACTAATGAGTACTGGTACCGTCGTCATGGTGATTTAAAATGTATGCTGAGGAACTTAGGTACTCCCACATGGTTCCTCACTCTGAGTTGTGCCGAGTATGGCTGGGAAGACTTACTTCAATTTCTACGAGAGGCAAATGCTAACGTAGATAACATCGAATTCAAGACACCCGGAGAACTGTGCTCTTTGGATCCAGTCAATGTATGTAGGTACTTCAATCATAGATTTGAAGCTATGATGTCTTTCATCATGAATAAGAAGAATCCACCTCTTGGAGAGGTGTTGGATTTCTTCTGGAGAAAGGAGTACCAAGCAAGAGGTGCTCCTCATATACATATGTTGCTGTGGATCAAGGATGCACCTAAATTTGGAACGGATCCAGAAGACTCAGTGATGAGTTTCATCCAACAGTATTCTACGTGTGCTGTTCCAAACGCAAAGGAGAAGAAAAGCCTAAGAGAAAAAGTTCTGCGTTTCCAAAGCCATCGATGTGGAAAGTACTGCCGTCGTAAATTCCGAAACAAAGACAAGTTCTACACCAAATGTCGTTTCGGCTTTCCACGACCGGTGATTTCTAAAGGAAGAGTAAACAGTTTGATGTCTTCGCTGCGACATAATGTGATGAAGAAATCACCTAAAAACACATACAATTTGAAGAGGAACGAAGAGTCCAAGTACATCAACGACTACAACCCGGTGATTTTGTCCATGTGGAATGCTAACATGGATATACAGTTTGTGGCTGATAACTGTATGGCTGTGGCTCGGTATGTGACGTCTTACATCACCAAAAAAGAGAAGACAGAATTGAAGGATATGTGGGAGGACATTTCCCATGAAAAGAGCCTCAGCAAGAAGTTGTACAGTTTCAGTCTGAAGATGTTGTCGCATCGAGAAATCGGAGCGTACGAATGTTCTGACCGGTTGTCTTCAGCAAGTCTCTATGCCAAGTCCAGGAGTATCGTTTGGGCGAGTCTTGGTCTTGCTGCAACGCGTAATCGAGTTCTCAAACCTGTGCGGGAAATTGAGTATTTGGCGGAAAAGGAGCCAAACAGTACCGACATTTTGAAGACAAACATGTTGGATACATATTATCCAAATCGAAGCAGTCACCGCGAGAATGTTTGTCTGTATGAGGTTCTGCAAAATTACATATTCAAGAGGAACATCAAAGAAGATACTGAGAAAGGAGTGTATGCTGTAATAGGAAGTGAGGGATGTCTGGTCAAGCAAAGAAAATGCCACTTGATAAACCATCGAAAATTGAGTGGCGAATCTCCTGAAAAAAAGGAGTTTTTCTATTTAGCACTTTTGCAACTTTTCAAGCCTTGGCGTGCAGAAGAGGAACTGCTTGGAGATTTCCTCTGTTACGAAGACTCTTTCAATGCCGCCAAGGAGACCATAGAATGTCCTGCTTTTCCCAAATATGTAGAAATGTTGAATGCGGAAATTGAGCAGGAAGCAACGATTGCAGCCGAGATTGCCAGAGACAGTTCTCAGGACAGTCAGAGTTCTGCTTCATTGAGTCAGGATCCACTAGGAGGACCTCTTATCGAAAATGAAGCTGCCACTGCTATGAATGAAGTGGAAAGAGCCATGGCACATGCTCAAGAGGATGCGGTTAACTTAGAAGAGTTGGAAAGGCAACTCAACGTTGAGCAGAGGAAAATATATGACGAAGTTACCATGCAAATTGATCATGGATTAAGTCATGATAAGAAAGAGTGCTCATGTACGGCGTTGAAGCCTGTCCGACTGTACGTGAGTGGAGAAGCGGGAACTGGAAAAAGTTTCCTCATTAAAGCAATTTCATGCTATTTGCAGGAAAGGACAGAGTCATCGCTGTCTTGTGTTGTCACTGCTCCAACTGGACTGGCAGCACATAATATTAAAGGGATTACTTTACATCGTTTACTGATGCTGCCAGTGGAGCATGACAACAAATTAGAATATCACAAGCTATCTGGAGATGCTTGTTTTGAAGTTTCAAGAATCTTGAGGAAAATGAAACTTCTTATCATTGACGAAGTAAGCATGGTTTCCAATGTCATGCTTGCCTTTGTGCATTTGAGGATGCAAGAAGTTCTCAAAACAGAGTATGATGTGTTATTTGGTGGCAAACACATCATTGTTTTCGGAGATCTTTTGCAGCTGACACCAGTGAAAGGGCAACCTGTGTTCAAAATGCTCACGCATGAAGATACCAGGAAGTGCCTAGGCAGCATTGGCAACGTCAATATATGGTTAAACTTCAATTATGCTGAACTGCATGAAAATATGCGTCAGGCGAAGGATGAAGTTTACAAGACTATTCTACAAGATGTTAGAATTGGAAAAGTGACCGAGCATGGGAAAGAAGCTTTACATGCACGATTACTGTCAAATTTATATCCAGAACAAGATGTTGTGCCTGAGAATATTTTTCAGAAAATTACTGAAAAGAAATCTGGAATATGTTTGATGCCAACTCTTGCAGAATGTGCCAAATTTAACAACAAAATGTTGCATTTAGAAAAGCAAGAGATTGTGAAACTGGAAGCTATTGATAGAGTAAAGCATATGGGATCAACAATTATTTTGTCTGAGAATCTGAAAACAAAATTGGATTCATTAGAGAAGAGTATATCTAAAACTGCAGGTTTTGAAAAGACTCTGAATGTGTGCTTGAACTGCCGTATAATTTTAAGAAGGAATTTACATGTTGAAAGAGGTCTGGTAAATGGATCAATGGGTAATGTTGTTGATTTTGTGAAATACAGAAATAGAGATGGAATTGAATTTTTAAAAATTAAATTTGATGGCATTGAGGAAGTACAGCTAATTGCTCGTTGTTCTGCTAGATTTTTGCTTGTAAAAGACTTATATGTTCGCCGTAAGCAGTTTCCTGTTTGCTTGGCATATGCGGTGACAATCCATAAATCGCAAGGTTTAAGTGTAGACAGTGCATTGGTGAATATTGGCAGTTCTGTGTTCAAGGAGGGTATGGCATATGTGGCATTGTCACGAGTTAGAACTTTATCGGGATTGTACTTGATTGAGTGTGATGTCACAAACATTTGTGCAGATCTAGATTGTGTTAAGGAATACAATAGGTTAAGAAGAGAGTATGCGCCACATTTGCCTCAGTTTCCTTTGTTTGAGAAACGTCTGGTAGGCCGGAAACGAAGAAATGAGAACAATACTGGGGAGGTTATAGCAAAAAGACAAAAAGTGAATAAACCTAAAATTACAAGCAGAAACAAAAAGGATTCTGTTGAAGATGTTGTTGGTTTTCAGTTTGAAAACAGTTCTGGTGTCAACTGCTATGCTAATGTAGTAATTAATGTTTTGTTTTCTCTAAAAAATGTAAAAGAAGAGATTGTGGTCAATTCTGATCAAAGATTTTGCGGTTTGTTAAATTCTGTGTTAGAGAAATGTACCACTGATAGAAGAAACATAGAAAGTGTGTCTGAAATTCGAAATCTGTTAGACAGATGTTCAGGCCAAACACAATTCTCTCAAAATATTCAGCAAGATTGTCAGGAGTTTTTAATGTATATGCTTGATGTATTACATGCTGAAGGTGTAGATGTAGATCAGCTGTTTGGGCTTTCTTATCAATGGCAGCATGACTGCGAGAACTGTATGATATCAAGTACTACTAGTGTAGACTCAGAAAGATTTATATATTTAACTTTGCCAGACAGTAAATCAGTCTCCTTTAATAAGCTAGTAAAAGCTGCTAATCACAACATGGAGTGTAGCCAATGTAAATCTGAAATGATGTCCACATTATTTATACGAACATATGGCCAGTACGTCATTTTAATGTTCCAACGATGTAGGCCTGATGGAACAAAATTGACAACTTTAATAAAAAATTTTGTAGCTTCGCAGTTGTCAATATCAGGAAGGACTTTTGTAACTACAGCAATTATATATCATGACGGCCCTTCAATATCATCAGGACATTACACAGCTTATTTAAAGTCTAGAAATGGCTGGTCATTCTGCAATGATTCTGTTTTAATTTTCAAAAAAAAATTGCCGTATGACCTTAAAAACTCTTACCTGGTGTTTTTAAAACCAAAATTTTAGGGAAATAATCTCGGGATGTGCTCTGTGGAATTTCAAGAAGTTCTAATGGCTCCTACATAATTTGGCCTTGAGGATAAGTGTAGTTCAGAGACATAACTTCTAATCATAGGACTGGACATCATGGAGATATATATGCACTTTGAATGAGTTCAGAAAAACTGTTTCTTTTTATAAGCTAATTGAAGCAGCCAATCAAAACATGGAGTAGAGGGAATGTAAGTCTGCAATGCTGTCTACTGTTTTACATTGCTTTGTGATTAAAAGTGATGTAGAGAATTAAATAATTGTTGTAGTCATAGAGGTAGTGTAAGTCTGCTTCATATTAAGCAGTATCAGTGTCATAGGAAATGTAGAACATGACTGAGCAAGAAGGGAAAGATATTACTATTCCAGGATTGTGAAAATGATCTTCAACATTTTAATTCTGAAAGTTGCGGAAATGCCAAATGATGGGATTGGCTAACAAGAAATCCAAGAGTCATACATGGCTCTGACAAGATTTGGCCTTGTGGAATCTTGTGGTAGAGAGCAAGAAGTCATTTATTGTATGTAACATGTTTTTAAAAACGATGGAGATTTTCTTTCAGAAAGTGGCGGGCTGAAAGTAATAACAGCACAAAAGAGTGTAAGCTATTCATAGGACATCCTTGGATGTCATGGAAAGTAAGTTAACTTTAAGGAGTTCTGATTTTTGATTTCTGATGTTGTATGGGTTTTTTAAACACAATCATTTTGATTGTGTTTTTTTTTCCCCGCTGTTACATGATGAATACCTTCAAGTCACTGTTTTTAGTGAATTTTGATACATTCTGAGAACAGCAAAAATAAACCATTTAACATGTATAATTAATTCTGTACTGTTTGCATTTATGATGTATATGTAGAACTGTGTAGGAGGCATGGAGAAGGTGAGGCTTCTGTAAGTGTCAAAGTTGTTGCAAGCAGTGCTGCACTTCTGCGTATTCTTTCATATGCTAGACTACATCTGCACAATGAGATACCTAAGCAAAGGAAACACAAGTGATGTGATTGTGAAATGAGCAAAATAAATTGCATGTATTTCAATTACATCACCTGTGTTTCCTATCATTACGAATCACATTGTGCAGATGAAGTTTAGGTCTGTCCAGGGAAACATAGGAGGTTTGGACTTTGTTGAAGATTGCAGTGGACATGACTCACTTCATTGGTAGACCTTCACATGTATTATGTCCTCTATTCTCTTCAACAACTCGAAATTTCATTTGCAACCCTGAGTAGGCCTCACCTGAAACAAAACTCTGGATAGTAGACATCTTATTGACATCCTGAAGCAATTATTTTAAATTTTAGTGTCTTGCGACACTTTTCTGAGACAACAGCAATGCAAAAGATGCACCATGTTTTAAGATAGGCCTCACTTCATCTGCATCAAGATAGTGTTAGTTTAAAATGTATATCTTTAGGACTGTGTAGCTTCTGTAAGTGTCAAAGTTATTGAAAAACTGTTTGTCCTTCAATCTTTGCCCTTGTCTTTTGTAATTTTTTAATACATGTTTTTATATTTTTCAAATGTTTGTTCTCTCTTTCACAGATTGAAAGTATAAAAATAAAAAATGAGTAATTTAACGACAATTATAAGGTAAATATTTTGTACTCTTTTCGTTACATTTCTATCACATTGAACTACTATTAGTTCCACTGCTTCATTTCTTTAATCCTCAGTTTCCTGCCTTTGCTACTTCCCTCATTCCTTTCTCTATTACCTACTTACTCAACTCCTTCCACTCTTTTTCTCAGTCCCTTTCTTCTCATAGTTCCTCACTCTTGTTCACTCACTCCGTCTCTATTACTCTTAGTGTCTTTGACTGATCACTGTATCACTATTTGTTCATAATGCTTTCTCTGTGTAGTTGAAGCACACTAAGGGGCATATTATGAATGCAGCCAATAAAATTATTGCTCTTTTTATTGGCAGAAAACTGGTGCAAAAGCGGCTTTAGCGGCAGTTTTCTGCCGCAAAAGCAGCTTTAGCGACACATTTCTGCCGATAAAAGCTGCAAAACTTTTATTGCCTATGTTGATAATATGCCCCTATGTTATTTACATTAGGGCTATATTGTCCAGTATAACAATCAAAATTGCTCTCCAAAGACACCAGGCAAAGCAGACGCTCCCTCAAACAGATCACCAAGCGCAATTTACCCTACTTACAGCCTAGCCTGTTCTCTGTCGAGACTTTAGCAATCTTTAGAGCACAAGATAAGATCTTTTCACATGGAAGAGCCAGACGTATTGCAATTCTACTTAAGAAACAAGCATTGGCATAGACAATAGGTCTCGCCTTTGGGACCTTATACGTGTTTAGCCATGCAACAGTTGATGTTGCTGCACCAAGGATATTATGCTGCATAACTAAATACTTAGAAGGTCCCAAAGTCGATACCTATTGGCTATGCCAATGCTTGTTTTTCTTTCACTTCGTTATCTATTTTGTTTTTCACAATTGTACCCTCTTCTGTCTGTTCTTTGGTAAATAGATCTATTAAACAGTATCTCTTCTTTACTCCCTATAGCTGTCTTTCTTGAAACATCACTCTCTGTTTACTTTCCTTATATGGTTAGCTTTTTTTGGTCCGCGTACCGGGAAGCTAACCCGGGAGCGAACCAAAAGAAATAGAGCTTGCCAGAGTGCTAAACATTGTAGCAATTTTTTTGGAAAGGGAAGGTAGTTCTGAAAAGAACTTTTTTTTTTATATTTTTGTTGTTTTATATTTTTTTTTTATTTTTTGAACATTTTTTGTTTTTTTTGTATTTTTTGAACGATTTTATAACTTTTTTTAGTTTTTTTTGTGGGGGGGGAAACAACAAAAAACAGGCGTTGAAAAGGGCTCAACAGGAGCAAAAAAAAATTACTGGGGGCGGTTAGGGCAATCATGGTGTTCATACGCCAGGTTCAGTGCATTGATGCTCATGTTGCCACAAGCTAATAATGCACGACAGCGCATACATAAATGTATCATATTCCCAAAATTTGGTTGGATATTTGGCACAGTTTCCCGTGCCTCCTCTGGTGATAAAGAAACCGATGTTGTTGGTCTCGCCACAGGAGTTGGTCGAGGATTGTCCATCATATCCCTTAATTCCGCCCGGCTGTAATTTAGGGGATGTTTCCTCGTCATGTGCCTATGCATGGTATGATTACCATAGCTGTATTTTTTGTCCGTCCCTCTGGACAATTGTTCCTTGCATATGAGGCATGTTGCGTACCTGGCATTGACCTTTTTTTGGCCACGAGGGATGGAAAAAAACTGCCAGATGAAACTGGGTTTCTTTCTTGAAACCCGGGGCAACTCTTCCAGGAATTGTGGTTGTTCTCCCTCCTCATCCATCTCTTCATCTTCCTCCTCAGTGTTGGTAACCACCTGGGGAGGTGGTCCTCTCTTCCCATGAGGAGGTGGAGGTGGTGGTGGGGGTGCACCAGCTGAAGCAATCAGTGAAGCCATTTTCATACAATCAAAATAGGTCTTCCAAGAAGCAAAATAGGTCTTCCTCTCACAATAATGAAAGTCAGAGTGAGGAAAGAAGGAGTGGTTTTCATCATTTGGAAAAAACAATACTTCTTAACCAATGAAAAGTGTTATTTTTAGGTCACATGACCTAGCCTTCCATAATTATGAAACTAAAAGTGAAATGAACCAATGAAAAGTTTTATTAACAAGTCACATGACCTCTCACGCTCATGTTACGCGCTGCGGAACGCTCCCCGGTTAGCTTCCGGGTCGCTCCCCTTCGCGCCCCGGTCCGCGCCCCGGGACACTTCCGGGTGCGCTAACGCGATACGTCACAAGACGCATTTCGCGGCAACGCGATACGTCGCGCTTTCGCGCCGGGGATCGCTTCCGGGGAGTTGCGTTTCGCGCCTCGGTCCGCGCCCCGGGGCACTTCCGGGTGCGCTAACGCAGTACGTCATAAGACGCATTACGCGGCAACGCGATACCGTCACTATGTTGATTTGTTACCGGTTCGCGGACCGGATCGCGGAATCGAATTGAGCTAACGGGAAGCTTCCCGGTTAGCGGACCGGGAGCGAAACAAAAAAAATATAAAAAAAAAAATTATTAATAAACATATAAAATATATTTTTGGATTTAAAGAAGAATACATTTTACAGCTGTAGATATTAGCTTTTAAAAAACCAATGAAATTCACTGAAAAAACCATAGGTTATAGACCATATATAGTTAGGAATTAGCATTTACAAAACCTTGAAAATTCACTGAAAAAACCATAGGTTATACACCATATATAGTTAGGAATTAGCATTTAAAAAACCTTATTTTACTCACACAAAACCATTGAAATTCCATATATAGTTAGTTGTACTAACTATATATCGCGCACCCGCAATCCACTGCTGATGATGTCACATATTACATCATTCATGACATGGTCAGTGACATCACTGATGACATCACTGATGACATCTCAAATGACATCACTGATGACATCACTGATGACATCTCAAATGACATCACTGATGACATCACTGATGACATCTCAAATAACATCACTGATGACATCTCAAATGACATCACTGATGACATCACTGATGACATCTCATTTGACATTACTGATCACATCACTGATGACATCATTCATGTGATAATACGATGAACCTCTTCAGACTCTAATATAACCTTATATACACTCAGTGAAAACAGACACTCACAGACTGTCACTCATCCATGGAGTTACTCACACACCTAGTCAGTCATGCAAAGAATCAATCACACCTCCATTTCCTCAACTATACAGTTATACACACCTTACTTATTGAAACATATACTAACACATATTTACTCACTTATACAATCCTGGATACAAGTTCACAATGATCCATACAGCCACTCACACATTCACTGGCTCTTATGCACAGTTATTTATATATGTCAACTCTCACATGTACTGTGTTTTACATATGTACTTACTTTGACATGTAGCACTGAGATATCCATTCACTCACCAATGCACTCATGCACACAGTCAACCGCCCATACAGATGTTTCCACATGCACTTTTGAACCCATACACCTAGTGAATCAACTGCTCACACATCTATGCAGAGAGTCATACACCTCCCAGCCACCCATAAACACTCTCAGTCTCCCATACAATTACTTGGGCAACCAATTAATGACCCATATAGTTAATCATATAGCTACTGATCAACACATGCAGCAGCTTGCACAACAACAGACATACTGATGCACACTTTCAGACAGTTTAGTCACTAACCCGTGCATTCAGTAAGACGCATTTAATCACTCACTCATACAGTCAATCACGCACCTACTAAAACCTTCATTCAGACACTTATACATCCACTCATTCTTCAATAAGTAAAACATATTTAAACTTTACAGAAACACATAATCACTGGATGATGTCATCAGTGATGTCATCAGTGATGTCATTTGAGATGTCATCAGTGATGTCATCAGTGATGTCACTGACCATGTCATGAATGATGTAATATGTGACATCATCAGCAGTGGATTGCGGGTGCGCGATATATAGTTAGTACAACTAACTATATATGGAATTTCAATGGTTTTGTGTGAGTAAAATAAGGTTTTTTAAATGCTAATTCCTAACTATATATGGTGTATAACCTATGGTTTTTTCAGTGAATATATATATATATATATATATATATATATATATATATATATATATATATATATATATATATATATATATATATATATATATATATATATATAATATATATATATATATATATATAAACAAAAGTTTGTGGCTTTCCCGAGCCTCTTTACTTGGCGGGCACACGACAGGGGTAGCCACCCCCTTAAATGAACACAGTCTCACCAACGTGATTCCTCCTACATTCCATGGAAAGAAATCAACACTGTAGCCGTGGCCTTGGTTTATCGGTGCAGTTTAATCAGAACACAACGTCCTATGCGTTTCGGAGTGAAGCTACTCCTTCATCACGGGCAAGAATGTGCGTTTCACTACAAGTAATAAAGTAAAGTAAGACATCATGTGATGGTTAACATAAACAAAATACTTTGACTTATTTATATCTCCAACTTATAAACAGATACAATTATTACCTCGTAAACACCATTTTCGTATATGTTCACGTTAACGTTGTTTAATCAACAGCATAATACTAATTTCACCTGAGTCATCAAAAATTAAAAAGACTCGTGATATCACTTAATTGGATTTAAGCAAGATTTTCATATAGCTGAACACTGCTACTGCTGTTTGTAATTTGCAATAAAGTGTGAAAAATACACCCTCGATATTTATAGCGTTTTTTCAAAACCCATGGGTCCGAGGCTCGAACCTCCGATCTCAAAAGTAAAAGATCACTGTGACTGTTTTAGTGCCTTGCGCTACATATGTCATGGACTCGATTTCATAACATTGGCTCGATGCCTTACTCATCATTGGTCATACGGTATTTGGATTGCTGTGCTGTTTCCTTAACAACACTTGCTTTTACGGGCACACAAAATATACAAAATTAATTTTCAACAGTATAGCCCAAGTGGGCATAGTATTTTGCAAATGCTTGTGAGATTCAGCATTGTTTGTACAAACCAACAAATCATTCCCACGTGGGCAAATTCTTATTTGTACTAATCTTAATCAAAACGAAGTACACATATTCATGACAACTATTATTTCTGCAGGCACTAAGGTACCAAAGTAATTTATACCCAAGAAGCCCAAGTGGGCATAGTGTATCATATTTCGCACAAATTCATAACTATGAAACTCTGCAGTGTCTTTAGAAACACAAATCCTGCCCCAGTGGGCTAGTTCTGATCTTGATCAAAACGAAGTCCATTATCAATCATTGTTATATTCTTATCTGTAACAAAATAGGAGATGAAAAGACAAAGTCATATTAAAATCTCTACAACTTAAAAAATAGCTGTAAAGTTTAAACACACAAATTCTTAAAAACAGCATTCAGAAAGATAGCAGAAAAATACAATGTATTAATCAACCTGTAAGTGCACAGACAATTCCTCGTCCATGTTCAACCCATGCGGTACCAAGGTGTTGAATCTGATTATAAATTTGGACTCTAGTTTTCTAAGTTCCAACAACCTGTTTCCTCCCCGTATGTTAGGGGCAATGCAGTCTATAACAGCAAACTTAACTAGATTGGCATTACTCTTGTGGTGTTCCTGGAAATGACTGGCCACAGGGTAGGTCTTGTCATTTTTATTTATGGCCCTGAGATGTTCTAACACACGTTTTTTGCCTTTGTGGATAGTACTACCAATGTCGTATTTAGAGCATGGACATTTCAGAGTATAAATAGCATACTCAGTATTACAGTTGAGGTGTTTCTGAATTACCCATGGAGCCTCATTGTCATTGAACTTCAACGATTTGACATTACAACTGTAGTTACAGGCTTTGCACTGGTTACATGTGAAAAAGCCTCTAATGTCATTCCCTTTTCTGGGGTTTTGAATCATATTGCTGCACAGATAGTCCCGTAGAGATTTTGGTTTCCGAAAAGTAAGGGAAGGATGTTCTCCTATGTATTCTTTCAAATCATCGTCAGTTTTTAACACTTCCCAAAACTTTTTTAGACACTTTTTCACTTCCCAGGCCTGTGTGTTATATGTCGTTATGAATCTTATTGATTCTTTAGACTCAATCAGGGATTGTTCCACTCTAGGAAAAATAAGATCATGACGATTCAAATCGTCTACTTTTTTGATGGCCTTTTTAATGCTCTTGGAGCTGTAGCCCCGTGTCAAAAATCTATTGGTCATGATCCCTTTCTCTCTCTCAAATTTCTCAGCGGTACTACAATTTCTACGGGCCCGTAATAGTTCCCCAAATGGTATACTGTGTATCAATTTGCAGGGGTGGCAACTGCCTGCATGTAGCAGGCTGTTGCCAGCCGTGGATTTTCTGTACAGCAAACTTTCAATTTTGTTATTGCGTATCTCAAGTTTGAGGTCAAGGAATTCCATGGTGTCATTGCTTATCTGGTGTGTAAATTGGAGGTTAAGCTGATTTTCATTAAGAGCCTCCACAAATTTGTTTGCTTGAATTTCTGTGCCGCTCCATACACAGAAAATATCATCTTTGTAGCGTAGGCAGAGAACGGCATGGCCTTTGAATAATTCGATGTTCCGGACCACCTGCTCCTCGTACCAGCCGAGGTAAAGACCTGCAAAGCTGGGGGTGAAGCAGGTCCCCATTGCCGTCCCCTGGATTTGCCTATAGATGTTGTCATCAAAAAGGAAACAATTGTTGCATAAACACAGCTCAACCATTTTCAGTAACATTTTAGTATGGTGAAAGAAACACAAAGATCTCTTCTGGAAAAAATGTTTACATTCTTGTAGACCCAACTGCTGTGGGATGCTAGTGTACAAACTACAAACGTCCAACCCCAACATAAAATAACTGGGAGACCACTCAATATCATTGATATGTCTGAGAAAATCCCTTGTGTCTAAAACGAAAGACGGGAGGGATTGGACCATTGGTTGCAGGAAAAAATCTACATATTTCGAAGCTTTTTTCCAACGCACTACCACATGAAGAGACAATTGGTCTCCCGGGTGGTTTAAGTGCATTTTTATGTAGTTTAGGAAGCAGGTATAAAACTGGCAGTTTTGGGTGTTAGCAGGCCAAATACTGGAATTCGTCATTTGTTATTATACAATCGTCTTTCCATTTTGTGATTTCATCTGAAATATTTAACATTGCATGATCGTACAGTACTCTAGTGGACAGACAATATCTACTAGTATCAGATAATTGTTTATTTCCTTCCTCTTTGTACATGTCGAGGGACCAGATAACCACATTACCACCTTTGTCACTCTGTTTAATGACAAAGTTTTTGTTGGATTCTAGTTCTTTTAATGCTTTACTGTGGTTACTTTTCAAATTGTTTCTTTTGAATATTTTACGAGATTTTAGTCTTTTTAATTCATTGACCACTCCTTTTTCAAAACAATTAATGGCTTCACAGTTAATTTGTGGTAGGAACACCGACTTTGGTTTAAAGGGGGTTGCTGTCATCAAGTACAAAGATAGATCACTGTTGGCTGCATTTGATAGGGGATCCTCTACCCTCCCTTCAATTTCAGCCAGTTCAAATACTGTGTTGAATACCTCAGTATCCCCTAGTTGGAGAGCCAGTTGTTTGCTGGTTTTCACGACCAGGGGTTTAATTGGTTTATTCTTGAACCATTTTTTAAGTTTTAGTTTACGTATATAATGGAATAGGTAAATTCTTGTTTCCGTATAATTAAAATTAGAGGTAGGACAAAAGGAAAGACCTAACATTAAAACTTCTGATTGATCCTCACTTAATTCATAATTAGAAAGATTAACCACAGTCTTGGTCTTCATGTCTTCTTGGCAAATTTGCCCCTCGTTCTTGTTCCCACCGGGCTGTCTGTTTGCATAGAGTAACTTGGTTTTTTGCCTCCTCTTCCTCCACTGCCACGCCCTCTTACCGGGCAGTCGCTGTGAGCCACTGTAGTTGACCTTTCTCTGGCCAGTAGCTCGTACTGTTTTAAAAAATGTGCTTTTACTATTTCAGTATCATCTCTGTAAAGATCAGGTGTCACTTCTGTATCACATTGCATAATTTGTGCTGTTAGTAGTGAGACTCCACTGGTTGATCCCGAAGCCTCATTTCCACCAGTCACCCCTTGTAATGCTCCTGCATTAGATTTTGTTTGAATAACACTCTCACTTCTTAGTTTATCAAACTTTTTTCAAAGGTTAGGATTTGGCCCTTTTTATAATCGATTTCATCCCGCTCAAATTTGGATAGTTTTTTCATTTTTATTTCATCTTCAATTTTTTCTAATCGTTTGTTCATTTTCTCCATTTCAGTGTTAAATTCCTCTTCACCATACAGTTCTTTCAGGTTTGCAATTAGCAATTCACTTTCTTGTGTCATTTTTATACTTTCCTTTTCTGTAAATTTAATTAGCATTTTCAACATATTCATGGAGCATGTATGATTATTTTCCATCCATTCAGATATAAGCTCTGGATCAGGTTGTTGTAGTGTCGGGGTAATAAAAATACGCAACCCCCGAGGTATCCTGTTGCAGTCCACGTAGTGTTGCAAGGCCGTGGCCTCCCACCATTTAGATTGCTCTTTTTTGAGCACTTTCCATAATGTATCCCACAATTTCTTTTTGTCTGTCACTTTGTTCGTGGCGGTTGAAATTATACCCCCTCCTTTGTCGGTATTAGCCGATTTTTCAAATAGTTTGCTTGCTGCTTCTTTCCGTTTGATGTTTCATGTGTCTGCCATGTTTCAATTACGGTTCAGTACAAACTCGTAACTCCCAATCTTCAGGTGTATCACGCTGTTTGGTTGTCGCTCACCAGAGCGTGTTCCGGTTTACACGAAAATAGTATCCGCCTCGTTGTGCAATACCCGCAGTGTATTTCGCCGGCTCACCTGCAAGACCTGAATCGAGTAGCCGCAGCTCCCTGCTTCTCCCCGCTCTTCGCTTGCCGCGAGCTCTTGTTTCCTCACACTTTTGGTTATTTTCTGCACAATGGCGTCTTTCGCAAGGGCAAGGGATTTCAAAATTGTAAACAAAAGTTTGTAGCTTTCCCGAGCCTCTTTACTCGGCGGGCACACGACAGGGGTAGCCACCCCCTTAAATGAACACAGTCTCACCAACGTGATTCCTCCTACATTCCATGGAAAGAAAACAACACTGGAGCCGTGGCCTCGGTTTATCGGTGCAGTTTAATCAGAACACAACGTCCTACGCATTTCGGAGTGAAGCTACTCCTTCATCACGGGCAAGAATGTGCGTTTCAATACAAGTAATAAAGTAAAGTAAGACATCATGTGATGGTTAACATAAACAAAATACTTCGACTTATTTATATCTCCAACTTATAAACAGATACAATTATTACCTCGTAAACACCATTTTCGTATATGTTCACGTTAACGTTGTTTAATCAACAGCATAATACAAATTTGCAAATGCTTGTGAGATTCAGCATTGTTTGTACAAACCAACCAATCATTCCCACGTGGGCAAATTCTTATTTGTACTAATGTTAATCAAAACGAAGTACACATATTCATGACAACTATTATTTCTGCAGGCACTAAGGTACCAAAGTAATTTATACCCAAGAAGCCCAAGTGGGCATAGGGTATCATATTTCACACAAATTCATAACTATGAAACTCAGCAGTGTCTTTAGAAAAACAAATCAAATCCTGCTGAGTTTCATAGTTATGCCCACTTGGGCTTTACTGTTGAAAATTAATTTCATACAATTTCGAGATCGGAGGTTCGAAGCCTCGGACCCATGGGTTTTGAAAAAACGCTATAAATATCGAGGGTATATTTTTCACACTTTATTGCAAATTACAAACAGCAGTAGCAGTGTTCAGCTATATGAAAATCTTGCTTAAATCCAATTAAGTGATATCACGAGTCTTTTTAATTTTTGATGACTCAGGTGAAATTAGTATTATGCTGTTGATTAAACAATGTTAACGTGAACATATACGAAAATGGTGTTTACGAGGTAATAATTGTATTTGTTTATAAGTTGGAGATATAAATAAGTCGAAGTATTTTGTTTATTTTAACCATCACATGATGTCTTACTTTACTTTATTACTTGTATTGAAACGCACATTCTTGCCCGTGATGAAGGAGTAGCTTCACTCCGAAACGCGTAGGACGTTGTGTTCTGATTAAACTGCACCGATAAACCGAGGCTACGGCTCCAGTGTTGTTTTCTTTCCATGGAATGTAGGAGGAATCACATTGGTGAGACTGTGTTCATATATATATATATATATATATATATATATTTTTTTTTTTTAAATATTTATATATAATTGTTTCACCTCCTCGGGTTTTGCCGGGACACAAACGCGGCGGTGCATCCATAAAGTTTCACCATGCCTCGAGCAGCACGTGATTTATTTGTGCATAAGCCAAGAAAATACCCTACGCGTTTCGGCGTGAACCACCTTGCTCACGGGTAACTTTATAAAAAAGTGAATTAACATGTAAACAAACATTCTAGGTTACGTGCAACATAAAGTGTAAACATAAACAGGAGACAAATGTCTCCTAGAACTATCGGCCATCTTGTGGTGGTATTCAATGTGTAACCATTTACATGAACATAAAAGCCTGTAACTATCTATATACATGTTTTCATGCTACCGAAAATATCTTTGGTAAACTTTGAATCTCATATATATATATACTCATGAGATAACGGACACATTATTACAATCATAGTGTCATTATCGTCCCATTGCCTGAATTATATGACCTCATGGTGTTAAGTCGACCGAACATCATACAGACACCTTATGCTTTCACGTTACGCCTCCCCTTCGAAAATTATTTTCAGAAATTCTGAAAACCCGATTCCCAGGTGTATTATTCACGGTAGTGCATTATCTGTCAGTCACTGGAATACCATATTCAAAAACACAAGTACGGAAATCACAGACATTAATATTGACAATCCATCAGTTAGTCCATTAATCATATCTCAAATCATATCCAAGTGGGTTAAATTCAAGGCTAAGCGAGCCTCAATAAAGTTCATTCGATTCATATTGTTCCCAAGTGGGCAATGAATAAACGCACTTTAAACTGACATCATTCCTGGTCGTTTTCCAAGAAATAATATATATATATATATATATATTATGGGTGTGGTGATGAGCAAATATATTTCTCAAAGGTACAGGTCCAACAAACTAGACAAATAAAAGGCAGTGTATGTGTCAGTTGTTGTATATAAATAAGTATACATAAGACACAATGATTGTGTGAGTGACTGTATGGATAACTGTATACTTGTAATAATGATTTTATAATTCACTAAGTATGACTTACTATCTAAATGAATAGAAGAAGTGGTGTTTGTATAAGTGTTTTGCTAAGTAAATATGTAAGTATGATCCATTGTTTGCATAAGTGAGTGGGATGACTTCATATGTGAATAGGATGTGTGCTGTTGTTTAATGTCGATATAGATGTATAAGTATTTTTGATAGTGTTCTATTGTTCATTGACAGCATGTATGAGGGAATCCATAGGTAAGTGATTAGATGTGTGTATACATCTATGAATCACTGAGTGGATTTTTAGATACTTGTATTGCTGTGACAATGGATTTAAATATGATACTCTGTATTTTACAAACAGTGATGAAAAATTGTAATAGTGTATGAAAAGGTGTATGTGATTGTCACGTGGATGATGTCATCAGTGATGTCATCAGTGATGTCATTTGAGATGTCATCAGTGATGTCACTGACCATGTCATGAATGATCTAATATGTGACATCATCAGCAGTGGATTGCGGGTGCGCGAAATATAGTTAGTACAACTAACTATACAGGAGCAATTTCATTGGCTTTGTATGAGTAAAATGTCCAGCTAACTATAACACCACTAAAACTTATAGTTTTTTGAGTGAATTTCAAAGGTTTTTTAAAAACTAATTCCTAACTATATAACTCCTGAAACCTATGGTTTTTTCAGTGAATTTCAAAGGTTTTTTTAAATGCTAATTCCTAACTATATAAGGCCTGAAACCTATGTTTTTTTCAGTGAATTTCAAAGGTTTTTTAAATGCTGATTCCTAACTATATAAGGCCTGAAACCTATGGTTTTTTCAGTGAATTTCAAAGGTTTTTTTAAATGCTAATTCCTAACTATATAAGGCCTGAAACCTATGGTTTTTTCAGTGAATTTCAAAGGTTTTTTAAATGCTAATTCCTAACTATATAAGGCCTGAAACCTAAGATTTTTTCAATGTTTTAAAAAAAATAATTGATTGGTTAACTGGCTTATTAAGTGTATCTTAGTGAATACATATATTAGCGAGTAATGTTTAAATATTTAAATATATGCATGAGTGATGTAATATGTGACGTCATCAGCAGTGCATTGCAGACGTGCAAGTTATAGTGAGTCCAACTAACTATAACGTGGGAATTTCAATGGTTTTATGCAAGTAAAATTTCCAGCTAACTATAACTGGTGTGAAACCTATCGTTTTTTCAGTGAATTTCAAAGGTTTTTTAAATGCTAATTCCTAACTATAACTGGTGTGTAACCTATGGTTTTTTCAGTGAATATATATATATATATATATATATATATATAATATATATATAACATTTCTATGGCAAAATGAAACCCCTCATTTTGTTCCTTGTCAAATTAAATGTATTAAGTGTTACCACTTTATTCCAATCAAGATGACTTCAGGTGTGCCATACTTTTGTCATAAGTAAGACTGTTAGCGTTCTAGTTGTTCTTTAGAACACTCTGGGACATTCTGTCATTGGACTATAGTTGGGCTACATCTGGCTGATATTTGGGCTACATTTGGGCTCTTTTGTCTCTGGTGGCCATATTGGGAGACTGCATATCAGAATTTTTTTAATGAAATATAAGAGGATTTGAGAAGTCACTCAAAATGTGCCCTAATTTTTTTTTCTTCAGCACTAATCATAATTTCTATGGCAAAATGAACCCCCTCATTTTGTTCCTTTGTAAATTAAATGTTTTAAGTGTTAACACTTTATTCCAATCAAGATGACTTCAGGTGTACCATACTTTTGTCATAAGTAAGACTGTTAGCGCTCTAGTTGTTCTTTAGAACACTCTGGGACATTCTGTCATTGGGCTATAGTTGGGCTACATCTGGCTGATATTTGGGCTACATTTGTTTTTTTTTGTCTCTGGTGGCCATCTTTGGGCTACATTGGGCTACATTGGGCTACATTGGGCTACATTTGGGCTCTAACATATATATAGACCAATGTAGCCCAATATATATTTTTTCAAAGTTAATTTTCGTAAAAACCACTGGAGCACATATCTTGAGACATAGCAAAGGCACATCGGGCTACTAGTCCCTACAATTTTGCCAAGTTTGGTGGAAAACCATTCAGCCGTTCGGGCTAAAAGTGAGTCCAACCGCCCTATGGAAATTAACATGGGGAAAACACGTTTTGGTACCCCCCTTTTATCTCGGCCCTCGCTTGACGAATCCCCCCCAAACTTTTGGGGAAGGTGCGGAGCGCCGCGAGGCAAAGTTAAGGAAAATTTCAGGATGATTCCTCACCCGGCGCCAAAGTTATTCCCAATAGAATGTTGCGATGATTTCCCTATGGAAAACAATCCTAACTATATATACCTACTGGCTATCGCCAGTAGGTAATATATATATATATATATATATATATATATATATATATATATATATATATATATATTACCTACTGGCGGTCGCCAGTAGGTATATATAGTTAGGATTTTTTCTCTATGGGTTTTTTGAAAATTCTATGTCTAATAACTTTGGCGTTTGTGGACGGAATCGGCTGAAATTTTCAGGAAAATGGCACATTTTGTTTCTGAGCAGCCCTTGAAAATTTGGGGGGGGTTCGTCCAGTGGGGGCCGAGAAAAAAGGGGGGTCCCAAAACGTGTTTTTAACATTGAGTTTTCCATAGGGCGGTTGGCCTCACTTTTAGCCCGAACGGCTGAATGGATTTGCACGAAACTTGGCAAAATTGTAGGGACTGGTAGCCCGATGTGCCTTTTGTAGGTCTCAATATATGTGCTCCAGTGGATTTTGAGAAATTAACGTTTAAAAAAAGATATATATCTGTAACAGCGGACCGGTTAGCGCTCTGGTTCGCGGACTTTTCGCGCAACGGAGCTTTGTGAAGCGAAGCTGATTGGTTCTCCGGCGTCTGTCAACATTCCAAACAGTCCGTAGCGGCCGCCATCTTGTCTCTCGGTAGGATCGAGAGACAAGAGGAGGTCAAAACAAAGGGGGAAATAACTATAAGGGGGCATAGTAGATCCTCGCTGACCCCCTAGGTTTGATGTGGAGGTTTTAAAAGGGCCCCGCGGGGCAAAAAAAAAACAAAATAATAATAATCGAACGGCTGAATGGATTTGCACGAAACTTGGCAAAATATTAGGGACTGGTAGCCCGATGTGCCTTTGCTAGGTCTCAATATATGTGCTCCAGTGGATTTTGAGAAATTAACGTTGAAAAAAAGATATATATCTGTAACAGCGCTCCGCTTCGCGTACTTTTCGCGTTACGGAGCTTTGCGAAGCTGATTGGTTCTCCGGCGTCTGTCAACATTCCAAACAGTCCGTAGCGGCCGCCATCTTGTCCCTCGGTAGGATTGAGAGACAAGAGGAGGCCAAAGCGAAGGGGGAAATGACCATAAGGGGGCATAGTAGATCATTCCTGACCTCTTAGGTTTGATGTACCATTTTGCCAAGTTTGGTGTAATTCCGTTCAGCCATTCAGGCTGTAGACGTATGTAAATGTCCTATGGAAAATTGCATGGGGAAAACACATTTGAAAGTGTTGAAATTTAGAACCAATTAAAATGTTACTTTGGTTTTGTATTTGTGTGTGATGAAAGTTAATTGGTTATGTATATATGTCAAATGAGAGGAAACCACAGCCATTTTGTGATACTACTGTCTGAGGTACATTTGTGAGGAATTTTTGGTGGTGAATTTCTGGTGTTTGATTTACACAGTACTAACACTTCTGCTACTTTTAAAAAGGTGAGTTGTTAATTTGTAAGGGGAACTATGTTGTACACTTGAAGATAATTTGAAAAATGTTTTCTGTTATTTATTTGCAGTCCTTCTGTTATACTAAATACTTGATGAAGTTAGTTTTATATTATGTATTACTAAAAACGATAAATGAAAGTGATTATTTTTTTCTGCAATTTACAGCAAGCAATTTCAAAATAAAATGGCTCACAATGAAGAGACCGTGGCAATTTCTTTTGAATTGTCCACTACATTGATTGAAATTGAGAGCACCAATAATGAAATATTGTCACAAGGAGGACATGACTTGTATGATTCCATTAGATTGATTGAAATGGACAGCACCAAGAATGAAATATTGTCACAAGGAGATGACTTGAATGATTCCACTACATTGATTGAAATTGAGAGCACCAATAATGAAATATTGTCACAAGGAGGAGATGGCTTGTATGATTCCATTAGATTGATTGAAATGGACAGCACCAATAATGAAATATTGTCACAAGGAGGAGATGACTTGAATGATTCCACTACATTGATTGAAATTGAGAGCACCAATAATGAAATATTGTCACGAGGAGATGACTTGAATGATTCCACTACATTGATTGAAATGGACAGCACCAATAATGAAATATTGTCAGAAGGAGGAGATGGAAGGGAGGAAGGGAGGGACGGTGGCAGAGTCTCCCCGACCCGCTTTTACTAACAGCTGTGATTGTGACAGCGCTCCGAGCTCCCCACTAGCCGGTACCTGTTTGTTTTGCACCTGCTTGAGCCTCATTTTAAAACTTGTGTTTTTTTAAATTGTGATTAAGACTTTTTAAAACTGTTTGCACACTCACCGCCTATACAGCGCTGACTTCCTGGGCCTGTGCTCGATCTTCCCCCTGCCCCGCCCCGTTCCGACACGGCAACCAGTGCCGCTTGAGCGGAGGGCGGGACAGGAAGAGCCAGTGACCCCACCCACACTCTCGCGCTGTTAGCGCTCTAGCAGTTCTTCAGGCAGGGCATTTAAGGCGGCGAGGAGCTGCGGCAGCTTGCGGAAGGGAGGGACGGTGGCAGAGTCTCCCCGACCCGCTTTTACTAACAGCTGTGATTGTGACAGCGCTCCGAGCTCCCCACTAGCCGGTACCTGTTTGTTTTGCACCTGCTTGAGCCTCATTTTAAAACTTGTGTTTTTTTAAATTGTGATTAAGACTTTTTAAAACTGTTTGCACACTCACCGCCTATACAGCGCTGACTTCCTGGGCCTGTGCTCGATCTTCCCCCTGCCCCGCCCCGTTCCGACACGGCAACCAGTGCCGCTTGAGCGGAGGGCGGGACAGGAAGAGCCAGTGACCCCACCCACACTCTCGCGCTGTTAGCGCTCTAGCAGTTCTTCAGGCAGGGCATTTAAGGCGGCGAGGAGCTGCGGCAGCTTGCGGAAGGGAGGGACGGTGGCAGAGTCTCCCCGACCCGCTTTTACTAACAGCTGTGATTGTGACAGCGCTCCGAGCTCCCCACTAGCCGGTACCTGTTTGTTTTGCACCTGCTTGAGCCTCATTTTAAAACTTGTGTTTTTTTAAATTGTGATTAAGACTTTTTAAAACTGTTTGCACACTCACCGCCTATACAGCGCTGACTTCCTGGGCCTGTGCTCGATCTTCCCCCTGCCCCGCCCCGTTCCGACACGGCAACCAGTGCCGCTTGAGCGGAGGGCGGGACAGGAAGAGCCAGTGACCCCACCCACACTCTCGCGCTGTTAGCGCTCTAGCAGTTCTTCAGGCAGGGCATTTAAGCCCTCTCGTCGCTCAAGCGCGCAGCGGTTGCGCGCAGACGGGCGCCTTAGACGCGCCTGAGACGAGCCAGAGAGGAGCCCGTCTGTGCCCGTCCGTGACCGAACGGGACCAGGGGCCATGACCCCTACCTCTGCCGTCTCCAACTCATTAACAGCGGATAGAATAAGGTATTCCACCAGTGACCTACGCAATTTGTGGCACCCTGCCCTTATTGGTTGTGGTCAGAAGGACGGCCCTTGCCCCGGGGGTCCGTTCTCTTGCAAACAATGTCATTTTCAGTCCCTCTCCGATTTTCCTCTCTCAGACATTCTAACCCCGATGGACCCAATCGCCCCGTCCCCCAGGGGTAATAGCATACTATGCAATGTTAGATCTCTCCCGAAGCACCATTCGGAAGTATGGGACTTAATACATTCTACCCGCCCCGACTATTGCTTCTGCACGGAGACATGGCTTAAGCCTCACCTAGTCCCTGCTATCACCCTGGCGGTTCCCTCCGGGTATAAGATTCTTAGGCTTGACCGCCCTGTCAAAACCGGCGGCGGGGTTGCAGTTATCTATAAAGATACGCTTACTGTCACTCTCCTTGATCAATGTTGTACTAACGACATTGAGATACTGGTTTTTAAATTTGGCTCCTCGCCCTCACTCTTCTGGAAGGGAGCATTGGTTTACCGCCCTCCGGGTCCTTACACAGTGGCCTCGACCACTCTCCTGGAGACACTAGCCCCACATATTAGGTCTGGGACTAATTTTGTACTCCTAGGGGACTTCAATGTCCACAGCGAACTGTCCGACAACGCTGAATCTTGCAAACTGTTGGCTGATCTTTCTGCCCTAGGCTTTATACAGTGTAATCAGGGCCCGACCCACCAAGCCGGCCACACGCTAGATCTAATCTTATCCAACTCCCATGCCCTGATCTGCCACCCCCCTGTGCAGGTTGACTGGACTGACCATTTTATAATTAATTTCTTCCTCCCTTCTCTTTCTGAGGAGCGCCCCAACCCTGTCCCCCTACCGTTATGGCGCAGGCAGTGGCACAAGGTATCCGCCACCTCCTTTGGAGCCGCCTTCATTCCTCCTGAGTTCCTCCCATCAGACTCCCCCAATCTGGCTTTGTCCAAATTTAACAAAGCCCTGAGTACGGCGGTCAATTTGATCGCCCCTCTAAGACGCTGCAATATGCGGTCGGGTCGTAAACAAGAATTGTGGTACTCAGATGCACTTCGCATGGAGAAAAGAGCCTGCAGAAAGCTGGAGAAATCCTGGAGACTCTCGCGCAGCCCCAGTGATAGAGACAGGTATAGCTCAGCTATGCGACTCTATCATACAAACATCAGAGCTGCCCGTAAGTCCCACATCATCTCTCAGCTCTCTGATGCTAAAAACGACCCTAAATTGCTTTACCAGGTGCTTTGCACATTCACTAAACCGGTCGCCTGTGACAGTGCAGAGGTGTTAACCCAACAACTGTGCGACGAAACAGCTGGCTTCTTCACGGATAAAATTGACTCCATCTACCAAAAGATCTCCCAATCCAGCGCTTCCACGGAAGATAACGATCCCTTGCCCAGTCTACAGTCTGGAACAGCTAGTGCTGTCCCAGCCTCACTATCCCTCATCCCGGAGATCTCCTTAGACCAGGTCAACTCCCTGATTGGGACCATCAAGTCAGGCAGTCCAGTCGACCCCGTACCTGCCCGTGTTATGCACCTTATTGGCAGTGTTATCAGCCCATGTATTCAAACGGTTATCAATCGCTCCCTGTCTGAGGGACTGGTCCCCCAGGTGTGGAAGGAGGCCATGGTCAAGCCTATCAGGAAGAACTCCACCATCCCCTGGTCGGACTTGACCAATCTGCGGCCCATCTCTCTGCTGCCATTCATTGGCAAATTGACGGAGAAACACGTCAACCATCATCTCTCCGCCTTTGTTGAGCACTCTGGCAGCCTTGACCACTCTCAGTCCGGGTTCAGGCCTAGGCATAGTACCGAGACCGCCCTCCTCTCTGTTACGGACGCCATACGCCTGTCACTGGACAGAGGTTTGTCTGTGGTGTTGGTGCTGTTGGACTTGTCCGCAGCATTCGACACCATATCCCACGACATTCTCCTCTCCAGATTAAAGGAGATAGGCATTGAAAGATCTGCCCTGGCGTGGTTTACCAGCTTCCTCTCTGAGCGGACCCAGAAGGTGAACATGGGCTCCTTTACTTCCGCCTCGGCCAACATCATTAGAGGAGTCCCGCAGGGCTCCTGCCTGAGCCCTACGTTGTTTAACGTTTACGTCTCCTCTCTCGCCAACTTGATTAGGTCCTTTGGGTTTATGCCTATCTCCTACGCTGACGACACGCAGCTGCTGTTTACTTTCAAGACCTTCACCCCGGAGATAAAACAATCATTCTCCAACGGCATGACTGCAATTGCCAGCTGGATGACCAAGAATTTCCTACAGTGCAATGTGGGAAAGTCTGAGGTCATGCTATTTGGGGAGGCGAAAATCCTTTGGACCCCAGACTGGTGGCCTTCAAGCCTGGGACAAGCCCCGCTCCCTAAACAGGTGGTCAAAAACCTGGGGGTTCGTCTAGACCAGGACCTCACCCTTTCTCACCATGCCGGCACTACAGTGGGTTCATGCTTCCACGTCATTAGCCTCCTTCGGAAGGTGTTCCCCCTTCTGCCCGATGACACCCGGAAGACCTTGGTCCAGGCCCTCGTTTTGAGCCGCCTGGACTACTGTAATGGCCTACTCTTAGCGGCCAGTGAGGGAGTGCTTAACAAACTGCAAGTGGTGCAGAACACCGCAGCACGGCTGGTGACCAACTCCCCCCCTAGAACGCCTTCCCTCCCCCTCCTCAAATCCCTTCACTGGCTTCCTATCCGGAAACGGGTAGAATTTAAAATCTGCTGTGTGATACACAAAAGTCTTTACAATCTGGGACCCCAGTACTTGGCGGACAAATTTGTCTTTCATCGTCCGTCTCGCACCCTTAGGTCTACCAACCAACATCTGTTGCAGGTTCCCAGACATTATAAGACCAGACAAGGAGGTCGTGCCCTCTCTATCATGGGTCCACGTCTATGGAACTGCCTCCCCCTCTCCCTCAGAGAGTGCCCCAGTCACCCAGCTTTCAGGAAGCGCCTAAAAACGGTACTATTTTAGGTGGAGGCTCCTCTTTCTGTCCACATCACAGCACCGCGCGGAGATACACCTTCGGGTGTGATGCCGGCGCGTAACAAACCAATAAATAAATAAATAAATAAATAAATGACTTGAATGATTTTTTTGATCAATCTCTTGATGGCGAATTTATCGAGTGTTTGGAGACCATAGAGTTACAAGAATCATCATTGCAGACTTTTAATGAGGAGATTCCAGATGAGATGATTGAAGAGGAAATTACTGATGAGGACATGTTACTAGTTGTTTCAAATTTAGAAAATTCTGAAGAATAAATTTATATTTAGAAATCAAAAATTGTTTGAGACATTATTTATTTTTATTTTTAATTTATGAGGTTGTAGCGAAGTGATTGTAGTATAAAATGAGACTTATAGTATAGAGTGCAACATTTTTATGTTACATGGTAAGTTTACTCATATTTACTTCCCTTCTGCCACTATATTATCTCCAATGTGTATTTGACATGTCTTCTTCATCTCCGGCCTCCTTTCTCTCACTGTGTGTCTCCGATGCATCTTATCGCTGGTATTTTGTGTAATTACAGAAGAGAGTAAAATAAAATAGTTCGGAACGTGAAAAGGGGGCAAAGTAGAGTACTCCTCACCCCCTAGGCCTTTTTAGGCGGTCCCAAAAGGATCAGTTTCTGCTTTCCTGAGAGATTATGGTATGAGTTCCATATACCACAATAACTTGCATTACAACATGCAAGATATCTATCTCCTATTACCAACTTTTGGAGATATTCGCGCTAAGCGCGAATATCTCCAAAAAGTAACACCTGCCCTGAGCAGTTCTTAGCCATGTTATCCAATGGGAGGTGGATAACATGGCTAAGAGTATTAGCTCGGTAATGCATGAATATCGCTGACTTTTTAGCGATATTCATGCATTGCGGCCGTTTATTATCGCATTTGCGATAAACCTTGATAATAGTAAGGTTTATCTTCGATAATTTCTGACGATGCTTAGTGGTAAAAAATTGGTTGGTAAGCATCGTTAGCGATAAATATCGCTTAACTTTGGTAATATGCCCCAACGTCTGTTAACGTTCGATTCGAAGGAAATGAGGAAGTGTTGAAAAACATTGTCTGCGCCATCTTGCCTTTTTTGAAATGCCACACTTTTGTCGTGCACGGCAGCCATTTTAGATGTCTTGACCAGACCCACTCTCTGCACGCTGTCGATTCGTAGCATGGCTCCTCACCCTCGTAAGCATCTCCCCCAGGCACTGGTCACCACCGCTCTCTGTCTTATGCATGGGCAATAAACCTTCCCCCATCTGCGCTGCTCTTCCCTGAGAATCACACTCTGTGCCCGCCCGACACCTCCCTTTCGCCCTATTCACTACCGCACCCTCTGACACTCCTCTTCCTCTGTGTCCGAATGTCCAGGCCGGTCCTAGGCTATCAGCTAGCCCTGCAGATGTAGTTTATGGCCCCAGCTGTAAAGAATCACCCCTCTTCAAAGGAGTTATAGTAGATCAAGGCCCACACCCGATGTGATCCGTCACAGCACACGCGTTCCTACTATCTGAAAACCATCCTGTATTGTGATTGGGGAGGGGACCGAGCCTGAAGCGGAAGATTCCAGGAATGACTCTTTGTACATCAAAGTTTTTACAATTATGTGTCACATTAAAAATATATAGCACTCCAACAAAGTAGTAGGAATATAAAACTTTAATAACATATAAATATATACAACAAAACAAAAACAGTAAAAACATTTAAACAACGAAGAGACCGTGGCAATTTCTTTTTAATTATCCAATAGATTTATTGAAATTGACAGCACCAATAATGAAATATTCTTGTCAGTAGCGGTCTGTTGTGCGAATAGTTCCAAGGCAGCAGAACGCGCTGAAATCTAGATGGCACGAAAGTGATGTCTAGTAAGTTGCCGCCCAGCAAAAAACGGCGTGGGGCGCCGCGGGGGTGAGTGAGTCCAGTAGGCACCACAGCTATTCTTACCGGCATTGCAGAATTACTGCTGGGGACAATGCCTGTGCTGTAGCAGGGTCACAGCAGAAACAAAAAGGATTCTGTTGAAGATGTTGTTGGTTTTCAATTTGAAAACAGTTCTGGTGTCAACTGCTATGCTAATGTAGTGGTTAATGTTTTGTTTTCTCTAGAAAATGTAAAAGAGGGGGAGGCAGTCCAAAGTTCCGTTAAAAGGGCAAAGGAAAGGATCGGTGGTTTGAACTATCAGTCAAAAAGGGGAGGGGGTGCAATAATTTTTCCTACCGGGTCACACTGTGCTTTCACCGGAAGTAAGGTCTGCAGGATTGTAGTAATTCAAAGTGAGGCTGGCGCCAGCATGGGAGCGCCGACGTCCCGCGGATACAGTTTCGTCACTCCACGGGCGATCATGGCAGTCATTCCCCATCGGGGGTCGGAGACTCCCGCGGCTCCTCTAGAATCTTCAAGGTCGTGGAGGACTACGGTGGTGGAGTCAACCAGTGACCGGGCCATTTCTTTATGTTGGGCCCGCTCTTGCCAGGTCGACCGCCATTTTGAGAGTTCGGCAGCTACCGGCGATCGCGGGGTCACATGAGCGGACGGGCTCCACCCTGCCGGGCGAGACGTTGCAGCATGGCCACAGTGGAAGAACCGTTATCTAGGTCGTTCCGAAACTGTGCAGCACTGTAGTTGTTAGGATGCCACCGCCTGGAGCGCTGAGGGTGCAGCTGGGAAGCCTCCACCTGGGGAGGCGGGAGAGGCCTGTTCGCACCGTCTCTCCCTCCCAGTGCACCCCACGGCGTCTCGCTTGAGATTTGTTATGGCCGGACCAGGCGATGAGGACGAGGGGGGGGTCGGAGGCATGTGCAAGACATCCCCCTCCAGTGTTGTCGCAGCCATTATAAAAGAAAGAAGTGTCCCGTCCGTCTTCGGGCCGGGCTTCCGGTGGATGTCGGCCGGACGCCCCTGGCTCTGGCCCCATGAACGGGTTTCTTGGTTTATCGGCTGCAGCCGGATCCCGTCGGCCTCGGCCCCCCGACCGTTGGTGGTCGGACCGGAAGAGCATGTGGCGGGACTACCTGCAACTCTCAAGGGCCACCGCGGCCGGACTGGGAGAGAGAGGGGAGGGTCGAGGAGACATTCCCCCCCCCTGCAACTGTTCAGCGTTGTAAAGGCAATCCCCTGGCCGGGTCCCGCTGGTCTCGGCCTCTCCTCCGGCTACACCCTACGTTAGGATCTCCTGGCCGAGGCGTGGCAGCAGGACCTGCCTTATATGGGCTGCTCCCGGCTGGGCGTAGCCGGAACCCTGCCCCACCTTGGAAGTTTCCAGAGTGGGGGTGGATGTTCTACTGACTTGCATTTTCCCTAGTCTATCGATTTTTTTGGCGTGGCAGGCGGTGGGACAGCGAGGGGTGATTTGGTTTCTCTTACTGTTTTTCTGGTCTCTCACCACTGGCATATTTTAACGTTTTCTTGTTTCTAGGACATTAATAGGTTTTATCATTACGTTATGTTATCGTTTCTTTGTTCGTTGTTTAATAAAAGTTCATGTTCATCAGTGGCCTACTGATTTTCGTTTTCCTATTTTTTTCTTTCCAGGTTGTTTCATGGTAAAGTTTCTGTTAACAGGATACAGTGATCACTTCGTTATTATTGCATATGTCCTTTTCACTAGGGGTGCTCTCTGGTCGGGCCAGATGACGTATCTCTAGTAAATGGTCCGGGTGAAAAAGGTGCATCAATCAGTGGGGAGTAGATAGGCATGACAGATTACAACGGGGGAGAACGGTCCGCATTACGTACCCTTTCACTACTTGCAAAGATTTTCCTACGTTTATTTGCAAACAGGGAATACCTCTAAAAAGAACTAATTCCCAAACAGTCAATGTTCGGACAATCAATCAATCAATGAGGAATGAAATAGGTACGACGTGTTAAAGGCTTGCGTTACCTACCCTTCACTATCTGCAAAGGGAGATAGAATATTCCTATTCTTCCTCGTTTGCAGGTAGAGAAGATCGTTAAGAGAATTAACTTCGAACAATTCAATGCTCGATTGAAACAATCAACAAGGGGTACTGTGAACACAAATGAACGCCGCTTATATACATACGCATTGCTATTTTCAACAGGTTGTTCCTAATGTTTCTATTTTAGCGAGGTCAAAAGAGATCCCATTAGTGGCCTACTGATTTTGCTCGATTCCTTTTGTTTTTTTACACGATTTTTCGCTATCTGCAAAGACTAAACAGAGTATTGCGACTCTGTGCTTGTTTGTAAATAGAGAATGAACCAAAGAGAACAATCAATCAAATGGAGAGAGAAGCAGGCACGACGGATTACAAAGGGGGAAAGGGCTGCGTTAACTACCCTTCACTATCTGCAAAGAGAGAGTACTCCTAATAGAAATGAGGGGTGGGGGGCAGCAATCAAAGCAGATCAGTGTGCATAAACACGAAAAAAAAAATTCTTACCACGTACTTGACATTCGACAGCTTATGATATTTGCTATTAAAAAACCATTGAAATTCACTGAAAAAACCATAGGTTATAGACCATATATAGTTAGGAATTAGCATTTACAAAACCTTGAAAATTCACTGAAAAAACCATAGGTTATAGACCATATATAGTTAGGAATTAGCATTTAAAAAACCTTATTTTACTCACACAAAACCATTGAAATTCCATATATAGTTAGTTGCACTAACTATATATTGCGCACCCGCAATCCACTGCTGATGATGTCACATATTACATCATTCATGACATGGTCAGTGACATCACTGATGACATCACTGATGACATCTCAAATGACATCACTGATGACATCTCACTTGACATCAATGATCACATCACTGATGATATCATTCATGTGACAATACAATGCATCTCCTCACATTTTAATATAACCTCTGTTTCACCCAGTGTTAAAAACAGAGTATAATTTTTGAAACCATTGACACACCAATACTAGTTACTACATACGTACTCACTGATTCCTACGTCTACACACACATTCACTCATTCACCCATACAATCATTCATACATACAATCACTCATGTTTACAACACAATCATATGCACTCATACACCTATACAGACACTCACACTCTGCCACTCATCCATGGAGTTACTCACACACCTAGTCAGTCCTGTAAAGAATCAATCACACTTCCATTTTCTACTCTATACAGTTAAACATAGAGCACCTTACGTTTTCAACCATATACTAACACATACTTACTCTCTTATACAATCATTGATACAAGTACACATTGATCTGTACAGAGTCACACACCTCCCATCCAGCCACACACACACTCAGTCTCCCATGCAAATACTTGGGCAATCAATCAATAACCCATATAGTTACTCATATAGCTACTGATCAACACATGCAGCAGTTTACAGAACAACAGACATAATGATGCACAAATTAAGACAGTTTAGTCACTAACCCATGCACTCAGTGAGACACATTTAATCACTCACTCATACATTCAGTCATGCACCTACTAAATCCTTCGTCCAGACACTTATACATCCACTCATTCTTCAATATGTAAGACATATTTTAACTTTACAGAAACATAGTCACTGGATGTTGTCATCAGTGATGTCATCAGTGATGTCATTTGAGATGTCATCAGTGATGTCATCAGTGATGTCACTGACCATGTCATGAATGATGTAATATGTGACATCATCAGCAGTGGATTGCGGGTGCGCAATATATAGTTAGTGCAACTAACTATATATGGAATTTCAATGGTTTTGTGTGAGTAAAATAAGGTTTTTTAAATGCTAATTCCTAACTATATATGGTCTATAACCTATGGTTTTTTCAGTGAATATATATATATATATATATATATATATATATATTACCTACTGGCGGTCGCCAGTAGGTATATATAGTTAGGATTTTTTCTCTATGGGTTTTTTGAAAATTCTATGTCTAATAACTTTGGCGTTTGTGGACGGAATTGGCTGAAATTTTCAGGAAAATGGCACATTTTGTTTCTGAGCAGCCCTTGAAAATTTGGGGGGGGTTCGTCCAGTGGGGGCCGAGAAAAAAGGGGGGTCCCAAAACGTGTTTTTAACATTGAGTTTTCCATAGGGCGGTTGGCCTCACTTTTAGCCCGAACGGCTGAATGGATTTGCACGAAACTTGGCAAAATTGTAGGGACTGGTAGCCCGATGTGCCTTTTGTAGGTCTCAATATATGTGCTCCAGTGGATTTTGAGAAATTAACGTTTAAAAAAAGATATATATCTGTAACAGCGGACCGGTTAGCGCTCTGGTTCGCGGACTTTTCGCGCAACGGAGCTTTGTGAAGCGAAGCTGATTGGTTCTCCGGCGTCTGTCAACATTCCAAACAGTCCGTAGCGGCCGCCATCTTGTCTCTCGGTAGGATCGAGAGACAAGAGGAGGTCAAAACAAAGGGGGAAATAACTATAAGGGGGCATAGTAGATCCTCGCTGACCCCCTAGGTTTGATGTGGAGGTTTTAAAAGGGCCCCGCGGGGCAAAAAATAATAATAAAAATAATAATTGAACGGCTGAATGGATTTGCACGAAACTTGGCAAAATATTAGGGACTGCTAGCCCGATGTGCCTTTGCTAGGTCTCAATATATGTGCTCCAGTGGATTTTGAGAAATTAACGTTCAAAAAAAGATATATATCTGTAACAGCGCTCCGCTTCGCGTAACGGAGGTTTGCGAAGCTGATTGGTCATTCTGTCACTGGGCTATAGTTGGGCTACATCTGGCTGATATTTGGGCTACATTTGTTTTTTTGTGTGTCTGGCGGCCATCTTTGGGCTACATTGGGCTACATTGGGCTTCATTGGGCTACATTCGGCTAATTAGCAAATAGCTCATCGCAAACTAGGAATGGTAAAGAATCGCTATTTATTCCTTAAAGTTCGCTATTTAGGAAATGCAAATAACTTTGATGATACATATGGCGGTTCATCTCTAACAAGATAAGAAGCATAGGGATAGATTTATGATGACTGGCGCATCACCAGGGATGTGTTAGTCATTCTGTGCCGCTGTTCCGTCACCTATGGTGTGCTGCATTTACAATGCGGCGCATCACGGGGCAAAAACAGCACAGATGCGTGATGTATCTGTGCCGTAAAGGTGGCGCATTGCTGGAGTTGTATCGCAAGTGTGATGAAGGTCCAGCAAGGGTCGGGGGTGCCCCTGTCGCAGGGTTTCTGTTCTCACACAGAACTGTGGACAGAGGATTGGAACCTCGGCGAATTAGGGTGTCCCAAAACTCACGTTAGTAATCAAAAACTATTTAGCAAGCTAGGTACAGTGTCACATTGGATATAACAAACTCTCAATGTTTAGACAATCCATAATATGAACTTATAGTACCTCAGGATACGTGGAACTCATGAACAGTCGGTCGTTATATATTTCTTAGAAACCAGAACATGGAGTTAAGAAGAACACATGTGTATTTGAAATGTTTATTTACTAATGCCGTCTTCTCAGGCGTAGTACCTTAGATAATAAAAGTACACATATTATCAGTAGCAAAATTACCAGCATAGTTACTAGTACATAAAAAGCGAATGGTGACAGTATGTTAACATGCTGTAAATGAATAAGAGTTAGCAACACTTATAAGCAGCCGCGGGCCGTGGAGGGAGTTACGGTGGGGCAGGGAGGCGGGGAGGGGGAGGGGCAAGGTAGAGAGGGCTCCACCCTGCTTCTCCCCCTCCCCGCCTCCCTGCCTCACCGTAACTCCCTCCACGGCCCGCGGCTGCTTATATCTCACCCTCCCTAATACACATATTATATTATTTGCTAAGAAGGTCTCTTTGTGTTGGTTTAGGGCGTGCCCATACTTTAGTGTCTTAGATTTGAAGGAATCACATCAGCATACACCAGCTCTCTCTTCATGTGAACCGCATCAACTGTTGTGTATGTGTGTTCGGCAAAGCAATATAAAACCCGCCTCATGCCCAGAATTGGCAGAAGTTGCACTTATGTTATGAGTATGAAGTCGTGGAGATCAGACCTCATAACAATTCTGTATCGTGTTGTTCTTGAAACTTTAGCACTCGCTGTACAGATATAGTTTAACAAGTAAAGCAGATAGTAGACCAATAACATATTATTCTCATGTAAACCACGATGAACTACTAGGTGGAAAGCTAAAGCAACAACTAAATGTCGTGTGCAGAAGTTGCAAAAAAGGAAAAATGGCGTTTAAACCGGTAATGAGCCCATGCTAACTTAACACGGTGTAAAGATATCCAGGACCTAGATGACACCTCCTCATGATCCGGAAACGAACTGAATAAGATAATAGAAGTGCCATCTCATGAGAGCAGATTGCAAGTTTATATGTGGACGGTCCGCAAGGTAAAGCATTAAAAACTAGGAAAATTCAATGCTAAAGAAAAATAAAACAGCCAAGTACTTTATCGAGTCTTAAGCCAATAGGCAAGGTAAATAATAAAAACTTGACAATTAAGTCAATGAATTGTCAATGAAATGCTAGTACTCAGCATATGAAACATGAAAAAGGTCTATGACATAACTGTGTATGCAAAATAAGCTGCAACAGCCTCCAACAGGAAGTCACCGTCTTCATCCGAAAACAGTTCAGCCATCCAATTTAAAAGCGGAAAAGAACATACGTGCTCTCCCAGCACCGGATCCTCTATCACCATCAGAGGACAGCTCGGTGGGTTTTCAAGAAAGCTGTGTTCCAAGAAAGACTGTGCTGCCGCCAGTAAATTCCAGGGACCAAGTAGTCCATGCATCAATGCCACAGCCATAATCCTTTCGCCAGGACAAATCAACTCGTGAGTAATGATAGGAGTCATCAGCTGATTAAAGTCGACGTCAGGAGAAACCGGTCCGCAGAGACACAAATCAATGGCCCAATCGAAATCACAGGTCAGGCAGTGAAATACAGGCTGGACACAGGTGAAGTAGGAGAACCGAAAAGATAATCCATATGCCGTGCTTAATATCGCCAACGGCATTGTGCCATAATATTCTAGCATGCGATTGCGGAACAGTGTCAGCAGCTGCAGGGTCGGAGGTTGCATAGGAGGGACATCCATATTTAAAAATGTAAAAAAGCACAAGAGCGTCCGCTGGTAATGCAAGTAAAAATGCAATCCACGAACCAGAGTGGAGAAAATGGAATGAAAGGGAGCAGGGATGACTCCAAAGATTTTCTCAAATGAAGTCACGAGACCACTGGTAACAACTTTAAAAAAGTGTGCCAGGGATTTTGTGGAGGATGCGTTAAAGATAGTCGGAAACATGTTGCTGAAATTGAAAGGCAAACCTGTGTACGGGTGTTCGCTATGTGAAGTACGAAAGTTTCACGGGCCGAACTCAAGGCCACCTCTCTCTGAGACAAAAGAGCTCTTATTCTTGTCATGCCGTTGAAACGTGTCCCAAGGTTGGTATTTGTGGCCAGATTGAAAACTCCCTATGTTCATGTGTGGGAGGAAATAGAACATTTCTGCAGCAAATAACCCGTTCACTTACTGTTACGATAAAAGGAATACTTTTAATTAACTCAGAACAATCTTCATTATTGAGCATCAAATAACTACCATTTTCCAACAACTTGAACGTGGGGATGATAGCAGGAACTGGCGTGCCTTGCAACACGCAAGCCATATTTGGTCGGTGTTTGTTGCATGAATCGTGTAACTGTATGTGCCTACACATTAGTGAATGATCTGGCGTCTCAGTGCATTCCTCTCCATTCAGATAAACTTCTTGATCATCTTTGAAACATCTGTATGTGTATGGAAGCGACCAGACCTCATGAACAAAAGCACTACCTAAAGGTTCATAAAGACCTATTGGAATATATTTCATACAATTTGAAAACTTATATAAAGCAAAAGGCAGCGTTATTAAACCGTGGATAAGGCATGTTGCCAAAAAACCCGCAATCCTCTGCTGATGATGTCACTGAGCATGTCATGAATGATGTAATATGTGACATCATCAGTAGTGGATTATGGGTAATAGTATCTCTAGTTTACTCCCCTATAGCTGTCTTTCTTTTAACATAAGTGTGTGTTTCCTTCCCTTATACTTACTGTTTTTGGTTCGCTTCCAGTTCGCGTACCAGCGAGCGAACTAGGAAGCGAACTAAGAGAAATAGAGGTTGGCACAGTTCCAAATATTGTACCAATTTTTTAATAACGGGGAGGTAGTTCTGAAAAGAACTTTTTTTTTTATTTTTCTGAACATTTTTTTAATGTTTTTGAATTTTTCGGAACAGTTTTATATTTTTTTGGGTTTTTCTTGGAGGGGGCAATGAAAACGATTCATTGTAAAGGGCTCAACAGGAGCAACAAAACAAAAAAAAGAAGTATTTATTATTTTGGGCGTTTCGGACAAACTTGCATATGATAGTCAATAGCTCTGTTGATCAGAGTGATGCTTCTTTCTCCGTAGGAAATGAATCCATCGCAAAATACGCAGGTGTGTTTTACTTCACCAAATCTCATTTGTATATTTGGCACCATCTCCCTGCCCTCTGGTCCCGTTACTTCCGGTACAACAGATCTTCTGGCCATAATAGGGAGATTATCTAGGTCGTTCCGAAACTGTGCAGCACTGTAGTTGTTAGGATGCCACCTAGTCATATGGCGATGCATTGTGTAGTTTCCGAAACTGTATTTTTTGTCGGTCCCTCTGGACAGTCTATCTTGACATATAAGGCAAGTTACGTATCTTGCATTTACTTTTTTCTGACCTTTGGGAATTTTAAAAAATTGCCAAATGAAGTTTTCTTTCCGGTGAGACGTCTTGGGCTGCTCAGGCAAAAACTGCCTCTCTTCGTGCTCGTCCTCCTGTTCCTCTTCTTCTTCTTCTTGTTGAATTACAACTTGAGCAGGTGGTCCACTCTTCCTTGGATGTGGTGGAGGTGGTGGGGAAGCACCAGCTGAAGCTACTAAAGAAGCCATTGCTCAGTGATCACAAAGGGTCTTTCTCTCACAATGATGAAAGTCAGAGTGAGGAAAGAAGGAGGGATTTTCATCATTTGGGAAAAACAAGAGTTCTCAACCAATCAAAAGTGTTCATTTTAGATTATATGACCTAGTCTTACATCATTAGGAAACCAAAAGTGAAATGAACCAATGAAAAGTGTTATTACCAAGTCACATGACTTGCTGTGTTTACGTTAAGCGCTTTGCAGGGCCTCCCGGTTTGCTTCCAGAAACCTGCGCTTTGGCACTCGCTTCGCGTACCAGTTCGCTAACGTAGCACGTCATATGACGTATCACGCGACAACGTGGAACGTCATGCGGACGGGAGGCGTCACGATGTTGTTTTCTAACGCGGCACTTGCGGTAAAGAAACGTTTACCGGCTCGCGGTCTATTTCGCGGCATCAAGGTCAGCTAACGGGAAGCTTCCCGATTCGCGAAGCGGGAACGAAGAAAAAAAAATATTTTAAAAAAAAATTATTCATAAACATATAAAATATATTTTTGGATTTAAAGAAGAATACATTTTACAGCTACAGATATTAGCTGTTAAAAAAACAATGAAATTCACAGAAAAAACCATAGGTTATAGACCATATATAGTTAGGAATTAGCATTTACAAAACCTTGAAAATTCACTGAAAAAACCATAGGTTATAGACCATATATAGTTAGGAATTAGCATTTAGAAAACCTTATTTCACTCACACAAAACCATTGAAATTCCATATATAGTTAGTTGCACTAACTATATATCGCGCACCCGCAATCCACTGCTGATGATGTCACATATTACATCATTCATGACATGGTCAGTGACATCACTGATGACATCACTGATGACAACATCCAGTGATTATGTGTTTCTGTAAAGTTTAAATATGTTTTACATATTGAAGAATGAGTGGATGTATAAGTGTCTGAATGAAGGTTTTAGTAGGTGCGTGATTGACTGTATGAGTGAGTGATTAAATGCGTCTTACTAAATGCACGGGTTAGTGACTAAACTGTCTGAAAGTGTGCATCAGTATGTCTGTTGTTGTGCAAGCTGCTGCATGTGTTGATCAGTAGCTATATAAGTAGCTATATGGGTTATTGATTGGTTGCACAAGTATTTGTATGGGAGACTGAGTGTGTGTATGGCTGGCTGGGAGGTGTGTGACTCTGTGCAGATCAATGTGTACTTGTATCAGTGATTCTATAAGAGAGTAAGTATGTGTTAGTATATGTTTGAAAATGTAAGGTACTCTATGTTTAACTGTGTAGATTAGAAAATGGAAGTGTGATTGATTCTTTACAGGACTGACTAGGTGTGTGAGTAACTCCATGGATGAGTGGCAGAGTGTGAGTGTCTGTATAGGTGTATGAGTGCATATGATAGTGTTGTAAAGATGAGTGATTGTATGTATGAATGATTGTATGGGTGAATGAGTGAATGTGTGTGTAGACGTAGGAATCAGTGAATGCGTATGTAGTAACTAGTATTGGTGTGTCAATGGTTTCAAAAATTATACTCTGTATTTAACACTGGGTGTAACAGAGGTTATATTAAAGTTGAGGAGATGCATTGTATTGTCACATTAATGATATCATCATTGATGTGACCATTGATGTCAAAAGAGATATCATCAGTGATGTCATTTGAGATGTCATCAGTGATGTCATCAGTGATGTCACTGACCATGTCATGAATGATGTAATATGTGACATCATCAGCAGTGGATTGCGGGTGCGCGATATATAGTTAGTGCAACTAACTATATATGGAATTTCAATGGTTTTGTGTGAGTGAAATAAGGTTTTCTAAATGCTAATTCCTAACTATATATGGTCTATAACCTATGGTTTTTTCAGTGAATTTTCAAGGTTTTGTAAATGCTAATTCCTAACTATATATGGTCTATAACCTATGGTTTTTTCTGTGAATATATATATATATATACATACATCAAGCAATGTGAACCTCTCTCCTGAAATTTCACCATCTTGGGATGGTGGACAAACAATCTATCAGAGCTAGGGGAGGCCTGGGCGGTAAATTCCATTCCGCTCACGGGATTTGCGCAATTTGGGTAATTTCGCGTTCCACGGAGAACTCAGATTTACCAAAAATTCCTTGATCCACAGCTTTGCCGAATTGTTTGGCTTGTTCACGTTTTCAAAATGCGTGTTCGGGAGATATTTCTCCCTGAGCACGCAAACAGCATTCGCAAAGAGGAAAAAAGTATCGCGAACGGGCGGAACAAGCAAATCCATGTATTCGCTGATTTTTTGCGTGCTTGCGGAGATTTTTTACCGTTTTGCAGAGCATTGCGTAGTGCGACTACGCAAATTCCGCCCACTTCTACGCTAGGGTAGTGCCCCTTCACACACAAAGTGATCACTAGAGGGTGTAGACACCTTAAAAGTAGATAGCCCATTGTGTACTACCTGTCTCCCCTTGTAACGCCCCTTAATTCAGTATTCAGGAGGCACCCCAAGACCTGAACATCAGATTTGATGGACAAGAGAAGATCCAGGACAAAGAAGACCCACTGCACAAGAATTGAAGCCCTGCTGCAGAAGAGAAAGTCACCAAACCCTGCCTGCTGCCTCAAGGACTCAACAATCTCTGCCTTCTGTGGTGTCCTGAACCTGAAAGGACTCTACGAACCATGGCGCACCTTTAACCCTCACAAAATCACAAGGAATTCGATTAGAGTGAAGGTATCAATCCCCTGCACTCCTCAGGCACCGATCCCCTTAAGTCTGATTTGTCGACTTGCTGCTCCCCAATGATGTCCATGAAGCACCAAAGCATGAAAAAGTACAACAGCTCTGGAGGGTCAAATCTGTCTCCTCACCATGTTTGGAGACACCAGGACCTACTGGAGCTGCAGCATACCGATACCCGGGGTACTGGACCCCCAGTGGCAAACACCAAAAGAAGAGTCGATACCACACTCACAAAGCACCAGGAGCAAACATCGATTGAGGTACATAGAGACTCCAGAGCTCCAATTTCTAAGAGGACCAGCGATCCCCTGCACGGACTTTAAGATGCACAACGCCCGGCTGACCTGTTTGCTCTACATCCGACCCCAGCACCAAACAACTAGCTGTGCTCCTGTGGTCCCCAAGCCCTTGCGACCTCCTCCCTCAAAGGAGCCCCATTGGACTTTCCTGTAAGTCCTCCTGTGCAGTGTGCTTTCAAATGGCCCCCTTCGTCTGTGCACACAATCTTCCAAGACTGTCAGCACTCTGCTTCCGTCCGATCCGGGATGCACCTGAACTTCTCCTGCTAGATCTTTTGACTTGGTCGTGACATCAACCTAAAACAAAAAGGTGAACTTCGTGAAAGCATTGCCTGATTTTCCATGCATTTATTCTGCTTTTTCCCCATTGTTTCCAAAAGTGATATATTTTAAAAACGTTGCAAATTCGTAACTTCAAAAGAACTCACCTTAGAACTGTGTCTCATGTTTTGAAAAAAAGGTCAAGGTGCACCTTGACCTTTTTTTCAAATCCTTTCATAGTTCATGTTTTGAACCTACACTGTAACAGTGGGTGTTGTGGAGTGTGCACACAGACTGCCCTGGGAACTAGAGGGTGGGCCCGAAAGAACAATCTTTCTGGAGAATTTTTGGCTAGGTGCTGTTCTCTTGGAAACCTTCCACTGTTGTCTTTCCCGTCAAACAAAATGTGTCTCATGTTTTGCCTCTGTGAGTACAAAAATGCTTAGCACTACCTTCTGATAAGCCTAACTGCTTGCACAAACTACCACAAGAAGAGCAGTAGAATTTTCTGCTTTTAACTCTGTATACCATTAGGGGATTCTCTGGATTCTCTGCATGGTGTACTTCATTTTAGTATGCTATATAGAGAGTAAGCTTCCTACACGAAAGCACCCTTGCACCACGGCACAAGGGTGTCTGTATTGACGCTAGGTAGCAGTATATGCACCAGCACAAGGAAAGGACATAAATTGGCCATATAATATTAATCAGGAATTGATTTATCAGGATTAGGCTGTTTTTTGACATTGGTAATCCGTAGTTCATTGGAACCTCACCATTTGATCAGGGTTCTGTTGACGTTTCTTTTACGTGGTCTGGCCACACCTCTGGTTGTTGTTCCTCGATTTTTTGAGTGCAGCTTTAGTGGAGCCGCACCACTGCAATAGGCTATTGATACAATATAGCCTTGATCGTGCTACTGTTCCCCTCCTTCTTTATGTGACATGGTTCAAGAATGGCATTCTTACAACTACAGATTTTGGTTTGATTGACTTACTGCGACAACTTAGGAATCAAAATCATTCTTTGGACTTTTAATGTTGCACCAGCCAGTAAATTTGGTTTACCAGAGGCTGCACCTTTATTTCCATCATAGACATTGTTTGGGATACACAATCTCATTTGGATCTTCTATTTACCTTGAAATGACTACGAACCTACCATGAGCTTTCTTTAGCCTTGAGAAAGTCTGACTACTTATGAGTACAGACGAAACACGTGTTGGCTGTTTTATACGCTGAGAATGTTATTTTCTGAAAATCAATAAAAAGAACGTTTTCTACAGAAGTCTTGTGAATTGCCCTGTCCATCATTGGATGCCCTTTGCATTTCAGGATTTTTTGGCCTGACTTATTGAATTCTGATTGACACTTGTCTATAATATTGTGTATTGTTTTGGACAAAATCTTACATATGATGGGTGTGCTGTATTAGCTTTTTTTCTGTTACCAATGCGCATGTTCTGTCCAATATGCCAATAGCACTCTTGGTTGGTGGGTGCCTCAAGCTAGCTAAGCACCCTGCTGTACTTACAGCAACTTGTTTATTACTCACGCCATTGACTGTTGATGTGTACAATATCGATTTATTTGGTTGTGCGGTATTTCCCTTTTGGGAACACTAATACCCTTTTTTGTGATAATTAATCAGAGTGCATTCCTGCCCTTTACCTTTAACGCGGTGCAGCGCAGCAATGTGGCTTGCTGTGCTGCATGAAAGTTTGATAAATCTGCCACCAATTTTGAGTGGCTTGGTAGGTGTGTGACAAAGGAAAAGGCTGCGTATGAGAATGGACAAGTAAAACAAATTATAATAGTTGGTACACTGAATGTAAGAGAAGTCTGGGAGCAGTATTCAGAGTGACCCTTTTAATTAGCTCAGCAGGAATTTGAACGAAGAACAAGCAATAACAACTTGTCGTACCGAATCAGTGGTACTTAATCAACAGTAGTACCACAAATAACACTCCTCTGATTTCTTGATTAAAGTCATGTGGAATGTGCCTACTAGTGATTTTAGCTGGTATCAAGCATAGATGTAGTCCTCTTTTATGGTGTCATTGGTGATACTGCTGCCTTTCTCAACAGTACACATTTAGACCCATATTTATTTAGGTTTTGCAACTCCCATGAACACGCAAGGAAGCGCGAGAGTTACGCAAACCCTAATTGAGATTTATCAAGGCAGGCAAGGCCACATTGCGTGGCCCTGCATGGCTTGATAAATCCAGGGTAATGCAAGGCAGTGAAAATCATTGTTTTGCGTTACTCTGCAGCAGAGATGAGCTCCGCAAGTGGAGCGTTGGTTTTCCCATGCATCCACCCATAGATTTTGGCACATTCCCATATTTACCCCTAGTGGTAGACATGGGAATGCCTCAAAATGCTTCACCTCCCCAGGTAGGGCATACCTTCGAAAAATATCTTTATTTCTCGTTTTTTTCCTCTTTCTAAGTGTGCTGCATTCTGCAGCACACATAGAAATAGGCAAATGCCTGTCAGGGTTGTTTTGGTGCAGGAAGGTGTTTATTTCTGCACAAAAACAATCCTTCCTAAAACCATGCACCTTTGCATTATGTATCAAGGGTGCCTGAGTTGACGTTAGGTAGCCAAAGGTGCTTCAGCTCTAGGAAAGGACAGGATTCACCAATACACAGCATTTCTACACTTTCCTATCAAACAGGTCAGCAACAAGGCTTTCTCAATGCGCTGCATGAAAGAATGATAAATCTGCACCTTAATTTTGCAATTGCCTTTTAGAAATAAATCAGTGTTTTTAATATCAATAATCCGATTTGTATCCCAAACATTTTGTTACTGTGAAGTGCTCTGAAGTTAGTTCAGCAAGACAATTGATGCTTTAAATAACACCACGATGTATAAATAAGCATTTTCGAAATGAAGTATCATGTTTCTTAATGTATTCCTGCAGCTTAAATTGCAGAGTCAGGCTGCCGCTGTGCAAAGTGTCAAGGAAGCAGCTGGCAGAAAGCAAAATAATGACACTGTATCACTAAGAAACACTCTTTAATTGTCACCATATTCTCTACCAAAAGCAGTCTTACTGAGAACAGACTGCTCATTCATCACTACCCAGGCGAAGCATGTTAAGGTGTCCTTTTCTTTAACTTTAATCATTTTACAATTACATTACATTTTTTCAACAAGTATCCAATTATTTCAAAGCATCCTCCTAATTTCTGTTTACTTTGCAATCTGTTTAATTTGGGTTGCTGTCTGCTGTTAAGCATAACATTTAACTATTGTGCCATCACAGATTCTGGAGGAATACAAGATTCAAAAATTAGATGTTTGCTTTAAATTGATTGAACACCGTCCTTCTACATTAGATCACTCGCTGAGTTTGCAAGAATAGTGCTGTCGCTGCTGATTTAAGACTATGAGCTGTGCTGGGATACTTTTTAGCTGACAGGATTTGTTCAATAGGGCAGCAGAATGAAAACAAACGCCTGGCTGCCACTACAAAATACTTCTCTCCGAATAGCAAATAGGAAATCGGCATTCCTTATGTATGAAACTCTTTAGAGCTTCATTAGCGATAACTAGAAAGTTGCAAATAGACCTACCCCATGCATATTAATGAGGTAGGTCGCAATTTCAAACTCATTAGGAAAACAGTCTTTTTTTATGTAGCTTATTTTGCTTAAAGGAAGATGGGATGCATTTAAAAAGAAAAAATGAAACGCTGCTGTTTGGGACGCCTGCCTGCCCTTAAAAAACATTTACTTTCTATTCTCAAAGGGAAAGGGGTAACATGGGGTCAGTAAAGTATGAATGTTTTGTGACCTTAATTCAGCCGCAAACCATTCATACATCCCATTCAGATGCGGAATTTGGAAGGGACACCGTAAACACGCCCCTTCCAAACATGTTTGTTACCGAATCGTAATTTATTTTTTGTGCATATGTAAGAGCATTTTAGCGGTCGGAAATAGTCCTCTAGAAATGCCTTCTACTTCTCTGTTTGTTACATGAATGCATTTGGATGTATACTTTAATAGAACATTTTGTCTGGCTTTTTTATCTTTCGAGCCTTATCATGATGGGCCAAATGCCCTTTTTGTGCTTAAGATGTCTAAAGTTCATGCAACTTAGAATTTCTCTCAGATAATGCATGAACTTTAAACAGTCCCAATTGGAAGCAGGGAGACACTCCCTGCTCACTGTTTACGACCTCACCATGCAGAGTATCGGTATGAATAATGATGTAATTTCAAATGTCATTAGGGATCTTATCAATGCCTTCCCTGAAAATGTCATGAGTGCTGTAATACCTGAGGGTGCAAGCAAGGCTTGTTGAGTGTGCGAGTTAAGGCTAACTTGGGCACAAGTTACAGTTACTTGAGATAACTATGACTCGTAGAGGATGGTTGGTCGCATCTACCTGCTTTGCTGTAAATTTCAGAGTTTTTTTTTTAACAGAGAGAAACAACGTGAAGGAGTTTCATTTTAAGCAAGGCACACCAACTGGCTTTTTCAAAGATTCAGAACACCAAAATACAGCAGGCCTGTTGCTCTTGCTAGGAGATTTGACAGCACTTCATGAGACAAAAAGCAGACCTATCAGATTTGTCAACAAGTCACCACAGTAATGGATTTCTAAACATATACACAAATATAAATACGTATTAACTAATTTTTACAAACATTTTTAAATACAGCACTTTTTACACATAAAAATGATACATACGTGTTTGAGTCTTTTGTCATACACTTTAGGCCACAAAATGTAGCCACAGGCCTAACCATCAAGGATCTTTGCACTCCAGCAATACAGCTTACTTACTACAGCATAAGGTTCCAGGTCTGAGTGATTTATAAATGCCAGTAAGTTCTGCTATGTTCATTTATTCCATGAACCAGGAAACTTCCAGTAATATGGTTTTAATGTTCCTAGTTAGCTGCTATGCTCCCTGCAGCCCCCTACAAGCCACAATATTTAAATAAATGGTTTTTAAAAAAAATATTTTTTATTGAGAGTTCATAGAAAATAGGTAAACATTACATGCCAATTTTAGCATCAGAATTAAAAAAGTACAAAATACATTATACAAAAATAGGCAGGCTGACAGTATACCATAATAATACAAATGCGAATTCGAATTCTAGGAGAAGATATTACTTTTAAAGTGCAATGTGCATAGTGCAATATATTGATAATAGAAGAGACTAACAATACCTTCCAAAAGTATGTATATAAAAAGGGAAAGAAGTTAGAAAAAAAACCAATAACTAGCATTCAAACACACTCCAGTATTTATCGTATTTACTAAGGGCCCCTGACCTCAGTACATATTTTTTTTCCCTTCCCTGAATCCTAGATATTTTTGCTTTCCATGCATTGAATGTTGGTACTTTATCCGTTTTCCAAAATTGCAGAATAAGTGACTTCGCTACCAGTGATGCTATGAACAAGGACTCATCGTAGGGAGTAGAACTAGGGGAACAGCCAAAGACTGAAATTAATTCATTAAATGTAATTGTGACATCGATTATATTTCTGAGGTATTTTCCTATGTCTTCCCAGTATTTTGGCACATTCCCAAATTATGTGTTTCCAGGTACCCTTTTCTTTGCAGCGAAAACAGTTATCCTCCACTTGAGGATATATATATTGTGGATAAACGAGGGTGTTCTATAGACTAACCATTTACTGAAAAATTGCATTCGCTTAAAATTAGCACATCGGAAAATGGAATTATTACATTTGTTAACTTTATCCCATGTTAATTTATGAATCTCAATATCTTCTCTCTTTCTCCACCTGTCTCTAGCCTTATTATATAATGCAACCGAGTTATCTTCATTGAGATTTTTTATCCAAGTGCTAATCTTCCTCTGCGTCGCACTATTTAGTGCTTCAGTAATATGTATTTTATCAAATAAGTTACCTATATCTAACTCTCTTAGTTCGGCATGGAGGCTAACAAAGGACCATTTCAGGATTGTATTCGAATGCTGAATCTCTCTTTCAATTTCCTCCCAAGATTTCCATCTATTCCCTAATAAAAAATCCTCAATTTTTTCAAAGCTGTTATCCTTCCAGAGTCTCAAAATGTTTTTATCCAAGGTACCCATCTCTCCTATATTTAAATTAATTAAACTAGTTGAACTATTTGTTCTAGAAATGTCATAGTATTTTAGGAGCTGTTTTTTTTGCTTAAATAGCCACTGTATAGACTTATAATGTACCTTCTTTGGGTATTTTGTGATTCTTACTGGGTCATTGATTTTGAGTAAGCATGGGCGGATTTTGCGAATTGGCAAACCGCGAAATTGCGTATTTACGGATTCGCAATCCGCAAAATCCGCGAACTCTCGCAGATTTTTGCGGATTCCTTTTTTTTTGTGTTCGCAAGTGTTTCTGCCATTTCGCAAGGGTTTTTTACCAGTTCGCAAACGCAAACTTACTTGTCGGGTAGCAACGGTCGCGACCATGTTGTTTCTACGTCTGGTTCATCACAGCACCCTCTGTTTCACCACTGCCACCCTCTGTTTCACCACTGCCACCCTCTGGCTCACCCATGCCACCCTCTGGCTCACCCATGCCACCCTCTAGTTCATCACTTTAGATTATGGGGGGAAAAGCACACTTGCCCTGCCTCAACTGACATGAATGAATTAGGGGCTGATTAATGTGTCACTGAATTTGAACTTCCAGGCTGGCACCTGCTTCCTTATCTGTAATTGCTTTCTGTTGCAGTGTAATTTTTTTAACAGGGCCTTTGTTGTATACTTGTAGCTATTCTCTGAGCCTGCTGTGAGGGTCAGAGCAGGGTCATAGAATAGTTGCAAGTAGGCAACTGAACTCTGAAGGGGCCCCTCAGGAAGCACTACAGGGAATGGTTACTAATGATAAGATTGAACTTTTGCACCTGCTGAGTGCTTTCAGTTTTGCAAAAATCCAAATATCCAGCAGCATCCACAAAAAGTAATCCTTCCAGGTCAAGATCCAAATCAAAGTGGCCAGCACATGAAGAAAGCACTGGGAGGAGCCTGCTGGACAGGAACAGGAAGTTGGAGACTGTGGGGCACTTCCTTCCTCCCACCCGCCCCCCCAAAATGGACTCCTTGCAAAAAAAAGTGCAGGCAAATGTCAACCTGAGGAGTTATTCTGATAAAAATCATAATTTTCAAGGTTTATGCTGCCTGCTGGTGGATTTCTTGTGCGAAATTGCAAATTTTGCAATCTCGCAATTGCGAGATTGTCGCTGCCCGCCGCATCTACGTGTTCGCAAGTGTTTACTCCCGCAAAATTGTATAGTATTCTAGTTGGCAAGTGCGACCAAGCAAAAAATCCGCTTCGCACGGATTTACGAATTTTCTGCAAGTTCGCAAAAGTTCGCGGATTGCGAATTTGCAGAAAATCCGCAAAATCCGCGAGCGGAACGGATTTTACGCCCATGCTTAATTTTGAGTTCAATCAACATCTTCCTCATAAAAAATTATATGCTTCGTGATCTTCTGTGAAAAAAACCGTAAAACTATGATGTGCAAAGGTAGCATAATAATGGCCATCTGTGGGACGCCTACTCTGCTCTGCTCAACGGACATCCTTGCTGACCTTTGTTGTACCCTGGTGCTTCCTGCAGAGGGTTGCCGCAGCGCCTCGCTGCACCGGCTCCGCGCGGTGCCGCTTCGGGGTTTGTGAAGGCGCTACTGTGAACCAGGCGCTTGAGGGGGAAGACCATCGGCTTCAGGCGCGGAGCGTTCCAGGGACTTGGAAGACCAAGAGTCCCTGCGTGGCCGCAGCAGCTGGTCAACGCCCCCTGATAGCCCCGCCCCCCTGCCGTCACACGTCCTATTTCACCAGAGCATAACTCCGCTACGCGGGACGCCGGGCGAAGCCCGGGCAAAGGGCGGGCCGTCTGTGGCCGTCCGGGACCGTTCGTGGCTGGGCTGGGCCACCCCCCTGAAATCTGACTTTTGGCTGCGAAGGATCCCTGAACTCCTGTTATTCTCCAACTGTTGCAGGACAAAGAGTCTTATTGAAGGTACTGTGTCCATACCCTGCCATCACTGTCATGTCGATGGCAACCCGATCGGGCAAAAACTTGAGAAGGGGGGCATGGGTGAGGACGGGGTTTGGTTGGCACCATGGACAAGTTTATCACTCGTGTGGCTACTGTCATAGAAAAGGAGATCGCTATGACAGAGCGCCGCATTTCTTGTGGACCCCTTGTTGATAAACGGTCATCGCTGGGCCCGATAGCTCTGGTGCCATCGCCAGCGCGTCCTCTTGACCCATTAATCCCTGTATCTCCTCCCCTGGACCATCCCCGGGTGGCTGCCCTAAGAGCAAGTATAGATAGGTTGGAGAGTCTGACGGCTGAAGCTTATTTAGCTGAAAGTAATACTGCCCCAGACCCCCCGGATAGTGAGTCAATTGCCCCTACATCGTCCTTGGTTATAACTCCTACACACGTGGACACACCTCTTCAACCTGTACTCGTAGTACAGGCACAAATACATCCTGTGCCAACCAAACGAAAAAGAATGGCTAGCCCTCGGAAAGGTAGATTGGTTAAAACATACAAGAGATCCCGGGGGTTAGGCACTAGGCCAGGGGGTGCCCAAAAGGTAGTGGGACGGGACACCAGCACTTCGACGGGAGATAAGGGGGGACAGTGCCCAATGTCTGTACTAACCAGATTAGTGATCTTGTAGGGACCTCTACCCCGCCCTCACCCTCAGACTCTCTTTCCATTGTAAATATGGAGAAAATGATGAAAGTATTACTTCTTCCTGTATTAGAGAGAATCCAGGGTCTGTCGGAGCGGATGGATAAACTAGAGCAGACAACCTTAGACAATTTCTTCTCCCTAAAATCATGTATTAAGTTGCAGTTAAGAATTTGGGAGGAAGGGTCTGGGGGAGGACCGGACAGCAGGGAGACTCCGATCGCCCCTCAAGGTCGTACTCCTATATCTAATATTATAGCCGGTCCTGTACCTGTGCCGGTAATGATTGTCCCTGCTCCCAACTCCGCGGCTCGCCCAGGGGCAGCGAAGAAGCCCGGGCCGCTGGCACCTAATGCCGCAGTCAACTCAAAGCCTTCCAAGGCTAATACCATTCCAGCTAAAAAGAAGACATGTCCCAGGGTTAATAGCACTCCTGGACGAGCAAGTATTAACACTCCAGCCCCCAGTAATGCCCCCGAGAGTACCACCCCTAATATAGCTAAACCAGTACCAGCCCATGTCTTGCAGTCAGGCAGGGGCCCTAAGGGGGGGATAGTTCCAAATGCCAATCTACCCCCCAACTGCCAGCCTTTTGTGGCAGTACTAACTGGGGTGCCCGAAATTAGTCCAGGCAAACAAGAGTCTTACGTGGAATTGCTCAATAAAACTTAATTCTGGCTTAAAGAAAATAGACCCTTGCCTGATACCTGGGATGGACGGGAATTTATGTAAGGAGAGTTGGCTGGATCGGCACTAGACCAAAAAATATAAGCGGGGATTGTATCATAGTAAACTTTGAGAACCCAAGGGTTGCTAGTTATGTTTGTTCTTCTCCCATCAGGGAGCATAGCTCAACAGGTAGTGGTGGGGCAATAGGCACATGTGACCTTAGCTTCTTCAATCCCCCAAATCTATCAGCTAGGCCAGTCGGAACACCTATGTGGGAGGATCGGGGCGGCAGGCTGGCTCGTGGTAATTTTTCCCAATTCAGTCTATTTTGTAACAGCCCGTTCCAGCCGCAGGGTCGGTGGCGGCATAACTATTGACGTGCTAGCTACCCCTTATGGGAGAAGCATGCAGAGGCATCTGGGGATAAAGTAAGCGACAGTCCAACCTATAGTGGGGATCTGGTGAGGCCTCTTATTTGCACTCCTTTTGCTCCCGTTATGTCTGTGGATCATCTGTCTGTGGAGGGTGCTGTAGACCTTGAGCTTGCTCGACCTCCCCTAGAGGTGCCTGGGGGAAAAGTCTTATCCTTGGTCCCGGAGGAGGTCCCTAACACTGTGCATGACGCCCTTGTGAGCGAATTAGCGCTAGGGCGGGGAGGAGCTGGCGACGTAACCCTAAAGGTGGTTAGCTGGAATATAGCGGGTCTTGCACGAAATACAGGTATACCTGAATGGAATTCATTTGTTGAATCTTTCAGGATTTGCTTGTTTCAGGAAACCTGGTGCCTGGAACCATACCACAAGGTGGGTTATACTACCTACTTTGTTTCCGCAATACAATTGCCGGGTGGGAAGGGCCGCCCCTCTGGTGGTCTACTAATTTGGGCAAGTATTTCACTCGGATTCTCTATTAGATGTATAGCCACTAAGTCACCTGATTTGCAGAGAATAACAGTGAGAGGGCCTCGTGGGGGGAGGGGGCTTGAAGTCTTTAATATATATGTCAGAGGCTCAAGGAGTGGCACATCCACACTGTCCCTCACGGGCATTGATGAGGAACTTAGATCTAGTGGTGCTGACTCCCTTGTTATACTGGCTGGGGACTTCAATTGCACATTTGAACCCCTTGCTATGGAGGATATATTGGGTACCCGGGAGGACGATGCAAGGAGAGGTATTCCCCCCCCTCACATTACCCCCAATTAGAAGCTGGACACAAAGCGCCAATGATCTCAATGCCCTTTGTCTAGAACATGGTCTTAGGGGAACCAATGGCAGATCAAACTCAGATCCTAATGGGGCGCATACGTTTAATAGAGTAGGTCATTCCTGACGAATTGACTTCATTCTCTTGAATTATGGACTTTGGGCCCACTTGCTAGATATGGTGGTCTTACCGTCTACTGACAGCGACCACAACCCTCTATCTCTGTCCCTGTCCCCTCTATGGGCGGGAGTGTTTACAGCTCCACTCCCACATGTCTGGAGAACAACACACAAAGTATGTCCCTCTAACTGTGGCAGGCGCCTGAAATGGAACACGATTGCTGCCAATGAGGGGAAGATCCTGGAAATAAAATCGATAATGTCTAACATCATGCCTCGCTTAGACTCCCCCGCTCTCAGTGTGCACGAGGTTCCCGCTTTGTTTGCCCAAACCACCAATGCCTTAAGTGATCTATTCCTAGTTTATTCTATAGGCATAACGGGCAACGCAAGAGGTGGACCCAAGGGTATTGCGGGCTGGTTCTCCCCTGCCTGTCGCGCTGCTAAAAGTGATCTAATTAAGGCGGTGAAAGCCAAGGATGTAGGACTGATTAGTATTGCAAGGAGGAATTACAGAAGGGCAATATCTAAGGCCAAGGCGGAACATGAGAACCCGTTTTGGTATGAACTTAAGGTGGCAAGTTCAAAGAAGGACTCGAAGGGATTCTGGGACTTAATAAGAGCTAGGGTCAAACCTGTGGACTCGCTTATAACATGCAATATAACGGAAGGCGTATGGTTTGATCACTTCTCGCAGCTCTACACTATGGCTTTGGGCACTGAGGTAACCCCGACTGAATATTCCCCCACAAATTGCATTGAGCTTAATGAGGAACTCCTGTTCACACCCAAGGAAGTGGTGGAGGCGATTAAACTTCTTGTCCCCAACAAGGCAGCGGGCCCTGACGGTCTACCGGGGGACCTGCTCCGCATCAATCCAGATGAGTGGGGGAGACTTATTGCTTCCTTACTGAATGCTGGCTTGGCTGGTGCAGCTCTCCCGGATTCATGGAGGGGCGCAGTGGTCGTCCCAATTTTCAAGAAAGGGAGCCGGGAGGAGCCAGCTAATTATCGTCCTATAAGCCTCCTGGACTCCACACAGAAGGTAGCAGGCAAAGTGGTTTTAGGAAGGGTCTTGCAGTGGGTAGAGGAGAAGCATTTGCTTTCTGACTACCAGGTGGGCTTCAGACCAGGTATGGGGACAATAGAGAAATCATTTCGGCTTATGATGCTTTATTGGAAAGTGGTTCTACTGGGCAAAGGCAGTCTGTATCTAGCATTTATAGATCTGCGGACTGCCTTTGACCTGGTCCCACGTAGCCAACTCTGGAGTGTGCTCGATGCACTGGAAATTCCCCCATACCTATTAAGCATGCTGATAAAGCTGCATGCTGACAACTTTGCACAGATCAGGTAGGGTAACCAGGGCCAAAAAGCATCACGTATTCCTGTAAATAGAGGGGTCCACCAGGGATGTGTGCTAGCCCCCACTCTCTTTTCTTTGTACGTCAACGGAGTGGTGGAGCACCTGCTACAACACCCTGCAGATGCACCATCCCTGGCTGGCAGGAGAATACCCAACCTCTTATTTGCAGATGATACCCTCCTGATCTCCAAAACTCCAGCAGGCCTGCAGAATCTCCTAACTAGCTTTAAGTCCTTTTGTGATTCTAGAGGACTAGTTATCAACACAGGGAAGACCAAGTACCTAGTCCTTAACCCCCCGAAGAAGACCGTCAAACCACCTACCCTTGACTCAGTTCCACTCGAGAGGGTTAAGGAGTTCGATTACCTCGGTATTCGTCTCTGCGACTCCATGAGTTGGAAATGTCATCACCAAAAGATGCTGCTGACCCACAAGAGGTTGGCGGGGGCCCTCCTTAATGAACAGCGTGCCTCAACCCTCAAACCCATTGCACCGGTACTTGACATCTATAGGGCAAGAGGTGTCAGTGCAGCTCTTTATGGGGCGGAACTCTGGGGTGTGGAGAATGTGAACCAGTTGTCCCGGTCAGAAAACAAATTCCACAAGGACTTAATGGGCCTCCCCTATAGTACGCCAACTCTACCACTCCTTCTAGATATGGGTACTCGGCCTATTAGTGACCAGGCTAGGTTGCGCCCTCTTCTTTTGTGGGCACGTATTTGGAGAGTCCCGGAGATGTCCAGCTATGCGGAAGGTCTGAAAGAAGTTCTTTCAATGCCTGGCTGGTCTAAGATCCGTTGGTTAAGGGAAGTCAAGCTCCTTCTTGTAGACCTGGGCCTTGAAGATGCTTGGACCACCAGAACTGCCCCGCCCAAGCCAGCTTTGAAGAAGTTATACTGGAGTTGGGTGTTTGATGGCAGAAATAGTAACGCTAATTTGTATAGGTCCACTATGGATTTTCTCTTGGTCAAGGAGGTGCATTTCTGCGAGCCATATCTGGATATTATTCTAAAACTCTGGGACAGGGCGCTATATTTTAAATTTAGGGTAGGCCTACTCCCAGTTGGGAATCTGACCGCCAGGTGGAAGGTCCCGGCAGACAATTCCCTTCTGCCCCTTCTGTGAGACCAGGATAGAGTCAGTCCCCCACCTGTTGTTTGAATGCCCGGCCTATGTAGCTCCTCGCCGCAGATGGTTGAAACCACTCTATAGAGAGCTCGGGACTAGATCCCACAAGGAGGCCCTACGAATTTTGAAAACAGACCCGCGGCCCCTGTTTGCATGTGGAATGGCGAAATTTCTAGGTTGGGCATGGCGTATCAGATCCACTAGGCTTTTGCACCTTGTTTAATATGTATTTTTAGACTGTTCTTATGTAATTTATTTGCGCCATTTGTAATATGAATTGTATGCCTTTTATTTACGCATTGGCTTTTTTACTGTTTTTATCTATTTGTAATGCTTTTTAAGATATGTACCATATCGAAATAAAGCCTAACTGAACTGAACTGAACTGCATAATAATATTCTCTAATATTTGGAAGAGACAACCCTCCCTGTATGGTCGGGAAGTTCAAAGTGCTTAGTGCTATTCTTGGAGTCTTATTTGCCTATAAAAAGGAAGAAAACATGGCATCCACTTTCTTAAAAATGAAACCTGAATTGCACAAGGAGCTGCACTAAAAGGGAAGTTAAAAAGTGGTAGGATAGACATGTGAATTAGGGCGGCACGACCCATTATTGATAAAGGCAATTGGTTCCAGCGATCTAATTGTGAGCCAACCCTTTTTAATAGAGATATATAATTTAGCGGGTAAAGATCTTCCAGGTTTTCTGAAATAAAAATTCCCAAATATTTCTTAGGGAGAGTATTATATACCTGCCTAAATTCTGTTAATAAAGTGTCTACCGTGCAATTACATAAGATGATTTCAGTTTTATTCATATTTATCTGATAGCCTCCCAGTTTTTGGAATTCAGAGAAGATTTTTAAAATTTCCACTTGACTGGTAGGCTTTGGGTTTAGAAAAAGAACAATGTCATCGGCATAAAGTTTTATATTCGTCATTCCTACTACTGGTACTGTGCTGGCCATTTTCCCCCTAATTGCGATCGCCAGAGGCTCAATAAATAAGGCAAATAAAATTGGAGATAGGGGGCAGCCTTGGCGCGTGCCTCTGTTAATTTGACATGTCCCAACGTTTATATTATTAATAATAATCTGTGCCCTAGAGTTCTCATATAGTTGTTTCAAGAGGGAGATAAAATCGATCGGGAAATCAAAGCTGTGCAAAATCGCAAAAAGACAGTCCCATGACAAAAGGTCGAAAGCCTTTTCGGCATCTAAAAGCCAAATCTGTACTTCCACTTTATTAACGTTAAAAAAATCCAATGCCTCCAATAAATATTTTGTGTTGGTGTGGAGGTGTCTTCCTGCTATAAAACTGCACTGGTCTGGTCAGACATGTAATCCTACTATTTTATTCAGCCGGTTCACCAGGAGGTTCGTAAAAATGTTTTAGTCTGTATTTAAAAGACTTATTGGCCTATATGAATTAATATTTTCCTTATCTTTTCCTTTTTTCAAAATACTGACTACAACTGCAGTGCGAAAAGATTCCGGCGGCAGCCCTCCTTGTAATAGATAATTAGCTAGTAGCAGGAACTCTTTACGAAGGATACCATCGAATTTTTTTAAAAATTACGCAGGAACACCATCCTCACCAGTGGCTTTGCCGCTAGAAAGGGAACTTATTACCACATCCAATTCTGCCTTAGTGAACTCCTCAACTAAAAATGTTTTATACTCGTTTCCTAATTTGGGAATTTGAAGTGCCCCTAAAACCTCAAAAACGGTTTCACTTGCAGCCCCTTCACTAGTCTGATAGACTCCCTCATAGTGTTTTAAAAACATCTCTCCTATGGATGCAGTGGTCTTCGCATGCACTTTAGTGACAGGATCAAAAAGGTGATCTATCCTATTGCGGACTTGATTTTCTTTAGCTTGCCATGCTAGGAGTCTACCTGTATATTCACTCTCTTCATAGATCTTCTGGGCGTAAAGACTACTAGTTGCGTCACCTAAATCGTAATAAAATTCCCTCAATTTTTTTTTTGCTTCTGCTACCTTTTGGCCAGAAACTTGAGATCTGACTCTGTAATGCTCTTGGTTTGCGTGTACAAGATTTGTCTGTAAATTAATTTTCTAATCTCTTTTTGCCCTCTGTTTAGGTATTTCTTTGGAGGTAAATATTCCCTTTAATGTGGCCTTAAACACGTCCCAAATCACATTGATTGGAGCAGACTCTCTATTCAGATAAAAAAAATCTTCTATCTCCTCCTCAATGTCTGTACACCATTGTGGTTCTGCAAGGTTCAGTTTATTAAAATACCATCTTCTAGGTCCCTCTTTTTCCTGGTTTCCTATAATTATTTCCATTTTAAGTAGTGCATGGTCTGAAAATGCGTTAGGTAGATGTTCGTAGTTGCGAACTTCTAGACCATGGGATGTTAAAAAGAAGTTCAGCCTAGATGCTGAATTGTATTTTGCAGAATGGCAAGAGTATTCATGTTTAGATGGATTTTGGGAACGCCAGCAATCAAAAATATCCAGATCTGTTTTGCAACTTTGTAAAGCAATGGCTACTTTGGGCTTATTTTGGCGTCGATCTTTTTTGGATGAATCAATTGTAGGATTTTGTAGACAATTAAAATCACCCCCCCATATTATTTGCCCAGGTATGCCCGTCAATGCTTGTTTAAGTTGCACAATTGGGAGTGGGTCATCTATAACCGGTGCATATATTGTAACTAATGTTGTGTTTACCTGATTTAATTTACCATACACAAATGCCCATCTACCGCTATGGTCTGTATGTGACCCTTCCACTAAGAACCCTACTTGTTTCCCTACTAGGATGCTTACCCCCTCTGCGCCAGTCCAGCTACTGATGAAACTCTATAACCTGCCCAGCACTTTAGAATTTTATCAGAGTCGGCCAGGGCTCGGTGATGAGTTTCTTGTATAAACATAACATCTGGACAGAGATTTTTTAACCAACATTCTATAGCGGTTTTTTTAATGAACATTATTCAAACCATTTGCATTAAAAGACAAAAAGTTCAGCTTATTTCTCATTAATGTTCAAACTTTCATGCAATCTGAATACTCCTGCAGAGCCTACATTGTAAAAGAAATTCGTTTAAACCAATCCTATGTGGATATATAGGGTAGGCAGCTATCGATGTGCAAAATACGCAAACACTGAGGCAAAAAACGAGCACGAGCAATATGTGCAAAGTTAATACTAAAAATACAGAGATCATAGGGTTCAGACATCCAACATAAATTACAAGTGCCTTCAAGTGCGGAAAAAGTGCCTTAACGTGCAGAGAGCTGGTACTAATAACTTCTCCCATAACATGACTGTGCAGCCAACTGACCATATAACTTCCTACAATATGAACTCTCTTCTTTCCCCCTGCTACACCCCCTTTACCAACACCTCTCCCTAAACCCCCTAGAGGGGACACAAACCCCCTGTGTCCCACTTCCGTCCCCATCTGTTTTCTTTTCTTCTTTCTAGATGCCATTTTATTGCATCCATGTGCGCTTCCTCAGTCATCTTGCGGCCGCCCCTTTCAATCGCAAAGTCTATACATGGGATCTTCAGTTTTCCAGAAATTTCTACTAAATTTTAATTATCTCAAACCTGGCTATGTAGAGAGACCCTCCATGAATAACTGAGCTTCTTGTATATCTGTAAGTATAAAAAATTTCCCTATGGCTAACACCTTTAACTTGGACTGCTGGACAATCATTGCTTGAGCGCCCTTAGCCTTAAAAGAGTCAATCATCTTAACAAAATCCCTACGTCTGTGAGCAGATGCCGCTGACATATCCGAAAACATCCGAAAGTTTTTTGCTTCGTCGGCATTAAAAGTTCTTCTTGAGAATACCGTATTCAAATTTTCTCTTTAACCCTATAATCCTAGAAATTCAATAGTATAGTACGCGGATATTTAAGGTTATTGGGCTTATGTGCCGGGACTCTGTGTGCTCTTGTGATTGTTAGGTCACATTGCAGCTCCGGTATAGCCTTTTTTAAAAGTGACTCCGACCATTTTACCACATCGGTACCTTCTAAGCCTTCGGAAATACCCACTAGTCGTAGGTTGGACTGCCTGTTGTAATTTTCTAAGTCCTGCAGTTTTGCCTCCATTTGAGATTTATCTTTATTTGCTGCATGAAGGTCTTTATGCATAGCAGTTAAAGTGTCCTCCAGGGTTGAAACCCGAACTTCTGCCTCCGAGACCCTTCTGGGGAGATTTCCGAAGTGTTCCTCCATCTTTGTAAGCCTACTATGGAGTTGTGATATCTCATGCGCTTGGGAGATTTTAAGGTCCCTTATTTCTCAAAGGATAGTTAACAACATCTCCCCTACCGAGTTCTCTTTTGATGCCCTAGGGAGGATACATAAAACATCTTCTTGGATCTTTTGTGGGCTTGAACCTGAACCTGCCAGATCTCTTGGGGATGGCATGGTTAGCGAGTATTCCCAGGCGGAGCTTCTTCTACATGTTGAACTGCCTTTGTAATCTTATCAGGACTGAGCTGAGGATGAGGTTGAGGGTGGGGTTGAGATGTAGCCTGAGTCAAGGGAGCCTGGAGCTGTGGTGACTGTGTTAGGGTAGTCGGGGGAGCCAAATTGGCATTTGGCACAGCCACTGCCTCTGCCATTGCCACTGTCACTGGCGGTGTTGCTTTTATCAAATCCCCTTCTTCTCTGTACTCTTCTTGCTCCCTTGCTCCCTTCGACTCCTCCCGATTCGGGGTACTCGTGAATCGCCCCTGCTAGACCAGCGGTTTGGAGAAAAGAGGGTATTGCTTAGGACTCGTTTGACTCTCTGTCCCTCTGTTCATGCTCTTACCAATTTTGTCCGTTTTGTCCGCCTTGTCCTCCCCATTCCCCTCACTCTTGTCTTCAACAGCCAACAAACTCAATTCTGCTGATAATTCAGATAATGTCTCCGCATCCTCATCTTCTTCTCCCAAGTCTTCATCCTCCTCCACAGATTTAAATGAGGTATTGTATTTGTTTTGTCTATTTTTTTTCCGCTGCTTCCATAGCTTTAATTTTTAAGGCGTTTCTTTGTTGTGCCTTTCTTCTGTCTTTTTTTCCCCTTTAGACACAAGTGCAGGTACGGCCACCGTCTGTGATGCGCCAGACTTTAAGAGCTCTCTTACCGTGTCTGCTTTAGTTTGTTTGCCCCTAGCTATCGCTGCCAGCTTCGTAATTCGATAAGTAGTAGGCCGCATGGCAGAGAGGCAACGAGGCAACGAGGCAGGGGAGGAGAGAGCAAGCTGTGATTGCTCCGCTCGGTTGTGCTGTGAGCAAAGACGGGAGAAAGACAGTAGAGACGTGGACCCACAAAGGAAACGTGCACTCCCAGCACAGCTCAGACAATCAACCGCTTACGCCTAGCTCTGCTGTGTTGTTGGCTTGTTTGCTTCGGGCCCTCGGCGTGCAGGGAGGACCGTGACTGGCTCAGTCCGGTCCTCCAAAAAGTGCAGATGGGCAGTTGAGAGTTGTATGCTAGTCCGCTTTTCAGTATCCAAACCAGGAACTGCCACGGGCGTTTATTTCCTTTTAGCTCTCTCCGCCGCTCAGCCCGCCGCCCAGGGCCCAGGGCCCGCAATGCATACTGGGACCGCAGGGCATGCTGGAACAGGTAGTACGTTATAGGATGTTAAGTGTTAAGTATTTACTGGTAGATGTCTCTTATGCTTCCTCGGTATTATAGAGACAAAGTCACCCCCAATGCTGCATAGGCTAAAAGCTGCTCTGTGATTATTAAGACCTTTGAGGTCTTTGAGGTCTTTTAAGTCTTTTAAGTCTTACCCTTCAAACACCTTTTGGGAAATCAAGTCAGATCGGGGGCAGATCTCAGCAGCAGCGTTCGTTTGAGCGGGTTGCCTCACCTTCAGTTTTCACAGCATTACAAACATTCAACCAGCAACATGCAGAGCTCCCGAGAGCATTTTGTCTCTGGTATCGGCACCAGAAGTTATTGAAACGGTCGGCTCACCTCGGGTGCTTTTTGGCGTTTTCTTGGCGTTTTTCAGGTCTTTCAGGCTTTCATGTTTTCACTGACTCAATGCCCCTATTAGCCTCAGCAGTTTCCCGCATTCAAACGGGAAAGGGAAGCAGCGAACAGCAGCATCTAGCGGCATCCAGGGGTGGGGCGCAGTGAAACAGGAAGAGCTCTGATGACGTGTGTGGGTTCACAACAGCCACATCCCACCATCCGGTGTTCCTACTGATGTGAAAATGCACACACACACCAGTTCCAGAGCCATCTCTGCATGGTAACAATATTTAAATAAATGGTTGGTGGTGACCCTTGACCCTGGCGCACCACAGATGTATTCAAATTAAATAGGAATGGGTGTACTTTTTTATTTTTTGCTACGAACCCGCAGCATAATTATGGAATCACTGTAAAAACCTACTTCTTTTTTTACTTCATTTCAGCCCAACAAGAGTAACTCTGGGACGCCACAAGAGATCTGGGTCCCCTTCTATTGTTATTTTTCAATATATATTTGGAACAGGAGAGCAAGTCCATGAGTCCTCTAATGGCAGCTGTAAAATTTGTTTCTGTGTTGCAGCCAGTCACTCATAGGGCTTGCTTTAAAAATGCCCCCTCAGCCAAATAACAAAATTACCCCAAAGCATGAAAGCATGCTGTCTGGATTAAGATCTATCTTCCTGCCACTTCTGCTGCTATTTCATTCAGCCATTTTTGAGGCATCACTGTTCAGTTGGGGAAAGTTATTTCTGGGTGTTTGGGATATATATATATATATATATATATATACATATATTACCTACTGGCGGTCGCCAGTAGGTATATATAGTTAGGATTTTTTCTCTATGGGTTTTTTGAAAATTCTATGTCTAATAACTTTGGCGTTTGTGGACGGAATTGGCTGAAATTTTCAGGAAAATGGCACATTTTGTTTCTGAGCAGCCCTTGAAAATTTGGGGGGGGTTCGTCCAGTGGGGGCCGAGAAAAAAGGGGGGTCCCAAAACGTGTTTTTAACATTGAGTTTTCCATAGGGCGGTTGGCCTCACTTTTAGCCCGAACGGCTGAATGGATTTGCACGAAACTTGGCAAAATTGTAGGGACTGGTAGCCCGATGTGCCTTTTGTAGGTCTCAATATATGTGCTCCAGTGGATTTTGAGAAATTAACGTTTAAAAAAAGATATATATCTGTAACAGCGGACCGGTTAGCGCTCTGGTTCGCGGACTTTTCGTGCAACGGAGCTTTGTGAAGCGAAGCTGATTGGTTCTCCGGCGTCTGTCAACATTCCAAACAGTCCGTAGCGGCCGCCATCTTGTCTCTCGGTAGGATCGAGAGACAAGAGGAGGTCAAAACAAAGGGGGAAATAACTATAAGGGGGCATAGTAGATCCTCGCTGACCCCCTAGGTTTGATGTGGAGGTTTTAAAAGGGCCCCGCGGGGCAAAAAAAAATAATAAAAATAATAATTGAACGGCTGAATGGATTTGCACGAAACTTGGCAAAATATTAGGGACTGGTAGCCCGATGTGCCTTTGCTAGGTCTCAATATATGTGCTCCAGTGGATTTTGAGAAATTAACGTTCAAAAAAAGATATATATCTGTAACAGCGCTCCGCTTCGCGTAACGGAGGTTTGCGAAGCTGATTGGTCATTCTGTCACTGGGCTATAGTTGGGCTACATCTGGCTGATATTTGGGCTATATTTGTTTTTTTGTGTGTCTGGCGGCCATCTTTGGGCTACATTGGGCTACATTGGGCTTCATTGGGCTACATTCGGCTAATTAGCAAATAGCTCATCGCAAACTAGGAATGGTAAAGAATCGCTATTTATTCCTTAAAGTTCGCTATTTAGGAAATGCAAATAACTTTGATGATACATATGGCGGTTCATCTCTAACAAGATAAGAAGCATAGGGATAGATTTATGATGACTGGCGCATCACCAGGGATGTGTTAGTCATTCTGTGCCGCTGTTCCGTCACCTATGGTGTGCTGCATTTACAATGCGGCGCATCATGGGGCAAAAACAGCACAGATGCGTGATGTATCTGTGCCGTAAAGGTGGCGCATTGCTGGAGTTGTATCGCAAGTGTGATGAAGCTCCAGCAAGGGTCGGGGGTGCCCCTGTCGCAGGGTTTCTGTTCTCACACAGAACTGTGGACAGAGGATTGGAACCTCGGCGAATTAGGGTGTCCCAAAACTCACGTTAGTAATCAAAAACTATTTAGCAAGCTAGGTACAGTGTCACATTGGATATAACAAACTCTCAATGTTTAGACAATCCAGAATATGAACTTATAGTACCTCAGGATACGTGGAACTCATGAACAGTCGGTCGTTATATATTTCTTAGAAACCAGAACATGGAGTTAAGAAGAACACATGTGTATTTGAAATGTTTATTTACTAATGCCGTCTTCTCAGGCGTAGTACCTTAGATAATAAAAGTACACATATTATCAGTAGCAAAATTACCAGCATAGTTACTAGTACATAAAAAGTGAATGGTGATAGTATGTTAACATGCTGTAAATGAATAAGAGTTAGCAACACTTATAAGCAGCCGCGGGCCGTGGAGGGAGTTACGGTGAGGCAGGGAGGCGGGGAGGGGGAGAAGCAGGGTGGAGAATACAAGTACACATATTATCAGTAGCAAAATTACCAGCATAGTTACTAGTACATAAAAAGCGAATGGTGACAGTATGTTAACATGCTGTAAATGAATAAGAGTTAGCAACACTTATAAGCAGCCGCGGGCCGTGGAGGGAGTTACGGTGGGGCAGGGAGGCGGGGAGGGGGAGGGGCAGGGTAGAGAGGGCTCCACCCTGCTTCTCCCCCTCCCCGCCTCCCTGCCTCACTGTAACTCCCTCCACGGCCCGCGGCTGCTTATATCTCACCCTCCCTAATACACATATTATATTATTTGCTAAGAAGGTCTCTTTGTGTTGGTTTAGGGCGTGTCCATACTTTAGTGTCTTAGATTTGAAGGAATCACATCAGCATACACCAGCTCTCTCTTCATGTGAACCGCATCAACTGTTGTGTATGTGTGTTCGGCAAAGCAATATAAAACCCGCCTCATGCCCAGAATTGGCAGAAGTTGCACTTATGTTATGAGTATGAAGTCGTGGAGATCAGACCTCATAACAATTCTGTATCGTGTTGTTCTTGAAACTTTAGCACTCGCTGTACAGATATAGTTTAACAAGTAAAGCAGATAGTAGACCAATAACATATTATTCTCATGTAAACCACGATGAACTACTAGGTGGAAAGCTAAAGCAACAACTAAGTGTCGTGTGCAGAAGTTGCAAAAAAGGAAAAATGGCGTTTAAACCGGTAATGAGCCCATGCTAACTTAACACGGTGTAAAGATATCCAGGACCTAGATGACACCTCCTCATGATCCGGAAACGAACTGAATAAGATAATAGAAGTGCCATCTCATGAGAGCAGATTGCAAGTTTATATGTGGACGGTCCGCAAGGTAAAGCATTAAAAACTAGGAAAATTCAATGCTAAAGAAAAATAAAACAGCCAAGTACTTTATCGAGTCTTAAGCCAATAGGCAAGGTAAATAATAAAAACTTGACAAATAAGTCAATGAATTGTCAATGAAATGCTAGTACTCAGCATATCAAACATGAAAAAGGTCTATGACATAACTGTGTATGCAAAATAAGCTGCAACAGCCTCCAATAGGAAGTCACCGTCTTCATCCGAAAACAGTTCAGCCATCCAATTTAAAAGCGGAAAAGAACATACGTGCTCTCCCAGCACCGGATCCTCTATCACCATCAGAGGACAGCTCGGTGGGTTTTCAAGAAAGCTGTGTTCCAAGAAAGACTGTGCTGCCGCCAGTAAATTCCAGGGACCAAGTAGTCCATGCATCAATGCCACAGCCATAATCCTTTCGCCAGGACAAATCAACTCGTGAGTAATGATAGGAGTCATCAGCTGATTAAAGTCGACGTCAGGAGAAACCGGTCCGCAGAGACACAAATCAATGGCCCAATCGAAATCACAGGTCAGGCAGTGAAATACAGGCTGGACACAGGTGAAGTAGGAGAACCGAAAAGATAATCCATATGCCGTGCTTAATATCGCCAACGGCATTGTGCCATAATATTCTAGCATGCGATTGCGGAACAGTGTCAGCAGCTGCAGGGTCGGAGGTTGCATAGGAGGGACATCCATATTTAAAAATGTAAAAAAGCACAAGAGCGTCCGCTGGTAATGCAAGTAAAAATGCAATCCACGAACCAGAGTGGAGAAAATGGAATGAAAGGGAGCAGGGATGACTCCAAAGATTTTCTCAAATGAAGTCACGAGACCACTGGTAACAACTTTAAAAAAGTGTGCCAGGGATTTTGTGGAGGATGCGTTAAAGATAGTCGGAAACATGTTGCTGAAATTGAAAGGCAAACCTGTGTACGGGTGTTCGCTATGTGAAGTACGAAAGTTTCACGGGCCGAACTCAAGGCCACCTCTCTCTGAGACAAAAGAGCTCTTATTCTTGTCATGCCGTTGAAACGTGTCCCAAGGTTGGTATTTGTGGCCAGATTGAAAACTCCCTATGTTCATGTGTGGGAGGAAATAGAACATTTCTGCAGCAAATAACCCGTTCACTTACTGTTACGATAAAAGGAATACTTTTAATTAACTCAGAACAATCTTCATTATTGAGCATCAAATAACTACCATTTTCCAACAACTTGAACGTGGGGATGATAGCAGGAACTGGCGTGCCTTGCAACACGCAAGCCATATTTGGTCGGTGTTTGTTGCATGAATCGTGTAACTGTATGTGCCTACACATTAGTGAATGATCTGGCGTCTCAGTGCATTCCTCTCCATTCAGATAAACTTCTTGATCATCTTTGAAACATCTGTATGTGTATGGAAGCGACCAGACCTCATGAACAAAAGCACTACCTAAAGGTTCATAAAGACCTATTGGTATATATTTCATACAATTTGAAAACTTATATAAAGCAAAAGGCAGCGTTATTAAACCGTGGATAAGGCATGTTGCCAAAAAACCCGCAATCCTCTGCTGATGATGTCACTGAGCATGTCATGAATGATGTAATATGTGACATCATCAGTAGTGGATTATGGGTAATAGTATCTCTAGTTTACTCCCCTATAGCTGTCTTTCTTTTAACATAAGTGTGTGTTTCCTTCCCTTATACTTACTGTTTTTGGTTCGCTTCCAGTTCGCGTACCAGCGAGCGAACTAGGAAGCGAACTAAGAGAAATAGAGGTTGGCACAGTTCCAAATATTGTACCAATTTTTTAATAACGGGGAGGTAGTTCTGAAAAGAACTTTTTTTTTTATTTTTCTGAACATTTTTTTACTGTTTTTGAATTTTTCGGAACAGTTTTATATTTTTTGGGGTTTTTCTTGGAGGGGGCAATGAAAACGATTCATTGTAAAGGGCTCAACAGGAGCAACAAAACAAAAAAAAGAAGTATTTATTATTTTGGGCGTTTCGGACAAACTTGCATATGATAGTCAATAGCTCTGTTGATCAGAGTGATGCTTCTTTCTCCGTAGGAAATGAATCCATCGCAAAATACGCAGGTGTGTTTTACTTCACCAAATCTCATTTGTATATTTGGCACCATCTCCCTGCCCTCTGGTCCCGTTACTTCCGGTACAACAGATCTTCTGGCCATAATAGGGAGATTATCTAGGTCGTTCCGAAACTGTGCAGCACTGTAGTTGTTAGGATGCCACCTAGTCATATGGCGATGCATTGTGTAGTTTCCGAAACTGTATTTTTTGTCGGTCCCTCTGGACAGTCTATCTTGACATATAAGGCAAGTTACGTATCTTGCATTTACTTTTTTCTGACCTTTGGGAATTTTAAAAAATTGCCAAATTAAGTTTTCTTTCCGGTGAGACGTCTTGGGCTGCTCAGGCAAAAACTGCCTCTCTTCGTGCTCGTCCTCCTGTTCCTCTTCTTCTTCTTCTTGTTGAATTACAACTTGAGCAGGTGGTCCACTCTTCCTTGGATGTGGTGGAGGTGGTGGGGAAGCACCAGCTGAAGCTACTAAAGAAGCCATTGCTCAGTGATCACAAAGGGTCTTTCTCTCACAATGATGAAAGTCAGAGTGAGGAAAGAAGGAGGGATTTTCATCATTTGGGAAAAACAAGAGTTCTCAACCAATCAAAAGTGTTCATTTTAGATTATATGACCTAGTCTTACATCATTAGGAAACCAAAAGTGAAATGAACCAATGAAAAGTGTTATTACCAAGTCACATGACTTGCTGTGTTTACGTTAAGCGCTTTGCAGGGCCTCCCGGTTTGCTTCCAGAAACCTGCGCTTTGGCACTCGCTTCGCGTACCAGTTCGCTAACGTAGCACGTCATATGACGTATCAAGCGACAACGTGGAACGTCATGCGGACGGGAGGCGTCACGATGTTGTTTTCTAACGCGGCACTTGCCGTAAAGAAACGTTTACCGGCTCGCGGTCTATTTCGCGGCATCAAGGTCAGCTAACGGGAAGCTTCCCGATTCGCGAAGCGGGAACGAAGAAAAAAAAATATTTTAAAAAAAAATTATTCATAAACATATAAAATATATTTTTGGATTTAAAGAAGAATACATTTTACAGCTACAGATATTAGCTGTTAAAAAACCAATGAAATTCACAGAAAAAACCATAGGTTATAGACCATATATAGTTAGGAATTAGCATTTACAAAACCTTGAAAATTCACTGAAAAAACCATAGGTTATAGACCATATATAGTTAGGAAATAGCATTTAGAAAACCTTATTTTACTCACACAAAACCATTGAAATTCCATATATAGTTAGTTGCACTAACTATATATCGCGCACCTGCACTCCACTGCTGATGATGTCACATATTACATCATTCATGACATGGTCAGTGACATCACTGATGACATCACTGATGACATCTCAAATGACATCACTGATGACATCACTGATGACAACATCCAGTGACTGTATGCTTCTGTAAAGTTAAAATATGTCTTACATATTGAAGAATGAGTGGATGTATAAGTGTCTGGATGAAGGATTTAGTAGGTGCATGACTGACTGTATAAGTGAGTGATTAAATGTGTCTCACTGAGTGCATGGGTTAGTGACTAAACTGTTTTAAATTGTGCATCATTGTGTCTGTTGTTTTGTAATCTGATGCATGTGTTGATCATTAGCTATATGACTAACTATATGGGTTATTGATTAGTTGCCCAAGTATTTGTATGGGAGACTGAGTGTGTGTGTGGGTGTCTGGGAGGTGTATGACTCTGTGCATAGATGTGTGAGCAGTTGATTCACTAGATGTATGGGTTCAAAAGTGCATGTGGAAACATCTGTATGGGCGGTTGACTGTGTGCATGAGTGTATTGGTGAGTGAATGGATATCTCAGTGCTACATGTCAAAGTAAGTACATATGTAAAACACAGTACATGTGATAGTTGACATATATAAATAACTGTGCATAAGAGCCAGTGAATGTGTGAGTGGCTGTATGGATTATTGTGAACTTGTATCAGGGATTGTATAACAGAGTAAATATGTGTTATTATATGTTCCAATAAGTAAGGTGTGTATAACTATATAGTTGAGGAAATCGAGGTGTGATTGATTCTTTGCAAGACTGACTAGGTGTGTGAGTAACTCCATGGATGAGTGACAGTCTGTGAGTGTCTGTTTACACTGAGTGTATCTAAGGTTATATTAGAGTCTGAAGAGGTTCATTGTATCATCACATGAATGATGTCATCAGTGATGTGATCAGTAATGTCAAATGAGATGTCATCAGTGATGTCATCAGTGATGTCATTTGAGATGTCATCAGTGATGTCATCAGTGATGTCACTGACCATGTCATGAATGATGTAATATGTGACATCATCAGCAGTGGATTGCAGGTGCGCGATATATAGTTAGTGCAACTAACTATATATGGAATTTCAATGGTTTTGTGTGAGTAAAATAAGGTTTTCTAAATGCTATTTCCTAACTATATATGGTCTATAACCTATGGTTTTTTCAGTGAATTTTCAAGGTTTTGTAAATGCTAATTCCTAACTATATATGGTCTATAACCTATGGTTTTTTCTGTGAATATATATATATATATATATGTATATATATATATATATATATATATGGATCCTGTGCTTGTTTTTAATTCCCCCCGGTGGCCCAGGTCCTAGGGACATGCCAGTGAAACATGAGGGGGTCCCATTCGGCCTTCTCCTAGGGCTTAGGAAAGCCCTAAGGACTGCCACCTCCCAGGGAATTTGTTTTCATGTAGGCGTGGGGTGCCCACGTGGCACCCCGTGTGCCCCGGGACCACTTCCTCCCTTGGGCAAATGTTTATGAAATAATGTGGGGGGCCGATGTCTCTCACCCGCAGCCCCGGGGACTGTCACCTCCTTGGGGCTCTTAACAAAATGTATGGGGATGGGCCCACTGGGCCGGCCTGCTTCAGAGGGACAACCATCTCCATGGGCAAATAATTCTAAAATAAGGTGGGGGCCCACATGCCCCCCAGCAGCCCCGGGGACTGCCACCTCCCATAGCAAAAAATGTTCAAATAATGCGGGACCATCATCACCCCAGGGCTATTTATTCAAAATAGGGGGGGGCCATAGGGCCCCCCAAAGCCCCAGGAACCACCACCTCCCGGCCTTAAATAAATTATTGTAGGGGGCCCATCACGGACACACGGCCCCAGGAACCACCATCTCCCTGGGGCTAAATTGTATTATAGAGGGAGACTCTGTGGCCCCCTCGTAGAGCCATGGATGGCCTGGGGATCCCCAGCCCCTGGGCCGACTCCTGCTACTTCCCGAGGTGCCCACCCTCATGGGGTAGCAGTTTGCTTTTGCTTGGTGGGAGCTGATAGCTCCCACCAAGCAAAAGCAAACATAAATCTACTTTCATATGTTTCATTGCACGCAAATTTGCATGCAGGAAAAAAGATAAAAATATTTGCTCTGACAAATAGCGAGCTGACTTTTAGGAGCCCCCTGTCTGTCAGATGCCAGCTCCCACAGGAGGCGGGGAGCAGGCGGTCTCCAACAAAGGTCAGTAGGTACCCTAGGTGCACCAAGAATAAAGGGATTGAGCCCCTGAGGATGGGACGCTTATGGACAATTATTGGCCTGAGGAGGGGGCCGCAGGTCCCCCCCCTAATAAAAATAAATAGGAAAAAATGGTGAGCCACTGTGGAATATGTCAGAGGTGTGCACTCTTTATCAACCACTCTGTAAAGGGGCCTCCTGGCACACAGCTGTTTGGGGATGTAGTCCCCTTGGATGCTGAGTGTCCTTGAGGGCCAAGAACCCCTCCTGTTGCCTCCAGTAAATTCCACAAAGTGGGAATGCTGAGGGCTTATCCGAGGCACCGCCTCCTTTCAACACCACTCTGAAAACCTGACTCCTGATGTATTACTTGTTGTTAGATGATGTTTTCTTTGATACTGGGGGCCAAGTACCCCTCCCGTTACCTCCAGTGAGTCCCATAGAGTAGGATTGCTGAGAGCTATTGAGAGGACCACACCATTTCTCCATCACCCTGCAAATGCACCTCATGGTGCATTACTGGTTGGGGATGAAGTCCCCTTTGATTCTGAGGATCCTTGGGTGCCATGAACCCATCCTGTTACCACCAGTAAATCCCACACAGTGGGATTGCTGAGATCTCATTCGAGGCACCTCCTCCTTTCGACACCACGCTGAAAACCTGCCTTTAGGAGCACTACGGGTTGTGAGATGAAGATCTCTTTGATGCTGAGGGTTCTTTGGGGTCAAGAACCCCTCATATTACCTCCAGTCAGTCCCATACAGTGGAATTGCTGCGAGTTTGTGAGAGGACCTCACAGTTTCTCCACCACTCTGCAAACACACCTCATTGTACACTACTGGGATTTCTTGGGTTCTACAAGCCCTCCTGTTATCTCAAGTAAGTGTGTGGGGTAGGTGAGAGGTCATAGCAGGCCCTACCCCTTTCTCCACCACTCTACAAATGTGCCCCCTGGCACACTACTGGTTGGGGGATTAAATGTCCTTGAATGTTCAGTCCCTTGGGTTCTACAAGCCCTCATGTTACCTCCAGTAAGTTCCAAACAGCTGGATTGCTGAGAGATCATCGGAGACCACGCCCCCTCTCTCTACTCCTCTGCAAATCATCTCCTGGCACACTACTAGTTGGGGATGAAGTCCCCTTGTCTGCTGATAGTCTTTGGGGGCAAACAAGCCCTCCTGTTACCACCAGTAAGTCACACACAGAGGGATTACTGAGAGGTTGTCGGAACCAATGCCCCCTTGTCCAACACCCTGCAAACGTGCCTCTTGGTGCACTACAGGTTGGGGTATGAATGTCCCTACTCGGTCTGCATAAATCCATTTCCAAACCTTCCTTAACCAAATTTTAAAATGGATCATCAATAACAGTTTAATTCCCTTGTAATTCTGTTGTAGTGTAGAGTATATCAAGGTCACATTCCCAGACTGCAAATTACCACTGGAATCAAGGTGGTTTTTGTGACATACCAAAGCTTCAGCTTTAACTTGCTAAATGGAATCAGTCAATGTGGCTTTTAGTATAGTCAAACTATGATGTGGGGCAAAAGGAAAGGCCTAAAGAGATCATTTAAATCTGGGAATCAGTTAAAATATGTTCAGAGAGATGTACTACCATTTTCTATCCATTATTGTCAGAGACCACTCCCCCTCTCTCTACTGCTATGCAAATGCATCTCCTGGCACACTAATGGTTGGGGATGAAGTCTCTTTGTCTGCTGAGAGTCCTTGTGGGCCAAGAAACACACCTGTTACCTCCAATAAGTCCAACACAGTGGGATTCCTTAGAGCTGGTCAGAGGATTGGAGGTATTTATTGGGGGCTCACTACCCCCACGGCACACTCAACACAATAAAGTAGGCTGGGATTTTCAGCAATGAGACTTGTTGGAGTGTTGATGTCTCCCAGCCTGCCCTCCACCTGTGAACATACTAGGAAATAGAACCACATAACCTGGATGGGACACAGCTCACTTAATCGAAGGATTGCAGGACATGTGTCAGAGGACACATGGGTGTGATTTGCCCCCACCTCTTGTGTAAGTGTCTTTCCCATTTGTTAATCAAGGCTATATTCCACATGATTACTCGGGTGCATTAGGTTTGCAGATCTGACGCCAGCCAGCATTGAGAGGTTAAGGGTTGGTTAGTAAAGGTGTGCAACTACTACCCTTGGGACAGGGCTGCTGGGCAATCCAGAATCCATTAATCTAAGGACATTAATATTGCAGCAGCTAGGTAATCCAAAATACGGGAAGCATCCCAAAAAATGTTAGGGCAACCAGCCAATTTAAGTAACAGAAATGGTAATTTGATAGGAGTGTCAGTCCCTGGAGGGTAACTGTTCCTATATTAGCTCACCCATTCAGAGGCGTGAAGTATAGCTGAAGAGGTTCCTATCATCCTTAGTGGTTGAAGGTTGGATAGAGAGCAATTCCTCCTAGTTGGAGAGATGCCCTCACACACCCATCAGGGTATCATGCTTCATCATTGGGTATTTTGATCCTCATGGGGGTGGTGCTGCAGTTCCCCAAGGGCCCCACGAGAGGGCTCTTTGGCGGAGATCTTTTGGAGGAACGCCACAGTGGTGAGTGTGTGTGTGTGGGGACTTGTGCAGATGGATTAATAGTACTGTCCTGGTACCCGCAGAGGTATTTATTCTTTGGTCTGTACAATATATTTAAAAACAGGCAAAGAAAGATCTCATGACTCTGCCATCAATGAGGAGGGTTCATTCGTTTCTGCAACATTAGGTGAAAAGTGGTCATAAATAGATAATAAGGTCTAATAGGTAGACATTTTTTACGCTTAATCGGTCCCTAGTAGATCCTATGGCATTTTTTTAGGACCAATGAAGATATTAAAGAATAGAAAAATGTGACACAGGGATTTGAGACAGAAAACACAAAACACCTTGTGATGTTACCCTGATTCAAGAATGTGGTCTAGGCGCCTCTGCACCCAGTCAGTATCGACCACCTTATCTTATAAATGCAACCTCACAAATTATCCAGGGATGCCTCAACGGTGGGAGATGCGGCTCACAAAGTTACATTGAGCTCCTGGTGAATGGTATTGATACCTGCCCTCAGTTGCATGGTTGTCGGTCAACCATGCGGCTGATAGCAAGTAGAAAGTGACAACAGTGAGAGCTATGTCTCTGTCTAGTTTAAACTGGCCAGAGTAAAATCCACAATATGAAACTGATTAAACCTCATGCCATGAGGAAGATTAACGGTACAAAAGGGGGTGGTGATGGACGGAGCATCTGAACCAATCAAACACTCACACCCAGTCAAAAGATCTGGGTTTGATCCATCACCGTTCTTTAGCCCACTCTGTGTAGTATCCTCACATGGTGTTTCTTTCCCTGTGTTCTTCACTCTAGCTGCTCAGCCTGTGTGTGTGTCCTCTGTATAGAATGTTGGTGCGTGGACCTTCACTAGAATGCCTGGGTGACTGGATGAGGTGTGACAGTTGGTCAGAGAGGCTGAGCAGCTAGCAGGCTGCTCCTGGTGGGGCTGTAATTTATCACCTGTTAACCTACTTCTGAATAAACCTACTTGGGTTACATCATACCAGCGTAGCGTGGTTACTACACTCTGCCACCCCAGTTCAGACATGGCTATATGCAACTCAGTCTGACCCTGTGCCTCATGGGAACAGTCCAGCCCGAACTGCCAAGCCATGCCTTCCCTGGACCGGAAACAAGCTTCCGAGGACAGGTTTCTGGCATTCCAGCCGTCTTCAGCCCGGCTTGCTTGAATCCAGTGGCAAAGTGAGCAAGGGGCTCACGTCTGAGCATACCCTGCCACACTTATGGCAGCCAAAGCGGTACAAAAGGGGGTGGTGATGGACAGAGCATCTGAACCAATCAAACACTCACACCCAGTCAAAAGATCTGGGTTTGATCCATCACCGTTCTTTAGCCCCCTCTGCCCCCCCAGTTCAGACATGGCTATATGCAAATCAGATAAACAAAAGAAGAGTGTCCCTCAGAGAAGCGTTGTAGCACGTAAGATTCGAGGCCAGTTGTAAGTGGTCAGATACACAGACCAATTTCACGAAAAAATACAAGATTTTTTCAAGAAACCCTCACTCACCCTAGTGGTGACATGCTTCATCATCGGGTCCACCGGGAGAGATCGAATACCTCCCCGGTGTGCTGCGACGCCAGGAGACTGCGGAGCAGGTTCTTGTGAGGGTAAAGTGTGAAAAAAGTTACGTGAATTAAAAAATGTCCAGGGTTGTACCAAAAAATCATTTATTGGCTGGTCAACCTGACATATTAAAAATTAACTATGTGTAGGGAGAACTAACCAAATAGAATATACTTGTGTTTCCCTATTAAAGAGAGGTCAACATGTTTCTGCCCGTGGTATGTGTGACTTTACAGGGCTTTCTTCAGGACCAGTTTGTGAGTGTCACCTTAACAGGTGTGGGCGCGCTAAGGCCCACCCTGCCAAAGGTGGTGAAAGTTAAAAATAGCACTATGTTTAAAAAAAGTGCATTAAAAGAAACAAACTAATAAGTCTGGGGAATTACCTCTGTTACGAGGAACCTAGAAGTATGTGGACAGATGGTTAGACAAACAGACAAATAAACAAACAAATAACATAGAATCAATCAATATTGATCATTTTGCATGGCAATTGATGCAACTTGGTGGCGTGATACGTGCTGGCATACCTATCAAAGGCCGTGGCCGAGATGCATGGGAAGTCAAGAAAAAGTTGTGCCACAAGCCGGGGTGGTGGGCCTCAACTAGCGCTGAGAAATGTAGTCCAGCGCGATATGTTGCACGTATAATAGGGCAACAGGATAGTAAGTGGAGACTTACAGTGTTAAGTCCATCCGTGCGGGAAACCGGAAGTGGCAGGCCGTTATTACTTCGCTACCTAAAATAGGGCGGCGGGGAAGTAATCCCCGAAGTGTTACGCGGTAAAGCAGAGCAGCATTGTGAATAGCGTTTTGCTCTGCTGGCCGTGACTAGTACTATTGACCAGGCACACACATAAATGAGCGTAATAGATAAACACTTCTCACTTGTACAAGAAGTGAACCACGCCCCATAGAACTCAGGAGGGGGGTGGGAGCGACAATGGCACACCCTATTCGGGGAGAAAACAACAAACACAAACAGAGAATTTAGAGATCTGGCAGAATCTCGAGTACAGGACTTATCTGATTAGAAGTGTCCAAGGGAAGGTTCTTACGCCCGCAACGCTCTGCACCCTCTCGGTACCTAGCTGTTCCCTCGCTGAATCTCGTGGATCCTGAGCGAAGGGCAAGCCCGGTATTATGAGGGAGGAGGCAGAGCACGGGCCAATAGGAGCTTGTTATCCAAAGCGAGGCTTGGAATACAAGTCCCGTGGTCCCGCGGGAGGTGGTGTCAAAGCGGGATTTCTTTACGAAAATGAAACCGAGGCTTGGAAAGCAAGCCCTTGGTAACTCAGCAATGAGGATTTTCAAGGCAAGTTTCAGAAATAATGACTATCACTGCCAAAGTAGCCCGACCAAAGGATTAGTGTATGATCATGACTTTTTCAAAACATGGTTAGCTGATACAGAAAATTAAATATTGTATTGGAATATATACTGAAGTGTTGGCATACAGTATAATGGTTTTTTTTTTTAAATTATTAGATGCTGCAGCTATAGCTACAATACAATGGGGTAGTCAGTAACATGTGCCAGAATTAGTTATGGCAGAGTCAATCAGGATTATGATTAGTTCATATTACTACAGAGTGCTCGCTAAGTGTGTCCAGAGTCTCAGACTACATGATTCAAAAAGTATGAATCTCATTGTTTTAGAGTTCAGTCAAGACTCGAGATGTTAACAAGAGTCAGACAAACAGAACCTAGATAGAAAATGACAGGAAGCAGACATTGCTAATGAACAACCTAATGTTTTAGGACACTAGTCCATGGTATTTGGTCATTCAGCCCATGGATGTGGGTACTGAGTCTATATACCCAGCGCTGTTCTTTCTCAAACAGGACGCTGTCTCTGTTCCTGGGGTTGTTGACCTGCTCAATAATTGTCCAGATCATATCGTTTGGGGTATGATGTGCCTGCAAAAAATGTTCACTAAGTTTCGTTGTGACCTTTTTGCATCGAATGTTGCTGCGATGTTCCCCAATGCGAGTTTTTATTTTACGTGTTGTCATTCCAACATAACGTTTCGCACAAGGGCAAGTAATCAAGTAGACAACGTTGGCAGAATTACAATTGGTATGAGATTTTTGAATCCATATTTTTCCGGGTTCCAAGTTGAGTTGTTTAGTGTGGGTGGTGAGATGACAAACACTGCAATCAGTACATGGGAAGTCACCAGTAATGGGAGGCAGGTGCCAGGGTTCTGTGACAGACCTAATAAGTGCGGATGACGTGCCTGGTAAGGGTCTGGTATGTACCAAGGCATCTTTTAGGCTCCTGCCCTTTTTGAAGGAGAACAGGGGTTTCTCCCAATCACTCATGTTGCTTGTGATTATTTTCCAGTTTTTATTAATGGATTTCTTTACGTTGTCTGACAAGGTGCTATAGGTGGTTACACACGTAAGTGGCGCCTCTGTGTTTGTCTTCACATTCTCCTCAAGGAGGGCATCGCGGGGTTGATTGCGTGCCCGGGTCTGACCTTTGTTGAGGATTCCCTGCGGATATCCTCTTTGTTTTAATTTTTCTGTTAATTCTGTGGCCTGGATTTTGTAGTCAGTAGTGTTACTGCAATTCCTTAACACTGTAAGTCTCCACTTACTATCCTGTTGCCCTATTATACGTGCAACATATCGCGCTGGACTACATTTCTCAGCGCTAGTTGAGGCCCACCACCCCGGCTTGTGGCACAACTTTTTCTTGACTTCCCATGCATCTCGGCCACGGCCTTTGATAGGTATGCCAGCACGTATCACGCCACCAAGTTGCATCAATTGCCATGCAAAATGATCAATATTGATTGATTCTATGTTATTTGTTCGTTTATTTGTCTGTTTGTCTAACCATCTGTCCACATACTTCTAGGTTCCTCGTAACAGAGGTAATTCCCCAGACTTATTAGTTTGTTTCTTTTAATGTACTTTTTTTATACATAGTGCTATTTTTAACTTTCACCGCCTTTGGCAGGATGGGCCTTAGCGCGCCCACACCTGTTAAGGTGACACTCACAAACTGGTCCTGAAGAAAGCCCTGTAAAGTCACACATACCACGGGCAGAAACATGTTGACCTCTCTTTAATAGGGAAACACAAGTATATTCTATTTGGTTAGTTCTCCCTACACATAGTTAATTTTTAATATGTCAGGTTGACCAGCCAATAAATGATTTTTTGGTACAACCCTGGACATTTTTTAATTCACTTAACTTTTTTCACACTTTACCCTCACAAGAACCTGCTCCGCAGTCTCCTGGCGTCGCAGCACACCGGGGAGGTATTCGATCTCTCCCGGTGGACCCGATGATGAAGCATGCCACCACTAGGGTGAGTGAGGGTTTCTTGAAAAAATCTTGTATTTTTTCGTGAAATTGGTCTGTGTATCTGACCACTTACAACTGGCCTCGAATCTTACGTGCTACAACGCTTCTCTGAGGGACACTCTTCTTTTGTTTATCTGATAACTGACTTGGGTCTAAGAGTGCCCTATAACCCTATCTCTCCCTTTGTTGATTGATATATGCAAATCAGTCTGACCCTGTGCCTCATGGGAACAGTCCAGCCCGAACTGCCAAGCCATGCCTTCCCTGGACCGGAAACAAGCTTCCGAGGACCGGTTTCTGGCATTCCAGCCGTCTTCAGCCCGGCTTGCTTGAATCCAGTGGCAAAGTGAGCAAGGGACTCACGTCTGAGCATACCCCGCCACACTTATGGCGGCCAAAGCGGTACAAAAGGGGGTGGTGATGGACGGAGCATCTGAACCAATCAAACATTCACACCCAGTCAAAAGATCTGGGTTTGATCCATCACCGCTCTTTAGCCCACTCTGCCACCCCAGTTCAGACATGGCTATATGCAAATCAGTCTGACCCTGTGCCTCATGGGAACAGCTCAGCCCGAACTGCCAAGCCATGCCTTCCCTCGACCGGAAACAAGCTTCCGAGGACCGGTTTCTGGCATTACAGCCGTCTTCAGCCCGGCTTGCTTGAATCCAGTAGCAAAGTGAGCAAGGGACTCACGTCTGAGCATACCCTGCCACACTTATGGCGGCCAAAAGCGGTACAAAAGGGGGTGGTGATGGACGGAGTATCCGAACCAATCAAACACTCACACCCAGTCAAAAGATCTGGGTTTAATCCATCACCATTCTTTAGCCCACTCTGCCACCCCAGTTCAGACATGGCTATATGAAAATCAGTCTGACCCTGTGCCTCATGGGAACAGTCCAGCCCGAACTGCCAAGCCATGCCTTCCTTGGACCGGAAACAAGCTTCCGAGGACCGGTTTCTGGCATTCCAGCCGTCTTCAGCCCGGCTTGCTTGAATCCAGTGGCAAAGTGAGCAAGGGACTCACGTCTGAACATACCCTGCCACACTTATGGCGGCCAAAGCAGTACAAAAGGCGGTGGTGATGGACAGCATCTGAACCAATCAAACACTCACACCCAGTCAAAAGATATGGGTTTGATCCATCACCGTTCTTTAGCCCACTCTGACACCCCAGTTCAGACATGGCTATATGCAAATCAGTCTGACCCTGTGCCTCATGGGAACAGGCCAGCCCGAACTGTCAAGCCATGCCTTCCTTGGACCGGAAACAAGCTTCCGAGGACCGGTTTCTGGCATTCCAGCCGTCTTCAGCCCGGCTTGCTTGAATCCAGTGGCAAAGTGAGCAAGGGACTCACGTCTGAGCATACCCTGCCACACTTATGGTGGCCAAAGCGGTACAAAAGGGGGTGGTGATGGACGGAGCATCTGAACCAATCAAACACTCACACCCAGTCAAAAGATCTGGCATTGATCCATCACCGTTCTTTAGCCCACTCTGCCACCCCAGTTCAGACATGGCTATATGCAAATCAGTCTGACCCTGTGCCTCATGGGAACAGTCCAGCCCGAACTGCCAAGCCATGCCTTCCCTGGACCGTAAACAAGCTACCGAGGACCGGTTTCTGGCATTCCAGCCGTCTTCAGCCCGGCTTGCTTGAATCCAGTGGCAAAGTGAGCAAGGGACTCACGTCTGAGCATACCCTGCCACACTTATGGCGGCCAATGTTGTACAAAAGGGGGTGGTGATGGACGGAGCATCTGAACCAATCAAACACCTACACCCAGTCAAAAGATCTGGGTTTGATCCATCACCATTCTTTAGCTCACTCTGCCACCCCAGTTCAGACATGGCTATATGCAAATCAGTCTGACCCTGTGCCTCATGGGAACAGTCCAGCCCGAACTGCCAAGCCATGCCTTCCCTGGAACGGAAACAAGCTTCCTAGGACCGGTTTCGGATTCATAATCCTCATCAGCCAGGCTATCTTGAATCCAGTGGCCAAGTGAGCAAGGGACTCACGTCTGAGCATACCCTGCCAACGTAGGGCGAACAAAGCGATACAAAAGGGGATGATGGACAGAGCGTTTGAGCAAATCAAACACTCACCCCCAGTTAACTGATCTGGGTTTAATCCATCACCATTCTTTAGCTCACTCAGCCACCCCAGTTCAGACATGGCCATATGCAAATCAGTCTGACCCTGTGCCTCATGGGAACAGTCCAGCCTGTACTGCCAAGCCATGCCTTCCCTGGACCGGAAACAAGCTTCCGAGGACCGGTTTCTGGCATTCCACCGTCTTTAGCCCGTCTTGCTTGAATCCAGTGGCAAAGTGAGCAAGGGACTCACGTCTGAGCATACCCTGCCACACTTATGGCGGCCAAAGCAGTACAAAAGGGGGTGGTGATGGACAGAGCATCTGAACCAATCAAACACTCACACCCAGTCAAAAGATCTGGGTTTGATCCATCACCGTTCTTTAGCCCACTCTGCCACCCCAGTTCAGACATGGCTATATGCAAATCAGTCTGACCCTGTGCCTCATGGGAACAGTCCAGCCATGCCATGTCTTCCCTGGACCGGAAACAAGCATCCTGGGACCGGTTTCGGATTCATAATCCTCATCAGCCAGGCTATCTTGAATCCAGTGGCCAAGTGAGCAAGGGACTCACGTCTGAGCATACCCTGCCAACTTAGGGCGAACAAAGCGATACAAAAAGGGATGATGGACGGAGCGTTTGAGCAAATCAAACACTCACTCCCAGTCAACTGATTTGGGTTTAATCCATCACCATTCTTTAGCTCACTCAGCCACCCCAGTTCAGACATGGCCATATGCAAATCAGTCTGACCCTGTGCCTCATGGGAACAGTCCAGCCCGAACTGCCAAGCCATGTCTTCCCTGGACCGGAAACAAGCATCCTGGGACCGGTTTCGGATTCATAATCCTCATCAGCCAGGCTATCTTGAATCCAGTGGCCAAGTGAGCAAGGGACTCACGTCTGAGCATACCCTGCCAACTTAGGGCGAACAAAGCGATACAAAAGGGGATGATGGACAGAGCGATTGAGCAAATCAAACACTCACCCCCAGTCAAATGATCTGGGTTTAATCCATCACCATTCTTTAGCTCACTCAGCCACCCCAGTTCAGACATGGCCATATGCAAATCAGTCCTTTTGTGACAAAACCTCAACCTAGTACCCCCAATACTTTTAAATTAAGGTAAACCAGTGTACTGTAGTGTGGTTATGTTCTGAAATTAGCTGCCCCTTCTAATATGGTTCTCCTAGTTAGTGTAGCTTTGCTACTGGTTTTAACTGTTTATATTGTGTTTTTAGTTTTTTGTCTTTTTTGTACGTAATGTCCAGTATTTCAGAGTCTGATATGGGCTCTAAAAGCGAAAAGCAAGAGCTCCATATATATCTAAAGCAGCATGTGGGCGTGTTCTGGCCTCTTTAGGAAGAGCTGTCCACTTGGGCGTGACTGTTTCAAGCTGTAGCTTAATTGAATTTGGGGGCGCTTAGACTAATGCACCAGCCCACTGGAGTTAGATTGACATTTGTATGTACTGCTATCCGTGACATCCATTCAAGATGCTATAATGGCACCAGATGACATTTCTTCTTCACTTCAATCACATGGCAAAAGAGATGATTAAGCAACAGGGTTCTAGACTTGATTTAAACAGCAATAGCCCAAATGTTAAAAATTAAAGTGCATTAATTGGTGATGTACATTCATTCCCTGTTTGAAATAGCATTCAAGAATTCAAGGGAGCATCATTTTGAACGGATTGATGGCATTAATGTGAATATGTATATAATGCAAATGGTGGCTCTTTTGATTTAATCATTACATCAATCTTAACAGAATGTCACAATGGCTGAAATGTTTATATGTTTAGTTAAGTGCTGTTGCATTAGCCCATTTGAGCTGGATTGACAGTTATCTAAAAGGTTAAATTACATTACTGTTAATGTGAGCAGAAGCCGAATACTGAATTTTTGTTTTGTTGTGGTATGGATGTAATAATTGTTTTAGTGTATAAAGAGAATGCTCTGGCTGTACCTACAGTTTAAGAATGCAAACAACTGCCATATTGGTGTAATATTGCCCCCTTATACTGATAAGTAAAGATGCCTCAAATGTTCATGTGTAATGTAGTCAGAGTGCAAAATCCTTTTTCAGTGTTCACTTTTAAGGGAATCACATGGTGCATTTATGTACGAGTCAGTCAATGACCCATGACCAAGGAGCTGGGAGCTCCAAAACAGACTGTCGATGCTTTTTGAGGATTATTAAATTGCCTGCTCTGAAATGCATTGCATGTCGGTACATCTGTTTCTTTTCCTGGACGGGGCTGCATGTAGTAGGAATTGAATTGGTTGTATTTACTGGGGGCTCGCTACACCCACAGCACACTGGCTGCAATAAAGGAGGCTGGGAATTTCAGTGACAAGACTTTTTGGATATATATGAAGTTACTAAAGAGCTACATGAGCAGTATTGGCAGGAGGGGCACCCATTACTGCAATATTCAATGTTTGACAATAACATTGTGACTTAAAAGTGTACAATTTCATCCAACCTTGGTAAAAATGAACAGTCTGTTCTCACTTGCCATGTTTCATTATCCAATGGAAATGTGGTAGGTAGGATTTAAATATGTGACAACTGATACTTTGTTTAGGAACCGGCATTGAGAAAGGCTATTTGCTGAAACGTGTCGGCCTGATGAGAATACATTACAGTTTGTACTCCAATGAATGCATCAAATTTTCATTTTAAATTGTTTATGTGAAGGTCACATTCACTACGAAGGCATCCACCAAAAAGTTAGTTATAGTTTAGACCTAGTTTCCATAGGAAAAGCATTTTCTGGCTTGCCTATACCTTTGGTGTTGTTTGACAAATGGTCATGAAATATTTCAAACAATGTGTCAAAGTAGATTCTGTCTGTCATGAAAAGTTTTGATATGATCCCTGCAGTGGGGACCAAGAACTAGGGGTGCTACAGAAAGGGTGTGTTTGTAATGTTAACTCCCATAGGAATGCATTGTCAAACCTACAGCCTAAAACGCTGGATGGAATAAAAAACTAAATTGTAAGAAAGGTAGATGTTGTTACGCAGTTTATGCTTTTTGTTATTTGGCGCATTTTCATCCAGTAGTTTTTGTGAAATTTAAGCCAAAAATCTCTCTGGCCGTGGATATTTTGCAATGGTACCGCAATTAAAGATGGTGGCGGGTACCATCGGGAATGCTGTGGTTTGCTGAATGCACCCTGAACAGAAAGTTGTGGTCACCATTTTGTACCAGTTCCTGGGGCTGGAAATTTGTGTGAAAGATAAAATATGGGTGGAGATACTCTGACCCCATGTTTGTGAAATGGGTGTGTTAGTGACACAAGTTATATGTCCAAAATTGATTATTTTAATCAGGCACAATATTTGCAATGTCGCTGCGAGCACCAGTGCGGCCCCCGTGTACCGTCACGGGCATGTCACGGCTATTGTGATGTCTTCACAAATATTTAGGGAAATATTAAACTATACATATATATGTTTGTGTGTGTATAAAAGGCTTCTTGCAAGCCGAAACACATCTCTTGTCTCATGGGTTGAAGGTGACCTAAGACATTAAACTAATGCCGTATTCTGACAACCTGAAGTCCGTGCCTTTTTTCATGGATGTTTCTGTGAGAGCTGGATGTTGTTTTCATACATATATATAGGAAGGCATATACCGCCAAAATGCATTCGCCATTAAAAATGAAATAAAGCTACTTCCAAAGGAATCCCCCATTGTGGCCTCTGCTCTTCTGTTCGCGGAGGAGGTTTGGTAACATGTTATTTGCGGTGGCCAGAAAACGCAATAACAGAGGCCCCTGTCTACAAGTGGTCCGGAGAACACTGGTAAAGTGCTTCGGCAGTTTGTTCTTCACTCCAAGGGATTGGATTACTCCGGAGCCCACCAAGATGTCCAGGAGTGATGGAGCAGTTGTCAGGTATTTGACCTGATGCTGGGCGGGATGTGTCACAGACTTGCCCCTGCTGGTATTTAAACTTGGACTGACAGGCTGAGGCGGTGTCGGGACCGGAGGGAGAACTTTGTTTTTTTATTTTCAAGACTGCACGTTAAGATTATCTTCTTTCTTTTCTAGTTTAAATAATGCCCCAAACCACTGTGTTGAAATTATAGAACGCTACCTACCTGGATTCTGGCATTGGTTTCTGGGAGTTGCAGTTCGTCATCCCATGAAGAACTGCAACAGGTGCGAGGTACATCATGGGGCGGAGCTGCGCTACTTCATCAAGAGGGGGCGGTGCAATTGAACTATTAGCGAGACTTGGAAGAGGTTGCAATACATCTTGGACGCTGAGGAAGTCATATACCGCCGAAATGCATTCGCCATTAAAAATGCAATAAAGCTACTTCCAAAGGAATCCCCCGTTGTGGCCTCTGCTCTTCTGTTCGTGGAGGAGGTTTGGTAACACACACATATATATATATATATATATATATATATATATCCCAAACAAAGTTGCCTGTGTATAGAAGACTAATGGGTTAGTGACACCTAGGATAGGTATCAACTCTTCGAGCACAACCTAGATGAAACAAACGAGTTTCTTTGGAAAGTTCTTCTGTAGTCACCAGAAATTAATTAAACCAAAATTGTGTTCATCTTCTTCATCATGTTTAATTCACATGAATTTTTTCAATAATCATAAAGTTCATTTCATATAACAATCCACGTTCATTGTGTATATGACGATTTCATTTCCCTTCCCAATGCATTTCGGACATCCAGTCCTTCATCAGGGGAATCCTAAAAGAACAGTAATGATATGATCTGAGTGTGATCCACCGAGTAATAATATATACAAGAATATGCTGCCTTAACTAAAAAAATGTCTAATGAAAAATAACAAAATGTGAACCTCATGTGCATAAATATTAAGGCACCCGAAATACGTGTTGCCCGAAAAATCACCGTAAGTGTGTCACAACTGAAGCAAACATCCTATCATTGCTATAAGGGTGTGGACCAACCAAGACAAACCGAAAGTTGCGAAGACCAAGGGATATGAAGGTGCACTTAATCTCCGTATTCTAGTAGTCAAGAAACCCTTTACTGCCCGTATCACACCGTGAATAACGTAAAGCGCATAGCGTGGCTGGTAAAAACTTACAGAAAAAGGTGAAGCAAGATCGCGTGTCCTGCTCGATACGCCCTTCGCCATCAAGTGTAAACCCGGCGTGCAAAGCATGCGGAAGTAGGTTGGAGGAAGACAGTGCGCATAGAAAGAGGACTACGGTTGTGGCGGCCATGTTAGAGTGGAAACAAAAACCCAAATGTAGGCATAGGAATAACATGTAAATATACGACAATATCACAGAATGAATTATAAAAAAACTGCAATACAATTCAGCGCCAGATGAAGCATCACATATAACTAATGATAGTGTAAATTAATTAAAAAGGAGGAAAAACAGTACAAACGATACACAATCATATTCGGGCATAAAGGCCAGCATCAAAACATGTGCAAAAACAGTATAGGTCAACTCTACAAGTAACATTGAAATTCCATTCGATCATTGAGACCGGATGGTTTCATGGACTGAAGAAATTTAATCCAATGATTTTCACGCTGCAAAAGAAAGTTATTATTGTCTCTGTCGTCTCGCTTTTTAACCACTTCTACTGCAGCAAACCGCAGCTGACTGATGTTGTGTCTGGAATCCTTGAAATGTAGAGCCAGGTTGGACTTCACATTAACTGTTCTTATGTTGCTCTTATGTTCATTGATTCTAACTTTCAACTTGCGAGTAGTTTTGCCAATATATAGCAACCCACACGGGCATTTAATGATGTACACCACGTTTTCAGTGTCACATGTAGCATTCAATTTCAATTTTACATCAGTTCCCTTCATTGGATGTTTAATCACTGGACCTTTGATCATGTTATTACAGTTCTGACAATTGAGACACGGTTGATTCCCTTTGTATGTGACCGTAGATGTCGGTTTTGGGTGCTTGATGAGTTCCTTAAGATTGTTGCCTCTCTTATAAGCAAACAAAGGTTGTTCAGAAAAGATTCCCTTGAAGTCTTGCTCTCGGTTGATGATTGGCCAATGTTTCAAGATTGCAGTCTTGTATGCCCTTGAGGCCTCAGAAAACTTGGAAACGACAACAGGTCTTTTCATCTTGTCATGAGGTTGTATCATCAATGCTTTTTGTCGTTCAATTTTGTCGCAACGATCTTTGGCGTGAGACAAAATGGACTGGGGGTATCCTCTTTTCATGAAGCGTGTCAGCATATTGGATGCTTGTTCTTCATATCTGGTGGTGTCAGATGCAATCCGTTTAACACGGAGAAGTTGTGAGAAAGGTAAATGGTTTTTTAACGATCTCTGATGATAAGAACTGTAATGAAGAGTATTATTTTTATCAGTATTTTTCCTGAACAAGTCAGTCTCTAAATGGTCCCGGCATCTTATCACTCTCACATCCAAGAATGTGATGGATTGCTGGTTGATTTCTGAAGTGAATTGAATTCTATCGTTGATGTGATTCAACTCTGCTACTGCATTGTCCAGAGAGTCATGCTCTCCTCTCCATAAAACGAAAATGTCATCTATGTATCGCAAGAATGTCATGGCATGCGTAGTCCAAGGTGTCTGATTCAAGATGTGATTTTCTTCAAAATAGATCATGAATGCATTGGCATAGACAGGTGCAGCACAATTGCCCATGGAGGTCCCGGACAACTGTGCATAGAATTGATCGTCCCAAGAGAAATAGCTCTGATAAAGAGTGAAGTGCATCAGTTGCATCAGAAATATCTGCATATCATGTGATAGATCAGAGTTAAGTAGAATGTTCTCAATTGCTTCCATCCCAAGATCATGAGGGATGCTGGTGTAGAGGGATTTAACGTCTATAGAGCATAGCCATATGCTCTCATCTTCACCAAATCTGATGTCATTAATTTTCTGCAAAAAATGAGTGGTGTCTCTTATGTACGTGCGGGATTGTTGAATCAACGGTTGAAGGTACCTGTCAATGAACTTGCCAGTGTTCTCATGGATGCTGCCACGTGTAGACACTATGGGTCTGAAAGGAGGTTGAGTGATGCTCTTGTGGACCTTCGGCAGCATATACATGCTGGGTGTGCTGGGATTGACAGGAGTGAGAAAATTCTTAGTTTTAGCATTTATGGTCCCATTTTCCATAGCCATAGTAAGAATGTTCATGAGCACTTCACTGTATTGACTGGTGGGGTTACAAAGGATGAGATCATAGGTGTTTTTATCTGACAAATGCTCTCGAACTTGATCCTCATAAAATGAGGTGTCCATAAGGACTAACGCGCCTCCTTTATCAGCAGTTTGATATGTAATATCTGCTCTGTTGGCTAAATTGTTGAGCAATGAGTATTCCTTTTTCGTTAAATTCTGATGTTTTGTCTTTTTGCTAAAGTTGATGCGGCTGATGTCGTTCTTGACCAAGTTCTCAAAAATGTCAAAGGACTTATGACTGATTGGTGCCATGAAGGTACTTCTTGTTCGTAATCCTCTCAATTGGTCTTCAGTATCAATGTTTTGAGGAGGTGATACATTCTCAAAAAAATGTCTTAAACGTAAATTGCGCATAAACTTGAATAGACTGACCTCAAGCTCTAATTCGTTTGTGTGGCTGGTAGGGATGAATGAGGTCCCTTTTTGTAGGACGTTGACTTCCTGGTCTGATAGAGTGTATGATGAAATGTTAATCACTAAGTTGTCTTCTTCTTCGGTTTTTCTACTCTCTGGGTCAACGTTGTGCTTCGCACTTCCCTGTCCCCCTCTTTCTCTTTTTCCTTTTCTTTTGGCCTGGCTCCTCCTGGGTCGTCTCTTTCTCCCGGGCCTTCCACTAAAAAAGGAACCGCAGAGCGAGTTGAAGATTCTGTGCTGGTTGATGGTTTCTGTAGATTGGCGCGCCGTTGTTCATTTCGCGAATCCTCTTCAGAGGATGATGTCTCAGTTGCTGTATTGGTGTTGTCCCTTGGTGGTCTGTTTTGACGTCTCCTCGCATAAACCTCAGCCCAAGAATATACTTCTCCCAGCTTGTAGTCTATGGTATCTCTACGATACTTGCGTAGTTTACGTTCGTTTATCTCCCTGGTATGTTTATCCAATTGAGTGGTGATGTCCTCCAATATCTTGGACCAGTCTTCCTTGGATAGCATGTCACTAAGTTCTTGTTTGCACTGTTGTATGTCTCTGTTAAGTTCTTCCAAAGCTCTAGATAGTTCATCCACTATCAATAAAATCAAATCTAAAGAACATTTGTTCAAGATGGCGTACCATCTTTCCACGAATTTGGAGCTGTTCCTGCATAAGAGTGGCTTGAGCGGGACACGGAGCCCCCTTGGGATACGTTGAGCTCGATGGTAACGTATCAACGTACTGGCATGAAGCCTTTGGCTAATTTCCTTCTTTGAGAAGTAGAGTAACTGTTTTAAACAACTTTCTTTGTTTCTGGTGGATCCTTGCGGGCTATCCACCTCGGGGATCAGAGCATAGATCTTATCAACATCTTCGATGTTAAAAGCAAAGGTGTCAGCTTTGAGATCAGTTAATGCTGTAATATCATCATAAGCCATTTTCAAAATGAAGTTGAAGTTGATGTGGGGTGCAGTGGCCCAGGTCAGGGTCAAAATAGTACGGAGGTGTGGGTCACGCACTCCTCTCTGTGCATAAGGTCAACCAGTTGTGGTGTGCTTCAAAGATATCACCCCCTGACAAAGAAGGTGTGGAAATCACTAATGGGTTAGTGACACCTAGGATAGGTATCAACTCTTCGAGCACAACCTAGATGAAACAAACGAGTTTCTTTGGAAAGTTCTTCTGTAGTCACCAGAAATTAATTAAACCAAAATTGTGTTCATCTTCTTCATCATGTTTAATTCACATGAATTTTTTCAATAATCATAAAGTTCATTTCATATAACAATCCACGTTCATTGTGTATATGACGATTTCATTTCCCTTCCCAATGCATTTCGGACATCCAGTCCTTCATCAGGGGAATCCTAAAAGAACAGTAATGATATGATCTGAGTGTGATCCACCGAGTAATAATATATACAAGAATATGCTGCCTTAACTAAAAAAATGTCTAATGAAGAATAACAAAATGTGAACCTCATGTGCATAAATATTAAGGCACCCGAAATACGTGTTGCCCGAAAAATCACCGTAAGTGTGTCACAACTGAAGCAAACATCCTATCATTGCTATAAGGGTGTGGACCAACCAAGACAAACCGAAAGTTGCGAAGACCAAGGGATATGAAGGTGCACTTAATCTCCGTATTCTAGTAGTCAAGAAACCCTTTACTGCCCGTATCACACCGTGAATAACGTAAAGCGCATAGCGTGGCTGGTAAAAACTTACAGAAAAAGGTGAAGCAAGATCGCGTGTCCTGCTCGATACGCCCTTCGCCATCAAGTGTAAACCCGGCGTGCAAAGCATGCGGAAGTAGGTTGGAGGAAGACAGTGCGCATAGAAAGAGGACTACGGTTGTGGCGGCCATGTTAGAGTGGAAACAAAAACCCAAATGTAGGCATAGGAATAACATGTAAATATACGACAATATCACAGAATGAATTATAAAAAAACTGCAATACAATTCAGCGCCAGATGAAGCATCACATATAACTAATGATAGTGTAAATTAATTAAAAAGGAGGAAAAACAGTACAAACGATACACAATCATATTCGGGCATAAAGGCCAGCATCAAAACATGTGCAAAAACAGTATAGGTCAACTCTACAAGTAACATTGAAATTCCATTCGATCATTGAGACCGGATGGTTTCATGGACTGAAGAAATTTAATCCAATGATTTTCACGCTGCAAAAGAAAGTTATTATTGTCTCTGTCGTCTCGCTTTTTAACCACTTCTACTGCAGCAAACCGCAGCTGACTGATGTTGTGTCTGGAATCCTTGAAATGTAGAGCCAGGTTGGACTTCACATTAACTGTTCTTATGTTGCTCTTATGTTCATTGATTCTAACTTTCAACTTGCGAGTAGTTTTGCCAATATATAGCAACCCACACGGGCATTTAATGATGTACACCACGTTTTCAGTGTCACATGTAGCATTCAATTTCAATTTTACATCAGTTCCCTTCATTGGATGTTTAATCACTGGACCTTTGATCATGTTATTACAGTTCTGACAATTGAGACACGGTTGATTCCCTTTGTATGTGACCGTAGATGTCGGTTTTGGGTGCTTGATGAGTTCCTTAAGATTGTTGCCTCTCTTATAAGCAAACAAAGGTTGTTCAGAAAAGATTCCCTTGAAGTCTTGCTCTCGGTTGATGATTGGCCAATGTTTCAAGATCACTCCTGTCAATCCCAGCACACCCAGCATGTATATGCTGCCGAAGGTCCACAAGAGCATCACTCAACCTCCTTTCAGACCCATAGTGTCTACACGTGGCAGCATCCATGAGAACACTGGCAAGTTCATTGACAGGTACCTTCAACCGTTGATTCAACAATCCCGCACGTACATAAGAGACACCACTCATTTTTTGCAGAAAATTAATGACATCAGATTTGGTGAAGATGAGAGCATATGGCTATGCTCTATAGACGTTAAATCCCTCTACACCAGCATCCCTCATGATCTTGGGATGGAAGCAATTGAGAACATTCTACTTAACTCTGATCTATCACATGATATGCAGATATTTCTGATGCAACTGATGCACTTCACTCTTTATCAGAGCTATTTCTCTTGGGACGATCAATTCTATGCACAGTTGTCCGGGACCTCCATGGGCAATTGTGCTGCACCTGTCTATGCCAATGCATTCATGATCTATTTTGAAGAAAATCACATCTTGAATCAGACACCTTGGACTACGCATGCCATGACATTCTTGCGATACATAGATGACATTTTCGTTTTATGGAGAGGAGAGCATGACTCTCTGGACAATGCAGTAGCAGAGTTGAATCACATCAACGATAGAATTCAATTCACTTCAGAAATCAACCAGCAATCCATCACATTCTTGGATGTGAGAGTGATAAGATGCCGGGACCATTTAGAGACTGACTTGTTCAGGAAAAATACTGATAAAAATAATACTCTTCATTACAGTTCTTATCATCAGAGATCGTTAAAAAACCATTTACCTTTCTCACAACTTCTCCGTGTTAAACGGATTGCATCTGACACCACCAGATATGAAGAACAAGCATCCAATATGCTGACACGCTTCATGAAAAGAGGATACCCCCAGTCCATTTTGTCTCACGCCAAAGATCGTTGCGACAAAATTGAACGACAAAAAGCATTGATGATACAACCTCATGACAAGATGAAAAGACCTGTTGTCGTTTCCAAGTTTTCTGAGGCCTCAAGGGCATACAAGACTGCAATCTTGAAACATTGGCCAATCATCAACCGAGAGCAAGACTTCAAGGGAATCTTTTCTGAACAACCTTTGTTTGCTTATAAGAGAGGCAACAATCTTAAGGAACTCATCAAGCACCCAAAACCGACATCTACGGTCACATACAAAGGGAATCAACCGTGTCTCAATTGTCAGAACTGTAATAACATGATCAAAGGTCCAGTGATTAAACATCCAATGAAGGGAACTGATGTAAAATTGAAATTGAATGCTACATGTGACACTGAAAACGTGGTGTACATCATTAAATGCCCGTGTGGGTTGCTATATATTGGCAAAACTACTCGCAAGTTGAAAGTTAGAATCAATGAACATAAGAGCAACATAAGAACAGTTAATGTGAAGTCCAACCTGGCTCTACATTTCAAGGATTCCAGACACAACATCAGTCAGCTGCGGTTTGCTGCAGTAGAAGTGGTTAAAAAGCGAGACGACAGAGACAATAATAACTTTCTTTTGCAGCGTGAAAATCATTGGATTAAATTTCTTCAGTCCATGAAACCATCCGGTCTCAATGATCGAATGGAATTTCAATGTTACTTGTAGAGTTGACCTATACTGTTTTTGCACATGTTTTGATGCTGGCCTTTATGCCCGAATATGATTGTGTATCGTTTGTACTGTTTTTCCTCCTTTTTAATTAATTTACACTATCATTAGTTATATGTGATGCTTCATCTGGCGCTGAATTGTATTGCAGTTTTTTTATAATTCATTCTGTGATATTGTCGTATATTTACATGTTATTCCTATGCCTACATTTGGGTTTTTGTTTCCACTCTAACATGGCCGCCACAACCGTAGTCCTCTTTCTATGCGCACTGTCTTCCTCCAACCTACTTCCGCATGCTTTGCACGCCGGGTTTACACTTGATGGCGAAGGGCGTATCGAGCAGGACACGCGATCTTGCTTCACCTTTTTCTGTAAGTTTTTACCAGCCACGCTATGCGCTTTACGTTATTCACGGTGTGATACGGGCAGTAAAGGGTTTCTTGACTACTAGAATACGGAGATTAAGTGCACCTTCATATCCCTTGGTCTTCGCAACTTTCGGTTTGTCTTGGTTGGTCCACACCCTTATAGCAATGATAGGATGTTTGCTTCAGTTGTGACACACTTACGGTGATTTTTCGGGCAACACGTATTTCGGGTGCCTTAATATTTATGCACATGAGGTTCACATTTTGTTATTTTTCATTAGACATTTTTTTAGTTAAGGCAGCATATTCTTGTATATATTATTACTCGGTGGATCACACTCAGATCATATCATTACTGTTCTTTTAGGATTCCCCTGATGAAGGACTGGATGTCCGAAATGCATTGGGAAGGGAAATGAAATCGTCATATACACAATGAACGTGGATTGTTATATGAAATGAACTTTATGATTATTGAAAAAATTCATGTGAATTAAACATGATGAAGAAGATGAACACAATTTTGGTTTAATTAATTTCTGGTGACTACAGAAGAACTTTCCAAAGAAACTCGTTTGTTTCATCTAGGTTGTGCTCGAAGAGTTGATACCTATCCTAGGTGTCACTAACCCATTAGTGATTTCCACACCTTCTTTGTCAGGGGGTGATATCTTTGAAGCACACCACAACTGGTTGACCTTATGCACAGAGAGGAGTGCGTGACCCACACCTCCGTGTGTATAGAAGACGCCATCACCACAGGATGCTGTATGCCAACTCTTATTTACTTCAGGAAGCAGACACAGCCTTTCCACATCGTAGTCCACAAAATTAAAGTCCCAGCCCGACGCGTTTCATTCCTTCTTCATCAGGGGCTTCGGGTTTGAATACAGCAGCAGAGCGTTTTGGGCGGCACCTTGATATGTTCCAAGAACCCCGCCTCAGTGGGCGTGGCCCAAACAATGGCCCCCTGGTTCTTGTAGTGCAAGCCATCATACTCCAGTGAGTGGCCTGCTGCTTATCAAAATAATCAAAACAATATTCTCCAAGTGGATCATGGCATATATTTTCAGAACTCTGTACCGGCTTGTTTTCCCTTTAATAAAGGCTCCCATGCCATAAGCAAACTCGCCGCTTGACGGGTTCGCTGGGATGCTTCACCAGCATCGGAGCGTCTTCCGCGACTCAGGCCAGGAATGTATATATATATTACCTACTGGCGGTTGCCATGAGTTAGTTATAATTAGGACCTAGTTTCCATAGGAAAACCAAAACATTCTATTTGAAATAACTTTGGCGCTGGTAGACATATCTTCGTGAATTGCTCCAAGAAAATGGCCTGCTCGGTTACGCTCCTCAATGAAAGTTTGGGGGTGATTCGTTGAGTGGAGGCCGAGAAAAAAGGGGGGTCTCAAAACATGTTTTCCCCATGCAATTTTCCATAGGGACCTTTAGCCAGGGCTACAGCCCGAACGGCTGAATGGAATTATAGCAAATTTGGCAGAGAGGTAGAGTTCAGTTTGCAGATTGTGCTTTTTGTTAAATGGTGAAAATCCGTTCAGTAGTTTCTGAGAAAATTACAAGTAAAATCATAGCGATATCTACACGCGTACCAAAAACCGTACAATTACGAGCACGAGCTGCATGCTGATTGGATGTCAACTGCCTGTGAACACTGCAAACCAGGAAGTGCTGGCAGCCATTTTGTTCGTCGCTAGAAGCGAGTCACAAGAAAACAGTAAAACAAAAGTGAGAAATAAGGAAAAGGGGCAGGGTAGAAATATCCTGACTCTCTAGGCTTGCTCAGGGGGTCGTACATGGATTTGTAGGGTCAATTATTATTATTTTTTTTTAAATAAAAAATCGCGGTGTACGCGTATGGTACTCGTACGTGGTGGAAAAGGGAAAAAAAACTAGAAGTCCGTTTTATTCATTAGGTCTCGGGGGGCAAATTCCGGGGGCAATTTTTGGAGCTATATTTCTATGACAGTATGTAAAACGTTCCGGTTTTTTTTCCTGCATCAGTTGTACTCTCTATGCATGCGCAGCCTTGTTTGCAATAGCACTTTTTTTTCTTTTTCTTCAAGTTCACCAAGCAAACCTCTCCTGATTTTAGGTATTAAATTTGCCGCTTTCTTTTCCCGGGTCGTGTGTGTCATCCGGTGCTATACGTTTGTAATATATTAATAAACATATTGTATGTATATTTATTTGAAATGTAGTGTCGAGGCGCTAAATGTTGATTACAAACTCCGTCCAACCGCCATTTTAGTAGTTTTCCTCCGTTATTTTTATTATACCTGTTACTTTCTTTTTACCCTGCGCATATTTTCTCGGTGATCGATGAGATTTCCTGCCACAGACACCACGGTGTTTGTCCTTGGCCTCCGATCTTATAAGACTTGGTCACACGTATACCTAGAAACTAATTTGAAGGACGTAAGCCACAGCCATTACAATGCGTGTTCGTCAACAAAAAACAATATTAAGATTATGCGTTTATCATGCGTGGTAAATGCATACTAGTTGTAAAAGCATGTGTGGTAAAGCGATATGCTTGCTAATGGTTTTCTGGTGACGATCATGCGTGCTTATGAACCTGATCTGGGCGTGGTGGAGTCTAGGGCACCAGGCGGAGGGCCATGCAGCTCCACTTCTACAATATGGAAGTAATTTAGGATTTTTAAAAAGTAAAAAAAAAATGATTTCATAATTATCCTAGATTAAGTCTTCTGTTAGTATGTTCATTAAATACATGAATATATGTTTTTAAACAATTAAAAACATTTGCGTCTTTCACGTATGGGGCGCCGTACACAACGTCACACGGAAGCTTTGATGCGACGCGTAACGTCAAAGCGCATTCGAAGCGTATGCTGAGAATGATTAACAGTACAAACTATGGTGCGATCACTCTCTCACTGTCAAGTCAGAGCACAGGGCGCGCTATGAGAATGGTTAGAAGTTGTCACTCATTGGAGACCCAATTCAGGTGTGTGGCTTATCCACAGTATCATAAAATTATTTTTTAACCTGTTTAAGTTTGAGGTTTGCATGAAATACTATGCTATAGGCAGATATGGATGTTTAGGCAGCGCTTATCTCCATGAAGCTTGGTTATTACCATTTACATATAGGTGCCTGAGGGAGGGGAAAGAAGTCTATAAGAATGGTGAGGATTGCACTATAGCACCAGATCACTCTTTAATTTGTAGACACATACAATTGCATGGCTCTTGTAAACAAGATGCACCTAATTTGGACTGAGTTTTGAAAGGTAGTCTGACACCTGCTATCATAACAATGTTCAGTTTACTGGAAACGGGAATTATTTACTTTGAAATAATGGAGATTGTTGTGCAATGTTAGCAGACATCGCTTACATGATTACGGTAACTGAGCGTGTGGTTTGATTAAAAAAAAGTTGTGTTAACTCCTCTGCATGGGAAGCTGGATGTTTCCATCTGGCTGTCAATTTTGACCTTGAAATCAGAGTCAAACAAATGAGTCGTATAACTGCGCTATTGTCTCAAAAAGAGGTCGCTCTTATATCTGCTACAGAAACATTTGTCCTTCATGTAGCAAACACCCGCACAGTAGTGCATGATTTATTAAATACAGATGTGCTCTTGAATTTTGGGGAGTTAATTTAGAGTATCTTTAATGTGTCCTTGACTACGAGGTTAACTTACTTTTTTAAAGTTAGAAGCAGTGGCCTTGTGACTTCTGTAGAAAGTGTATTTGGTGTCTTTTCGGGATTTTTTCATTCGATTTTTTCCAGCATCTTTGGTGGATTGCGCTTAATACTCGCATTTTTTGCCGGTGTGCTTTTATTGATTTGTTTGCATAAATATGGATGCACATCCTGCAGCAGATGACAATATGTCCCGGCTGTTGAAGGTTCGCAACCGAATGATTAGTTATTACAGAGCGCTGCCTCTGGCTACATTGAGTGCATTTTATGGATTATCGTTTAGATTTTCCTTTTTCACATGCGTTCAACCTGTGTTCCATTGCCTGAGCTGCGATTTCGACTGGGCCCTGGATTTGTGTCTCTGCAGTACTGCGTCTCCCAACGCGGATTATGGCCAGCTGATGAGCCCCTTAGTGGTTCATGACTTGCTCTGTTCTGGCTGCGGGATTATGGCCTTAGCAGCGATACATGGAATAATGGGAAGTTGGAATGTTTTTGCAGCGGCGCTTGAGTTCTTGGCACGCAGTTACATTGAAGATGACCCGCGATTTCGTCCGATGGTGATAGAGTCTCCGGTCATTGAGGAACATGTATGTTCATTCCCGCTATCGAATTGGATGTCTGAAATGTTTTCAGGTGAGAACAATGACTTATTGTTGGAGGCTGTTGCTACATACTGTGCTTACACGCTGTTGGATTAAGACTCTTTGATTTTTCTACGTATTCTTTATTATTTAGCTACTGCTTTCTATTAAAGAGCGAATAACTTTTTTTGGGAAATGTGAACTTGACTCTGCATTTTAGGCTTGGACTCTGCGTTGCTAATTCACCCACGTTTATATCACGTGCATCGTTCAAGGAAGGGTGCCGTGGGGCTGAGACTTGCACTCACACCCTGTTAAGTTAGCATGGGTTTATTAGAAGCTTACATGCTTTTTTTGCTTTCCTGCTCTGTTTTGCACACGACACGTACTTGTGATATTGTTTAGAGAACGCTGAGTATTTTGCTTTATATGAGAATAATTTGGTATGCTAGTTTTGTAAACTGCCTCGCTAGTTTTGTGTGTATAGTGAAAGCATGGAACATCAAGGTTATCTTGAATACTGTGTCTGTTATTCAGAATGATCGGCGCCCGTTCGAGACATAACACATATGCAGCTGTGGCCAACTTGTGCGTTTCATAATGCATTGTGGAGGCAAAGTTACACCCAGTTGGAGAACATTCGTATCTTGACAGTTTGTGCAGCACTGAATGTGATCCACTACTGCTGAGTACCAGATGTATGGGTCTGCCCATGTAATTCTATGAGACTTTCTGTAGTTATAATAACGAATCTGCTAGGTAGGGAGGGTGAAATGTAGGTATATTTTAAATTTGTTTGCCTTTAACATTATAGGATGCTTTTTCTGTTTGTATTTCATAGAATAGTAATAATGCTGACAACCTTGTTTCTGATAATATGTTTGGTTATATTATATATAAGGTACTGTGCATGAGATTATGGCGCTAGAAATAAACATTTCAAAGTTGCACGTGTCTTTATTTACATCTTGTTTTGGACTGGTGTAAGACTATAATGAAAGAGTGCTCTTGTTATCCAATTTACTTCATGTAATCTACATGTTCTGGGTTGACTAGGTATTGGTGTTTTTGCTCTAGGGCGAGAAATCAATGAGTCACTGATTGCTAGTCTGGTAGAGGGTTTGTGTAGTAAGGTGGGCTTTGGTACACCATAATTCACAGAGGTCCTAAGTCTTTATGCACAGTTCTGTGTATGAGCAGAATTCCTGGAACAGTAGTTACAACTAATAATAATAATAATAATAATGAGTTTTATAGAGCGCGAACAGCTACCTCACATGGAGGTGTCCCGACGCTGTGAGAACAGACTAGCCATATGTCGTGTGGCAGATCTTAGCGTTGTGTAGTGAATAGCCAGGTTTTTAGCAGTCGTTTAAAACAAGTTTCAGAAGGGGCCTGTTGTAGGGCAGGAGGGAGAAAGTTCCATAACCCCGCCACATTGGCCGAGAAGGTTCTTCCACCCAGCCGCACTCTTCGCGCTCGAGGGACCACGAGCTGCACCCGCCCGTTGGAGCGGAGGGTCCTTGACTGATGATACCTGGGTAGCCTGGCTCTCAAATAGTTAGGACAAATGCCAAACAGGGACCTGAAGGCCAGCGTCAAGGTTTTGAACTTGATCCTACTGGCCACTGGGAACCAGTGCAGTGCCCGGAGATGCGGAGAGACTGGGTGCTTGAAAGGAATACACCTCAGCAGTCCCGCAGCCGCATTCTGCACCGTCTGTAGGCGCTGGATTAAATTTTGGGGAAGACCCAGATAGAGTCCGTTGGCGTAGTCCAGCCTCGATGTTACTGTGGCGTGGACTACAGTTTTACGACACTCTTCTGGTAGAAGTCTCAGGATCTTGCGCAGGTTCCTCAGCTTGGTTAAACAGCATCCTGCTACCTGCCGAATATGAGAGGCAAAAGAGAGACTGCTATCCCAGCGGTAAAAGGTTTGATAAAGGGCTTGCACTTTGAATATGAATATAAAATAGAAGAATAGTTGATAATCACAGCTAATCACACAAGGTCATGTGACTTCCTCTGTTGGTGGTTCATGCATGCTGGTTAATGTAGTTCATTTACATTGTAGTCACCAGTATGCACTTATCTGTTATAGTTCACAGTTGCATGGACCAGCAACAGAGGAAGTCACATGACCTGGTGTTTAAAAGGAGGACTTAGAAACTGGCTCAACATCCCGTGAGCAAGCTTTGTAAGAAGCGAAACGCGTTGGGTACTGGTTACTAAATAAACCGCTATCACTTGAATTGAGGCGAGAGAGTGCGTTTTCATTGCCCCCTTGGGGTACTTGCAGCTATATATATATATATATATATATATATATATATATATATATATATATATATATATATATATATATATATATATATATAAAAAGAGAGAGAGATACAGACACATACATATACACATAGATATCCACTTAGAAAGAAGCTGCTCGGGCAGTCCCCTGCCTGCAACAATGATGCCGTCGGTGGCAGCAGCAGCCTCCCGCAATACAAAACTTTCTTCCAATCCAAACAATTATCCCAGAATCAAAAAACAGCACACAAGGAAACCGGCAAAAAAACTTTATTGTGCAATAGTTAGCAAAGGACGACGCGTTTCGGCGTTTGCCTTTATCAAGTAACTTCCTGTGTTTCCATTTTCCATTAAAATACGCTTTCAAGTTCATAGACATAAAAGAAATACCATATCTCGTGTACTTCGTTCACATATTACTTTGTTAGTAAACGTAAAAATAAATTCAAACGTTTATGCCACAAATCATAATACAGTTTAATCAATAAAGGCATGTAGTTTAAACAATTTACACTGTAAACCCATGTTTTAAAAAAATGCGTATTTTCGAAAGAATATCCGGATTAACCATGCTTGGGCCTCGTAATTGTATTGCACCACAACGAATCAAAATACATTCGGAAAAAATGATCAGTTTCAAGTTAATTCAAAGAAGAAAACAACAAACACAATTACGCCTCATAATGGAATCGGTGTGATCCAATTCCAACCCAACAGCATTGTGGATGATGTAGGCATTGGCGCCAGCGACGGCACACAAACATGATAATTTGATGCTAGTAACTCATTCTATCACTGCATATCTATTTGCAAACTGTATCTTACGAATTACAAATGTACTGCACTGAGGACATTGATCGTGGCACGATTGCGCAAATTACCGGCATCAGCCTAACTCATTGCATAGTACTTAAAATTAATTTTTACATAACGAATTACACGTACACATCTTTTTAGCACCAATTAACACTTATTGCAGTGTGCTTATGAATTCCATCCCAACATTGTGCATAAATCATTTTTAGATTCTCCATGTGTGTCTAGAGGTTATTTCCCCATGTATGTAGGTTTTCTCTAATAAGTTTATGTTTTTATAAAAGACCATTGCCAGCATAAGGTTAATCCCCCAGAGACACAAGTAAAATCCTTTATCTAAGTGCTTAGTGTGAGGGAAGTGAGGGAACGATGTGTGAATTATTTGTTTCTAAAGTATTTAAAAATTGTGCGTGAATACGGGACCTACGGGAGCGACCTACAGTGCTACTGAAAGACAGCATAGCTTTACCATAAGACTCCACTATTGTGGAATATACTCATATATTGCCTAAAATAGGCTAAGCACATATATTCTCACACCCGAACAACAAAATTCCTGTCTCCTTTACATTAAAAGTGCTAATTAGAAAACTACTAAATACTAGATCATAATTTTTAAAAATCCTAAAATACTTCTGTTCACGAAAATCTTAATACTCGAGAGATTACTGAGGCTGTTCTTATCCATTATGAACTTATATGTGTGGCCAACTCCTCCCAACTGTTAAGTCCTTTTGGTATTTTACAATCCAAATCTACAATAAACCTAGATTCAAGGACCCTTAATTGTCTTTCCTGGTCCCCGCCCCTTATGTGTTTTGGTTTTCTTTCCACACCAAAAAAACGTAGGCTACTGTTGTTACTGTTGTGACACTCCGTTAAGTGGCGTGCAACCGGATAGTTATGATCACGGTACGTGATGGCACATAGATATTGTAATATTCTCAGCTTAAGTGCTAGTTTAGTACTGCCCACGTACTGGAGGCCACATGAGCACTCCAGCACGTAGACAGTAAAATCACTATTACAAATAAAGATGTGTTTGATTGGTCGTTTTAGTTTGGTGCTTGGGGTGTGTTCCTTACAATTCCTGCCATTACGATCTACTTTGCACATACTGCATGTGGAAAAGCCATCAGGCATTCGTAATTACTGTGTTTGTGTGTCTTCTATAGGGTAGCTGTGGACCAACCTATCTCGTAATGATCTTGTTCATCGATACGTTATCTGTGGTCTAGCTTCTATCCGATCACCTATTATGGGATCGGCCACTAGAAGATAATGTCTTTTCATTATTCTCTCGAGTGCCCATGCCCCTCTACTGAATTTAGTTATCATTCTCGGTACATTGGATCCCCCTGAATATGCTTCTTTCGTCTTCATGGCACTTGCAGATGGCTTAAAAAGGAGTCCAAGATGTGACTGGTCCTTTACTTTATTCTTCGCTATCTCTAGAGGTTCTTCTTTGTATCCTCTTTCTCTAAAGCATGATATCATGGCCTGTTGCTCATTGTTGTAATCTACATCAGTGCTGCAATTGCGGCGAGCCCTCAATAATTCCCCATATGGTATACTCTGTTTTAACGGAGTTGGGTGATGGCTCGCCGCATGCAGCACTGTGTTACCTGCAGTTTGTTTTTGAAAGAGGCATGTTGTAATTTGCCCTTCCCGTATTTTCACTGCTACATCCAGGAATTCACAGTAACTCGCACTCATAGAGTACGTGAAATGCAAATTCAAGTCATTCTCTTCAAGATTTTCTATGAACTCCTTTGCCAAGTTTTCTGGGCAATTCCATATCAAGAACAAATGGTCTATGTATTTGATCCACAATAATATTTGTGGCATAAACGTTTGAACTTATTTTTACGTTTACTAACAATGTAATAAATGAACAAAGTACACGAGATATAGTATCTCTTTTATGTCTATAAACATGAAAGCGTATTTCTATAGAAAACGGAAACACAGGAAGTTACTCGATAAAGGCAAACGCCGAAACGCGTCGTCCTTGCTAACTGTTGCACAATAACGTTTTTGTGCCGGTTTCCTAGTGTGCTGTCTTTCGATTCCGGGATAATTGTTAGTGGAAGAAAGTTTTGTGCACATAGGTATATATATATATATATATATATAAATCACTTACCTTTAGACTTACATTTTGCATGGTAACGGCATGTGTGATAAAGGCAGGTCATGGTAAACAACAGCTTGGTAAAGGCATGCGTTGGTAAAGATGCATGTGTTGTTAAGCTTCAATTGTAATGGCATGTGTGGTTCAGACCGCTTTGTAGTTGCTGTTTGCCATTACCCTAGGGGGCTTATTTACAAGCCCTTGTGCTGCCAGTATGTCACTTTCCCCATCTTAAAAGTGATGCACCGGCGGTGCAAGGAATGTGTGAATAAGACCCTAAGTGTACTGCAGAAGAGATCGAATAAACTTCTTTTATTATTTGATAATAGCATGACTCTCTCTGAGATGCTCTTACTGGGGACCAATGAACCAGGCTTAAACAGGGGCATCTCCAGTAGCATATATTCAACCACTAACAAAGTATCTCTCGAGTGGTCAGCTCATGGGGTACTCTGATTGGGTACTGTGATTGGTATTACTGGGGCTCGCCACTAGAGCTGAATGGACCCAAGGGAGTCTCTCATTTACCTTACCGTGGCACACCACTGGTGGTGGACCAAAAGAACATTGTAAAGAATGTTCTATATTGATGATACGTGCATCATCAAGACCAAGCACAAGAACTTCAGAGGTTTTCTCACTGCATAATACATCATTATTAGTCCTCCAAGTATCCACCACAGAAGCCTTCAAATCTGAATTCATTTTTGTCACGATCGATTTCCGCTCTTCACCGGCTCTCATAAAAATATACCGGGATAGTCGATCTCTCTCTTAAGCTGCCCATGTGTTGTAGTGTAGTTCGTATATTACCCTACACAGGACCTGCACGTTTGGCTAACATAAACTGCAGGATTGGTGGCACACTAACTCTGAACACCTCCACCGAGTATGTTAGCCTGTTTGGATTAGCTAGCTCACAGTGCCACTATAATCTACTCTTATCGGGGAAAGAAATAGTTCTTAGCAACCTAAGAACATGACATCCCTGATCCCCCAGGATCGTGAAAACAATGTATTACCTTTCGCCCGGTAACTCGTGCTCACATACTTTCTCCTCAGAGAGTTACACAAAAGAAACAGTCAGGCGTGTTACAATAAGTATTTATTGCACATTGTTCTTCTAGTGTAAAATATATGTGCTGCGACAACCATTAGACAATAGCAGAGATATATGATCAGCAGTACAGTGAATATTAAATGATAGTACAGTTCTACCATTTTGCAATAGTCATGAACATATCCATTGATATCAAATGCATTATAAAAGAAAGCGCACATACTCCTACTATGCCTATCTAGATGTACCTAAGTGTACCTATCATGTGTGTAGGTTTTAAGCCAAGAATACATCTAATTTTAGTCTAACCCCATTACCTGAAGAGTGAGAGAATGTTGGACCCTGTCCTGGTCTAGAGTTGGACACCCCGCAAGGTATGTTTAGACCGCTGTCAGATGGAGCATCTGCATGCGGAAGCCTCAGCGTCTCTGGTCAGTGTGTCGGCCTGGAAGTCTTGGTTTCCTCTAGCTAATACTAGCAAGAGGTGCTGTATTTATACAGAAAGTATCTAAGGTTTATTTGTCCCTTGTTTCTTGTGTTAGCCATTGTTGGGTTTGAGGATGCCGTATGGATGAACAATGTACGTAGATATGGGGAGGAAGATGGTGTAAGAAGGTGGTGTAGCCCCAGCTTAGTTTCCAAGAATATTCATTCATACTGTATCAGTCTAGAGATGAATTCATAGAACACCATTGTTCAGGGAAACCCCCCCTTCTGCGCCCAGGACTAGAACTAGGTAAAAAATCAATCCTAAAAGGCTTGTTACTGTGTAGTGTAGGGAAGGTGATGTAGGTTAAAGGGTATGATGTTACCCAGGCCTATATATATGGGTACCTATATAAAACATAACATTGTAAGGCCTTTTTCCTTAGCAGGTTCGCTTTAGTCTTTTAGCTCTCTCTCTCTGTTGTTTCTGTCATATAACGCCCAGAGAGTGTGGGAACAATATCCCCAAAGGCATCTTGCAGCAGGTAGCTTTCAGCTTGTAATCATGGCTATGCCCTCCACAGAACAGAGCACACAAATAACCCAAAGCTCTATAGTTAGCACTCTGGTTGCTGCAAGTAGAGATGCTAGTTAAATTATACTGAATGAATTGAACAAGAGCCCTACGGCCAACCCCAAGCTGCATCAAGACCTAGCTGGACCTCTTCCATGAAATGCTGGGCTCACACTTACCAGGACTGACTTTAGCCCTGGGCTCAAATAATCGCTATTCTTCCTCCCGCGCCTACGCCTTAGAGTGCCTTGGTGCCCCCTCATCTGACTTTAAGTCCTTTAAGTGCTCTATTGCTCAACACTCCAGTTGTCCCTTGCATTTTTGGGCTCTTAATTCCTCCTCCGCTGGGGCCAGCCACCTGGTTTGAGCTCTACTGTTACATCAGTTGGGCTCCTTCTGTGTTCTGCCATCATTGAGCATAACTGAGAGCAAGAAATAGGGCAGAAAGGCAGCAGATGATTTCTGGCACAAACAATGAAAATGATGGGCAGGCTAGTCAAAGAATACGGATAGATTGCAATGAAATGTGCAAGGAGGAACGGAATTGCTGTGGTGCTACAGTGGTGGAAACAAGGGCTCAGACCGCTAATATTTTAAAACCAGAGAGTAGGCACTGTAATTAGACTCAGGCACAGGCACACTTGTAGTGGGGGAGGTAACATGTCGAAGGCTTAGGCCAGGCTTGGATGCCTTCTTTTAGGCTCCCTCTCAGCTCAGAGCCACCCATTCTGCCTTCTCTGGAACTGCAACCTGCCCCCCCTTGCCTCACGTCAATGGAGCTCTGATAGCTCCGTGCCCACCTCCGATCAAGATCCAGAAGCACTCCGAGCACTCAAAGACTCCTCCTATGTTATCAATTGAGAGTCTAACTCAATATTCAAATAGTTTGACATTCACAGATAACTATTGCAGTACACATTTTGACATGACATATGATTCTTTGAATGCTGTTATCATGTGCCACACCACACACAGCAGAAAGAAGTTCTTCCCATATATCTATGTGTTTATTTCTTTTATTTTTTTGGGGTGGGTGGTTCTTTGGGTGATAACTATTTGAGAAGGCGCCAAAAGATGCAAACCTGTCTTTGGCCTTTCATCCCAAGCCCCCCTTTATGAAATGGAGGTGGCATGTCAATAAATTACATTCCTCTCCCTAGTTCTATTGCAGACATGGTTTGCAGATGTGACAGAGTTGCAATGGAACAGGATTTCATTTCAACAACTGAAATGTAATTTGCTAAACATCAGGTAAGCATTATTGCTGATTTTGCAATTCCAGGTTTGCCAATTTCAGTCCTGTCTCACCTTCAAGGTTACATCTGGGAATTTCTCATTTTAGATGCCTCAATTCTGAATATGGTCATTGATAGACACATGATTCAGTTCATGTACACCCATCTAAACGTACTATCTTGCATCAGAAGATTTTGAAGTGAATAACTCCACAGAAAAGATAAAAAACATGGTCCAGAAGATATTTATTGTTTCACTATCAAAGTAGGATGTTGGGACATGGGTCTGTAGTGTATTACAACATCCCAAACCTTCTAGAGATGTTCAGCCTATTATACCTTTGGGGAGTGAACAGGGCAGTTAGCATGTAATATTTTCATAAGGTCATTCACAAAACTTCTAAAAGGGAATTTCTGTCATCTATCAATTGGCAGGTTGCAAATCTTCCCATCAAAGTCCCTCCCCATCACCAGATGTGGACCAGTTTACCATGCAAAATGGACATTTCCATTCTAATGCTTTCTTGTTTATCCTCAGTTCGTACCTTGAGAATTTACAAAAAATATTGTACCTCTGATAGGAAACCTAAACTCTACATGTATTAGTTCAACCCATACTTGGTCTATTGGCAGATCCAGCTTTGTCCTTAGAAAATCTCTACCTTTGGACTTCAATTAAGGTATCTGGCCTGACTATAAATCTGCCCAATTCACCATGATACACACCAGTATTAACATGCCGGAAGGCATTGATTGAAATGGGAGTGAAAAAAGCACTTACTGTTCCCCTATGTGCTGTTTGATTGCTCCTCTAGATGTATTCACTTATTCCATTCCATTTGGCTTCCACAAGACAATGGCCACCGACCTAGGGGGCCTGTCATCTTTCCCAATTGCAATACCATGAGCAATACAATACCTATAGACATTGGGTCTCCCTGTTCTGGTTTCACACTCCCCAGCTTCAATGAACTCTAACCAGGAGATTTCAGGCCTTCTCCTGCTGAAAGAATGATTGAAATGGAGCTGCAATTAGTCTTTTACTGGGGCTGACCACAACCTCAGTACATAGGCATGAGAAGCATTATTGAAGGAACTGTCAGCTCAAGGTCTTTGGTTTCCTTATTTAGATTTCAAAATCATTTTATTGGTGTAAGCTGTCTTCATTCCAGTAGATTCCTAGGTTTTATAAAAAAAAACAGTTTGTCTTAGAGGAGGCACCGCTGATCAAAAGAGACCATCTTGTTGCTCTTATTCATATGAATCAAAAGATGGTGGGCACAAGGTCCTTATTCCTGTCAGCGTTAAACATGAATTTGTTTTTGAGGAAGTCACTTCTCTCCCGTTTCACTTTATCAAGTGGGTGGAGAATGATTAGGATGGCTGCATGAGTAATTCTTTTCCTGTCGTTTTTCATTAGAGCAGATTTGTTAAGGAACACTGTGCCAGGTTCAGGCCTCCAATGATGGACCTGTTCACTTCTAACTCAAACCTTCTACTGTCAACATCTTGTTACAGGGTGACTTAACTGGGCATCTAGGAATTCTGGATTTGGCCTTTTGGGTTGAGGCCTGAGGGGGTCTTCATTTCAGATATGTGCCAAGGTGCCTCTACACACTGTCATAAGGACTTCGATGAGGAAGAAGAAGATCAAAGCAAAGTGAGACTCATTGATAATGGGGGATAACAAGGAAGGACTCAAAGGCCCATAAACCCTGTTTTGGCTCTGGAGGCGGGCCATTACTAGTGTTATATTCCATAGAGGTACCCTAATATAGGCCCAGTTTTACCTAGATACGACAATGTATTCAGAGCGCTGGCTTTCCCCAGTTCGAATCTCATACATTATGACTGAGGTTTCTTGGAAGCACAGCAGGACTGCCATTTCCTGTATAATATCTATGTATAAGATTCCTGCCTAATGTCATCCTTAGGCCGACACAGTAACATAACCTGGTAAGACCCCTGGGGAGACCTATAGGTATATATACAGCACATTTTGCTAAGATAGTCAGAGGAGACCTGGACTTCCCGGCAGACACTGACCAGAGGCGCTGAGGTTTCTGCATGCAGACACACCAGCTCGCAGTGGTCTAACATCCCTTGCCGGGTGTCCAACTTGTTTCCAGGATGGGTCCCACAGTCAGTAGGGGGTAATAAGCCCTTTGTATGGGAAACAGCATACTGCATATTCAGGTGTGTCTGCTTTCCCCCCTCTTCCTGCCCAAGAAGAATGTTCAGAATGCAAATGAATGCAGATGAGTTCTCTTTTACACCCACTCTTCTTGTCTTTGCGGTGTCTAGAGGGAATGGACAAAGTGTAGCTGTCACCCACGGCAGACGTGAATTGGAGACAGGCTGCAAGGCAAACAGAGCAACAAGAGCAGAGATCTGTCCACTTTCTAAAAGTGGCCTTTCGAAATTAGCAATGTTAAATCCACCTTTACCAGTAAAGTAAATTTATCATTACGATTTCAAAGATAAGAAACTTGAAGCAGCTACTCCTTTCTATTCAGGAATTACAGCTTTACAGTTTATTAAGGCGATCCCAATGCTATCCTATAAGAGGAATAAGCCTCACAGTAGTGAAATATGAATTTATTAGTTTGTCGCTACCAGCACATGTGAAACTTAAAAGTACATGTCCTATCATTTGCTTATACAGCTGCCTGTCATTAGGTCTACCTAGGGCCTACCGTAGGGGTGACCTATGTGTTATAAAAGGGGAGTTTAAGGCTTGGCAAATGGTTTTATATGCCAAGTCGAAGTGGCAGTTAACTGCACACATAGCCTGAGACAGGTTTGAAAGGCTACTTGTCTGGGTGTGAAAATCAGTGATGCCGACCCACTAGTAGCATTTAGATCACAGGCCCTGGTTATATGGTATACCATGTTACAAGGGACTTGCAAGTAAATTAAATGTGTCAATTGGATATATACCACTGTCACCATGTTTAGGGGAGAAGCACATGAATATTAGCACTGGTTAGCAGTGGTAAAGTGCTCAGTGTCCTAAGGCCAACAAAAAGATACAGCAAAAAGAGTAGGTAAGCATGCAAAACGTTTGAGGGAAGACCACCCTAAGGATGACAGATCTAACAGTGGTTATTTATTAATGCTCTCTAACCTTTTTCCATCCTGCAAATGGATGGAGATTTTCTAATGTCGAGGAGTGTAACAGAGTCTGTAACTGGGAAAATTGTTTTCCCTACCAGTAGAGAGAAACAATGCGCAGATGCATATCAACTCTGTATTTCCCAGTGGGGATTTTTTGGGACATACAATCTCCATTGAAACATTCACCGGTAAAACAGTCTGTAAAACCGCAACTAATGCAGCTTTCTAGGGGCTTACTGTCCCATTGTGACTCATTAGACAATACGTGGTGTTTTGTTGTTTATAAATTTTTCCTGTAAAGACTAAAGGCAAAAAAATTTAAATCTCCAATGACATTCTCTCTAAGACTAACAAAGATATTGTTTCAAACTGTTTGGCCTTATGCATGTAGTTTCTTATCTAAAAGAACAATCACAGATCTAATCAGTTGCCTTTAAAGCTCTAGATACCATTGGCCTGGAAGAGCGTACCATATTTATAGCCCCTGATAAAACCTGACTCCACATGTGTTGGAGTTCTTTAGTGGAATAAATAGCGCCTATTGCAAGGTTTTCTCTATTAATAGTGAAAATAAGCATGTTTTGCTGCTTACAACACTAAATTATGCATGTCTCAGTAATCATTGAACATGTTAAATTACAGTAGATATGACGATCTGAAATTAACTTTGAAGGTCAGAATTTACCATACTTGGTAATTGACGGGTATGTTACATCTGCAAACAGATATCTGCTACCCTTTTAAGAAAGGATTGCAGGTCACAAAATATTTTTGACTGGCACTATTTCTTGTCCTTGGTGGGATGTCATGTCAGTGCTAGCTCAACCCAACATTCCTCTGCATAATATCAAAATAGGAATCTAAAGGGGGAAAAGTGTGACAAAAACATTTGTGAAAATATGTTGTGTGGTATTTTGTTGTTTTGGTGATGCATTCTGTTTTTTTTTGGTGCTGGTATGTTTTTGTGCTGCATTATTGCAATGCGGTTTTGTGATATTGAACTACAGATGTTGTGTTTTGTTATGTCTTAATTGTAATATTTATTGTGTATATGTTACTGCATTACGTTCCGTTCTGTACTTTATCAACACCATCAACAGCTAAACGCAACAACTTGAGGTGCAAAAACCTATATCACCTGTACACGGGGAATCAACTTCCAACCATTCTTTATCATTTCCCATATTTCCTTCTACCTCAATACACCTAAAAACTCTGCAATTAATACGATCTATAGCTAGAGATTATTCTCTCTCCTGCCTTTCAATTTGAGTAATACTTTCCATTCACACCCTCCTCTGTCCGCCATAACACTCATGAGGGGGCACCCTACTCTTTTACACGCCTGAGGCCTTACTCTCTACCATACTTCGCTAAACTGACTATAGCTTTCCTCACAAATCATAAACTCTCCTTCTAAGTAACCATTTCTGAATTACCTGACCTTTTTGTTACTGTCTACTCATCCCACTCCCATAAATCACAAATTCCCCTTCCGTGTCATCTTTCCCTGTCCTTTGACGTTGCAGTGCGCACAATGTACTTTGTTTTATTTATTTATTTACTTAACCGAGTTCGGCCGTATGTCGGAGTTTACTACCCCCCACCCTGCCCCTCCCCCACCCCACTGTCCCGCATCACTCCCAAGAGGAGCCGCCACTAGTTCAACACACCATAAAGCACTTTAATGCCTCCATAAAATGGGACTTAACACAGACACATTGAATTATCGATTAATTGCGTTGTTGGATGTAGCAGCAAAAGCATTAGCCAAAATTTTATTGCAGGAAATTGAGTCATGGTCAGTAGAGGAAAATCTAATTCCCTATAACCAAACCGGCTTCAGGTCAAAATCATCAACCATATATAACATATTTGCTGTATCCTGTTCGGTCCACCAAACCATGCAATCTTTCAGTCCCTCACTCTTCGCTTGCTTCATAGAATATTATGGTCAATACAAGCATAACAAGGAATTTCCTCCTCCCTACTAAAGGCAATTATCTCCCTTCATTCAAACACATTGCTCAGTATTAAGCAGAAATAGCCTTTACATCGTGGACTGAGCCACATATGCAGTTTCCCTCCAAGCGTAACCACTCTTGCCTGAACCACGCATCTGCCTTATTCAAGCATATGCACGGATAAGCAGATAGCACTCTAGTGTCTGAATGGGCAGGGAGAGGAAGAGTCAGAACAGGAAGCTCCAGACAGGCAAGTGGGGCTGGGTTTGGGAGAGTAGTTTTTGGAAGAGGGGGTCAGGGCAGTCGTTTTAAAATGGGACAGGGTTTAAGGGTTTAGGGTGGGGGAGGGGTCATTTTAAGGGCTGGGGCTGAGTTTGGGATGGATGTTTTTAAGGCTGGGTTTCTGATTTAGGGCTCTGGATGGGGTATTGGGGTAGTTCTTTTTTAAAAGGGGCAGGGTTTTAGGCCTCAGGGTGGGGGAAGGGGGAAGGGTAGCTGTAAGTGTGTGGCAGGTGTACGTTTTAGGGCAGGGGGCTGAGGTTGGGGTAGATTTTTTGTAGGGGGCAGGGTTTTAGGCATCAGGGTAGGGGAGGAGAAGGGGTAGTTTTAAAGGCAGGATGGGGTAGGTTTTAGGCCTCAGCACTGGTGGGTGAGGTAGAGGGATATGTTTTTAGGGCTTAGGGTGGGGAGGAGAGGTTGGGGTATTGTTGATCTTTACCATGCATTTCCCTTTACCAATCACACCGTTACAGCGAAATGCATGATAAAGGTATACATGGTAAAGGAATGCATCATAAAGGCATGTGGGGTAAAGGAATGTGTGGTTAAGAAGCATTTGTGGTTGGGATTACGTTGTAGAGGCACCCGTCGTTCAGCTATGCAAGCGTCTTTCATACAACCCATTAGTCTTTATAATGGATACAAAATCACACCAGAAAACCCTATAAACCATGGCCTGAAACAGGGGTGTGTGTTACCACCAATTCTGTTCAATTTATATACAGCAGACTTAGGCCAGCCATACCTGCAGCTAAAAGAGTACAGCCACAGATCTGGTCATAAAGACTTCCGTACTACAATACGCAGGAGATTTGATCATCCTGAATCACACCATAAATGGATTACAGAAAGCACTTGATCAGCTGAACCTACATAGCAGCATTCATAACAATCTTACTGTGATGCTGGGAAGACAAAGAAAATTATATTTGGTAACTACAAACATAAATGAAAACACTTATGAAGATTTATATAGAAACCTAGGCACACTTCAAACCATACTCAGTGATTAGCCCAGCCGGGTTGGAATTATCACCGGCAGCGCGATTACAAATACCTTTTGTTCATCATTCAGCCCTGAAGAAGTTGCTGAACTATTACCACATGCGGCGAAAAACGTGTCGGCTGGTTTCTGTTTTGGCTTAATGAAACCCGAAATAAAGACGAAGCAACATCTTACCAACATGTTTATGGATTTTTGTTTCAAAGACTTGTTAACTTTGTAGTGAATATACATACTGTTAATTTACTTTGAAGTGTGCCTAGGTTTGGATATAATTCAATAGGTGTGAGGGCCTGTCCCCACACAACATTGAGGGGTTATGATGTAATTTCACGCCTATCAGCTGGGTCCCTTCTGTCCACCCAGAACCAATCATCTATTGTGACTAACTGTCAGGTCCAGTAGTATCGATGAAGATCCGCCCATACCAGTCACCTTTCATATGGGGAGAGGCGACACTTCACAAAGGGTACCCTAGGGGTCTTCCTGGTCCATCGAAAGGTGGATATATGTGATGCAGTTCGCTGAAGAACGTGGGCGGTATTGCGTAGCGGTAATGCTAGCACATATAGAAAGCAGGGGAGAGCCACCTTTTTGAATAGGGCTCGACCTGCAATTGACAGTTACAGCTTAGACTATTCAGTTATATCTTGCTGTTAAGAGCCGCCAAGGGGAGGATGTTAAGGTCCCAGTGTAGTGGCTGGGACAGTGAAAATGTCATGCCCAGATAACGGAAAATATTACCCGCTATCCAGAGCCGGGGATCCACCCAGTCTCTTAATGCAACTCCTTGGGTAGGTGCGAGGGTAGATTTAGACCAATTGACCCTTAAGCAAGAGGTTGAACCATTTATTTCCAAAATCTCTATAAGACTCAGTAGGGTGCAGCGAGGCCCCTGGGCAAAAAAAGCATGTTGTCAGAGTACATCGATACCATACCTTCTGCCTCTCCTCCCCAGTCAAAGCCAATGACCCTGGCATCTATGTAGATAAGCTCCACCAGGGGTTCCATGACTAGGGGGAATGTTATGGGCGAGAGAGGACAATCTTGGTGAGTGCCCCTCTCAATCGGGTACCAAGTGGAGAGGTCCCCACTGACTCAGACCTGGGCATTCAGCCCCGATTTAAGGAATGACACCCACCTGCAAAAATAAGGATCAAACCCCATGTTATGAAGGACTGCGAAAAGATAGGGCCAATGCACCATATAGAAGGCCTGCTCTGTGTCCCCTCTACCCCTCCACTCTTCACACTGGGCGAGGGCTGTGACAGGTAGCCCTCTGTGGCATAAAGCCCTTCTGCTCTGCATGCAATATTGAGCGGCTCATCACCACCAAGCAGCTGACCAAGGCCTTAGCCATAATCTTCACTTCTAGGTTGATAAGTGTTAAGGCCCAAAGGACCCACAGTCCGCGGGTGGCCTATCTGGCTTCAAGATGAATATGACAGTAGTCCCCCTCAGGTCCTGAGAACAGAGCTGCTGAGGAGCACCGCTTCATATAGCACCATCAGGTGGGTTAATAACAGGGGTGCTCACTTCTAGTGGGAACATGTTGGGGCCCAGGGCTTTTCCCAAAAACATGGGTGGATTGCACTTTGGATTTCCTCTGCGGTGAGCAGCTCATCCCGGTCCATGAACTCTAAGAGCGAAACCCTCTTAACAGGGGTATCAGAAATGAGGGCCATTCTATTTCGACTGTGAGGGTTTCTCGGCTTGCATAAAGATCCTGGAAATGGATGCAAAGCATTGTGCTGGGGCGACTGCGCTTGCTATGGATTCACAGTGAAGGGATGGTCTGCAGTCGCTAACCAATAGATCTACTTATCTGCCTTATGCCCTTCTAATAACCCCAACCTGTGGGGAGGTTTACACACTTTAATGCCTCTTCAGGGATAGTAAGTGCTATATAAATGCAATAATAATACAATACAGCAAATACTGCTATATTTCCACCTTGAATCAGCATATGCCCTATAAGTTTCTGGAACTTACAACTGCTTGCCATTGTCTAAGGTGATAAAATGGCGCTGCTCTACCTCTTCAACTCCTTAACCCCTTCGACGCTCATGACGAGCTGGGCTCGTCATGAGGTAGCCTCCTCGCACGCTCATGATGAGCCCAGCTCGTCACGTAACATGCGATACCGCAAATCTCAGCGTACGGGCGGAATTCCGCCCGCACGCATGCGGTTAAGACACCAGTCAGCGAAATATTGTGGCAGAAACTGGGGGCCTCATTTTCGAGACTCCTTGCGCCTCCGGAACATTACTTTTTGTGACGTTTCCTGGCGCAGAAGCCTGTGTGATACTTATCAGGCAGCACTAAGCTACTTTTGTTTGGCTTAATGCTGCCTGATAAGTATCAGTCCCTTTGACGCTGTGTTCTGCGTTAAAGGGGCGTGCAATGGGTGTTGCTGGGGGCATATACAGAAACTTCCATGGCCTTTTGACACGGCCCCAGAGTTACGAGAAATCGTAAATCTGAGGCAGCGCCAAAAGCTGATGCCTCCCCATGGGAGGCACAACGAGGAGAAACATCTTTATTTCTCCTTGTTTTTCCTTTAACTATGTATGCTGCATTCTGCAGCACACATGGAAAGAGGAAAAAGCCTCTTGTGATATTCCCTTCCTGAACAAAAATAATCATCCCATCAATGCAGGCACCGTTGCACCATGGTGCAAGGGTGCCTGCATTGGTGTCTGGCAGCCCGTTGTGCACCGGCGCAGGGGAAAAGGACAGGAATATAGATACGGCATGTTCCTGCCCTTTTCTTTTGCCGAAGGGAAGCACAGCAGGAAGGCCTGCTGCGCTGTCCTAGGGCAAAACCTAATAAATGAGGCCCTGAGTCTTAACTTAGTTCTCGTAGTGCCCGCTTTATATGATACATACCTAGGTGTTTCCCCCAGGCTCACCATTTTATGAGTCACATTTAATAATGGGCTGTGTATATTATGCTTTTTTATGTCATTGAACAAATAGTTGAACAACATTAATGTTTTGGTTAATACATGCATTAATCACCGTACTTGCATATATTAGTCGAACAAATAGATTGTAGATCACAGACTAATCAAACTTTTGCATGTGTGAAACTTTCTGAGGGTAATTGCATGGTAAGCCTTTAATACATCGATCTAACTGCTTTCTAACAATCTTTTTTGTTGAAATTTACATGAAGCTTGAAAACTGAACCAAGATACATATTTTAAATCTTATAAATTCATGAGCATGCATTCAGTTATCTTTAGGGATAAATTGGAATATACCGAGCTTTTTAAGATTAGTAATGGGAGAGTTTGAGTGTCACAGATACAAATTCTAATTCTTTTTAGCTTCAGGCAAGGCTTCTTCTTGATCAAATGTATATTCTTTTTAATTTTCGAATGCAAGCCTCATGGACGTACGTAGTAATTTATTAAAAACCTATCTCAACTCGAAATCTGACATAAACTAGATTTGACACGAGGCCCATTTCCTCAAATCCGCTTTCGCTATGATTCGAACGATATATGTTATAACTCTACATTTTGGTATGCCCTGAAGTTTATTGGATTTGATGCTATTAACAATTTTGATTTGCAAAATACGTGTAACATGGCAAGGAGCAATGTGCTTTCGGGGCATTTTTCTTCTTGTAAAAAGGAAACAATATTCTTCTTCAATATTCTTCTTGCTTGAAGAATGTTTCCTGGCCATTAAATGCCCTGTGTTCTTTATTCTACGTAATGTATGCGTGCTGCATGGGGCCATATTTTCTGTGGAATTTTTATTTTTATTTTTCGGCACAATTGTTTTTTATTATATATGGAACACTTTTTTACCAACTGCTTTAATAGTTAATTAAAATGGCAAGCAATAGAATGTCTGGTTCACAAGAGAAAGTCAAAACCATCCTTCCACACGGTTTCTGTTAAATGTGAAGGATATTTGTGACATTATTTTAATTCACAATGATCCTGAAATACTCCTGAAACACAAAGATGGTCGAAACTCGTCAGGATATGACCTGCATAGTATTCCTGCATTTGAATCTGCCAACATGTATGCAATTTCGCACTTGCACGTTTAAAATGTTCCCTGAGGAGAAAGAATTTACACTAAGCCTAAATGCACTATGGAGATGTTTCCTTACAACTACTCTCCTGAACGCTCTTATTCTTTCATTTGACAGGTATACGTGTACATGTGTTTTTCATGAATAACCACAATATTATTAGTTTGTCTGAGTTCACAATTTTTTATAAGTAGCTCCTTCCAGGAAAGTGCAAAAACCTTTCCCTGGTCCAAATTTAGACATTTCAACTTTCTCTTGGAATTTCCAAATAAACAAATCTCATGTGCAAAAGGAATGCTCCGCTTTTCCTGATTCATTCATCAATTATTTTTTGCGAAACAAAGCTGCTATTAGGTGTGCAACTGAATTTACATATCATGCACATTTTTAAATTAGATCTTACCCTAACTGCTTTGTGGCTTTTGACCACGTACCCAAGCAAATACCATTCAATCAGTCACATTTCTTTTTAGCAGGGTTACTGCCTGCATTGGGACCTTAGGTGTTTTTCAAAACTTTGTTTTCAGGGTTGTGCATGACACAACATGTTAGGAATTAAGGCCCAGATTTGCTGAACTTTAATGCAACACAAAGCAGCAAAGAAATTCACTTCTTATATAAGAAACTGCAATAATACAGCACGGGCAGCAACTGCCATCTTGGGCCCGCCGGCCCAAGGGGAGTCAAGACCTCAAGAACATAACAATTGCAATAGCTCAGAACGGTCATCAAACCCTGAACAGCAGCAGGAGGTTATCAACCACGAAGAGCCTAAGATAATACTCTTCATTCCAGATTATAGATCTAAAGGCCGTGAGGATACGTTAAACCGAAGGAACATCTTACGTGTCCTGAATTCGATTGCATCTCTAGCTAAGCTAACCACTCAAGATCTGAAGTCTGTTGAATTTATCACACTTAAACAACTATCAGAGCAGGAAATAACAAAAACAACCTGGATCTCTGGAGAACAAGTGAAAAAAATCTTAGAAGAGGAAAACCAACTAAAAGCATGGGGGATTCGAATCAAGCCATTTTACAACCCAGGCTATCCAGCCCCATTACTCCGCAATCCTCAAGAAAACGCTAACTTGAGTTTGAGCAATCGTTACCCAGTCATGCCCACGAAATCTATACTGAGAGGAGCACGAGGAATCTCAACTGAACGAAGGCCAGGGGCAACCCTTCTGCAAAAGACTATTGATTTTCCAACACAAAACCAAGAATGGGACTGGATTGCAAAAACAATTAATCTTTCACAGCGGCGCCAATGACAATCTATAGAGCAAAACGGCACCACCCCAAATACAAATCGTCCGCTTAAATTGTGTTCCTGGAACATCAACGGACTAGGGGCAAAAATTACCAACAAGGATCTATTGACATATTTTCAGCAGTATGACTTAATACTGTTACAAGAAACCTGGTCAGCGGAACCATTCCATCTGCAGGGCTTCACTACATTCCATCTCCCAGCAAGGAGAACCTCAAAATTTGGCCATGAAAAAGGCGGTTTAACGATTTACACCTCGATTCAAACAATAAACCACGCAAAAGAGCTGTTAAATAAAAATACTCAAGGAACTGAAAACGGGATAATTGCAGTCCAGCTAGAAATATTAACACGGAGCTCCATCAGGCAAGAACTAATCGTGGTTAATACTTATCTGCACCCAAAAGGGAAAAAAAATGGGGCCACCACTCTGGTGACAGAATTGAACAAATTAATAACGGAAGTGGACAACCCGAACCTCATTGTCTCAGGAGACTTCAACATGTTCCTATCAAAATCTACAGGGAAGAACTGTCCAATGGAAGACTACTTGCATGTCAGGGGGATTCCATCTCTGGAAGTGTGCCCTTGGGGAAAACAAACAAATATATCAAAAAACTTATTAGAAGACATAACTAATCTGGGCCTGATTTCGGTAAATGGGCGAACGCCGGGGGATTGTCCCCAAGCAGCAACCTTCCATAATTCGACGACATCATCAGCGATTGATTATACCTTCTTGTCCTTTTCACTGTTCTCATTAGTAAAAGACTTTAAAATCGGAACATCAGACTGCAGCGACCACCTTCCGCAAGAATTGACACTAGGGGTACAAGGAACTGCGCTAACATTTCCAGCAAATGGTCCAAATTCACGGACTTCAGTAAAACATAATAGAATTAAGTGCGATACTAGCGACCCAGAACGATTAATGCAAGAAGCAAAGATGAGCTGGGAAAGTGCTGCTGAGTTGAACGATAACAAAATACTCGCCTGGGAGTCCTTCTTGAAATCTTTCGGCCCAATAACCACCAAGCACTATTCCGTTAAAGAAACTGGTCCATGGCCATGCGGGAAAAAAACATTTCCCGGCCCCAGAAGTTATCCAAAAAACCACCCTCAATCCCCTTTAACGCCTGATTTAAGGGCAACAAAAACAGCCATTAACAGCACACTTCGTGATTTGCGGAAAGATGGGAGTGATAATGGTTTAGTGACCAAATTGAGATCACTAAAACGCACTAAGAACAAAATTCTGTGGCGAATCAAACAAGAAGCCTCGGAAAAAACTTGGGCAATGCTACTTTATGATTCAAAAAACAACAACAGTGCAAGATTCTGGAACACTGTAAATAAAATAGATAACCCAAATACCCCCGGAATAAATTCCCACATCACAGAGGCAAGCTGGGTAAATTATTTGTTTAAACACTTCAACGATGAAGAGCCAAGCAAAGGACACCAAAAACCAGAATTCTGCAAGTCGACTGTGTTGGCCTTAAGGCCTACAGATGTGGACACCAAATTCCCAGGCACGATTGAGCAACTGAAGGGACGAATTGCGAAAGGGCGGAAGGAGGGAGCCCCAGGCCCAAATGGAATTCCTCCAATCATCTATAAACAAGATCCAAAGTATTGGGCCGAACAACTACTTCCGCTCTTTGTTGACTCCTGGAGGGTTGAACAACTCCCATCCTCCTGGAGGGGCTCAATAATAGCTCCAATTTATAAAAAAGGCAACAAGAACGAGGCTAAGAACTACAGACTCATAGCCCTTATAGATATAGAGGCAAAATACATTTCAGGGCTACTCTTGGAAGAACTAACCTGTTGGGCATCAGATAAAAAACTAATCCCTATCAACCAAACTGGATTCCAAAAAGATCTAGGGACCTCAACAAACCTTCTAGCCCTCTCCCTGTTGATAGATGCTGCTATTAAAAACAAAAAGTCATTATATGTGTGCTATATTGACTACTCGGCCGCCTTTGATAGCATAGACAGAGGGAAACTGTGGTCTAAACTTTCAAAGTGGGAGGTGGACTCCAAACTTCTCAACTCACTGATCTTACTGCATTCAGACACCTGGGTCCAAATAAAATTGGGGGACGGCAACTATCTATCCAAAGAAATTCCAACCACAAAAGGGTTGAAACAGGGGTGCGTCCTTGCGCCGACACTGTTCAACCTTTTTATGTCCGACCTCTCCAAAGAACTGGACGACTGCAACCATCATGCCCCAAAGTTAGGGGGCTTTATATTATCGAATTTATTATATGCAGACGATCTGATATTAATTAGCCACACCCCAGTAGGCCTGCAACATCTTATTAACACAACTAGCGCATTCTCGGAAAAAAACGGCCTTTCCATAAATACGGAAAAATCGAAGGTGATGGTTTTCAACCAAAAATCCCAAAAAAAGCAAACGTTCCAATGGTCTCTGCGCGATCTCAAAATGGAAACAGTTAAGGACTACAAATACCTGGGGATAAGTTTTGATTCCAACGGCTCATTTCAGCGACATGCAACAACAATAAAAAATAGGGGGATTTCACTAGCCATCGCTTTAAAAAATATCAAGAACAAAATAGCGGGCCCAAATCTAATCCCTTTGCTGGACATATTTCGTGCAAAACTGCTACCATCACTAACTTATGGCAGCGAATGCATGAGAGGGAGAGATGAGGATATTTTAGACAAAACGGTTAGTAAAACACTCCGAATACTCTTCTCACTCCCTCCTTACACTTCCCCAGCACAGCTAAGACTGGAGTTTGGTCTACAGAAGCAGCAAATTGCACGCAAGGGCGCATATGCAAAAAGCTGGTACAAAGTTAAGCACGCTGTAACAGACTCCCTGAACGACCACCTTTGGAAAGAGCTGGAGACAAACAAGGGATCCTCAGCAAAGGCCTACCTCCAAGCAGCTATAAAATCCCTTGCATTAAAAGACCTTTGGGAGTCGAGCTGTTCACATAAGTGCTTTAAGCGCCTGGTCAACAAATCAGTGAAAACTCTCTCCATGGAGGAAGATAAAGCAGCGTTAACCAGAAGATCACATGGGTGGTTCACAATACAAAGTAACACCAGCGCTTCACCCCAACCATACCTCGGTACCAGCTTTTCAAGGAAGGCGAAGGAAGAATTCCTACGGCTGAGGATGGGAGTAATCCCGTCAAAAGCCCATCTTCCCCCATGGAAACGCCTGGAACCCAACTCCAACTGTAGGCTCTGCGATAATCCAAATGAGGACGTTTTACACTTGTTATGCAGCTGCAAAGCCCTAGACAGTGCCCGAAGGGGCCTACTAACCCAGCTCTGGAATCAATATGGTGTGCAAACTCGTAGACAAGCCTTGCTGTTTAGCTTTAAAGGAGAAAATATTCAACTGGCCTGTCGACTAGTGCGCTTCATGAAAACAGTTAATACGTTCCAAAACCCAGAGACCAGCAACTGAATTAGACTCATAAAGACCCACGCCTGCGTTTCTGTATAGATTATCGTTCATTCTTTGAATTTTCTTTTATCGATTTTAACTGCTTTTTTTGTAAGACTCATGATTGTGAAATTCTTCCTGTATTTTATTTTTATTTTTTATTATAAAGTGTTATTGCAAAGATTTTTATTAATCATGCAATAAATTGAATTGAATTGAACTTCTTATATACAATCGAATGGCACACTTCTGCTCTCTCCTTCCGCTGACCCACTTGTTGCATTCTAGAACTAATGCCAGCACTCTTGCATCATGGCTCAAGGGAGCCCAAGTTGTGGTTAGGATAGTTTGTGTACCTTCCCACACAAAAACTATCTCTAAAGATTATTTCTCTTTGCATGTGTCTTGCAGAATGTTTCTTTCAATTCACATACATCTGTGTCAGACAGCTTTACATATGTACATGTTTCATATAGTCATTCATCAGGATGGCGTAAGTATATTTCATACGTCACTTGCATGATGGTGGGACAATGATCAATCTCTTAAAAATCATATTTTGGTAATTATAAAATTGTAGTTGCAGAAATATCTTAATGGTCTTTTATTGTTGTAATTCAACCCCATCTTGAGGAACACACCAGGGTCATAACTCGTCGGATTCTTCAGCCTAAAATATGCATATCAGTCCATACTTGAACTTGCCCGTATGTCATGGAGGAACTTCTGGGTTGAGGTTGCATGTAAAAATGTTACATGAAGAGTTAGATAGCATTTCTAGAATTTCTAGACTCTTTTATTTGGAAATATAGCACCCTTTGAAGTAATTCCATGTATCCCTAATTTCTCTTTCATCCCCTAATAACAAGGAATGAGTAGAGCACCCACAGCAAAATGTATCAGAATACTCTTCCTCCAATCAATGTTTCACCAGAGTGAACTCGATCAGAACATGTAACTAAGCTCCAATCTTGAGCATCCCGAATATCCATGTACTAATTTATCAAATCCAGAGCACCCTTTCTTCCTCTTAGGACAATTGGGATGATACCATTACTGCTATGATTGTTGCTCATATCTGTACTGCTGGGGTATATACTACATTAACCCCTTAGCTGCTAATCCTTTCCCTCTTAGAATGCTAAGCCCTTTTTGGCTATTTGGGGTAGTCCACACTTAGGCATCCATAACTTTTTTTCCACTTAAGGTATCCATGCCAGTTCCTTGAAGGGACTGAAAAATTAGACAAAATATACCTAAATATTGAGTGTGAGGGAAAAATAAAAATAAAAGTTCTTTGCCAAAAAGTATCTGTCTTTTTCCCTAAAAATGGCATTAACAAAAAATGTGCTGTGCTGAATTCAACATTTTTCTGGCTTTCAGGAACATGCAGAGCTAAATCAAAAAAACAATTTTTCTATCAAGTTTTGGCATTTTTTGAAGAGATAGCCCATTTTTCCTTATTTGTGTGCTTTCAACATACTCAGTTTGTTATAGCCACTACTGTGAAACTCATGAGTGATCCTAGAGAGTTATAGATTTCTGGAAAGTAGATACAATTCTATATTCAGCAAGGGGCTATTTGTGTAGATGCCCCAAGGGATTCCTAAAGAAACTAGCTGTTGAAATAAAAGTAATATTGAAAATTAGTAGGGAAAAAATGTCCATGTATGACAACATTTTCATTTGCAATTTCTCATCACAATGGCCGATTTAAAAACGTAATATACCATTATATCTACTCGACCCATCTGGTTGGGGACATATATAGGGTTTGTGGCTTTTCTAAGAACTCAAGGTATCCAGAGGTGCTAATAACTGTGCTGCACTATGCAATGTTATTTCAATGTGTAACAGGTATAGAACAATTCATATGGTAAAATAGAGTAAAAAATAAGTATCAAGGAAACCTCTGTATTTCAGAAATGGGTACACAATATGGAGTTTAGAAGTGCTGGTTATTTGCACATTTCTGAATTTGTGGGTACCCATACTAGCATGTGAATTAAAGGTTATTTCTCAAAATGTCTTCTGTCTTACACATTGGCATAAATTTGGAAGGAACAAATGCAGAGAAATACAATTGGTCATTACACTTGTTCTAGTTTTCTGTGTTCCCCTAAATCTCTTGATTAAAATGTTACCACACTTGTGGGGTAGAGCTAGTGCCCACAATTAGAACGGCCCAAAATGCAACATGGACACATCACATTGTTGCTCGGCAAATGGACACTTTTTTGCAATGTGGCTAGCTGTGGAATTTGGGTATTAGCTCAGCAGACACCTAGGGAAACCTAGCAAACCTAAATATTTCAAAATACTAAATACCTGGGGGCATGCAGGTGTGAGGGTTGAGTCCTATATGAAGGGTGGGTCAGTGCATACAAGGTTAAAACTGGCTAAGGGTTACCAAAGTACTGTGTTTAATATAACAGTAACCTTGTCAGAATAAAAGAAAACAAAGGTTAACAGTTACCCAATTGGCGCAATGTGCCTGGGTAACTAAAGGGTCGACATGTTTCATGCCCATGCGGTCATGATGATTCGTGGAACTTCGTCAGGACCAGAAGATCAAGTGTAAAATAAATAGTGCACATGAATAATAGTTTGAAAGGGTAAAGAACCCTCTATGAAATCAGAATGGGTCAAACCAGTGAACCCTACAGATTGGCTGCAACTAAATAGTTTGAACATTCCTGATGTGACCTAAGAGAGAAAAAAAACAGCAAGACATCAGGCAACTAGAAAGAGGAGTACAAAACTGCATCAATAGTATACATCAAACTGGGGCATATATTAGTGCTTTCAAAACAACAAGAGTCTTACTGAGTGACAGTATCATTGAGGGCAGATCCCCAACGTGGTGGCTCACAGGGAGTGCACAAATGGGCCAACAGAAGGAAACATCAGAAAAGCTGGCGATCACGTCTGTGGCCCGTTGGAAACCCCTGAGTCACCAGTGTTGGTGAGTGCGCCATGTTAGAAATTGCCCAGCATCAAAGGTCAATGTCATGCAGATGATGAAAATAGTAGGGCATACATGTGTGGAAAGTCGGCAAGTGCACCATTGTATATAGCTTTAAGGATGAAGTAGCAACCACAATTGTACGTTGAATTGTCTGAGGAAAGTAAATTGCGATACAGTGTCTGATGCTAAAGGGACATGTGTTTAGACAATATTAAAGTTGGAATGCAGTATGGTAACGTGCTCCAAGGGCTAGTGGCGTCAGAAACCCAGCACCTTACCGGGCTAGAGAGGAGACAATAATACAGTAAATCAATATGTGAGTGGAAGACCGGCTGGTTTAAAGGCCAGTGTCATACAGAGACTTACTGTGCAAAATCATGGGTTCGAAAACCAAGGTTGTTACTTACAATTCTGCTTGGGTGCCGGCTCAAAAGCACCTACCCCGCCTGACGCTTGCCCGCATGTGAACAGGACGGGACGTGGGGAGCCCTGTTATACTCGTCAAGATTGTTGCTGGGGCGGTCCCTCCTTCCGGAAAGCTGAGTCACCGGATAGCTTGTGCGAATGTGCCAGTGTCTAGAATAAAGAGCTAGAGGCAGTGCGCATGTCTAGGGGAGGTCCATACTAACTCATGATCTGTTCATGAGCGTGCAGTTACTGTTGTCATGGGTTACTGATGCTGAAGTTTATGACGCTTTCGGAAAGAAAAGAGAGGAAGAGGGCAGACCAGGAGAGTTTTCCCAAATGCACAGTAGGCATAGTGTGATGCATGCGGGTGTCATATAAGGCAAAATGCCCAGTGTATGGTTATAGTCCCTCAGTCCTCTGATAAACAGAAACTTGAAACTCTAGCTGAGACGTGAACTATGTCCTATGGAAAGTTTTGGGCATCCCGAACTGATGAGACCTCAGGAGTTCTCTGCTATTATAGGGATTTTGAGGTCCGGGGGATCGGTGTCTAAGGTGGTACATGGAATAGATCTAGCAGTATCAGAGGAGGTAGTCTTCTCCGATTGCCCTAACAGTACCTAGGTGGGGCCAAATACAGGGTCTAGAGGTAGTAGGGACTCTAAGTTTCTTCAAGTATGTGAAGGTGCGAGAGATCTCAGCCTTGTGTTGTGCATGGTACAGATCCGACAGTCAACAACAAAACAATGGATGCTTTGGTGTTCCTCAGGAGGAGAAAGGTATGAGTCATACTAGTGTTGTGGTTAAGCGTGGGCGTAAAATCCGTTTCACGGGTGAATTTGTGGATTTTTGATGATTTCGCGATCCGCGAATCGCGCGAAATTACCCAATAATCCGCAAATCCGCAAGCTACGAATTATTTTGCTTGGTCGCGCTTGAAAAATACAATATCGCACGCGCGGCGTTGACTCTGAGCCTGCCGAGTTGTTTTTCTCCCACTTTTGCGTGTGCTGAGCCATTTTTGATCTTGCTGCGTGATCGCGCAAGAGTTTTTCGAACACAATTACGTTATCACGGCTTGCCATCTTGCACGGCGAGAGTTTGACAATGCGAGTACGTCATAAAGGCCCGCGACGGTGCGCAGCTGACTTCCAGTGGGAGGTTTGAACAGCTCGCGTTCCCGAAATGGCAAAAATTGCAATTCTGCACAAGAAATCCACCGCAGGAAGCATAAACCTTGTGGAAATGATGATTTTGATCAGAATAACTCCTCAGATTGACATTTGGCTGCACTTTTTGGTGCAGGAGTCCATTTTTTGGGGTGGGGTGGGAGGAAGGAAGTGCCCCTGAGTCTCCAACTTCCTGTTGCAGTCCAGCAGGCTCCTCCCAGTGCTTTGTCCATGTCCTGGTCACTTTTCATTTGGCTGTGGAGCTGGAAGGATTACTTTTTGTGGCTGCAGCTGGATATTTGTATTTGAGGACTTTTTGGACTTTGGAGTTTGCATCACTTTTGGACTTGAGATTTTACAAGTAAATTGGTGTTGGTGTTGTTTGTTTGGGGCATTGCAGTTGAGGCAACTCCAGTTCTAAAACTTTTTTCACAACTTTAACAAAATATATATTGTGGTGGATAGCCACAGTATCCAGTAGGCCCAGGGTTAGTGATGGGTGCATGATACAACTGTTTCTGTGATTTTTATTAACTTAATTCTCATTTATGTCATGGAATTTTAGCTCACTGTTATATGTTTTTTTTTTTGGGGGGTGCCTGTAAAGCCTCACTAGCCAGTAGGCCCAGGGGTAGTGAGTGGTGCATGGACCAAGTCTTTCTGTGGGGTGTCTTGAATGTAAACATCATTGATGGCATGGATGGCATTGGATTGTGGTGATTTTCTATGTGTTTTTCGATTTTTTGGGGTGTATGTGTTTTTCGATTTTTCGGGGTGTTGTTGGGGCATGGCCATGTGGGTGGGGGCCATTTTGAGGGCTGGTACAGGCAGGGCCTGGCCATGTGGTGGGGGTCAAGGGGCCATTTTGAAGGCAGGCAGTGTGCTCAGGCCTGCTCCCAGTTTGCCTTGCTTTCAACCATTATGCCCAGGGTTACTCAGTGGTGCATCGGCCTAGTCTTTCTGTGGGGTGTCTTGAATTTAAACATCATTGAGGGCATGGATGGAATTGGATTGTGGTGATTTTCTATGTGTTTTTCGATTTTTTGGGGTGTATAACTGATGATCCTCTGTCTTCCATTGCTTTAGGTGCACAAGAGAACCACCAGTGCCAGGAAGAAGTGTGCTGCACAACATCACGTGACGTCACGTGTGGCCACAGACAAGACAACTCTACAACTCGTGCAACTGTGGCCTGCTGTTCTGACATCTCAAGAAGAAGGCCCCAAAGAAAGTTGGCCATAGCACCTCAGCAAAAAAAGTTTCCAGTGCCACTGCCAGTAAGAAGGAGCAGAAGAAGCAAGTGGCACCACCTACCAAGAAGACTGGTGTGCCCACCGACACCTTTTTTTGGGGGAAAAAAACTACACCTGCAGCAGCAGCGGTGTCCACCAGGGACCAAGCTGGAAGCAGCACCTCCGCTTCATTGGCCACCACGCAAAATTAGGTCCAAGACCATGAGTGCTGTTGCGGCAGCCACTTTGGTTGTTTAATCACCATCGACCAGTGATGTTGGCTCATCACAAGTAAGTAACATCCAGTCAACGCCGGGTGTAACTCAGCTGACGAGTGTTCAACAACCATAGCTGCAACGACAACCACACGTGCAACTAGTACAAGCGCAAGTACATGGGCAAGGAGAGGCGCAAGTAGAGGCGGAAGTAGAGCCGCAAGGAGAGGTGCAAGTAGTGCCGCAAAGAGAGGCGCAAGTAGATGCGCAAGTAGAGGCGCAAGGAGAGGCGCATGGACAGGTTCATGGAGAGGTGCAACTAGAGGTTCATGGAGCAGCACAACTGCCTACAACGCTTGTTCCTCCAGAAGTAGGGGCACATCAGGAAATTGATATTCAAGAGGAGGTATCATCCGAGGAAGCCACTCATCCTGATGATGATTATCCATTGTCTTCCAGATCCCCAGCAAGAAAAAGGTCAAGGAGGGTTACTACTACTAATACAAGTTCTTCTTCAAGCCCCCTTCCTCCTGATGACCTTGATCATGATTGGAACCCAGCCAAGCAGTCTGAGAGTGAGTCACGCCATGAGCCGACAAAGGTAGCTAAGCCTAAAAGGAAGGCTCCCGCAAAGCTTCCACTTATGGGTGATGACGATGAACAAGAAGTGGTGTCTTCTGCTGCTGATGAACAGGCTGACGATGACCCAGTCATCACAGTCATCACTCCAGCCCCAGCAGGCATGCAGCAGACAGACATTTTCACCCTATCCCGAATGGCTGCTGAGAGGGATATGGGCGGCGTGGCACTCGTACCACCACCGTTAACTACAACACCAACACGACCTACAGCTCCCATCTTTTTTAGTCAGAAGGGCTGGCATGGACCTCCATCCAGCTCGACCTCAAGTAGTGGTGCTGTAAGTAAACAACAGAAACGAATTCAGCCACGCCCATCCTCCACTTCATCTGGCATTGAGAGTCAAAGTAGCACCTCCACCTTCAGCAGACATTACCAGTCCCCAGTTTGGTACTTCTTTACTGTTAGCCAAAGGGCGGAAAACATGGTCGTTTGTTCGATTTGATTTGTTGATTAGTTAGTCGGGGTAAGCTTGGTACCAACTATGGTACCGGAGGACAGAGTGGTCATCTCAAGCAACACCACACTATCATTTTGGAAGCACACATGAGGAAGATCGAGGAAGGCAAAAGAAAAACAAATCCAAATGTATCCCTTGATATTGCATCTGATGATGATGAGAGGCTGATGGTGCAGGGGGGAAGTGAAGAAGCGACAGACATTTTTTCGGGTATACCCAGTTCTGCTGGCAGCGGCACTGCAGTGGTATCGCCCGCACCCTCTACCCCTGCAACATCTTTGAGGCACACTAAGAGTGTGGGAGAGACACCTATGCGAAAAACTCAATCAATGGGCCTAACTGGTTTGAAGACGTCACCATTATCATCTTCACGTAAAATGATCCAGCCCATCATTCGCCAAATGTTGTGGTCGGAGGCGCCATTTGAACGCAACCACCCAACGGTACGTCTGTATAACGCAAAGCTGGCTAAAATGCTAGCGCTGGACCTTCTCCCTTTTTCTTTCGTGGAAGGGGCGGGGTTTCTAGAATTAGTGGCAACAGTCTGCCCTAAATGGAAGGTTCCTAGCCGGTCCTATTTTGCCAGAGTTGCGGTTCCAGCATTGCATCAAGATGTGCTGGAGGTGATTGGGGCAGCTTTGCAGAAGAGTGCTGTTCACACTATCCACTTGACAACAGACATGTGGACCAGTTGCCAAGCCCTTGATTACATGTGCATCACTGCACACTGGGTCTCTTTTGCAGGGCTTTGGCAGGGGTTAGAGACAAGTCAAGTGCAGTTGTTGACCTGGACACAGTTTTTCAAGCTACTCGGAAACATGTAACATTAGCCATGTTTGCCATGGAGAAAACTCATACTGCAAAAAACATTTTGGAGGAGTTTAACAGTAAGGTCTCTGAATTTCTGCAACCAAGAAATCACATAGTTGGTTATGTTTCCACGGATAATGGCAGTAATATAGTTAAGGCCATGCAGGAGGGTCAATATTTCAGAGTGCCGTGTTTGGCACACTGTATAAACCTGGTTGTGCAAGATTTCTTGAAAACTGAAAACACAGTCAAAAAGTTACTGACCCCCTGCCGAAAAATCTGCACACAATTCAGCCATTCTTTTAAGGCCCGGAAGGAGCTGAGGAGCATTCAACATGAACGTAAAGTGACAGTCAAAGGACTCATCCAGGAAGTGGCAACACATTAGAACTCAACCTTTTACATGCTTGAGCGTCTGTCTGAGTCGTGCATGGTAATCAATGACTATGTCTTTAAACTAGGTTCTGATCATAAAGATAAGAGGCTAGAGTTGGAGAAATGGAAGCTAGTTAAAAGCCTGACAGACATGCTTCGTCCTTTTGAGGTCTTCACGCGTGAAGTCAGCAGGGAGGACTGTTCTTTGAGCAAAGCTATCCCATTGTTGGTCATGCTAGAGCACCAACTGAAGGACGTGTCTTCAACGTTCAGAGATGATGTTGGAAAGCAAGATGCATATCGGTTGGCGGAGAACTTATTAAGCCGCCTATTTGCCAATGAAAGGCTTCAAAACATACATACAGAACAACATTACATTTGTGCCACTATTCTGGATTAACGGTACAAAAAGGCAGTGGCCAGCAAAGCATTCATTCCTTTTGATGAAGCAGATGTTTCAAAGTACAAACATTGGCTAGCTGTGTCAGCCAGTCGGTTTGAAAAAGATCGGCAGAAAATTCAAGGAGCCGTCAGAAGTCCAACTGAATCAGCAGGCCATCCAGCGTCAAGTTCCACTTCTGAATCTCTGGGCGAAGGGAGTCACTTTCCCTCACAGCCGTTAACGACACCAGCAGCAACCGTATCATCATCCTCATCTGCACCAGGCCCAGCCATAATATTGTCGGAAGCGGATTGGCTAACTCATAAAGGGATTATTTGTTCCAGTGCTGAGAAGGCCACAGATGGTACGCAAAGTGGAGCAACCATGGAGAACCTTGAGTTGATGGTGCAGGCCTATCTGGATGAGCCAACGCAGGTCTTTGCTAATACAAACCCATTGCTGTATTGGTACAGGAAAATGGATCTATGGCCACTGATCACCAACCTGGCTATAAATTATTTGTCTTGCCCACTCGCCAGCGTGTCTTCTGAACGTGTTTTCTGTGCTGCTGGTGCCATTGTAACTTCAAATAGGAACCGCCTCTCGGCCAAAAATGTGGAGAGGTTAACACTGATCAAGATGAATCAGCACTTGATACCACCAGATTACAAAGTACGTGAATGCACGCAGGAACAAGAGGACACCGACTTATGTGACGGAAGTTCTTCTCTGTTACCTGACCTACTCCCGTCTCAATTCATGGAGTTTGAGGACGAGCTCTAATTCCCTGACACCGAGCCCTGAAAATGACTTCCTTTTTTTCGTCCTTATTCACTTTTATTCCTGTGTGTCTTTCTTTGTTTTGCAACTTTTAGCACAACAAAACTATAATCACCTAATCACAACAAGTCCATCAGCAGCACTGTCTTCATCTTATATTCCTTACTGATTTGAAGGTGCCTCGGTCTGCATTCCTGAGGTTCACAAGTTCACAACTCAATCATGCTCCTTTATACTCCTCCTCCAGACTCCACCTCTCCATTTCCCTCAAGGCAGATGGATGGATTACAACGAGTCCCCTCCAGTTGGCTGAAATTACTGACTGACTACCATGCTTGCTGATTGCTGACAGAGTTACTTCTGATATTGACAGGAGAGGCTGCCCTGTGGGCCCTCACTTTCCGAAGAAGATGCGGACAAAAAGTATAACAGGTAATGAATAATTGAGAAGATGGCATGCAGTGGACAGCAATGGCTGTCTGGCTCTGATGAAACCAATTGCTGTTTGTTTTTTGTGCATCGAATGATGATTCATATGTCTTGTCTTAGTTATTATTTGATCTTTCACACAGTAATTGTACCTCATGTCAACAACTCTGTTTTTATTTACCTTGTTTGATTAAAATTGTACTTCAAACTCAGAGGCCACTATATTGCATTTCACAAAATATGTAAAATGACCTTGGAGCGGACTCACTTGCCAATATACCATGATGACTGATTAAATAATATATCTTTTTTCTTTACAGTCACTCACTGGGATGGATGGATCACAGGCGTTGATTTACGGAAGAACAATGGCCAATTTTTGAGTGGCAAACAGGTAAACGAGTCTACAACAACTACTACAGCAGGACTACATGTCTGTCTATTTGTGGTATGTATTGGTCGAGGGCGAGGCAGTGTACTGTTGTTGTTATGCCAGGCAGAGTCCACTCCAGACAGCAGTTCATGTAAAATTGGGGCTATGTGGCTTGCTGCATACAATTAGATATGCTTTGTCTGTCTGACAAAGAGCCTAGGTATGTTACATCAAGTTGCTTCACTCAGTGGTGCCTGCCTTGACCCTCTGCATGGCACTACCTCAAGCTTGGGCCAAACATCCGTTATGTTTGCAAAATTTGCTGTTTTTCGGTATTTCGCAAATCTCGCGAAAGTATCGAAAAATCGCAAATTCTTGAGCGGAACGGATTTTTGGGACATGCTTGCGGCAGGGCCATGCAGACGGTCAAGGCAGGCACCACTGAGTGAAGCATCCTCCTGATGTAGCATACCTAGGCTCTTTGACACAGACATACAATGCATATCTACGGTTTAGGGTTCAGTGAGTGCGATTTACTAGGGTTTTTGGGATTAAGTTGGTATGGTCCATGCTGATTCTAGGGCTCGGGCCCAATGCAGGCTCGTTCATAATGATGTTGGCAATGTTTTAGGGGGTTTTGGTGTTCTCTGGTCCAGAATTGGCAGAATTTTGGCCTCTTTGGGTGTTTTGCGGGCGCGTGTGTTTGGGTGAAAACTAAGTGAAAACTAGTCGTAGACCTTCTTCTTCTTCTTCTTCAAAGACCGCAGTGGTTCGATTTTGTTCTGCCTTGCTGAGATTCTTGTGAATCGCTGGAACAAGTGACTGTCCAGTTGAGTTTCAAGAGGATCGAAGTCGTGAAGTGCTGAAAAAAACAATGTTTTGTGAACAGCACAATTTGCCATGTTTTGAATATACCAGTATTGCATGTTTTTGGGGGGCTGTTTGGGGGGCTTCTAGGTTTCTGTGGGTGGGTTTTGGGGTCTGGGAGCACTGCTGGCACAGTCTAATGTTGATTGCACTTGTTTTTCAGGAACTCCATGGTGAAAAAGGGGAGTTAGGGCCTAGCTGCAGAGCGTATTTGGACTGAATTAAAGGTAGGCCCATTTTTGCTTTTTGCCTTTTTGGGGGTGTTCTGCTTTTTGGCCGGTGGCTGCAGGGGTCTGGGGGCATAGCTCGGAAGGTCTAATATTGGATAAAAGTGTTTTGGATAAAATCCATGGTGAAAAAGTTTTTGCGTTTTTGCTCACTTGCCTGTCTTTGGGGTGCTGTTTGGGAGGCTTCTAGGTTTTTGTGGGTGGGTTTTGGGGTCTGGGAGCACTGCTGGCACAGTCTCAGGAAATCCGTGGTGGAAAAGGGGAGTTAGAGCCTAGCTGCACAGCGCATTTGGACTGAATTCCAGGTAGGCCAGAAATTTGCCAAGTCTCACTTTTTGCGGTTTTGCTTTTTGGCTGTTTGGGGTTGTTAAACTTGTTTCCGCCTGGGTTGACGGGTCTGGGGGCATTGCTGTGAATGTCTAATACCGGGTAAAAGTGGTTTGGAGAAAATCGGAGGTGAAAACGTTTTTCCATTTTCAGGCATTTCGCTCACTTTCGCGTTTTCGGGGGCCTGTTTGGGGGGGTTCCTGGTGTTTGTGGGTGGGTTTTGGGGTCTTAGAGCAATTCTGGGTATGGATACTTTTGATTGCAAGCGGTTTGAAGCAAATCCATGGTGGCAAAGGGGAGTTAGGGCCTAGCTGCAGAGCTCGCATGGAGTGATTTTGGAAATGTGCCTAAAAATTTCTAAGTCCCCATTTTTGTATTTTTGCTTTTTGGCTGTTTGGGGGTCTTCTACTTGTTTTCGCCTGGGTTGACAGGTCTGGGGGCATTGCTGGGAAGGTCTAATACCGGATAAAAGTGTTTTGGAGAAAATCCGTGGTGAAAAAGCTTTTCACTTTACAGAGTTTTGCTCACTTTCGTGTTTTCGGGGCCTGCTTGGGGGGGTTCCTGGTGTTTGGGGGTGGGTTGGGGGGTCTTGGAGCAACTCTGGGTGTAGATACTTTGGTTTGAAGAAAATCCATGGTGGCAAAGGGGAGTTAGGGCCTAGCTGCAGAGCTCGCACTGAATGATTTTGGAATGAGGCCAAAATAATTCTAAGTCTCACTTTTTGTGGTTTTGCTTTTTGGCTGTTTGGGGGTGTTAAACTTGTTTCCGCCTGGATTTTGGGGTCTGGGGGCATTGCTAGGAAGGTCTAATACCGGATAAAAGTGTTTTGGAGAAAATCAGAGGTGAAAAAGTTTTTGCGTTTTTGCTCAGTTGTCTTTGGTGTGCTGTTTGGGGGGGTTCCTGGTGTTTGGGGTGGGTTTTGGGGTCTGGGAGCACTGCTGGCACAGTCTAATTTTGATTGCATTTGTTTTTCAGGAAATCCATGGTGGAAAACGGGAGTTATGGCCTAGCTGCACAGCGCGCTTGAAGTGATTTTGAAATGAGGCCTAAATATTTCTAAGTGTGATTTTCTCCGGTTTTGCTTTTTGCCTGTTTGGGGGTCTTCTACTTTTTTTCACCCGGGTTGACGGGTCTGGGGGCATTGCTGGTAAGGTCTAATACCGGATAAAAGTGGTATGGAGAAAATCCTTGGTGAAATGCGTTTTGGCACTTTTTTTAACTTCGGACTCGTTAGGGTTAGCAGCAGTATTGCATGTGTTTGGGGGTGTTCTAGATTTTTACGACTGGGTGGGGTCTTGGAACACTTGTTGGAATGTCTAATTTTGATTGCAAGTGGTTTGAAGAAAATCCATGGTGGCAAAGGGGAGTTTTGGGCATACTTCCTGAGTGCGTTTTGGCACGATTTGAAATCAGGCCTCTGCGAGGTAGCGGCAGTATTCTGCACGTTTTTGGGAGGGTAATGTGGGGTGTTCTAGATTTTGGGGATTGTCATCTCTGAAAGTGAAAGTGTAATTTTTGCACTACACATCGTGCCTAATATATTTTTTTCTCCGAGGTGTATTTATCAGTTACTGTTGTGTTTTTCCATTATCAATTACAGGCAGGTTTTACCCTGTGCCATCGATGTACTACTCAGGCTTACAATTAGGGATCTGCAAATCTGCATCAGGCAGGCAGTGGGCAGTGTGTCTGGTCACCAAGATTGATCGACGGAGCATCCAATGGAATGAAGGAGTACCGCGAATAAGAGGGATGGCTGGGTGCATCAACTTCACAAATTCAACGGGACAACTACAAAAAACAGTAACAGTATCCAAAATTCTCCTTATCTTTTAAATGATATTCTTGTGAACTTGAACTTACTTCTACGAGTGTGCGTTTGTTTGATCTCTGCTTCAAATTCATCCCTCCAGCTATTTGATAAGTCTTTGCTATGTTTAACACTAATTTAATGTTCTAAGTGTTTATTCTCTCTGAGGGCAGAGAGGCAAGTGAAATTGTGTAATGACTGCAGCCCTGTACTGTCAACTTGTTTCTTCGTAGTTACAAGTAAGTTGCAGTAAGTAGTAGTACTACTTTTCAGTAACCTAACCATCCATATAGTAAACAACTTCTGGCATGCAGTAGTGCACTTCCTTTATGTCCCTTTGAAGATTTATCAATGTCTTCAAATCCAAAGATTTGTTTCTCTTCATTTGTTGTTTGACTGTCCATGCTGTGTTTTTTTTCCTCTCTACCAAACTTTCCCAAAAAACCCCATTCCCATCCAATTTTCAAACCCTAACCCTCTTCCCCCGGGCTGTGTGGTATTTCATTGAGGTGTGACTGACAACAACAATAAATTCCACTCACTTGCTGGGGAGGATAAGGCAAAGCAACCAGAAGTTCATGTGCGCCATCGTGGATTGATAAGAACATCCTCCTCCTACACGACGTGAACAATCAAATGCTTAATGCTTACCTTACGTTGGCACTGCCTAGGCTACAATTTAGGGCACTGTTCTGTACCGTACTATCTATTGTACTGTTTCTAATGCTACGGTCAGGCCACCCAATGTTTTATTTACTCTTTTTTTTATATGGTGATACTGCCAGTGTGTACCACTACTGCTACCAGCACAACAATGATATTGCATCAGTCGATGATTCAAGTCAACAACCAACCTTAATCACCATTTGCAATGCAGCCAGCCCTGGGGCTACCCCAATTCTCAAACACAAATCACAGGTAAGATAAGCATATTGGAGAGGTAGTAGAATAATGGGCTAGGAGGACTAAGTTGGGAGGAGAGCAGACACTGACAGTACTACTAGTAAAGTACAGTAGTAGGGCTACTAAATTTACTAACTCAGTTACTTGCATTTTGGTACATTTCAGGACTAGATGTTTCATTCATGCTGGTAAGTTTGAAGAAAACAAACGTCCAGTAACCACCGCCAACCCCCACACAAAATAATATATGAACGCGTATACTGTGTTTTTGTAAGAAAAATAATTATTAAGAAATATATATTTGTGTTGTTTTAAGCACAACAATAAAATAAATTACCCAAACTCACCCACCCTCCCTAACCCAACCAATGTCAAAAAGTCCAAAAGTCCCCTTTCCCAAACACCCAATTCCCACCCCCCCAAAAGTCCTTAAAAAAGGGGCAAGGGACAGCCACTTCCTCCGGTGGCGTAGTTTGGCAAGCTGTTGCTGCATGTCCCGCTGCTCTTTGCGGAGGTCCCGGAGCTGGCGGTGATGTTTTTTGGCCAACCGCTCCAGGTAGTCCACTCTTCTACGTAGCCGGCACACACGAACCATCCAGGATCTGGGGTGGGGGCGCTGATTTTGTTGCTGCTGTGCGGCGGCGGCGGGAGGCTGTCGGGCCATGGCTCCATTTGGCTGGAGGCTTCTGGCTGGTGGACCCGGGGGCAGTGGAGGAGGATGTAGAAGTTGATGTCTCCTCATGCTCCCGAGCCCACAACCGCCGATACTCGGCACAAATAGCCTCCAGCTTACGGGCCCTAGCCCGGACAGCCATCTCCTTGCGGTTGAGCTTTTTGGGAGTAGCATCTGTTAGAACTGGCTATTTCTGGTAGGTTAAGGCTGACGCCAAAGCCAGGCAGAAACCACCATTCTAGTCAGGGCAAGGGAGTCACACGCCAAGATAACCCCTGCTCACCCCCTTGGTAGCTTGGCACGAGCAGTAAGGCTAAACTCGGAGGCAATGTGTAAAGCATTTGCGCCAGCACACACCAGCAACAACATCCTAGGCACACCACAAAAGGAACTCCACACAAGGTTATATAAAATAACTTTTGTATTTGTCAAAACATATCAGATAGAAATCACACATGTACATTGTGCCAACTGGCACGGGCAATATTCACAAGGGATTATTTACACCAGGACAGGGCCACATGGGCCACTGTCAGAATCAGCACTTAGTAGAAATAGCACTTCAGTTCTGCTGCACTCTTTTTTCAGAATGTAAATATGTAAACAATTGAAAATACACTGTAGTATACTCGTGAAATATAGTGCAGTAGCATGGTTTTCATTTTTGAAATATTAATTGAGTGCTGCAGTATTTTCTGGGTGGTACCACAGTACTCTACGACCTTTTCTTAAAATAAATAACAATATAACAAATAAATAATTTACCACATATTACCACTTTAATAATGTATCACTAAGTAGGGAAAAATCTATAACCTACTACTTACCTTTCTCTAAAGTTATAACCCAGAACACTGGCAAAGTGTATTAAAAGCAACATGGTTGCTTTTTATTGGTATAAAGGCAGCCATTAACTAATCATATACTGCCTTGTCATCAGCAAGTTCTGTGAAATTACCACGGTTTACTGTAACCTGAGATGCCAATCATGATGTTATTTGGGATGTCATCAGTGATGTCATCAGTGATGTCACTGACCATGTCATGAATGATGTAATATGTGACATCATCAGCAGTACATTGCGGGTGCGTGAGTTATAGTAAGCAGAACAAACTATAACAGAGGAATTTCTATGGTTTTGTATGAGTGAAATTTCCAGCTAACTATAACACCTATGAATTTCTAAGGTTATATAAATGCTAATTTCTAACTATAATGTTTCTGAAACCTATGTTTTTTTCAGTGAATTTCATAGCTTTTTAAAATGCTAATTTCTAACTATAACATCTCTGAAACCTATGGTTTTTCAGTGAATTTCAAAGGATTTTAAATGCTAATTTTTAAGTATGATAGAAGTTCTACCTATTATTTGTACTGATTTTCTACAGTTTTTAACTGTTTATTTATACATAGTTTATTCATTAAATAACATTATATATTTTTCTGAAAATTGCAAAAACAAAAATCAAAAATAAAATTCAAACTGAAATATTGTTTAATTTTTGGTTAAATTTTTTAATTTTAATATATTTATATTATTTTTTCGAAATGTTTTCAGAGTTGCGCACCCAAAGCGTACACATCACAGTGGGTGCACAGATTCTAGCCGCCATTTTAGAAAAGTCATGAAGGATTTGCGTACTCCTGCGCATTTGTGACACATGCACATTATGGTATGCGACGCTTGCGCAGTGGTGGGTCCAGCGTGGTGTCATATACGTGCTGGTGCACGGTGGGTGCGCAACTCCTGAAAAAAAATGCTATGTTCTAAAATGATATGTATGTGTCATTAATATACATATTAGATCAAGAGATTATCTAAGATATTCATAAAAATAATATATTTGAACTTTGTAATATATTTTCGCGAAGTCGCGTCGGGTGCGTGCTTTGTGAGCACAGAGTGCACGGCTGCCATGTGATTTAAAAAAACAAAGATTTAATTGGTTCATACATTTCCCACTGTAATTACTGAAGGACTCCACCCATTTTAATCATTCTTGTTGGAGCATCTTTAGAGAGACATGTCTTTTCCTCCAAGAACCATTTTTGATTGTTTTTTTTGGGTGTTTTTCAAAAAATATCAAACAAAATGGCATCTGGACAGCAGCAGCTGCAGGAGGAAGTATCTTCTGAAGAAGAATTCTTGCAGGAGGCACCATGTCCACAGAGGTCGGAATCTGTTGTGTGGAAAATCTTCACTTTTCCACCTGGAGAGAAGAAAGTAAATGCGAGAAAGGTGACATGCAAAATTTGTGACGGAGTCCTGTCAAGAGGCAGTGAAAAAAATACTCTTGTGGCACTGCTTCTATGTACAAGCATCTCCGGACCACACATCCTCTCAATCTTGCTCAAGAGGAAATGAGGCAAGCTGCTTTGAACCCCTTACCTGCTGTGGCAAGTACGTCTGGAGCATCCTCAGGAACACCTGCAATGGACATTAGGACAGAATTCTTTTTTCTCGAGCAACACTGCGTGAAGTTTAAGAAACTTATATGCTTTAGTTAGCAGTCGGTGGATGCAGTTTGTGCTGCACAATGCAACCATTGTTGTTAATTTGTTTATTTTGTTGTTTTTGGAATGATAAGTAGGTCCAAAAGTTTCCAGTTTTATTCATTCTTTTCTTTGTTCATAGTTTGAAAAAACACCAAATAAACTACAAAATTGCTCAAAAAAATAAAAAAATACAAAAGAAAAAATATCTGGTAAAAGAAATAGCTATAATTGCAAGGTAATGTGTGAAAGTTTGGTTGAATATATGTATACAGCATGATTGACTCAAAGAATGCATTAGTAGTGTATGGTGAAGTTATAGGTGAAGATGTATGAGGAAGTACTGCAGCGTGACACTGTAAGCTCTTTAGCTGCACTGCACTGTGGCACTTCTGAAGCACAGGGATGTAACATATGTACATGAATATGTTGTAACTCTGTGCTTCCCTCTGCACTGCTGCACAAACTGAAGCCATGCGATGACACAGGCACGTGCAGAGATTGTTTTTCTGCAGGAAGGGACACCTTCCTGCACAAAAACAATCAGTAACAGAATTTTCCTCTTTCAATGTATGCTGTGGAATGAAGCATGCATTGACAGAGGAAAAAATGAGGGGAAAGGAAAACAATTCTTCTCGTTGCGCCTTGCTACACCAACTCTAGGATGGCGCAGCATTCACACACATCTCCACGTTTACGATTTCCAATAAATCTGGAGATGTGTCTTGTTCTATGGGTGTTGTGTGGGAACAACCACAGCAACACCTATGGAGCGCCCTTTCAAAGCAAAGTTCTGTGTATGAAGGGGTCGTATTTACAAGGAGAGGAAGAACCATGCAGGGTGGCTTTTCTTCTCCTTGTAAATATGAAGGAGTGCCTGGCACCATCACTATGTTACAAAAAGAGATGTACTGGTGGCACAGGGTGCTTGTAAATCTTCCCCATAAGTGCTTAGGTATTGGCAGACTGATACAATAAGAACATAGTGCTGGATGGGTGATGGGAATTGCATGAGACTGACAGGAGGTATCCTATGCTGCATGGGTACTACTTCAGTATTCAATGGAGTGGACCAATAGTATGTATCTGCTTAGACATTTGTAGGGATTATGCACAGAATATTTTATGTGTACTTGTGTTGGTTCCTTGGTCATTTTATAAGAATACCACTAGTAACTGGAATGATGACAGTGCTGCAAACAGAGTGAACACTTTATTTATTTATAAGTGCATACGTATTGGTGGAGTGATAGGATAAGTACATAGTGGTACATAAGTGATTAAAGAAATGCATGGGACAGACTGGACAATTCCTACACTGCATGAGTACTAACTTGGTATTTAGAAGAGTGTATCAATAGTATGTAGCTAGTTAGAGGTCTGCTTGGATAGTGCACAAAATAACATAGCTGTACTTGTGTTAGTAGCTAGGCCATATATTAAGTTCATAACTAGTAACTAGAATAATTAAAGAGTGTATAGGGAATTTATAAGTGCTTAGGTATTGGAGGAGTGATAGGATATGTAGATAGTCCTGAATTGGTGAATGAAAAGTGCATGGGACAGACAGAAGGATTCCTAGACTACATAGGTACTAACTGGGTATTTAGAAGAGCGTATGAATAGTATGTAGCTAGTTAGAGGTCTGCATGCATTGTGCACAGAATATTGTAGCTGTACTAGTATTGGTTTGTCTATGGTTTCGAGAATGATAGTTTGTATTTTAGGGTGTGAGGAGGTGCATCAGATGATCACGTGGATAATGTCATCAGTGTTGTCATTTGAGATGTCATCAGTGATGTCACTGACCATGTCATGAGTGATGTAATATGTGACATCATCAGCAGTGTATTGCGGGGCGCGAGTTATAGTTAGCACAACTAACTATAACGGCTGAATTTCTCTTGTCTTGTACGTGTGAAATGTCCAACTAACTATGATGTCCATGAAACCTGTGTTTTTTTCAGTGAATTTCTGAGGTTTTTTAAATGCTACTTTCTAACTATAATGTCTCTGAAACTTGTGGTTTTTTCAGTGAATTTTGTATTCATGTTTTTTATCTCCTTTTACAAGGAAGGAATCAGCACTCAGGTTGTAGTTTGGAAGTATTTAATCTGCAAAGTACGTGATCCAAGCGTTTCAGCTTGTTAGAACCTTGATAACGATACAAGACGTCATTGTAGCATCCTTATTTAAATGTACGAATGCCTAAAGTTGCCAAAATTAAATGAGGAATACATATTACTTTAATCCAAAAATCTGGCGGCCATATTGGCCTGGTCAAGATGTGAAAATTCAGGAATTGATACAATAAAGAAAAGAAGAGTGTTAATATGCACACAATCTCATTTCAGCATATCTTGCCCCGTGACCGCCATACCTGTATGTTTGTCAACATGATTTATTCATAATAAACACACTTTGGATTGCAAACATCAACCTAAACAATGGACTACACATTACTTTAAAGTGAAAGGCTATCGGCCATATTAATCTAGGCACATTGCATATTATAATGGTTCTTACACAAAAGAAAAGAAAAAAAAGGGGTGTTAATATACACACACTATCCATAAATAAAGTTCTGGTGATTATAGTTCCATTCCATTCACAACTCATTTGAGATGTCATGAGTGATGTCACGAGTAATTTAACTGACCATGTCATGAATGATGTAATGTCTGAGGTCATTAGCAGTACATTGTGGGGGAGTAAGTTATAGTTAGCTTAGGTAACCATAACTGCTGAATTTCGCTGGTTGTGTATGAGTGAAATCTGAGTCTAACTATACCGTCCCTGTAATCTTTGTTTTTTTCAGCAAATTTCTAGAGTTTTTTATGTTAAGTAAGATGCATATCACAATGGATGGTGAGGGGTTGGAATCAGGGCCTGGCATTGTGCTGCCCCCACCCAAGCCTGCTGCTCCTGCCTTCCCTCTTCCTAGCCATCCATTGTCCAAGTCCATGTCCCTGCTCCCTTTACAGCCCTGTGTTGTTCTTCCACTGGCCTTCCCGCCTTTATCCGAACAGTTAGCTTGCTGCCCCATCTACCTACTCCCTATCCTCTCTTGTCTGAATCCATGGACTAGCCTCCTCCCTCCTGCCATGCATGGTCTGATGTGCTGCCGCAGCCCTCCATTTAGCATGATGTACCACTCCTCCTGCCCTCACTTGCCCAATTCTATGCCCCATCATTGACCTCATGCTTAGCCTCTGTGCTTAGCTTGCTGCCCCTATTCTCCTCCCCCCTGCCCTCTGATGTCTGTGTGCATGCCCCTGCTCCATACTTTTTGCCCACCATGTTCCATCAACCTGCCACTCCTATCTACTCTGAGTGTTCTGTTGAGCTGCCACTCCTCTTCTGCCTGCCTAGCACTGTCAGATGACTGTAACCTGTCCTGAAACCTCCAACCTGCCTGTCCACATTCCATGGCCCTATCCACTTCCTCCTGTCCCCCATGGTCCATTTTACTGCCACACTCTTCTGCCTTACCTGGTCTGTGGTGCTGCAACTGCTTCTCCTGCCTGCTCTGCGTGGTCTGTTGTGAGGCCCCTTCCCCTGAACTCTCTTGTCAGTGCCCAGGTCCTGACCCTCCTTTCTATCCTCCATGGTCCTTTGTGCACGCCCCGGCACCCTCCTTCTTGCCCATCATAGCCATAGTGCTGCCACTTACACTCCCGCTTGTCATGCATGGTCTTCTCTGCTGCCATGGCCCCTCCCACCTTCCCTGTGTGGTCAGCTAGCAGCCCCTTACCCCCTCCCACCTTCACTTAATGGTCTGTGCATATGCCATTATAGTCTCACTGTTGCTCTCCATGGTGTGTCTTACCCATCCTGCCTGTCCTCCATGGTCATCTTGCTGCTCCTGCCCTGCCCCCTTGCCCCCAGCCCTCTGTTTCCATGTGCAGACCCATATTTCCTCCCTCCTGCCTTGTCTGTTCCATTGTAATGCCCCTGATCCGTCCCTCCTGCCCTTTATGGTCCGTTATGCTGCAGCTTTGTCTCCTGTCTGTCCATTATGGTCAGCTAGTTACCATTGCCTCTTTCCCCTCTGTTCTCTGTTTTCCATGGTCCTGTCCCCTCCCTATTGCTTTCTATGGACTGTTGTGTTGTACTGCCGTCCTGCATGCCCTGTGTGGCGTATTGTGCTGCTGTAAACCCTGATGCCTGCCCTGTAGGGTCAATTTGGTGCACCTCTCCAGTTCCCTCTTGTCCTCTGTTATCGGAGTCCATGTCATTACCCCAATTCCTCCTGCCTTCCATAATCCAATGAACCATACTTGCTTTGAACTTGGTAAGAGGGAGATTTTGAAAAAAAACTGGGGTATTGATTTTCCCCTTTGACTTCCATTGAAAAAGAGGAGATTGTAGACAGGAGACAGATCAAATAAAGCCCATTTGGGCTTAAAAACTTTGGACGATTCATAGCTGAATGGGTCTGTTGGCATGTATGGTTGTACTACCACTGCCTCTTCCTTCTGCCCACAATGGTCTATTATAATGCCACAACCTCTCTTGCCTGTCCGGTTTGTTGCCCAAGCCCCCCTTTCCACTGTCCTCCATAGTCTGTTGTGCTGCCACTCGCCTTCCTGCCTGCCCAGTGTGGACACATTGTTGCCTCTACACCCTCCTACCTGCATTCAATTTTCAGAGCCCGTGCCCCTGGCCTTGCCTCTCAACAGTATCCTAATAAACAAATAGATTGCTAACATTCTATATTTATTACAAAAGTGTGGAACGCCTGACGTTATCTTGATGTAATCAAAACTGTAATACCTAGAACATTTCCTTGAGAAATTACATATATGAGAGGGTCTTATTTGCATCAAAATTATGGTTAGTGCTCTAAAAAACTAGAATGAGGACATATTTTCAGAGTTTTCAAATAGCGACAAAGCACTCTTTATGTTTTTTTATCCAGTTGACCACTTGATTAAATGTTGCACTTAGGGGAGAGGATGTGGTGTTACTTCCAGAGCTGCAGACTTTGCAACTGGGGAACCAGGTTGGAGTTTCTGCTTCAGCTCGACATTCTGTGATTCTTGTCAAATCACTTAATCTCCCCATGTCTAAAACCAAAATGAATTTGTTCTTGTGTGATGTAACCAATGCTAATGTAAAGCACTCCAATACCTGACTAGTCTGTACTATATGCAAGTACCTGCAAAAACAAAAAATAAAAATTGTTTTGCACACTTCTGTCATTGGGTTACATGTAGGCTACATCTGGGTGATATTTGTGATACATTTGGGCTCTTTTGTCTCTGGTGGCCATCTTGGGAGACTTATTTGTTATGAAGTTTCCTAATTTCCTCATTTATTGCAGTCTCCTCAGTAGGAAATAGTTTCAGTTTTTTACTTTGGTTCCATCAAGAAGGCATTCAGATGTGTCACACATTTGCCATAAATTCTGATTGTTAGCACTCTAGTTGCTCATTAGATCACTGTAGTAAAGCTACTGCTCACGAGGGAAGTCTGCTGCTGGTATTCAAAGTGTGCGTTTCAGTCTGCATGCCAGAATCTTTTAATGAAATAGAAGAGGATTTGAAAAGTCAAAATGTGCCCTAATTTTTCTTTCTGTAGCACTAATGATCATTTCTATGGCAAAATGAACTCCCTCATTTTGTTCCTTTGCAAATTCAATGTTTTAAGTGTTACCACATTATTCCAATCAAGATGGCTTCAGGTGTGCCATACTTTTGTCATAAGTAAGACTGTTAGCGCTCTAGTTGTTCTTTAGAGCACACTGGGACATTCTGTCATTGGGGTATACTTGGGCTACATCTGGGTAATATTTGTGCTACATTTGGGCTCTTTTGTCTCTGGTGGCCAACTTGGGAGACTTATTTGTTATGAAGTTTCCTAATTTCCTACCAGCCCTCCTTCCTAGCGGCTCTGAACCAGGTCCTCCATCCGTATGTTGGACTCTCCTGGCTATTAGGAAGAGACTTCAACATGGTGCTAGACGTAAGGCTGGATCGTTCCTTTCCCCCACTCCGAGCTGCGGCGGCGATGTCCAATGCGCAAGCGTTCCAGGACTCGCTCGAGCGCTAAGAGCTACAAGATCTTTGGCTGATGCAACACCCCACGGACAGAGTTTGTTCCTTCTACTCCTCAGTGCATGACCTACATGTCCGGTTAAACCGGATAGTTGGCACCCACTTGTTGCTTCCTCTGCTTGCCGACTCGGACTACCTGGGGAGAACACACTCCGATTATAACCCCCTATGGTTTCGACTTAATTGGGAGGCAGACCACTCACCTGTGCCTACGTGGAGGCTGCAGCCTGCTGCACTCGAGGATCCAGAGGTTCGCTCCTCGTTGGGCACGGCTGTCCTTGATTACTTTGAGGTTAACAAGGGGTCTGCAAGTAGCGCTGCGGTGGAATGGGACGCACACAAAATAGCCATCCGGGGACACTGCATGGGAGCCTCATGGAACATACGCAAAGAACTGTCCACTTCCCTCACACGCCTGGAAACCGCGCTCCTACAATACGAGAGGGAGGGCGAAGGGACCGGGAAGCACGCACACATGCTGAGCGACCTACGCGCTAAACATGCAACCCTTATGGAACAATTACGGTGCCATAACTATGCGGCGCTCACAGCTAGAACGCATGCCAAAGCGAATAGGGCCGGCCGGCTCCTGGCCTGGTTGATACAAAGAGAGGGTCGGGGTGCCCCGATAGGAGCCCTGGGCACTGCGGAGGGGGAGCTGGTATACACACAGCGCGAGTATCATCGTGCTTTGATTGGAAACTACCCGCAGCTGTATAGAGCGCGCGGCACTGGCCCCAGGCATGCGTTAGGAAACTTTCTGGATGCGGTCATCTTGCCTACGGTCTCGGACAAGCAGCAGGGTGATCTCAATGCGCCTCTCACGCTGGAGGAGGTGGGTGATGCGGTCCAGGCTCTCGCGACTGGGAAGACACCGGGGCAGGATGGCCTGCCTGCCGAGTACTATAAGGCCTACAGAACCACCCGGGCGCCCTTCCTCCTTCGCATGTATAACGTAGCAATTGATGAGGTCTCACTCCCCCTGTCCATGCGGGAGGCTTTCCTGGTCTCGCTGCCTAAGCCGGATAGAGAACCAATGGCGCTGGGTTCATACAGACCACTGGCAATGCTAAATGTCGATTACAAAATGTTGTCAAAGATGCTTGCTGAAAGGCTAGCGCTGGTGGTTCCGCATCATATACATGCTGTTCAAAATGGGTTCGTGCCGGCGCGGTCCACATCCTTGAACCTACGGAGGTTCTTCAGAATAGCGGCTGAGGCACCAAAGGAATGGCCCAGGGCGGGCTGCCTAATGCTCGACCTTGAAAAGGCTTTTGACTGCCTGGAATGGGGGTATCTGGCCGAGGTGCTGCTACATTTTGGGTTTGAAGTGGACTTTCTGCAAATGGTGGGCCTCCTCTAAAAAAACCCTATAGTACGCGTGCGACTGGGCCCTTACATCTCCGAAGCGGTGGCGGTGGGCAGAGGCACCAGGCAAGGTTGCCCCCTGTCGCCCCTGCTATTTGCACTGGCGATAGAGCCTCTGGCGGCAGCAATGCGGCAGACCTTAGATGCGGGAATCCCTTTAGGAGACGCAACACACCAGGTTTCCCTTTATGCCAACGACCTGCTAGTATTTGTGCGAGACGTGAATTGTATACCGGAACAGCTAGCCCAACTGCTGAGTGAGTTTGCAGAAGTCTCAGGACTTCGGGTAAACGTTGCCAAGTCCTGTTTATATGCATTCGATAATGGGGTGGAGGACCTGGAGTACTGCCTGGGGGGCACGAGAGTTCAATGGAGGGCTGGTACCTTTAAGTATCTGGGGATACAGATATATCGCCAGCCAGCTGACCTGTTTGAAGGCAACCTAGGGCGGGCGGTGACGGCGCTCAGATCTCAGATAGGCTTTTGGTCCACGCTTCCGTTGATGGTCACGGGCAGAGTAGCCCTGGCCAAAATGGTCATGCTCCCCAGGCTCCTGTACTACTTTGTCAATATGCCAGTAGTCATTCCGGCCCTCTTCTTCTCAAAACTCAACACGGTCCTTAGAGACTTCATCTGGGGCACGTCCCGGCACCGGCTAGCGTTGTCAAAACTGTTTCTGCCAACGGACAAGGGAGGACTAGCCGCCCCCTCTTTTGAGCACTACTACCTGGCCGCACAGCTACAATGGGTAGCCCGCTGGTTGGCAGATAAGGGTAGGGAAGACACTGCTACGATCGAGCCACCGTACTCCCTGTGCCGTGTCACCAAGCTCTTCCACCCGTTGACAGCGCCTGAGAAGCCCAAACCGCTGCTACTGGCGATAGCATACAAATGCTTTCGTAGAGCCTTGTTCCTCACACGTAAGGTGCCCCCGTACGTGCCTGCTATACCCTTGGAGGGCTCCACGGGAGGTGAGGGGGCTATTACGCGCTGCATGCTGGAGCAGTGGAGGGAGGCCGATGTCCAGACGCAAGGAGATCTTTTCAGGGATGGAGCGCTAGTGGCTTACGAGGCACTGGTCTCCGAGTATTGACTACCTCCTGGGGGGTTCCTGCTGCATCGCTTACTCATAATGAATTTGGCAGCTAAATTGGGGGACATGGGGATAGAACCCGAACAACATTTAACCATGCAGTACCTCCACGTTATGGGGGGGGGTAGGCATTTGGTCCGTTGGTTTGCCGCATCGTTAAGGGCCCATACAGAGATCAGCTTAGCTCCGCTCAGAGGCAAGTGGTAGCGAGACATGGACAGGGCACTGACTGACAAGGAGTGGGAGAGAATAATTAAAAGCCCGGTACGCATTCCCCGAAACATGCGCTTCCTCCAGATACAGCTCTTCGTCGTTCATAGGGCCTACCTTACACCTGAGCTGATCAATCGGTACTTCCAACGCTCAGATGCGTCATGCCCCAGGTGCGAGGATCTGGACGCGGGTCTTCTTCACCTCTTGTGGAGCTGCCCTAAACTGGGCGCTTACTGGAATGCGATATATGTAATGCTTGGGACATGCACGGGTCGCGCCATTCTCTTTAACTGGCCTGAGTATATTTTACATCACTTCGAGAGGTTGCCCAAAGATAAGGCATCTTCCCGCTTCCTAGATCTGGGGTTGGTGGTGGCGAAGCGTCTCCTCACGAGGCGATGGAAGGCGCGCGAACCACCTGCTGCGCAGGCATGGGTCCTTTCCCTTCAGGCATGTGCGCGGGCTGAATGGATAGCCATACGGAGGGAGGAAACGACGGGGCTCCGTAAAGAACCTATGGCGGAGCGGTGGGAACACATGCTTAATGCCCTACAACTGCCGTGGGGTACGGGTGACCCGGGTGCCGTTGTGATCTAGGTGGATGGCGAGGGGGCTGGGGCACACGTGGGCTGTTTTTCCTGTTCGGATGATGTGTCATACAATATTCCAATTTCTGGGTGCGCAGGCCTGCGATGTATACCCACTCGCAGATGTAGGCGCGCCTGCGGGGGGGAGCCCGGGGTGGGGAGAGGAGGGGGGAAGGAGGATTAACATGCACAAGCGTATGTGTTTTGCCGCTATGGTTCATAATTACGTTTCTTTATACTGTTCGATAAATGTCATTTCTATATTCAAGACTATAGTAAAGGGATCCACCCCACAAGCATGTTATTGTGCAAGACTGTACATATTGACAGACATGGACTACTTTAGAAGGCGCCGGAATAGGCCCTTCATGTATTGGTCTGGTGGAGCGCAAATTCTTTGTTTATGTGACATTGTCAGCGCGGATTTATGATTATACTCTGTACTGTTTTTGCGATATTTGACTGTTGCACCGGTGTGGCCGGACTGCGGAATTACACTGGTTGATCCTTACACTGTACTTTTGAAAACTATAAAATGCCAATAATGCCAGTAGGAAATACTTACAGTCTTTTACTTTGATTCCATCAGGAAGGCATTCAGATGTGTCACACATTGGCCATAAATTTAGAATGTTACCACTCCAGTTGCTTATTAGATCACTGTAGTAAAGCTACTGCTCACCAGGGAAGTCTGCTGCTGGTATTGAAAGTGCATGTTTCAATCTGCATGTCAGAATTGTTTAATGAAATAGAAGAGGATTTGAGAAGTCACTCAAAATGTGCCCTATTTTTTCTTTTTGCAGCACTAATCATACTTTCTATGGCAAAATGAACCCCTTCATTTTGTTCCCTTTTAAATTAAATGTTTTAAGTGTTATCAGTTTATTCCAATCAAGATGGCCTCTGGTGTGCCATACTTTTGTCATAAGTTAGACTGTTAGTGCTCTAGTTGTTCTTTAGCACACTATGGAAAGCTGCAGTAGAACACAAAGGAATCAACTCACAGTCTATGCCCTTGTTGGATGTACATGTTTTACTGAGAATGTCAGACTTCATTCTCACATGACTGAGAAAGATAATGTGAATTTACAGAAAATATGCTCTCAGTTTAGCTTATAGTTCACCTTCCAAACCTCTGTGGGAAAAGCATGAGAAAATAGTTTTCTCTCAAACATGATTAATGATATCCCAGCAGAAGGCTTTTTCACATGGTAAAATCACCTTAGGACACACTACAATTCCAAAAATGAGTATGGTACCATCAACAAGTGATTTATAATGTAACTAAAGTCTTAAAAACTTCTATTAACTGCAATGCTTTTTAATGAGGTGCTATCATGTATATTTGTCCCCAGATGGCTGCCAACACTTGAAGTGCTGAAAGCCAATCAGATCTCACGATGAGATGTGTGGTTAGGTTCAGCCCAGATATTGAAAGGTTTTTATTCTTTTTCTAATTTCTCATGAACTACTTAACAGATTCACACCATTTAACAAAAAGGGCTCTTTCTGACATCTCAAATGACATCACTGAAGGCATGACTGATGGCATCATCCAGTGAATGTGGTTTGCTTCGTTGTTTAAATATGTATTATATATATAGCAATTTGCATTGAAGAATGAGTGGATATATAAATATAAATATCTGGATGGAGGATTTAGTAACAGTGTGATTGACTGTTTACTTGACTAATTTAAAGTGTCTCACTAAATATATTGCATAGTGACTAAACTGTGTGAAAATCTGTATCACTTTGTCAGTTGTTGTGTAAACTGCTTCTCCAGTTGGTTACTAGCTATTTGAAACTCTATATTAGTTATTGATTAGTTAACTGAGTATTTGTATGGGAGAGTGAATGTGTGTGTGGTTCTGTGGGGGGTGTGTGACTGCCCAAAGATGTGTGAATATTTGATTCAGTAGGTATATGAAGTTAAAACTACATGTTATAACAATTGTTTGGGTGAGTGAATATCTTTATGGATGTGGTGATGAGCAAATATCTCTCTCAATGGTACATGTCCAACAAATTAGAAACATAAAAGGCAGTGTATGCGTCAGTTGTTGTTTATAAATAATTATACATAAGACTCAGTGACTGTATGTGTGACTGTATGGATAACTGTATACTTGTAATAGTGATTTTAAAACACACTAAGTACACACAATAGATAAAGTTGTGTTTGTATACGTGTATATCTAAATAAATGTAAGTATGTTCCATTGTTTGCATAAGTGAATAGGATGACTTCATAAGTGAATAGGATGTGTGCTGCTGTGTAATGTTGAGATAGGTGTATAAGTATATTTGATAGTGTTCTATTGATCATTGACTGCATGTAGGAGTGAATCTATAGGTAAATGATTAGATGTGTGTATAGATCTAGGAATCACTGAGTGGGTTTTTAGAAACTTGTATTGGTGTGTCAATGGATTCAAATACGGTACTCTGTATTTTACAGTGAGTGATGAAAGGTTATACTAGTGTATGATGAGGTGTATCTGATTGCCACGTGGATGATGTCATCAGTGATGTCATCAGTGATGTCACTGACCATGTCATGAATGATGTAATATGTGACATCATCAGCAGTGGATTGCGGGCGCGCGAGATATTGTGAGTACAACTAACTATGGGGCCGATTAGGATGGCGGGGAATCCGCATCCTCCAGGCTGGCGGAAGCCACCGCCGGCCTGGAGGATGCGGATTCACTGCCTTGGTTTGTGAAAACACCACCCGCCACATTACAATGGCGGTGGGATCAGCGGCGAACGGCAAGTCCGTCCGCCGCTGATACGCGGTGGTTGTGCGCAGATATGGTAGCGGTGTCTGCAAGGCGCCGCCAGCCATATAACGATGCAGGCGGAAACATGCTTTTCCACAGCAAAAAGCATGTGATCTTTTGGTTTTGGGGGCCCGTTGCGAGCCCCCAGGGTGTTGGGGGGTGGGGGTACCTATGGTACCCCCCTGCTTTGGCATGCACAAGGTGGCAGGCACCACGCGGTGCCTGCAAAGTTGTGCATACCAAAGGTAAACATGCATATTTTAAATTGCGGCGGGTGCTGCTGAAAGCAGCACCCGCCGCTTTGTAAAATATACGGGATGTGACCCCCAGGGTGGCGGTCACATCCTAATTGCAACGGAGGGACCGCCGCTGCCCCTGCAGTCAGTCCCTCCACCTCGGGGGTGCCGATTAGGATGGCGGACGGACCTGCGTCCGTCCGCCATCCTCATCGGCACCTATATCGGAGGAATTTCAATGGTTTTGTACGAGTGAAATGTCCAGCTAACAATAACACCCCTTTCAGTAAATTTCTAAGGTTTTTTAAATGCTAATTCCTAACTATATCAGGCCTGAAACCTATGGTTCTTTCAGTGAATTTCAAAGGTTTTTAAAATGCTAATTCCTAACTATATCAGGCCTGAAACCTATGTTTTTTTTCAGTGAATTTAGAAGGTTTTGTAAATGACAATTTTAAAATGTATTAATTGTTATATTTATTTTTTGAAACTGATTTACTACATGTTTTCAACTATTTATTTTTAAATATTTTTTTAATTACTTTATACTTACATTATACATTACATTACATTTCTTAGAATGAATTACTTTAGTTTAAATACTTTGCAAATAGGCAATAGACTTTTAAGTACGGTAGTTATAGTTGTTGCAAGGGGCAACACAATTTCAAACACAATGGAACATTGACCTCAATGTGAATTTCTAGATAAATGCAATTAGTTACTTTATGGCTTACTTTTCTAACCACAGGACTGGAACCTAGATTCAGTCCTTGGACATCTCCTGTGAACGGTTGAGTAAAAGTGTTTTAGTTACAGTAGTGATTTTTAAGGAATTTTATTGTATTTTAAAAGTTGACACAGACATTTTTTCACATAGAATTACCAATGTTATCCTATAGCAGGAAATTCCTTTAGCAGGTAAGTAGTGCTATTGTCACTTTTTCTTACTCAGTGGTGGATCATGGATCCAGCACTGGTGCATCTCCTGTAACCAGTTGAAAGAATGCATTTAAGTCATACAGGCGATTTGTAAGGAATATTTTTAGTTTGTGAATATAGACACTTAGAAACTTTTCTGGTGAAAACCAGACAATGGCTGTCTATAAAAGGAAATACAAGTTACTTGTAAGTATGGTTAGAATTACTTTTTAGGGTTAGTGCCCAGCTGAAAGATGCAGCACTGAGTTCTCTCCTGATAACAGGTGAGTAAATCGGAATTCTTTGTTCGGATAATTTTAGGTGAATATTTAAAAGTTCCAAAACTCCACACTTAGAAGAATTTCCAAGTGAAACCAGTCAATGTTAGCCTATGGAAGGAAATTCAAGTTACTGGTAAGTATGGTTAGAATTACTTTTCAGGATCAGTACTGGGCTCAAAGATGCAGTGGTGAGGTCTCTCCTGATAACAGGTGAGTAAATCGGAATTCGCTGTTCGGCTGATTATAGGTGAATATTTTAAAGTTCCAAAACTCCACACTTAGAAGAATTTCCAAGTGAAACCAGTCAATGTTACCCTATGGAAGGAAATTCACTTAGCAGGTAAGTAGTGTTATCGTTACTTATTCTTACTCAGTGGTATATCCTGGATCCAGCAATGGTGCATCTCCTGTAAACAGTTGAAAGAATGCGTTTAAGTCATACAGGCGATTTTTAAGCAATATTTTTTGTTTGTGAAAATAGACACTTAGAAACTTTTCTGCTAAAAACCAGACAATGGATTCCTATGGAAGGAAATACAAGTTACTGGTAAGTATCGTTAGAATTACTTTTCAGGGTTAGTGCTGGGCTAAAAGAAGCAGCACTGAGGTCACTCCTGATAACAGGTGAGTAAATCGGAAATCGTAGTTCAGCTGATTTTAGAGGAATATTTGCATGTTTCAAAAATCAACACTTAGAAATTTTTCTGCTGAAAACCACACAATGGTTTCCTACAGAAGGAAATACAAGTTATTGTAAGAACGCTTAGAATTACTTTTCAGGGTCAGTGCTGGGCTAAAAGATGCCGCACTGGGTTCTCTCCTGATAAAAGGTGAGTAAATCGGAATTCTTTGTTCGGATAATTTTAGGTGAATATTTAAAAGTTCCAAAACTCCACACTTAGAAGAATTTCCAAGTGAAACCAGTCAATGTTAGCCTATGGAAGGAAATTCAAGTTACTGGTAAGTATGGTTAGAATTACTTTTCAGGATCAGTACTGGGCTCAAAGATGCAGTGGTGAGGTCTCTCCTGATAACAGGTGAGTAAATCGGAATTCGCTGTTCGGCTGATTATAGGTGAATATTTTAAAGTTCCAAAACTCCACACTTAGAAGAATTTCCAAGTGAAACCAGTCAATGTTACCCAATGGAAGGAAATTCACTTAGCAGGTAAGTAGTGTTATCGTTACTTATTCTTACTCAGTGGTATATCCTGGATCCAGCACTGGTGCATCTCCTGTAAACAGTTGAAAGAATGCGTTTAAGTCATACAGGCGATTTTTAAGCAATATTTTTTGTTTGTGAAAATAGACACTTAGAAACTTTTCTGCTAAAAACCAGACAATGGATTCCTATGGAAGGAAATACAAGTTACTGGTAAGTATCGTTAGAATTACTTTTCAGGGTTAGTGCTAAGCTAAAAGAAGCAGCACTGAGGTCACTCCTGATAACAGGTGAGTAAATCGGAAATCGTAGTTCAGCTGATTGTAGAGGAATATTTGCATGTTTCAAAAATCAACACTTAGAAATTTTTCTGCTGAAAACCACACAATGGTTTCCTACAGAAGGAAATACAAGTTACTGTAAGAACGCTTAGAATTACTTTTCAGGGTCAGTGCTGGGCTAAAAGATGCCGCACTGGGTTCTCTCCTGATAAAAGGTGAGTAGAGGAAAATTTGAACAATGGTGAAGTAAGGGGGCGGGACCTGAGGTGACATGTGTGCAAACACGCCCTGTGGCGCGTTTTAAGTTGCGTGATTAAGTGCCCTTGAATCCTGAGGTCCCCTGGGGGCCAACTAGCCCACCAGGCACCTCCAGCATGCACCAGGCGGCTGCGTTGCAGAGAAGTGTTTAGAGGCCACGCCCCTTTTACAACACTCTGCAACGCAGCTCCGTGGTGCTTACTGGAGGTAGCTGGCGGGCTAGTTGGCCCCCAGGGACCCTCAGTATTGACAAGGAATTAATTCCCCAACTTAAACCGTGCCACAGGGCGTGTTTGCACACATGTGAACTCCGGCCCCTCCGCCTCCCTTCACCCCTGTGCAAACGCGCCCGTGGCACGTTTTAAGTTGGGGGATTAACTCCCCTTGAATACTGAGGGTCCCTGGGGTGCAACTAGCCCACCAGCTACCTCCAGTAAGTGCCACAGAGCCGCGTTGCAGAGAGGTGTAAAAAGGGGTGTGGCCTCAGAACACCACTCTGCAACGCGGCTCCCTGGCGCATACTGAAGGTACCTGGTGGGCTATTTGGCCCCCAGGGGACCTCTGGATTGAAGAGGAATTAATTCCCTAACTTAAAATGCCCCACAGGGTGTGATTGCACACATAGCAGCTTAGGCCCCACCCCCTACCTTTACTATGCAAACGTGCCCCGTGGTGCATTTTAAGTTGGGGGATTAAGTCCCCTTGAATCCTGTGGTCCCCTGGCTTCAAACTAGCCCACCTGGTATCTCCACTAAGCACCAGGGAGCTGCGTTGCAGTGAAGTGTAAAAAGGGGTGGGGCCTCAGAACACCTCTCTGCAACGGGGGCCCCAGGTACATACTGGAAGTTCCTGGTGGGCTAGTTGGCCTCCATGGACCCCAGTGTTCAAGGGAAATGCGTTGCCCCGCTGCAACCGCGCCAGGGGCCCGTTTGCAGAGTGATGCTGGTAGGGGGCATGGCCTCCGGCCCGATCCCATTTTTTTATTTTTTTAAAGAAGGGGGGCTGTGTATCCCCCCATTCTTTTTTAATTTATTGGCCATGGGGACCCCATCCCCCAGGGCCTGCCCCCAATGTTTAATTAAAAAAGAAACAAAATCAGGAGGGGGCTTTGTGGTACCCCCTTCCGAGGCCATAATTTGCCCTGTGGACCTAATCCCCCGGGGTATGGCCCTTTTTGATTTTTTTTTCTTTTTGAGGGGGCTGTCTTGCCCCCCTCCTATGGCCAGTTCTGGTCCGGGGACCCCATCCCCCGGGCCGTTTCTTGTTTAAAAAAAATTTTTGTTGGGGTGGGGGGCCATGTGGGTCCCCTCCCGGCCACTAATAGCCCCGGGAATCCCATCCCCCGGGCTGGCCCCGGTCGTTGGGGACTGTGGGGGGTATCTAATCCCCCCATGGTCCCGCCGGCTCCCCGCCTCCTGCGGGAGCCGGCATTGCTTTTCCATATGGGGAGCAGCTAACATGCTGCTCCCCATATGGAAAAGCAATTTGCTTTGCTTCATGGAATCGAGAGCAGGTTTCCCTGCTCTCGCTTCAATGAAGCAAAGCAGTTTGCAATGGCAGGGTGGGAGCCGCAAGGCTCCCTCCCTGCCATTGCAAACAGCAGTGTCCTGGGGATGGGTACCCCGGGACACTGCAGGAGCCTGGGGAGGGTGGCGGTCCCCAGGGCCATCGAGGGCTCCAGGAGGGGGGCCACACGGCCCCTCCCACATTTTTCAGAAGCCCCTGTGGTGGCGGTCTCCGGGGCTGGGGGGCCTCAGAGCCGTTCAGCTGTTCGGGCTGTAGCCGTGGTTAAAGGTCCTATGGGAAATTGCATGGGGAAAACACGTTTTGGGACCCCCCTTTTTTCTCAGCCCTCGCTTGACCAATGAGGAAAGGAGTGGAACTGAGCTGGTCAAAAGTTTGGAAAATTTCGTGCAGATTCATCAATTGGCAGCAAAGTTATTGTCAATAGAATGTTGCGGATTTCCTAACTATATCTACCTACTGGCGACCGCCAGTAGGTTTTATATATATATATAAATATATATATATATATATATATATATATAATATATATATATATATATATATATATATCCTCGCTCCTGTTGCACTTGGTCAACGCACTCGTACACGGGTGCTGTTACTGCGGAAAGTGCTACCGCAATGTATTCCGCTCCTCGTCCCCTCCCGTTACCAAAAGAGACACAGCACTCGTGGGGGGAAAGTCATCGATTTTATTTCGACTTTCAAACGCACCAGACGCGTTTCTGCATCCGCCTTCCTCTGTGGTACGAGGGCATGCCGGACGCGGACATTATTTTATAGGTTAACATGTGATGTTTATGTTTATGTTTATGTTTTTTGCAATTTTTATAGCGCACAACTACCCGGGGGTGTCTCGGCGCTCACTGAGGAGAAACGATAGCTATGGCAGAATTCAATTTGGGGAAAACCAGGTTTTTAATTTCTTCCGAAAGCTAATGAGCGTTGGGGCCGTGTTAATGTGAAGGGGGAGAGTGTTCCAAAGTTTGGCTGTGGAAATCACGAAGCATCTATCACCCCAGTTGGCCTTTTTTCTTCGTTGAACTTTCAGCAGATGAGCTGAGGAGGAACGAAGCGTTCTAGGATTTTATAGTGGGCAGAGGGCATCTTTGAGAAACTGTGGGCCTAAGTTGTTAATGGCTTTATAGGTAATACACAATGCCTTGAATTTTGTCCGGCTCCTTACAGGCAGCCAGTGCAGCTGTTGGATGTACGGGGAGACGGAAGTGAACTTAGGGACGCCCAGTAGGATTCTAGCTGAGGCATTCTGTACTAGCTGAATCCTATTAAGGACTTTTTCCTGTGCATTAAAAAGGAGGGCCTTACAATAGTCTATTTTGGCGAAGACCAATGTGCTGATTAGGGTTTTTCCAGCTGAAATAGGAAGGTAGGGAAGAAGTTTTTTTATTTTTTTCAGGGTGAAGAAGGAAGTGGAGACTACCGAGTTGACATGATGTTGGAAGGTCAGTCTATTGTTGAAAATAACCCCAAGGTTACGAACCTTGGTGACAGGTTCTGGTGGACGTCCCATCTCAGTTGGCCACCATTGAGGGGACCAAGTAGGTTCCAGTTTCCCGAATGTCATCACCTCTGTCTTGTCAGAGTTTAACTTGAGACAGTTTGATGACATCCAGGAACTGATTGCAAGCATTCCTTTTTGAAAGTTTGCAGCGACTGTCGCTCCGTCATTGTGTACGGATAGCACCAATTGGGTATCGTCGGCATAGGTCGTGAGGGCAATGCCGTAGGATTTTATCACCCTCGCTAAGTCCAAAACATATATGTTAAACAGTGTCGGACTTAGCGAGGAGCCTTGTGGTACTCCGCAAGGAAGGGCGAAGGTATGGGAGGTGAAGGGGCCCATTTTCACTGCCTGTGAGCGATTAGCTAGGAAGGAGGCGAGGAGTTCTTTTGCCTTATTCTGAATGCCTATTGCTGAGACACGGTCGATCAGGGTGGCATGATCGACCGTGTCGAAGGCTGCAGAGAGATCTAGCAGTATTAATACTGCCGCTCCTCCTTTGTCCAATGTCATTCTTATTTCGTCTGCCGCTTTTATTAAAACAGTTTCTGTTCCGTGTCCCTGTCTAAACCCAAATTGGGTTTTGTCCAGTAAGTTGTTTTTATCTATGAATTTAGAAAGTTGTATATTCATAGCTTTTTCAAATACTTTTGCTGGGAAGGGGAGACATGCGATGGGTCTGTAGCTAGATGGGAGAGAGGGATCGAGAGTAGTTTTTTTTAGAAGTGGCTTAATGATGGCCTCTTTCCAAACTGAGGGATATGAACCGGTAGTGAACATAGCATTGCAAATGTTCGTCAGAGCGGGGGAAATGGCTTCTGGGATGAGGTTGAGAATAGCCGGAGGGCAAGGATCTAGGGGGATCCTGATTTAGTGCTAGAAATTAAGCGGAGGACTTGTTCCTCAGTGACTGCTTTAAAGACAGAGAGAGGAGGAGTATTGGTGAGTGGTGGTAGATTGGTTATGGTAGTGGAGGAAGATTTATGGGTGAAGGCAGAAAAAATAGAGGTGACTTTGTCCTTAAATAAATTAGAAAGGGAGTTACAGAGGGATTGAGATAAATCAGAGCGAGGGACAGGGGGGTTTGAGAGTTGATTAACCACTTGAAACAATTCTCTTGCAGAATTTTTTGCTTGATTGATTTGGGAGGTGTAGTACATAGTTTTTTCCGAGGTAATAAGGTCTTTATATTTGGAGAGGGCGCTTTTGCAGGAGATTTTGTCAGTGGGGTTGTAGTAGCGGCGCCAATGTCTTTCCAAATTTCTGCAATTTTGTCTCTGAAGACGTAGGGACTCCGTGAACCAAGGGGCAGAAGGTGACTTTCTATTACGTTGAGAATTTTTGTAAAGGTGCTAGTTTAGAGCAAGCCATGTCTAAGCTATGGAGATAATTGCTAGAGGCAAGTGATGGATTAGGTTCAGTGGTGATGGTGCTCTCGGTCAGCATAGAGGCAAGATGGGAAGTATTGATGTTTTTCCAATCTCTGGAGGAGATAGGAGAAGATGATCCGATAGGAGATAGAAGGGATTCGATTTTTATGGAAAAGCAGACTGCTGAGTGATCATTCCATATAAGAGGGATCACATCTGAAATCAGAATGGAAGGATTACTTGTGAATATCCCATCTAGGGTATGACCTGCCTTGTGCGTGGGCTGATTGACAGTTTGTTGAAGACCGGCTGCTGCTAGATCGTTAATTAGAGCGATGGTATCAGTATCGCAAGGGGCTTCAAGATGGAAATTGAAGTCTCCTAATATGGTGAAGTGTGGAGCTCCGGCTGTGAACTCAATTAGGTTGTTAAGGTTGCTGAGGAATTTAGATCTGGACCCAGGCGGGCGGTAGAGTAGCATGCCTACGAATGATTGGTTGCCAGACAGGCTAATGGAGAAGGAGAAGGCTTCGCAATCATAGTATTTAAGATCGGTGAATTTGACTTTGAAGCGATTCCTATAAATGATGGCTATACCGCCACCCTTTCTTTTGATTCTGTCTAGTCTGTGCACGCAATAGTTTTTGGGGATGGCTGCCTTAAAATCCGGGCCAGAGGCGTCATCACCCCAAGTCTCAGTGATGAATAATAGATCGAGATTATATGACTCAATGAATTATAAGATTTCAGTTTTATGTTTAGAGACGGAACGTACATTGATGAGTGCTGCTAGGACCTGTGGGGGGGTGTTAGCGAGAGGGGAATAAGTAGTGCATGTAGGGCATTTGTGGGGACCTACCATGGGGTCCGTATATAACAGATATGGTGCAGAATGTATTAGATTAGCCGGAGGATTAAGATTTCGGAGTTGAGAGGAGGTGTATTTGAACAAAGTGGGAGTAGGAGAAGTCCGTGGTGCAGCAGGACTAGGGGGGGTAGCCCTAGGCCCGGCCTCGGCGCGGACGAGCGCAGACGAGCTTGCCTTATGCGCGACTTTAGCGCGCAATCGTCGCGCCCTCTGCGCTCGTCCGCTGCGCTTCCGGTGGGTGTGCATGCTTTATGGCAGTGGGGAGCCTGGTGGTGGGGGCGCGGCCAGCACAAGTGGGCGTGTCCTGTGGGACCAGGAAATGGCAGCAAGGTGGAAAGCACTCACCCGCGGCAGCGCTAAATCCGCAGTGCGGGGGTGCCTGTGACTGAAGTCAGGTGCCCAGGGGATCGGTAAATTAAAAAAACACAAGTATTCAAGATACAATTTTAAAAGACAGAGCTATCGTTTCTCCCGGCTTTTAGCCTCAGGAGGTTGCTGTAAGTGCAGCGCTAGAACTCAGCGCGCGTTATGTAACCACCGCCCTTGGCGGGTCCTTGCTCTTCCTTCGTGGTCCTCGTGACGTCGACTTTGGCGGCCATCTTGGGGGTGAGTGGGACGCCTCCCCTTACACGGTCTAGTCGTCACAAGGACACTAGACCTCCTTCAAAAGGTGGGCAAATTAGGAAATCGTTCTTGTTCATTTGGAGGGGGCAGTGGCTGCAGAGAGGACGCGCTGCTGCGAATGAAGCGTGCAGCACATTTGTGCAATTCTTAAGCGAGAATCGCGACTAATTTTAAAAGCGCCCGTTTTTGGTCAGTTTTATTTCTATTTGTGTTTTACTGTATCCCCTGATTTTAAAATCCATCTACTTGCACTTTAAATGGTAATAACCACCGCCCTTGGCGGGTCCTTGCTCTTCCTTCGTGGTCCTCGTGACGTCGACTTTTGCGGCCATCTTGGGGGTGAGTGGGACGCCTCCCCTTACACGGTCTAGTCGTCACAAGGACGCTAGACCTCCTACAAAGGGCGGCCATGCTAACGCGCAGCGGGCACGCGCAGCGGGTCCGCCGTCAGTCCGCCGGAGTTACGCCAGAGTTCAGCCCGTCTGTGCCCGTCCGGGCCCAGACGGGCTTAGGGCCAGACACGCTGGGTCTGTGTCGTTGGGTTAGGATCACATATACTAGACATGACTTGCTATCACTACGCCCGGGGGATGAACCCTGTAAGGTTACCCACACAAGTGAGTCTCCTTATGTAGCGTGTAAGTACTGCATGAAGGAGCAGGGAGTTGGGAGAAATAAGGTTCTACATTCAGCTTTGCTGAATTGTAGATCCCTGCCCAGCCACTCAACTGAAATTAACTGCCTTATACTTGATCATGGCTTGGATGTCTTGTTTTTAACTGAAACCTGGATCACATCCACTTCTGGCCCAGATATGGTGCAGGCACTCCCCCCTGGCTATCTTATTTATCATCTAGATAGACCGGTGGGGAGAGGAGGTGGTATTGGAATAATCTATAGGGACACACTGGTCTGTAGAGCCCAGGATGGGGGGGTACGTGAGTGTGAGAGCTGCTACTTCTCACTATGTATATCAGCCACGTCCTCCATGTCAGGTCTTTTGGTATATCGTCCACCGGGAGGCGCAGGTAGTTTTCCCTGCTCATTGGTGGAAACGGTTACGTCCTTGGCGTCATCGACAACTAATTTCCTCCTACTAGGAGATTTTAACCTGCATTTCGATGACCCTGAGGATACACTTGCTGGTGACCTGCAGGGCGACCTGAAAGCTTTGGATTTTAATCTAATTAATTCAGGGGTGACGCACTGTAAGGGCCATTTATTGGATCCGGTCTTCTCTAATATGGACCGGACTGAGTCCCTGACCCCTTTGGCTCTACCATGGTCGGATCATTTTCTGGTCCCTTTTAACTGGCAGTACGAAGCAAAGGAGGGGGTGATTCCCAAAGTTTTTTCGGTTGACAGAGCCTGGTCCAGGTTACCACTGGAGCGCTGGACTACTTATTTAAATGCCACGTGCCCGCGCCCGGTGGAGGACCCCGTAATCGCCGATGAGAACTTGAACAAGTGGCTAATTAGCTCCTTGGATGTTATTCTCCCAAAAAAGAGAATGCCAAAGAGGGAGAAGAGAGCGGGCTCTGCCCCTTGGTACACCCAGGCATTAAGAGTCCTCAGGAAAGATTGTAAAAAGCTAGAGAGGATTTGGAGGAGGGACTGGGGAGAAGCACACCGGACTGAATACCGTGCTGCTATTAGAGGGTATAAAGGCGCCCTACGGGAGGCAAAAGCCAAGTATTATGATGAGAGAATTGGCAATGCAGCCAGCTCCTCGCGAGAGTCCTTTAAGATTTTTAGAGACCTCTTGAAAATCCCAGAACCATCACTGAGCCATGAGAATCCCCTGAAGAAATGTGAGGAATTGGCCAACTATTTCCACATGAAAGTGGAAAATATCATAAGTTCTTTACCTCAGCCTGTTTTGGTTGTTCATACAGGCGAATATGGAGGGGAGGTACAGAAAAAGCTGGATGTTTTTGGCCCAGTGTCCATCGAGGAAGTCAGTTTGGCTCTAGGGTCCATAAAAAGTGGCTCACCCAGGGATCCCGTCCCGATGAGATACTTGAAGCAGATAGTAGCTACTACCGTCACACCAGTGACGGATCTTATCAATGCCTCCCTGGCGCAGGGAGTATTCCCGTGAGCTGGAAAAAGGCGGTCGTAAAGGCACTGTTGAAAAAACCTGGTCTCGATCTATCAGACCTGGCCAATTTTAGACCGATCTCCCTGCTGCCAGGGATTGGTAAGATTGCGGAGAGACTGGTGAATAAACAACTCTCACTATTCCTGGAATCCAATAATCTGTTACGGATTTCCCAAACAGGTTTCAGGCCGGGCCAAGGCACAGACACTGCCCTTCTGGCAGTCGTTGAAGAGACTAGGTGCATTTTGGATTCAGGAGGATCAGTGGCAGTGATCCTCCTGGACCTTAGTGCAGCTTTTGACACCGTCAACCACCAGGTGCTGCTCCAACGACTGTCAGAGGCTGGCCTAACTGGAATGGCCTTAAAGTGGCTCAGTTCGTTTTTGTGTCAACGAACCTATCAAGTATGGGAAGGGAATGCGCAATCTGCCTCCATCCCCCTTCAGTGTGGTGTGCCTCAGGGCTCCTCCCTGAGCCCCACATTGTTTAACATCTACATGGCCCCACTGGAGGAGGTGGTGGCCCCGCTGGGCATTAAAATCATCAGCTATGCTGATGACACCCAGTTGGTAGTAGCCCTTTCCCAACTGGTGAACTGCTCAGAGGTATTGCACTCTTGTCTGTCCAGGGTGCACACCTGGATGGTCAACTCAGCATTAAAACTAAACGGCTCCAAGACAGAGCTGATACTGTTGGGACAAACAGGACTTTCCTTGCCGATGGGCAGCTGGCCGAGCTGCTTGGGCGATCCTCCCTGCCCAAAAAAGGAGATCAAAAGCCTGGGCGTGTGGCTTGAACAAGAACTATCGTTCAAGACCCACGCAAAGAAAACAGCTGGAGTCTGTTTTGCACTACTCCGATCTGCTCGGAAGATTTTACCTCTCCTTCCCCCACTGTCCAGGAAACTTCTTATTCAGGGGATGATTGTCTTGAGGTTGGATTACGGTAATGCGCTCTTCCTGGGTGCACCGGAAGCCACGCTTAATAAATTACAACAAGCGCAGAATGCAGCAGCCAGGCTGCTGATGAATATCCCCAGGAGACAATCGGCAAAACCGGCTCTGAAAGCATTACATTGGCTCCCGATAAGGGAGAGGATAACATTCAAATCTCTCTGTACGGCACATAAAATCCTGTATGGGAAGGGCCCTCCCATTCTGGGTAATATGGTGATGCCCTACAAAGCGACTAGAGCTTTACGCTCTGACTATAAAGCTTTGCTACAAGTGCCGAGAGTGAAAAGAGCCAGAATGGGGGGGAGAAGATTTTCGGTGAACGTTGCTAAGTGCTGGAATGAACTTCCCCTGAACCTACGAACAGAATCAGGTACCCTCCGGTTTCGAAAACTGCTTAAAACTCACCTATTTCCGGTATGATGTATCTTATTATAGGCTCCTGCTCTATCTTTCTTCTTTTGTTTCTGTCTGTGTCATCCTTTGTGTGCCATCTCCCTGAGGTATGAAGAAGCGCCGGGATGCCTAAGGGTAACCGCGCGCTATACAAGATTCCAAAATAAATAAATAAATAAATAAATAAAATAAAATATGTAGCCTGGTGGTGGGGGCGTGCCCAGCACAAGTGGGCGTGTCCTGTGGGACCAGGAAATGGCGGCAAGGTGGAAAGCACTCACCCGCGGCAGCGCTAAATCCGCTGTGCGGGGGTGCCAGTGACTGAAGTCAGGTGCCCAGGGAATCGATAAGTTTAAAAAAACACAAGTATTCAAGATACAATTTTAAAAGACAGAGCTATCGTTTCTCCCGGCTTTTCGCCTCAGGAGGTTGCTGTAAGTGCAGCACTAGAACTCAGCGCGCGTTATGTAGCCTGGTGGTGGGGGCGTGGCCAGCACAAGTGGGCGTGTCCTGTGGGACCAGGAAATGGCGGCAAGGTGGAAAGCACTGACCCGCGGAAGCGCTAAATCCGCTGTGCGGGGGTGCCTGTGACTGAAGTCAGGTCCCAGGGGATCGGTAAGTTTAAAAAAAACAAGTATTCAAGATACAATTTTAAAAGACAGAGCTATCGTTTCTCCCGGCTTTTCGCCTCAGGAGGTTGCTGTTCAATTCAAAATAATAATAAACATCAACAAAGGACAAATGTCGTCATAGGGCTACACACTTATCTGAGCGCCATCTTGTAATGGTGTACAATGCATTTATTACATTCCACCATCCCCTCAATATTTGAGCTGTTGCCACCCAGTGAATTCTGTTTGTTATACCGCCCTGTATGGGCTGATTCCTCCTTCGTTATAAAGCCCTGTATGGGCTAGTGTGTGCCTTTGTCCTTAAATGATATTATAAAACGTGCATCTCCCAAAATAATAAGCTAACTTTCTTCTCAGTTTTAACAATTTTATACATACATTTCATCTGTACATTAGCCCAGAATTAATATTACTTTTACTCAGCTCAAGTACCTCTTCCTCGATTCTCAGCCTTTTATACCATTTACTGTTATTCTATTTTTTGTCACAGTTACATTTAACATCACATAATACCCATACAGAATATATCTTAGTGAACGATGAAGAGCCCTTCATCCTAAATGGACTGCCAGTTTGTCATGACTATTCAAACCTTCAGGTGTCTTGGTACAAAGGTCTATTATTTATCTAGACTCTAGCCTGCGTAACTTCATTAATCTGTCACCTCCTCTTACGCTCATTGGAACCTGATCCAAAGCAAAATATGACAGAACCTCATTATTGCTATCATGATATTTCTGGAAGTGTCTTGCCACTGGATAGTTCACATCCCCTTTATTTATGGCCCGTAAATGCTCCAATATGCGGATTTTGGTTTGGTGAATAGTGCTGCCAATGTATCTTAGCCTGCAAGGGCAGACTAAACAATATACTGTGTATGGTGTTGTACATGTCAGCAACTTTCTAATTTTCATCGTATTCTCTCCCACTCTGTATGTCAGCGTCTTTTTGCTATTCCTGCACGCTTTACACCTCCCACACGGGAAAAAGCCCGGGAGGGGTTCTCCAAAAGGTTTTGTCACTCGTCGTAATATGTGACTCTTTGTGAGTGTATCCTTTAAGGCTCTTGCCCATCTAAATGTTACCATCGGGCGCGGGGGTAAATCTGTTCCAATAACTGGATCAGTTTTCAACAGATTCCAATTTTTTCTTAGAATCATCCGTAGTCTTTCTGCTCCCCTAGAATAGGTTGTTATCATTCTAAATGCATTACCATTCCCTCCCTTGTCTGTATCTTTTTCTTTTAGCAAATCCTTTCTGGATATATTCTGTACTTTGTGCAAAGCCGTATTTAGAGTTTTGTTCACATAGCCTCTGGCTTTAAATCTAGCTATACTGGCTTGTGCATTACTCTCGAAATCTTCCTCACTGGTGCAGTTTCTTTTTATCCTTAGCAATTCCCCATAGGGGATACTTTGGATTAGCCTCAGGGGATGACTGCTTGTTGAATGTAAAATAGAGTTCCCTGCCGTAGGTTTACGGTACACTCTAGTATTCATTTTCCCATTTCTCACCACCACTTCTAAATCCAAAAAATTCACATTTGTACAGCTCACTTCTGCAGTGAATCTTAAATTGTATTCATTTTCATTTAGTTTATCCACATATTTGGTTGCTGAGTCCATTGATCCCCTTCAAACCAGGAAGAGATCGTCAATATACCTGTACCAGGCTACGATATTCTGCGTCCATTCTCCATTATTGTTGGCCCAAGCCACCCGCTCCTCCCACCATCCTACGAAAAGGTTCGCAAAACTCGGGGAGTAACATGTCAAGGGTGATCAATACATTGACATTGCAAGTTTATACACTTGCACTAAACATGAAAAGGGGGTTGAGGCTATACAATTCTTTCTCAACAAGAAACCAGCAAAATACATAGAACATGGTATCATGATAATGGAACTGTTAGAATTTTGTCTAACTCATAATATCTTTATGTTCCAGGAGACCTACTACAAACAGATATCCGGGACTGCCATGGGAACCTGCTTCGCCCCCAGCTACGCGAATCTTTTCGTTGGCTGGTGGGAGGAGCAGGTGGCCCTGGCAGGAGAAAATGCCAAATGGGCAACTCAGGTGGTAGCATGGAGACGTTATATTGATGACCTCTTCCTCGTATGGAGGGGCTCCTCCAGCGAGGCAGAGGATTTCATTTGCGCCTTGAATAGGAATAATCTGAGTTTGAAATTCACCAGTGAAATCAACAGGAGGGAGGTCCATTACCTAGATCTCAGGGTCTTTAACAATGGTGGTAACAAGTTGGAAACAACTTTGTATAGAAAACCCACCGCAGGAAATAGCGTTTTACACACTCGAAGTAGCCATCCCCCTAGTCTGGTCCGCAGTATACCATATGGAGAATTGCTAAGGATCAGACGCAATTGCTCGCAAGACTGTGATTTTTCCAGAGAGGCCAAGGAATCCATCAAGAGGTTTGAGACTAGAGGATACAATAGCACACTTTTACAGAAAACATACAGCAGAGTGGCTAAGATCCCTAGAGACAGACTATTGGTGCCTAAGGAAAAGATGGGTGAACTTCTTCCTACCACCAACAAATTTCGGCTAATAACAACCTTTTCCGATGATGTTAATCATCTAAGGAAAATATTGACAAAAAATTGGAATGTACTAAAAACTGACCCGGTAATAGGTAAGGATGTCCCGGATTGTCCGTTAATTACATTTCGGAAACTAAAATCTATCAAGGACACCATTGTCCAGAGTCATCTAATGCCACAGAAACCCAAAAATAGTGGAACCCTGAAAGAAATGAAAGGTTTTTTCCCGTGCGGGAAATGCCGTGCATGTGAGAATAGTCGCAGGATACTGACCTATACAGTACCGGGTCAATCAGGAAAAAGTGAAATCAATAAATTTATCATATGTTCAACTCCTTTTGTAGTGTACTGCCTATCCTGCCCATGCGGCCTTAAATACATTGGCAGCACAATTAAGAGTGTGAAACTGCGAGTCCTAGAACATCAACGGGCAATAACAAATTGGGATGCAACATACCCAGTTGCCCGTCACTTTGTCAAAATACATGATAGCAATAGGGATCTATTGCAGTATTGGGGTGTAGATCATGTACCACCACAACCAAGAGGGGAGGATAGACTTCTTAAATTAAGAAGACTAGAGTCCCGTTACATCATTGACCTAGACACCAAGACACCCCTGGGGATGAACAGTGGTGAAGAATTGACAGTACATTTGGAGACATAACAACTTATAGAACATGACAATGTAAATTACATTTCTATTTCAGGAACCCTTGGGTTAGATAATTGGGGACCTCGAATATGTTTGTGAATATGAATTTGTGTTGAAAAAACTCTTTTCCTTCTTCTCTTAGAATAAGATTTTGGCTAACATCTTGTGGTAACATGTAATCTTTATGAAATATTTATAAATCTATCTCCTTCCCGGAGTACTTCAACCACAGATATACTGTGTGATCAGGATGCTAGTAGCGTGGTTTAAAGTTCGTTGTTGCATGCAATTTTGATGGCTGGTGCGGTGCCGATACACGGCTCTATTGTTGTTTTTACACCGGCCCCTAGCGGCCTCTTTGCCGATATACGGCTTAATGAATTTTCTTATGAATTTTCTTATGAGACTTGGCGCAGTGTAATTTGGAGCGCCATTTGATTATAAAAGTATATATTTATACATTGAATAATGGCCGCACTTTTTGCATGTCAAATGAAATGTTTTGTTATGCCCTCATTGCTTTCCATAACTCCATGCAATGCAATGACGTGTCGATATAGCCAGGAAATACGTGCTACACACTAAACACTGACGAAGGACTTGACGTCCGAAACGCGTCTGTTTTGTTTGCCGGATTAAAGTTTTATGATCACCCACCTCGGAGTGCTTGTACTTTGTTTGGAGAATGGAGCAAAGTGTTGGAGCTTGAATTGATACACGCGGTACCGGCGTGTGAAAGCACCCGCCCACGAGTGCCTTGGGATTTTTTGGTACCTGGGAGCTGGATATATATTTATATATATATATATATATATATAAATATTTTCACTTAAAAAAACATAGGTTTCAGTCACGTTATAGTTAGGAATTAGCGTTTAAAAAACTTTAGAAATTCACTGAAAAAACCATAGGTTTCAGTCACGTTATAGTTAGGAATGAGCATTTAAAAAACCTTAGAAATTCACTGAAAAAACCATAGGTTTCACACATGTTATAGTTAGCTGGACATTTCACTCATACAAAACCATTGAAATTCCCCCCTTATAGTTAGTTCAGCTAACTATAACTCGCGCGCCCGCAATGCACTGCTGATGACGTCACATATTACATCACTCATGACATGGTCAGTGACATCATTCATGACATCACTGATGACATCTCAAATGACATCACTGATGACATCACAGATTACATCATCCTTGTGAAAGAGTGGCAGACCTCCTTTCACCCTAAAATAACCTTTGATACACACATTCAAAAATATAAACTAAAATGTTCAAAAAATGGAGATACCAATACCAGTTACAACAACCTATTCAATAATTCCACCATCTACATAAACATCCACTCATTCACCAACAGTTCTATATAGTCACTCATACATGTACTCACTCATCACATGTACTGATACACCTATACATCCTGTTACACACCGACACTCATCCATAGAGTTACTCACACACATACTCACATGCAAATAAACTATCAAACATCCATTTATTTGCATATACAGCTATACACACACCACTACACTTACTTTTACAGAAACGTACACATACTTACTCTCTTAAACAATCACTTATAGAAACACATACTTATTTATACAGGAACTCTTCCAATCGCTCACTCTCACATATAATCACTTATATACATCAATATTCACATATACTGGATTAAAACATATGTAGTTACTCATAAAGATACTATTGAGACAGTCATTCACTCACTAACACACCCATACACACACTCATCAACCCATACAGTCCTGCACACATGCTGTCTTCAAAACACATACAAAGAGTGAGTCACTCATTCATGCATCTATGGGCTAAGTAATACCCCCACCGAACCATACAGACATACATACACTCATACTGATACTCAAAAAAACAACTAATAACCCATATAGACACTCATGTAGCTACTCACGTATAGACAAAGTGAGACACTGATACAGATATTTACATATTTAAACATTACTCGCTAATACATGTGTTCCCTAAGTCAAACACCCTTGCTGGTTTGGTTTGCAGATGAACTTTTCATTTCACCTGTGTGTTCAGTTAGGTGTTCTATGGAGTGTTACCATGGTAACAGGCAGAGAGAGCAGTGGGGGAAGGTTGAATATTATGTGAGATTGAAAGTGTTGCAATGTAGAACCAATTAAAATGTTAGTTGGGTTTTTAATTTGTGTGGGAAGACATTTTATTGGTTATCTACAAGAATATGTGTGTAAAATGAGAGGGTAGCTATGTCATTCTATGCTTCCAGTGACTGGTGGACAATTCTGAAAATCTGCTTAAGAAATGGACACTGTTCTAAAACTACAAAAGCATTTTTAAAGGTGAGTTGTTAATTTGTTAGGGGATCTATGTTGTGCACTTTAAGTTAAAAAGAAAAATGTGTTCTAATGTGGAAGCAGGAGTTTATTTGCATAGAGTCTGATTCTGAATTTGTCTGCTTTGGGAAAAACATTGTGATAGTTGCATTTGGTATGTTAATGTGTTTGAGGAGATATGTTTTTGCAGTACAGTGCTGTTGTTAAAAATGTCTCCTTGTTGTTAAATAGTCTCCATGCTGTGTAATAAAGGCATACTGTCATGTGTCTAAGATCATAGTGTGAGTCAGTCTTCATTTCACAAAATTGTGGCAGAATAATTTGCTTAGTTGATGTGTTTAAAAACTATGGGAATACATGTACTCTTGGAGTGAGTCAGGCCTTAGGATATTTAGTGCTACAAACTCCTATGAAGCATGTGTGTCAGGCCTCTTAATGCCCAAATAGTCTCCATGCTGTGTAATAAAGATCCTGGGTGTGCTGTAGTAATTGCATAGCAACTGTCTCTAGCATGTAGTAATCATTTCAGTGAATTCTCATTTCTACATTCTCAGTCTCACCTTGACCCTCTAAACTGCCTGAACACCACTGCACTGTCCTAAACTCTGAAACAGCACTCCCATCAAGAATCTCTTTCACTGTAGTAATCATTTTACTAAATTGCAAGGCGTACTGTCATGTGTCTAAGATCACAGTGTGAGTCAGTCTTTATTTCACAAAATTGTGGCAGAATAATTTGCTTAGTTGATGTGTTTAAAAATATGGGAATACATGTACTCATGGAGTGAGTCAGGCCTAAGTATATTTAGTGCTACAAAGTCCTATGCAGCATGTGTGTCAGGTCTCTTAATGCCCAAATAGTCTCCATGCTGTGTAATAAAGATCCTGGGTGTGCTGTAGAAATTGCATAGCACCTGTCTCTGTAGCACATAGTAATCATTTCAGTGAATTCTCATTTCTACATTCTCAGTCTCACCTTGACCCCCTACACTTTCTAAACACCACTGCACTGTCTTAAACCCTGAAACAGCACTCCCAGCAAGACTATTTTTCACTGTAGTAATCATTTTACCGAATGCAAAGGCATACTGTCATGTGTCTAAGATCACGGTGAGAGACAGTCTTCATTTCACAAAATTGTGGTAGAACAATTTGCTTAGTTGATGTGTTTAAAAATATGGGAATACATGTACTCATGGAGTGAGTCAGGCCTTAGAACATTTAGTGCTTCAAAGTCCTATGCAGCATGGGTGCCAGGCCTCTAAATGCCCAAATAGTCTCCATGCTGTGTAATAAAGATCCTGGGTGTGCTGTAGAAATTGCATACCAACTGTCTCTGTAGCATGTAGTAATCATTTCAGTGAATTCTCGTTTCTACATTCTCAGTCTCACCTTGACCCTCTACACTGCCTGAACACCACTGCACTGTCCTAAACCCTGAAACAGCACTCCCAGCAAGACTCTCTTTCACTGTAGCAATCATTTTACTGAATTGCAAGGCATACTGTCATGTGTCTAAGATCACAGTGTGAGTGAGTCTTCATTTCACAAAATTGTGGCAGAATAATTTGCTTAGTTGATGTGTTTAAAAATATGGGAATACATGTACTCATGGAGTGAGTCAGGCCTTAGAACATTTAGTGCTACAAAGTCCTATGCAGCATGGGTGCCAGGCCTCCGAATGCCCAATAGTCTCCATGCTGTGTAATAAAGATCCTGGGTGTGCTGTAGAAATTACATAGCAACTGTCTCTGTAGCATGTAGTAATCATTTCAGTGAATTCTCATTTCTACATTCTCAGTCTCACCTTGACCCTCTACACTGCCTGAAAACCACTGCACTGTCCCAAACACTGAAACAGCACTCCCAGCAAGACTCTCTTTCACTGTAGTAATCATTTTATTGAATTGCAAGGCATACTGTCATGTGTCTAAGATCACAGTGTGAGACAGTCTTCATTTAACAAAATTGTGGCAGAATAATTTGCTTAGTTGATGTGTTTAAACATATGGGAATACATGTACTCTTGGAGTGAGTCAGGCCTTAGGATATTTAGTGCTACAAAGTCCTATGCAGCATGTGTGTCAGGCCTCTTAATGCCCAAATAGTCTCCATGCTGTGCAATAAAGATCCTGGGTGTGCTGTAGAAATTGCATAGCAACTGTCTCTGTAGCATGTAGTAATCATTTCAGTGAATTCTCATTTCTACATTCTCAGTCTCACCTTGACCCTCTAAACTGCCTGAACACCACTGCACTGTCCTAAACTCTGAAACAGCACTCCCAGCAAGAATCTCTTTCACTGTAGTAATCATTTTACTAAATTGCAAGGCATACTGTCATGTGTCTAAGATCACAGTGTGAGTCAGTCTTCATTTCACAAAATTGTGGCAGAATAATTTGCTTAGTTGATGTGTTTAAAAATATGGGAATACATGTACTCATGGAGTGAGTCAGGCCTAAGTATATTTAGTGCTACAAAGTCCTATGCAGCATGTGTCTGGTCTCTTAATGCCCAAATAGTCTCCATGATGTGTAATAAAGATCCTGGGTGTGCTGTAGAAATTGCATAGCACCTGTCTCTGTAGCACAAAGTAATCATTTCAGTGAATTCTCATTTCTACATTCTCAGTCTCACCTTGACCCTCTACACTTTCTAAACACCACTGCACTGTCTTAAACCCTGAAACAGCACTCCCAGCAAGACTCTTTTTCACTGTAGTAATCATTTTACCGAATTGCAAGGCATACTGTCATGTGTCTAAGATCACGGTGAGAGACAGTCTTCATTTCACAAAATTGTGGTAGAACAATTTGCTTAGGTGATGTGTTTAAAAATATGGGAATACATGTACTCATGGAGTGAGTCAGGCCTTAGAACATTTAGTGCTACAAAGTCCTATGCAGCATGGGTGCCAGGCCTCTGAATGCCCAATAGTCTCCATGCTATGTAATAAAGATCCTGGGTGTGCTGGTGAAATTACATAGCAACTGTCTCTGTAGCATGTAGTAATCATTTCAGTGAATTCTCATTTCTACATTCTCAGTCTCACCTTGACCCTCTACACTGCCTGAAAACCACTGCACTGTCCCAAACCCTGAAACAGCACTCCCAGCAAGACTCTCTTTCACTGTAGCAATCATTTTACTGAATTGCAAGGCATACTGTCATGTGTCTAAGATCACAGTGTGAGTCAGTCTTCATTTCACAAAATTGTGGCAGAATAATTTGCTTAGTTGATGTGTTTAAAAATATGGGAATACATGTACTCATGGAGTGAGTCAGGCCTTAGAACATTTAGTGCTACAAAGTCCTATGCAGCATGGGTGCCAGGCCTCTGAATGCCCAATAGTCTCCATGCTATGTAATAAAGATCCTGGGTGTGCTGGTGAAATTACATAGCAACTGTCTCTGTAGCATGTAGTAATCATTTCAGTGAATTCTCATTTCTACATTCTCAGTCTCACCTTGACCCTCTACACTGCCTGAAAACCACTGCACTGTCCCAAACCCTGAAACAGCACTCCCAGCAAGACTCTCTTTCACTGTAGTAATCATTTTATTGAATTGCAAGGCATACTGTCATGTGTCTAAGATCACAGTGTGAGTCAGTCTTCATTTCACAAAATTGTGGCAGAATAATTTGCTTAGTTGATGTGTTTAAAAATATGGGAATACATGTACTCATGAAGTGAGTCAGGCCTTAGAACATTTAGTGCTTCAAAGTCCTATGCAGCATGGGTGCCAGGCCTCTGAATGCCCAAATAGTCTCCATGCTGTGTAATAAAGATCCTGGGTGTGCTGTAGAAATTGCATAGCAACTGTCTCTGTAGCATGTAGTAATCATTTCAGTGAATTCTCATTTCTACATTCTCAGTCTCACCTTGACCCTCTACACTGCCTGAACACCACTGCGCTGTCCTAACCCCTGAAACAGCCTAAATATTTAGCCATACCACAGACAAACAGCGGACGGGTATCAGACATTAGTATTCGTAAAGCGTCTTTATGGTGTCTGGTGGCCAGACCCCTGCATAGTGGTTTTAACCACCTAGATCTTAGGGATTTATAGGCCGGGCATTCAAATAAAAAGTGGGCAATAGACTCCACTCTGGTTATACAAAAATTTGCAAAAAGGAGCAGTTTGCCCCGGAATTTTCCAACGGGCCGACAATTCTCTCAGGGGAAGCAGACCCACCCTAAACCTGAAATACAGGGCTCTATCAAAGGGCTTTGAAATCAAGTCCAGGTAGGGTTCATATAAAGGCACATCCTTGGTTTTGAGGAACTCCGTAGTAGTTCTGCATTCCTTGGGATTTGAATTTAGTTTGTTGGCTACCCACTGCCTGTACATAGTCTTGAGGACAGCTTTCGGAGGTGCACATCTGGAAGTCCAAGAGTCTGCAAGTCCCAAATCACCAAGCAGGGTTTTGACATTGCTAAGCCACCCAATTCTAGACCAGCCCAGCATCAACAATATTTCTGACAACCCTTCCACATAGCTAGCAAGTTCAGGTACCCTCCATAGGCGGGCCCATAGTAGTAGCGGTCGGAGTTGGGCCTGGTCACTAATCGAGCGGCAACCCATGTCCAACAGCAGGGGTAACGTTGTTATGCTCTGGGGGAGGGACATCAAATCCTTCAGGAATTTGTTCTCGGAGCTGGAGAGGAGATTGATCTTAGTTAAACCCCAAAGTTCTGCCCCATATAGTGCTGCACTTACTCCTCTTGCTTTATAGATGTCTAGCACAGGGGCAATGGGTTTAAATGAGGATGAGCGCTGCTCTTTGAGAAGTGTCCCAACGACCCTTTTGTGGCCCAACAACAATTTCTGAAGGTGAGAGCTCCACTGCATAGAGTCAGACAAGTGAATGCCCAACTAATCAAATTCTTTAACTCTTTCCAGGGGCACACAGTTCAATACTGGAGGTTGGCCAAGCTTTCTGGGTGGATTCAGTACCAGGTACTTAGTTTTATCGGTAATAATTTTGAGACCCTTACTGGTGCAAAAGATCTGGAAATTGTCCAAAAGGCTCTGTAGGACCATGGGTGACTTTAAGATGAGGAGGGTATCTTCGGCGAATTGGAGGGTTGGGATTTTTTTACCCGCCAGGGACGGAGCATCAGATGGTTTGCTCAGGAGATGCTCCACCACTCCGTTCACGTACAATGAGAACCGAATGCGGGCAAGGACGCATCCCTGGCGGACCCCCCCTATTCACAGTAATTTTGGCGGTCTTTTGGCCCTGAGTACTCCACCTCACCTGGGCGAAATTTCCAGTATGCAACTTCACCAGCAAGGACAAAATATAACCCGGGATCCCTAGGTCTGAGAGTACCCCTCATAAGCGGTCACGAAGTACCAGGTCAAAGGCAGTCTTTAAATTGATAAAGGCGAGATAAAGACTGTCGTTGCCTAGCACTACCACCTTCCAGTATATGAGAATTATTATAAAGACCTGCTCAATGGTGCCCGTGCCTGTCCTAAAACCTGCTTGGAACTCCGAGAGGATATTGTTCTCAACCTCCTACTGGATCACTCTCCCTAGAATCACCTTCCCAGCAACCTTCTGAGTTGAATCTATGAGGCTTATGGGCCGATAATTTGCTGAGTCGTCCCGACAGCCCTTTTTAAAAATCGGGACGACCTCAGCCCCCTTCCAGGAATCCGGATTAGCCATGCCATCGAGGTTAGCATTAAGCAAGGATGAAATAAGCCTCCCCCATTCTTTGGGATTAAGGCAAAGCAAATCCCCCGGTATCCCATCAGGGCCTGCTGCCTTGTTTAGCACTAAAGATTTGATCACGTCTTCCACCTCCCTAGCTGTGAAGTGGAGGGGCCGCACTCTCGCCAGAGTTACCCAATAAGGTTGATGTGAGCAACCCTGGCCCATCAGCTATATTGGTAGATTAAAGGAGGGAGAAGTGATCAAACCGCGTTTGCCCAATGATATTACACGTGATGAGGCTACTATCAGGCCTCTTTCCAATCCTTATTAAGTTCCAGAAGGCTGTGGGATCCCTCCCCGCACTGGCTACCTTTAGGTCACACCAAAATTGATCATCCCAGTCCCTCTTTGCTTCATTAATAGAGAGTCTATAATCTTTCCTAGAAACCTGGATCAATTCTTGGTCTTTCAATTTAACGGCCTTCACCAGGGCTGTTTTCTTCTGTCGGCACTTTTTGGAAAACCAGCCTGAGGTGCCTTCCGGTTTCTTGGGCTCCCTTGCATGGGGATTTCTGTATGCTTTTATAAATAGGTTACCCAGGGCTTTAATAGTATTGCAAAAGAGCCCAAGGACCTCTGGAGGATCCTGGGAAGAGCTTCCAGCTTAGTCTGGGCTGTCGCCATCGTGGCCCCTATGTTTTGTATCTTCCCCTCATCCAGGCGACCGTGCGCCAATTGAGGGACCTCCCTCCTTTTGATGTGCAAACTTTTGATGTTAATTTTAATGGGGGTTCAGATAGATCGTCTAAGGGCGGCCACAGGGAGTCTAGGCTTAATGATAGTGGATTGTGATCGCTATCTGCCGTGAGCAGGACTTCCATATCACGCAAGTATCTCCAAAGCCTAAAGTCAAGTAAGATACAGTCTATCCTTGAGGAGTGGTCTACCCTGTTGTATGTATGGGCACCAGAAGGGTCCGATGATGTTCTGCCGTTCACCGCCCTTAAACCAAATTCCAAGGTTAAGGTGTTCAACTGGATGGACCTCTGAAACCATCTCTTGATGGGCGGGATGGTCAAGGCAGGGGTACCCCTTCTTACATCCTCATCGGAGATGCCAAAAATGTCCTCAGCCGCAAGGGGCTCAAAGGTGCAATTAAAGTCCCCCGTGACCAGGACATGCAGGCTTTTGTGACACTTACTAAGCTCCTCTTCAAGCAGGGAGATAGTTGGAGATTGGGATCCACCTTTCGTGCCTCTAGCGTAGATATTAAATATCTCCAAAGTCCGTTCTCTCCGGGGACCCCTGACAGACAATCTATGTAAATCAGGTGAATTAGATACTAAGTGCCTGATGTTGCAGCCCAGGAAGATGCTAATCAAAATAAGAAGGCCTCCAAAGGGACGGCCTTTCCCAGATTGGGCAAGGGTTGCTGGGACGAAGTATGTAGTATAACCGACCTTGTAGCGGGGTTCCATGCTCCAGGTCTCTTGGAAAATACAAATCCCAAAAGACTCGATGAATAGATTCCAGTCAGGGACATCTAGTTTCTTGGCGATCCCCGCTAAGTTCCAACTGAGGATCCTCACCTCATTATTCGTATTTACTTCCTCAGATGGAAGCAATATTTCGGTCGGTCTGGGCCCAGCACCAATCTCCCTAGCAGTGTCCTCCCTCTCCCCTGGCCTGTACATGTTCTCAGGGACCGGCGTTCCGGAAACAAATTTAAGCCGTTCGGTAGCTCCGCCCTCCAGAGCCTCAGTTGCCTCTCTATGCCCAGACAAAGCTATATCCTTTTGCGGGCTGTTAGTGGGAAAATGCGCACCATGTCACCAGCCGTAGACCAACCTATTTGGTACGCAGCCTCCTCTTATCATATGACGTTGGTAGAGACAAGGTCATCTTGGGAGTGGAACTTGTTGTCCCTCCAACCCCTAGGTTGACGGTTGGCATTGGGGTGGGACACAGTGAAGCTTTGGAAGTGGCTCAGTTCGTATGTGCCAATTCCCAGGTTCTCTGGTTCGTGCTGTATATTACAGATGTAACTAGCAACCTTAGGGTCCCTGAAATTGACCAGGATACAATCTCCTGTCAATTCCTTAGGCCTATTCCCAACCCAACCAATTTTTCTCACATTAGGAACCTGACCATCAAAGGAACTAGGAAGAGGTCTGCTCTTATTTAGCCAAAAAATCGTTTTATTTTTAAGTTCATAGTATGATTCTTGGATGCCAGGCCTACAGGGTGGGACCCCAGTGAGCACAACAACATATGGCTGGCATGCGGGAGGTAGATTAATATGGGGGAGATCGGAAGTACCCTTATTGGCTAAATTGGGCGTATGGGTTGGTTCAGCTGGTTTACCATTTAAGCCCACACTATTTCCCGTACTAATGTTGGAAATCTTACTCTCGGCAGACGGACTTTGGCGGCAACTTTTGGACCCTTTATCCAAAGTATAGTGTTTGCCTGTCTGAACATTGGTGTGGATAACTCCACCTTGGGTAGCAGTATTAGTACATGTTTTAGGCCCTATCACTTCCTTTGTTACTGGTTGCCCCCTTATCTCTGTAGATGTCAAATCCAACTGAATGTTATTTGGCGTTTCTGAGACCCCCTCCCTGATCTTAGTATGTAATTTGATTAAAGATTTTAGTGAGAAGAAGTTATCAAGGGTAGCTTGCTCAAATCGGTCGAGTCTCTCGGACAAGACCTTCACCCTCTCATGAACCGGGAGTATGAGAGATTTCAATATTTTCTCAATTTGGACTAAGGGGGGCGTTTGGCCCAGGTTGGTCAGTAAGGGACTGGGCAATTGCTTATTGCTCTCTGGGTCACTCGATGTGCATGTAACCTGGGAGTTGGGTAGGGGAATCCCTTGCTTAGGGACATTGGTGTTATTAATTCTAGTCCAGCCCGACCCTATTGAATTCAAGCGTCCCTTAGTACAATTTGCCTTAGATTTCTTTGACGGTTTTAGATAACCAGCCCTTCGATAATCCATAACTCTTTTCCGTTTGGTAGGTACTAGTCTAGGTGTACTACTAATCTCTACCTCCGGTTGCGCAGAAAGTATCTTTGGGGATATGGGATTACTAATGGGATCTTGGCTTTCTGCAGATGGAGACAAAGAAGGACCCAAAGTCGTCTGTGTCGTCAGGTATATACTAGAATTGAGGGTGCTAAGCCTATCCAAACTGGCCCTTATAGCTCCTATTCTTGTTAGGTCAGGTCCGAGTGGGACCTCAATATTCGACTCAGTTGCTTGTGCTGGGGATACTACCAAGCCCAAAGGACCTAAAGAAGAGCGTTTAAGGAACTCATGTGACAAACGGCCCTCTGTTATAGCAATTTCTTTTTTGATAAGAGAGAAGGCACGGGTAATGAACTGGTCCATTGCGCCGATCACGGAACCTCCCCCAGCCCCCTTTCTCTTGCCTCAGCGAGTTGACATTGGCATGAGCAGGCAGACTATGCCTTCTGCACAATTTCCTCAACAGCACCAAACTACAATATGTAACAGCAAGTGGACAACAAGGGGATTAGGCGGAATGGGAAGTTAGGGAGATGGCCCAGCCCAGCCTGGTCCGGCCCCGGACGGCCACAGAAGCCCTTGTCCCGGGCTTCTTCCTGGACGCTCCCGCGACGCGGGGGGTGTAGCGCCAATTTGAGCGCCTCCTGGCGTGAAAACGCCGTTGGCGGCTTCAGGCCGCTATGGCACCCTGGGAGATGTCGTTTTTGCCCTTGGTCTTCCCCCCACTGCGGCCGCGCTATGTTGTTGTGAGCAGCGGCGGCAGGGGGAGACCGGGTGAAGCAATCCGGGCAGAAGAGAGAAGCGGATCCAAAGTGCCCCAATCTGTGGCAAAACTGCAGTGGAAGGTCCGTCAGGGCAGGCAGCAAGCAAGCAGTAAGTTCCCCGCTCCGCCGGGGGTGTAGCTCCAATTTGAGCGCCTCCTGGGGCGAAAACGCCGTTGGCGGCTTCCGGCCGCTATGGCACCCTGGGAGATGTAGTTTTTGCTCATGGTCTCCACCCCACTGCGGCCGCGCTATGTTGGTGCAGCGGCGGTAGGGGGAGACCGAGTGAAGCAATGCGGGCAGAAGAGAGAAGCGGATCCAAAGTGCCCCAATCTGTGGCAAAACTGCAGTGGAAGGTCCGTCAGGGCAGGCAGCAAGCAAGCGGTAGGTTCCCCGCTCCACCGGGGATGTAGCTCCAATTAGAGCAGTGCAGTAGTGTTGAAAGAGTTTAGCAGGTTTTGCTAGGGATGGTGTTTTAGGGTTTAGGACAGTGCAGTGCTGTTCAAGCAGTATAAGGGGTCAAGGTGGGACTCAGAATGTACAAATGAAAATTCACTGAAATGATTACTACATGCTACAGAGAGAGTTGCTATGGCATTTCTACAGCACACCCAGGATCTTTATTACATAGCATGGAGACTATTTGGGAATTAAGAGGCCTGACACACATGCTGCATAGGACTTTCTAGCACTACATGTCCTAAAGCCTGACTCACTTCATGAGTACATGTATTCCCATATTTTTAAACATATCAACTAAGCAAATTATTCTGCCACATATTTCAGAAATGAACACTGACTCACACTGTGATCTTAGACACATGACAGTATCTCTTGCAATTCAGTAAAATGATTACTACAGTGAAAGGGGGTCTTGATGGGAGTACTGTTTCAGGTTTGAGAGCAGGGCATTAGTGTTGCAAGAGTTTAGAATGTTTTGCTAGGGATGGTGTTTCAGGGTTTAGCACAGTGCAGTGGTGTTCTGGCAGTGTAGAAGGTTAAGGTGAGACTGAGAATCTAGAACTGAAAATGCACTAAAATTATTAATACATGCTACAGAGAGAGTTGCTATGGCATTTCTACAGTACACCCAGGATCTTTATTACATGTACTGTTACAAAGTCCTATGCAGCATGTGTGTTAGGTCTCTTAATTCCCAAATAGTCTCCATGCTGTGTAATAAAGATCCTGGGTGTGCTGTAGAAATGCCATTGCAACTCTCTCTGTAGCAAGCAGTAATCATTTCAGTGAATTGCAAGGGATATTTTGATTTGTATAGAATCAGAATGTGAGTCAGTGTGATTTTGGGAATATTGTGACAGAATCACTTGCTCGATGTATGTGTTTGCAGATATGAGAATACATGTACTCATGGAGTGAGTCAGGCTTTAGGACATGCAGTGCTTTATACTCCTAACCCTTACATGATATCATACACTGCCCAAGCACAACTGCATTGCTCTAAACTCAGAAATATCACTCCCACCTTGAACCCGTACTGCGCCTGAACACCACTGCACTGTCCTAAACCCTGAAATACCATCCCTAGCAAAATCTGCTAAACTCTTTCAACACTACTGCACTGCTGTAAACCCTGAAACATCATTTTCAGCAAATGCCCCTATTATGTTCAAACACCACTGCACTGTCCTAAATCCTGAAACAGCACTCCCTGCATGATCTCCTACACTGCCCAAACACTGCTGCTGTGCCTTAAAATTACTTATGGCGTGAACCAGACTTTACAACATATAGTGCTTCTAATTGCTATGTAGTATGCTAGTAGTGGTCTACAATTGTAAAAAAAAAAAATTAACATGTTTTTTTTTCTTCACAACAGATTTTAATTATCTACAGAAAGAAAAAACAATATGCCGTCAAACAGTGAGAAAAGAAAAATATATAAACAGGCTTACTTTTCCAAGAAAAAAGAAGTACAAGATTTATCTAAACAGCATTGTGTGGAAAAAACAAAGAAAGCTCCTGGTAAGTCAACAAAGGATTTTATAAGGAAAATAACACAAACTAAAAAAAGTGTGGAGAATCAGGAAAAAAAATATCTCTAACTACAAAGAAAAACCAGACAAAAAAGATAAATGATGGAAAAATATGTGGTAAATCTAGTGTGTATAGTAATAGATGAAAAAATCAGTTTGTTGAAATTCGCAAGCGAATGTTTTATAACAGAGTTGTTTTAAATTTATTGGAAAATATAAAGAATTGTAAAGGAAAAACTGCTTTTTATAAGAAAAAAAAACATTTATAGACAATTATTGAGAAGGCTTTTGAATTAAAAAAAAAGTTGTTCCTTTTAGTAATCAGTAGGATTCAAACACTAGATAAGCCAATCAATGATATGAAGGCCAAAAGTAAGTTGAAAAGACTAATTAGTAGAACTAATTTTTGTAATGTTTTTTCTGGAGAATGGAAACATAGTTCAAGTTGTGAGCCATTTTTTAATGAAGAGAGTTACCTTCAGAGTAATGATTTGTTGCATGCAGTTGACACCAGTGGATGAGCTTATGAGGCTAAGAATGGTTGTCCGATTGAAAAAGAGAAAATTGTCCCTAGAAATGCAAAAGAGGTGTAAGCTGATGAAGTTTTAGGGAGATGTCCTATAGGCTCCAGTGTACACTTGGAATTGTATTAGTATTTGTAGTGTACGACAGGATTCAATTGATTTTTTTCGCAATTTCTTACGTAAGTATAATAAGAAAAGTGTTAAACAAAAGATTAAGATGTTGCAAGAATTAGATCCTTGCAAAGTGAGAGAAAAAACGGGTCTGGCTTGTCGTTCTAAAAAAGTATGTCAGAGTGTTTTTCACCATTTCAGGATGTTAGCAGTACATCATACTGAAATACGAAAATTAGTGAGAAGGTTGTATTATGCAAAAAGTCCAGCACTAATGTTAAAAAAGTTAAACAGTGCTCTTTTGCATGGATCTGTATTAGATGTAATCAACATTTGTGAAAAAATTGAGGTTAGTAACTTTGGTCCTGAAGAAGACAGTGCAGAAACAGATACACTAATAGAATGAAATGTGGAAGAAATTGTACAGAATTTTAGTACAGAAAAGTTTGAACAAGAAATTACAAGTTTTAAGGTCATGTCAGGTGAAAGGCCAAACTTTTCTTGTATTTGTTGTAGACAAATTCATTATAAAAATCAGACCAGGTTAGTTGATCTATATTTAAAAAGTGAAAAGGAGAATAATAATGAGTGGAAGGAATTTGCAACTTATTTGTTGGTATTGAATTGCTTTGATTTGGGTTCTGATCAACGTATTTGTAAATATTGTTATAACAAATTAATTGAAAACAAAATGCCTGCTAGAGCTGTACATAATAATCTTGAGTTGGAAAATATTCCTTCTGAACTGATGGATTTAAATACTTATGACTCTATTCTTATTCAATGTGTGCATCCATTGCAGGCTATTGTTCGTATAGGGCCTAAGACAGGGAAATTGCCTCCTTCAGATTTACAGAGAGGATTAAAGGGAAGAGTTGTATATTTGCCTCTAGATTTAAAGAAAAATATTGAAACAATTGGTGTAGAAAATGTGGAAGAGGAACCTCTAGTTATTCTAGTTAATGGCGTTCCTACGAAGAGTAATACAATCTGGCAAGAATTAGTGGATGTTAGGAAAGTGAAAAAGGCAACGTTGTATTTAGTAAACAATAATCAATACTATAAAAATACATATGTAGGAGAAGAGGAAACAACCGTAAAAGAGGAGGGTGATTTCTTAACTGCACAAATTGAAAAAGTGGATGTGTCCAGAACTGAAGAAATGTATGAACATTATAGTGTGCATCCACTTCACTCTAAGGAAGTGATGGGGAATACTATTGAGTTATTTCAAATGAAAGAAGCGAAAGGAAGTCCCATTAGTGTATGGGAAGAAAGCTTGGAAGCTCGTTGTTTCCCTCAGTTATTTCCAACAGGCAAAGGTGGAGGATATGATGAACGACCTGTGCAGTTTCCTGCATCTGAATACCGGACATCAAGATTATATGCAGAAGATCCAAGGTTTTGCCAATGTATTCCATATTTGTTTCATCTTCTATTTGAGAGTGACTTGTCTGGACTTTCTTATGCAGTGAACCATATACTAAAAAGTGGAGTACATCTGCAAAATGTTTCGGTAAAGGACTTTATGGATAAAGTCCAACAGAAAGATACTGTTTTGGAATCACAGCTAATTAATCTCATGGCATGTCAGCGTGGTACTAATGAGTATTGGTACCATCGTCATGGGGAATTGAAATGTATGCTAAGAAACTTAGAAACTCCTACATGGTTCCTTACTCTAAGTTGTGCAGAGTATGCTTGGGAAGATTTACTTCAATTTCTTTAAGAGGCAAATGCAAACATAGAAAATATAGAATACAAGACACCTGGAGAACTGTGCTCTTTGGATCCAGTAAATGTATGCAGGTATTTCAATCATAGATTTGAAGCTATGATGTCTTTTACCACAAACAAAAACTAAATCCTCCTCTTTGAGAGGTTCTGGATTTCTTTTGGAGAAAGGAGTATCAAGCACGAAGAACAGATTCAGATAACACAGTGATGAGTTTTATTGAACAATATTCTACATGTGCTGTACCAAAAAGTACAGAACAAAAGAATTAAGAAATCAAGTCTTACGGTTTCAAACCCATCGTTGTGGAAAATACTGTCGTCGAAAGTACAAATCTAAGGATAAGTTCTATACGAAATGTCGATTTGCATTTCCATGTCCAGTATTATCAAAAGGAAGAGTGAACAATTTTATGTCATCTTTGTGACTTACTGTCACAAGAAAATCAACGAAAAATACCTACAACTTAAGAAGAAATGAAGAGTCAAAATACATAAATGACTATAACCCAGTCATTTTGTCCATGTGGAATGCTAAAATGGATATTCAATATGTTGCAGACACCTCCATTGCTGTGGCTCAATATGTAACGTCTTACATTACTAAATCTGAAAAGACGGAACTAAAGAAAAAGTGGGAAGAAATTTCTCATGAAAAGAGCCTAAGTAAGAAATTGTACAGCAAAAGTTTGAAGATGTTGTCTCATCGAGAAAACGGAGCATATGAATGTTCAGATCGCTTATCATCTGCAAGTCTATACTCCAAATCTAGAACAATCATTTGGGTGAGTTTAGGTCTTGGAAGAACACGAAACCGAGTTTTGAAATCTGTAGAAGAAATTGAGTATTTAGCAGAAAGAGAACCAGACAGTACAGATATTTTGAAGACAAATATGTTGGATACATACTATCCAAATAGAAGTAATCATCTTGAAAACGTTTGTCTCTATGAAGTACTGCAAAGCTATACTTTTAAGAGGAATATAACAGAAGATATCAATAAAGGAGTATATGCTGTGATTGGATCTGAAGGATGTTTAGTGAAACAAAGAAAAGGACATTTGATTAAACACCGAAAACTGAGTTGTGAAACTCCTGACAAAAGGGAATTTTACTATTTAGCTCTTTTGCAACTCTTTAAGCCATGGCGTACAGAACTGGAACTACTTGTAGATTTTGACAGTTATAAAGATTCATTCAACGCAACTAAAAATACTATAGAATGCCCTGTTTTTACTAATTATCTGAAAATGTTGAACGACGAAATACAGCAAGAAGCTACAATTGCAGCAGAGATTGCTAGAGACAGTTCTCAAGACAAAGTTCTGCTTCGTTGAGTCAGGATCCACTAGGAGAACCAATTATTCAGAATGAAGCAGCAACTGCCATGGATGTGGTGGAAACAGCAATGCAACAAGCTCAAGAGGATGTAATAAACTTAGAAGAATTGGAAAAGCAACTAAATGTTGAGCAAAAACAAATATATGATCAAGTGACAGAACAGATTGAGCATGGTTTATACCATGAGAAAAAAGAGTTCTCATGTACGTCATTTAAACCTGTCCGACTGTACGTGAGTGGAGAAGCAGGAACTGGAAAACGTTTTCTAATTAAAGGAATTGCAACTTATCTACAGAAAAGAACTGAGTCGTCACTCTCTTGTGTTGTTACTGCTCGAACTGGGTTGGCAGCACATAAAATTAAAGGGATTACTTTACATCGTTTATTGATGCTGCCAGTAGAGCATGAAAATAAATTAGAATACCACAAGCTATCTGGAGAAGCTTGTTGCGAAGTTTCTAGAGTCTTGAAAAAATTAAACTTCTCATTATTGATGAGGTAAGCATGGTATCAAATTTAATGCTTGACTTTGTGCATTTAAGAATGCAACAAATCCTTAAAACAGAGTATGATCTATTATTTGGAGGCAAACTCGTTATAGCTTTTGGAGATCTACTACAATTAACTCCTGTGAAAGGACAGCCAGTATTTAAAACAGTTTTACATGAAGACATCAGAAAGTGCCTGGGAAGCATTGGAAATGTTAATATTTGGTCATATTTCGAATATCCAGAACTCATTACAAATATGCGACAGGCAAAGGACGCTGATTATAAAAGTTTTCTTGAAGATATAAGAATTGGAAAAGTGAGTGAACGTGGCAAAGAAGCTTTACAGGCACGATTACTTAGAAATTTGTTTCCAAGAGAAAATATTCTCCCAGAGAATATATATAGAAAAATTGCAGAAAAGAAATCAGTGATATGCTTGATGCCAACTCTGCAAGAATGTTCAATATTCAATGAAAAAATGCTAAAGTTAGAAAATCAAGAAATTATAAAACTGGAAGCTATTGATAGAATATAGCATGAAGGAGCTACTATTATTTTGTCAGAAAAGTTGAAGTCAAAATTTGATTCTTTAGAGAAATCAATATCTAAAACTGCTGGTTTAGAAAAGAATCTATATGCATGTATAAATTGTCGGATTATTTTACGAAGTAATTTACATGTGGAAAGAGGTTTAGTAAATGGAGCAATGGGTAATGTTGTTGATTTTGTGAATTACCAAAATAGAGATTACATTGAATTTTTGAAAATCAAATTTGATGAAATTGAATAAGTACAACAATTGAGTCGTTGTTCAGCTCGATTTTTGCATGTAAAAGATGTATATGTCCGCCGAAAACAGTTTCCTGTTTGCTTGGTATATGCGGTGACTATTCATAAATCTCAAGGTTTAAGTGTAGATTGTGCTTTGGTGAATATTGGAAATACTGTGTTTAAAGAGGGTATGGCATATGTGGCTTTGTCTCGAGTCAGAACTTTATCTGGATTATACCTGATTGATTTTGATGACACAAAGATTAGTGCAGAGGTAAATTGTGTAAAAGAGTATAATAGGTTAAGAAGAGAACATGCTCCCAATTTACCTCAATATCCAGTATTTGAAAAGCGTGTGGTAAGTCGAAAAAGAAGATATGAGAAAAATTGTAGCGAGGTTGCAGAGAAAAGAAAAAAACTAGATGAACCAGTCATAGTAACCAAAAAGAAAAAGGATTTTATTGAGGAGGTTGTTGGTTTTCAGTTTGAAAACAGTTCTGGTATCAACTGCTATGCTAATGTAGTGGTTAATGTTTTTTTTTTCTTGACACTTTACTACAACAAATTGTTGAAAATCGGGACAAAAGATTTTGTTGTTTGTTGAATTCTGTGTTTGAGAAATGTAGTAGTGATAAAACTAAAATAGAAAATGTTTCTGATATTCGAAATGTTTTAGACATATGTTCTGGTTTAAATCAATTTTCACAGAATATTCAGCAAGATTGTCCGGAATTTCTAATGAATATGCTTGTTGTATTGCAAGATGAAGGTATAGATATTGAAAATCGTTTTGGCCTTTCTTATAAATGGCAACATGACTGTGACAATTGTTCATTTTCAAGTAGTACTAAAATAGACACTGAAAGATTTATATATTTGACTTTACCAGATTGCAAATCAGTGTCTTTTAATAATCTAGTTAGAGAAGCAAATCAAAACATGGTCTGTACCCAATGTAACTCACAAATGTTATCAACATTATTTATACAAAGATATGGACAGTATGTAATTTTAATGCTGCAACGATGCAGACCTGATGGAAGAAAACTGACAACTTTAATAAAAAAAAATTGTGGCTTCTCAACTATCAATATCAGGAAGAACTTTTGTAACTGTAGCAATTATTTTCCATGATGGTCCTTCTACAACATCCGGACATTAAACACCTTATATAAAATGTACAAAAGGCTGGACTCATTGTAATGATACTCAATTGATTTTTAAACAACATTTGTCTTATGACTTACCAAATTCTTACCTAGTGTTTTTACAACCCAATTTTTAGGGAAAATAATTGGCCTGGGAAAATTACTGCTGATAAGAAAGGGTAGTCTGGTGTTGAAAAGTACTTTGTGAGTGAGGGTGATCAGGTTAAAAAAATTCTTCTAGTTGACGTAGAGGTAGTGTAAGTATATCAGATAGTTGGTGATGTGGCTATCACAGGAGATGTTGATCATCAGTGAGGCAGAGGTGTTTTACATTTGTTGTAGTTGTTGGAGATGTTGGTGACATTTTTTATTCCCTTGTAGAGGTTTATTTTAATGGTATACAGCTCCTTGCTAAGATAAAGGATGAGCAGAGTGTCATCGGCATACCAGATGATGTTGAGATTCTGATAGCATGCTAGTTGTCTAAGGTTCTATGTACATGATAAATAGCATCGGGTGGAGGTATAACCATTGTTAGATGGTACAAAAGATGTTGGTGCTTTTGATTCAGAAGGTTGGGAAACGGACGCTTAAGAGTACTATTAAGTATCTTCCAAACTAAGGATTTCACACATACTATTTGGCCATGAGGAATGGTATTTGAAACAAAAAATGACTATTTCGGGCAAATGTTGTTAGCATATGTTTGTACATAACTTTATTTAGAGTGTATAAAAAAGAAGTAATATTGTTTTGTTACTTTGTGATTGTTGGAGATATCCCATACTTACGTAAGAAATTGCTGTTCTAAAAAAAACATTTAAGATATGTTTTTTTCTAATTTTTACATTCTTAATGAAAATGTTGAATGGGTTTTTTAAAGACAATCTTATCGATTGTCTGGTTTTTTGCCCGCTGTTATATGATGAGTACTATTGAACTCACTGTTTTCAGTGAAATTCAATATATTCTGAGAACAGCAAAATAAAATACATAACATATTGTACAAATTATTTTGTATTGTGAAATATATATTATAACTCAATTTTGTCTTCTATTCCACAGATATTATATTTATAAAAAATATATTATTAACTTTTCATTACTTATAAGTTAAGTATGACAAACAAAAAATACTTTCTCATCACTCTCTTACTTCTCTTTCCCTTTTTCACTTTCTTCACTCTGTCTCTTACTCCACTTCCTTTGCTCATCTTACTCTCCTTCCCTCACTTTCTTTACTCCCCTTAATTCACGTTTATACTTCTTCTCTCAACATCAGTACCCTTCCCTCACCCTCACTTACCTTCTCCTGCTCCCTCTTTCCTCTCTGTGACCCTCACTTCTCTTTTCTTTCTTCCTCCATCACTACCCTTCTTTTGCTCTATCCCTCACTCTTTTCTCTCTCCCCCTCACTCTTTTTCCTTCACACCATCCCTCACTCACTTTCAGTCACTCCCCTTCTCTTATTCCTTCACTTCCTTTTGCTCACTCCCCTTCCTTTATTCCCTCCCTCACTCCCCTTTCCTCCGTCCGTCTCTAAGTCTCTTCCTCTGTCTCAGTCACACTGACTGCCTCACTCCCTCACAGTCCCTCACTCTCCCTCTCTTTCTCTCTCTCACTGTCTCCCTCTCTCTCCACCAATCTTCCTTTTCTTTCCTCTCTCTTTCCATAAATTCTTCTCTCTCACTCACTACTTTTTCCTCTATCTTAATATGCTTATTTTTCCCTCACTCCCTTTCCCTTACCCTCATATCCCTTCCCTCACTGTCACTGCCCTTCACTCAATGTCACTCCTCTTCCCCTACTTCATTTTCTCCTCTCTGTGCATCACTTCCATTCCTTTTCTCCTGCTCCCTTTCCCTCACTCCCCCTCACTCTCTTTCCCTCACTCCATCTGTCAGTCCCCTTCCCTTACTCCCCTTTCCTCATTCACTTTTGCTAACTCCCATTCCTTTAGTCCCTCACTCCCCTTCACTCCAGTTCTCTCTTCCTCTCTCCCTCTGTCTCACTCAGTCTAACCGCCTCACTCCCTCTCAGTCACTTGCTCTGCCTCTCTTTCTCTCTCACTCTATCCCTCTCTCTCTCTCCCTCACCCTTCCTGTCTTTTCCTTTCTGTTTCCTTCACTCCTACTTTATCCCTCAGTCCCCTTTCCTCTCTTTTAATCTCCTTCCTTCTCTCTCATTCCCCTTTCCTCACCCTCATACCCCTTCTCTCACTGTTACTGCCTTTCACTCACCCTCAGTACTTTTCCTTCACTCCCCTTCCCTCGCTCCCTTTCCTTCACTCCTCTTTCGTCGCTCCCTCACTCCATCTCACTTACTCCCCTTCATACACTCCCTCCCTCACTTTTTTTTCCTACATTTTTCTGTCCCCGTCTCCCTCTGTCTCACTCACTCTAACTGCCTCACTCCCTCTAAGTCCCTTGCGCTCTCTCTCTCTCTCTCTCTCTCTCACTCTTTCCCTCTCTCTCCCTTACCCTTAATCTTCTGTCTTTCTACCACTCCTCCACTCTCCCTCACTCCCTTTTCTTCTCTCTTAATTTTATTTCTTCTCCCTCATTCCCCTTCCCTCGCCCTCATACCCCTTCCCTAACTGTCACTGCCCTTCACTCACTGTCACTCCCCTTCCCCACTACACTTCCTCCTGTTTGTATCTCACACCCCTTCCCTTTTCCGCTCTCTTTCCCTCACTCCCCCTCATTCTCCTTCCCTCATTGAAATCCTGACTCCCCTTCTCTCGCTCCCCTTTTCTAACTCCCTCCATCCCCTGACTCCACTTCTCTCTCCCTCACTCCCCATCTCTCACTTTCCCTTACCCCCTTTTCTCATCCTCATACCCCTTCCCTCACCGTCACTCCACTTCTCTTACCTTCACTCCCTTTACCCTTCTCTACTTCTCTCTCTCCGTCTCTTACTTCACTTCCATGTCTCCGTCCCCTGTTCCCCTTTTCTCACTCCCCCTCCCTCACTTTCCTTTCCTTACTGTCCTTCCCTTACTCTTTCACTCCCCTTACCTTACTCCCCTACCCTTAGTCCCCTTGTTTCAGTCACTCTTTGACTGCCCTTTCCTCACTCACCATACTACCTTTTCCTCACTCATTTCCTCAGTCCCTTCCTCCCCTTCACTCACTCATTTCAGTCATTCATTTATACACTACACATTCATTCAAAAAAAGTATGACACAGTATATAAGAGATATAGCTCTTCTTTGAGAAGTGAAGTTAGTTCTTATAAGAACAGTTTTTTTGACTTTTTTGTTTTAAATTTGTTTTTGTTTTTTGAACAATTTTATATTTTTGGGGGTTTTTGTAACAAAAAAAATAAACAGGTAACTAAAAACTGCTCAACAGGAACAAAAATAATTAAAGAAAAAAATTAATTGCGGGGGCATGAGTGCTGCCTAATCTTTACCACAATCAAGTCTATGCTCTGCTCTCCATAGCAAGATCTCATTGCAGAAGTTGCATCGTTTGTGGACGTCCGCAAAATCCGGCCGGATGTCAAGAGTACCTGTGGATGGAGATGCTGACGATGAAGATGTACTGGGGACAGCAGTTGCAGGATTGTCCCTCAAATGCTGATTTGAAGCCTGAGCATAATTGTTGGGATGAACATTCTTTAGATGCCACATCATTGTATGGATACTAAAAGAATAGTGTTTCGTGGGATCACCTCTTGATAGAACAGATCCACAGATGTTGCAAGTCACCTTTGGGGCATTCACCTTTTTTTGCCCTTCAGGGTATGAACATTTTTTCCAAATAAAAGAGTCTTTTGTCTTCTTTACCTTTGGTTGTTCTGGTAAGTAGTCGACTTCAGAGTCTGATGATTCCTGTGGCTGCTGTTCTGCCATTTTCAAATCTTGCAGAAAAATCCTGAAGATGCTTCTCTCAAAGAAGTGAAACAGATTGTGAGGGAAGTGGGTGGGGTTTTTGAAGATTTGGAAAATAAATTACTATAAGCCAATCAAAAGTGTTGTTTTCAAGTCACATGACTTTACGTGCGCGCACGGGTTCGCGCACGTTGAGCGACCGTCGCATATGAATGACGTTTTACCCGATTTTCGTAAATGCTTTTAAAAACGTGAAAAGGAGGCAGGGTAGAGACTCCCTGACCACCTAGGCCTTCTCATGGGGCCCCTTAAGGACCCCGAAGGGCAAAAAAACCATTTTGATTTCTTTTTTTTTTTTAAATCGCGAGGTGCGCACACGTTGCACGCACCCTCGAGGCAGAAGTGAGTTAAAAACAAAAGTGGAAAACGTGAAAAGAGGGCATGGTAGAGACATCCTGAAAATTTCTGATAGCTGCATACCTTTGAGCCCAGTGAATGTAGCTATGTCCAATAATCCAGACAGAGTACATGGTGAGAGGAGGTTCTGGTGCAGTCAGATGAAGTGTAGGAATGAAATGGCAGTTGAACAGTAGGAGTTTGCAAAAAAAAACTGTGGAGTTTCAGTGCTCTTGAATCACAAGCAATGATTGGTGGATTCAGATAGTTGAAAAATGAAAGTTAGGGTGCATGGTTGTGTTCTGTGAAAAGAAGTCATTTGAATGGTCAAGAAAAAGTCATTAAAAGAAAGAATGCATTTGCAACATTGTAGAATAAACTTTTAACCCTGAGAGCTCAGTGAGGAGGGAGTTGCTATGGTAACAGGTAGAAAGGGCTGAGGGGGGAAGGGTGTTGATTTGAAAATAGAGAGGGAAGAGTTTTGATTGGTTACCATGAGGAATATGTGTGTAGAATTAGAGGTTTTCTGTGCCATTCATGGTTGCAGTGCCTGGAGTACATACCTTTTGCTCTGCTAAAGAAATATTGGTGTATTGACACTGTTCTCAATCTCCCAAAGCATTTGTAAAGGTGAGTTATGATTAATTCAATATAGATAGAGAGTTCAGAATAAGAAGCACATTGAGCTTCTTTACTGTTGGTTTGTGTGATGCTTTTTGAAAATGCATGGTATCAATATTTGCAATAGAGAGGAAATGTATTTTGAAAAATAGTGAGTTTTCAGACCTGAAATGGAATGCTTGTACATAGGACCTGCGCTGTGTTTCTAAAATGTTATTCAAAAAACGATTTTGGGGCAAATCAATGGCTTTTACATTTTTGAGAAGGAATAATTAGTGTGTGCATGTTTAGATACAAATATTTGAACCTTTCACAATCATGTCACCTGTGTTACCTCCGATTAGGAAGCAGACTGAGCTTCTTTGCTGTTGGTTTGTGTCATTTTTTGGGTAATGCTTGGTAGGAATGTTTGCAATAGAGAGGAAATGTATTTTGTAAAATAGTGAGTTTTCAGAACTGAAATGGAATGCTTGTACATAGGACCTGCGCTGTGTTTCTAAAATGTTATTCAAAAAACGATTTTGGGGCAAATCAATTGTTTTACATTTTTGAGAAGGAATAAATAGTGTGTGCATGATTACATAAAAATATTTGAACCTTTCACAATCATGTCACCTGTGTTACTTCTGATTAGGAAGCAGACTCAGCGTCTTTGCTGTTGGGTTGTGTCATTTTTTGGGTAATGCTTGGTAGGAATGTTTGCAATAGAGAGGAAATGTATTTTGTAAAATAGTGAGTTTTCAGAACTGAAATGGAATGCTTGTACATAGGACCTGCGCTGTGTTTCTAAAATGTTATTCAAAAAACGATTTTGGGGTAAATCAATGGTTTTACATTTTTGAGAAGGAATAAATAGTGTGTGCATGATTACATAAAAATATTTGAATCTTTCACAATCATGTCACTTGTGTTACCTCAGGAAGGACACTGAGGGCCTTATTTATGAAAACAGCGATGCGTCAGTTTTCACTGCGCACTCCTTGCGACACCAATGATGCATCATATTTAATGTATGACGTATCATGTCGCAAGGAGTTACAGATAAGTCAGTATTTCTGATGCATCTGTAAGCGCAAAAGTGACGCATTGCTGGAGTGTGTCACAAAAGTGACGCAACTCCAGCAATGCGTGTTTTCAAATGGGGAAAGCCCCATGTGAAAGGGTTTGCGTCAGTCTTACGCCTTCTGTGAGGCAGGTACAAGATTTTGACATAACAGTGTCCTAAAAGTGACGCAGAAAAATCTCATAGATTTCACTGCGTCACTATTACAAGGTTTTTTACGGGGGAACGCCCCCTCTGCATACATTATACCTGACGCAGGTATAATGTGGCGCAGGGGTTTAAAAAGTGACGCATCTACCTAGATGTGTCATTTTTTAAATATGGCGCAACAAGGCACATGTTTTATGCTGCCGATGCGTCACAAAAACTGACGCATCACCAGCAGAAAACTAACGCAGGGCCTCATAAATTAGGCTCTGAGCTTCTTTGCTGTTGGTTTGTGTCATGCTTTTTGATGATGCTTGGTATCTACATTTGCAAGATAGAGGATTTTCATTTTGTGAAATAGTGAGGTTTCAGTAGTGAAGTTGAATGCTTGTGCATAGGACCTGTGCTCTGTTTCTAAAATGTTATTCAAAAAACGATTTTGGGGCAAATGAATGGCTTTTACATTTTTGAGAAGGAATAAATAGTGTGTGCATGATTACATAAAAATATTTGAACCTTTCGCAATCATGTCACCTGTGTTACCTCAGATTAGGAAGCAGACTGAGCTTGTTTGCTGTTGGCTTGTGTCATTTTTATGGTAATGCTTGGTAGGAATGTTTGCAAGAGAGAGGAAATGTATGTTACCTGTGTTTCCTCAAATTAGGAAGTGGATTGTGCAGATGAGATGAGGCATGTCCAGGGGCGCAAAGGAGTTGAGGCCTGTGTCCATGAGTGCAATTGAGAGGACTTACCTCCTCTGACCCTTAGACAAACATTATGTAATCTGTGGCCCTTCGACAGGCCTCAATACATTGAGTATAATTGATGGTAACAGGGTGCAGATGAGATGAGGCGTGTTCAGGGGTGTAAATGAACTGAGGCCTGTCTAATGGTGCAGATGAGTTGAGGTCTATTCTGGGTTGCAGATAAGGTGAGGATTGTCCATGGGTGCATAGGAGGTGATGCCTGCGTTGAGGAGTGTAGTGGAAGAGAGGTCTGTCCAGGGGTGGAAAGGAGGTGAGGGCTGTGTCTAAGAGTGCAGTGGGGGATAGGCTTCATGAAGTGCAGTCCAGTGGACTCTTATACACCGGCCTCACCACCTATGTTCCCCAGGACAGTCCTTACCTCATTTGTACAATCTGCTTACTAATCTGAGGAAACACAGGTGATATGATTGTGAAATGTGCAAATATATTTTTTTAAACATGCAGATACTATCTAATCCTTGTTAATAATGTAAAAGTCATTCATGTGTCCAAAATATTTTTTTAGAATTATATTTAAAAAACAGAGATAAGGTCATATGTAGAAGTATTATAGTGTTTATATTGTTAGCTTATTGTCATTGTTTTGTTGTTTGGTAATAGTGGTCTATAATGATTTTTTTTTTGTTTGTTTTCCACAGATTTAAATCAAGATTTCAATAGTAAGGAAATATGCCCTCAAGGGAAAGGAGACGAAAAGATTGTAAGCGGAAAAAATCAAAAACAGCAACGGAATTAAAGCAGTCTCCTACAACAAATACTTCAAAAAACAGGAAAAAAGCTCCTGGTAAGACAACTAAGTCTTTCTTACGGAACATATGTAGATAAAAAAAAAATATTGGACAGTATGTAGAAAAAGAGAAGGAGAGAGCAATTTTGAAGAGGAAAGAGAGATTCCGAAAAAATGTTACTACTGCAGCAGGAGACAATAATATGTATAGGAATAGAAGGCAAAATCAATTTAGGGACATTCGTAAACGAATGTTTCGCAATAGGGTGGTTTTAAATTTGTTAAAAAATATTAAAAAAGGTAAACAGAGATCTGCTTTTTATAAGAAAAAGAAACGTGTAGAGAAGATTGTTGATCATGCTTTTGAAGTTAAGAAAAAAATATTTATTTTAATAATCAATAGAATTAGGACACTTAACAAGACAATTGATGTTTTCAAATCAAACAGTAAATGGAAAAGAGTAATTAATCGGACTCATTTTTGTAAAGTTTTTTCTGGAGAATGGATGCACAGTTCAAGTTGTGAGCCATTTTTTAATGAGGAGAGTTACTTTCAGGAGAATGATTTAGTGCATGCAGTTGACACCAGTGGTCGAGCATATGAGGTGAAAGACGGTTGTACGATTGAAAAAGAGAAACTTGTGCCTAGAGAACCAGAAGAGGTGTTAACTGATGAAGTTTTAGGGAGACGTACTAAGGGTCCAGTGTACACTTTGAAGTGTAGTAGTATTTGTAGTGTGCGACAGGAATCAATCGATTTGTTTTGTAATTTCTTACGTACATATAGTAAGAAAACTCTAAAACAGAAAATGAAGATGTTGCAAGACTTAGATCCTTGCAGAGTGAGAGAAAACACAGGTTTGCAAGGGCATTCACTGGCTTGTCTTTCTAGAAAAGTCTGTCAGAGTGTTTTTCATCATTTTAGGATGTTAGCAGTGCATCATAACAAAATGAGGAAATTAGTGAGAAGGTTGTATTATGCAAAAAGTCCAGCACTTAAGCTTAAACAATTAAACAGTGCTCTTTTGCATGGAACTGAATTGGATGTGAAGAAGATTTGTGAAGAAATTGAGATTTGTTATGTTAGTGAAAAAGAGGACAATGTAGAAATTGACACAGAAATTCAAGGTAATGTGGAAGACAATGTACAGATTTCAACTACAGAAAAGTTTGACCAGGAAATTATCAGGTTTAAGGTGAAATCAAGTGAAAGGCCGAATTTTACTTGTGTGTGTTGTCGACGAACTCATTATGAGCATCAAACTAGATTAGTTGATTTATACGTAAAAAGTGAAAAGATAAATAATTATGAGTGGAAGGATTTTGCAACTTATTTGTGGGTGGAGAATTCTTTTGATTTGAGTACTGATCAGCGTATTTGTAAATATTGTTATGATAAATTAAATCAACACAGAATGCCTGCTAGAGCTGTTCATAATAATCTTGAGTTGGTAGGCATTCCTCCTGAATTGATGGATTTAAATACATATGAGTGTATTTTGATTCAATGTGTCCATCTTTTTCAGGCAATTGTTCGCATTGGAGCCTAAGATAGGGAAATTGCCTCCTTCAGATTTACAGAGAGGATTAAAGGGAAGAGTTGTTTATTTGCCTCTAGATTTCAAGAAAAATATTGATACAATTAGTGTAGAGAAAGTGGAAGAGGAACCTCTGGTTATTCTAGTTAATGGGGTTCCGACAAAGAGAAAGAAAATCTGGCAAGATTTAGTGGATGTTAGGAAAGTCAAAAAGGCGACGTTGTATTTGGTCAAAAACAATGAGTACTACAAACATGTATGTGTTGGAGCAGAGGAAACAGCTGCAGATGAAGACAGTGATTGTTCAGCTGGCCAAATTGAAAAAGTTGATGTGTCTAGAAGTGAAGAAATATATGAACATTATACTGTTCATCCTTTGCATTTCAAAGAAGTAATGGGGAATGCAATTGACTTGTTTCAAATGAAATCAGCAAAAGGAAGTCCCATTAGTGTATGGGAAGAAAGTTTGGAAGCTCGTTGTTTTCCACAGCTATTTCCAACAGGTCGAGGTGGACGACATGACGATCGACCACTTCAAATTCCAGCATCTGAATACCGGACTTTAAGATTATATGATGATTTTAAAACACAATCTTTTAGATTGTGTTTTTTTTCCCCGCTGTCATATGATGAGTAGTTTGAACTCACTTTTTTAAGTGAAATTCAATATATTCTGAGAACAGCAAAAATAAACTATGTAACATGTTGTACAAGTTAATCTATAGTTTGTATTCGGTAATTTAAAATATATTCCCATTGTCTCACACTCACTTTCCTTTTTCCACCCTCTTTCAGCTCTTTTTACTCACTTATAATGTGTTTCTTTCACTCTCTTTCAACCCCGTTCTTTTAGTCCACTTCTTTCACACACCCTCATTCTCATTTCAACTGTCTGCATCCCCTCTCTCCCTTGCATAAGTATTCAGCTTTCAGTCTGTCTGCTTTACTTTCCTTTTCCGTGTTTTCCTCCTTTGCTCTTTTAGTAATTCCTCTTTACTCACTCACCAGTATTGTCGCACTCTATCACTATAAATCATCCACTCTCCCTCGCTTATCTTTGTTTCCCCCTTTATTTTGACCTCTTCTCTCTATTTTCCATTCACTGCCTCTATGTCCTCAATCCCTCACTCTCCTTGTGTTATGTTCACTTGTGTTTATCTATCTTCTATAATTTCTCTTACAACAACTTCACTGCTCCTCTCTCATCGTTCATCAACCTATTTCTTTTAGTCCGGTTTCATTACTACCCCTCATTTCCTATGTTTCAGTGGCCTTCTCTTTACTTTCATCACCGAATCACTTTCTCTCAGTACCACTGCTTTAGTCCTCTTCTCCTCTCTTTCCTTCTTTTGCTCCCTTACTCATTTTTCTTTCCTCACTCATTGTACTCCACTTCACTCAGTCCTTCCCTTAGTCTCTCTGTCTACTAACTTCCTCATTCCTTTTCCCTCAATCCTTCTATATTATCCTCTCTCCCTTCATCCCTTCACTCTATGACTCTCCTTCACTTACTCTCAGTTATCTTCCATTCCTCATTCTTCTAAATGCATCCTTTATTAGACTCCTTTCCCTCTCAGTCATTATCTTTTTACTTACTCCTGTTTCCTGATTTAGTTTTTGCTAACTCATATTCTTTTAGTATCTTTCTTACCTTCAGTTCATTTTTCTCTTCTTCTCTTCCTTTCAGTCAGTGAATCTATATGCCTTACTCTTAGTAATTTGCTCTCCTTCTATTTCTTTTTCCCTCTTTTTGTCCTTCTCCCTTACGTTATTTCTAAATACACTGTTATGATTTTTAACCTCTTCATTTGTATCTTTAATTTTAAATACATATTTTACTAATTATAACTTATTTTTTCTTCTCTCTTTACAGATACAAAATGTAGTAAAAAAAATGTGATTAAAGTTACATTTATTATATGGTAAGTGTGACTAAAAAAATGTAGTTTGTCATCACCCTTTGCTTTAACCTCACTACTATTTTCTCAACCTACCTCAGTCATGTTTCTTTACTCTGCTTCCCTCACTTATTCATATTCTCCATGTTTACTCCCCTTTCCCTATTTCCCCTCCTACATTCAACTTTTTTCAGTCCCCATTCTTTACTTCCCTTACCCTCCGTTCCCTTCCTTTGCTCACTCACTCATTCTCTTTCCCTTAATCATTTACTTCACTCCTACACACACACCTCCCCCCCAACACACACACACACCTCTGACATACACCCCAGACACACACCACACACACACCTCACACACACACACACAGCCACACACACACTCCTCACACACACACACCCACACATCCCACACACACACACACACACTCCACACACATACCCCCCACACCCACACCCCCCCACACATATCTCACATACCCACTCCTCTACCCACACCCAAACACCCCACACACCCACACCCACACACACACCTTACACACCCACACCCCCACCTACACCCACTGACTACCTATAAGTCACCCACACTGCCTTACTTACCTTTCTTTCCTGTTTCACTCAGACTCTTTCAGTCACTCCTTCCTTTACTCTCTCTCTCTTTTCTCTCTGTCACTCCCCATGTCTTAACCTTATTCACTTTTATCCACCCTGTTTCACCCCTCTTTACTTACACTCACTGCTCTTTTCTCACCCTCCCTCACCGTTGTTCATTTATTCAGGTTCCGTCACTACCCCTCATTCCCCATTCTTTACTGTCCTTCCTTTTACTTTCAACATCCACTCACATTCTACTAGTACCTCTACTTTAGTCTTCTTTTTCTCTCTTCCCTTCTTTCGCTCCCTTATTCATTTTCCTTTTCTCACTTACACCCTATTACACCTTCTCTGTTTTTTACTATGTAATAAACAATCCCTCTGTGTTGCTCCCTCTAGCTCTTTTTCTATTAACATTACTCTCTGTGTTCTTCCCTCATGCTCACTCTTTCTTTATTTTTTTTAAAACAATTTTTGGGTGCGTGCCCCGGAGCGCGCCCCGGTGCACGTACCGGTGCGCGTACCCTAAGGAAAAAAGAATGACAGAGATTCTTTAAAAATATAGGTTTATTTTTATAAATTAAAAGTAGTTTTAAAAAGAACTGTTTTCTTTATTCTTTTTGTTGTTTTATATTTTTTTATTGTTTTTTTGAACATTTTTTACTTTTTTTGGCTTTTCTGAACACTTTTAAAAAAAAATTGTATTTTTTATGGGGAGAAACAAAAAACAGGGAATTGTAAATGGCTCAACTGGAGCAAAAAAAATCAGGAACAAATTAGGGTTTTTTGGGGCAATTGTGGTTGTCACCAGCAAGAACGATGAGCTTTACGCTCTGCTCACCATAGCTGATGGTCTTACCACAAAAAATACAAGTGACCCTAAATTCACCAAACCGTGGTTGGATGATTGGCATCGTCTCCCTTGTGTCTGGTCCTGATGGACTGGGTTGTTTTCTTTTGGAGGTGCAGGATGAAGATTGGGGATGGTTACTGGCCATTTCTCTCATCTCTGCAGCAGCATAGTTCCTGGGATGTTTGCGCTGCATATGCCTAATCATGGTATAATTACCAAATGAATATTTTCGTTTAGGGTTCCCCCTTGAAAGTTCCATGCCACAGATTACGCAAGTCACCTTTGGTGCATTGACTTTCTTTTTGCCCTCTGCAATAGAAAAAAACTCCCATACTATGTGCTCCTTTGGCCTATATGGGGTATTGTCTTCTTGGAGGAATGTCCTTCTCCCCTCCTCCTCCTCCTCCTCTTCCTCTTTTTCTTCCTGACCACCAAAGTGATGTTGTGGTGGTCCTCTTGGTGGTGGTGGTGGTGGTGGTGGTGGTGGTGCAGATGCTCCAGCTGCTGCTGCCACTGTAGCCATTTTAAAGTAGAAAAGATTAGAGAGATCTCTAAACAGGTCTTCCTCAGTCAAAGGACGAAGTCAGAATAAGGTAAAAAGGTGGGGGCTTTCATCATTTGGAAAACAAAACTGTTCTTGACCAATGAAAAGTGTTATTTTCAAGTCACATGATCCGAGTTTTCATCATTTGGAAACCAAAACTGATCTGCACCAATGAAAAGTGTTATTTTCAGATCACTTGACCCGGCGCGTAGCGTAAGCGCATTAGGACGTTGCGCAATCATATGCGCTCATGTGCTTCCGGGTGCGCTTACGCAGTGCGTCATATGACGCATCACGCGGTTACGCGAAATGCCACGATGTTGTTTTCGTTCGCGAGAATATCGCTAACGGGACGCTCACGGGTACGCACCCCAGGACGCGCCAAAGCACTGCGCTTACCCGTGCGTTCACCGGTACGCGCCCCGGGAGCGCTCCGGGGTAAAAAAAAAACCACTATTACATAATTATACAATATAAAATTCGTTATAAATTTTTTTACTTTTTATACCTATAGAGATTTGCTATTAAAAAACCATTGAAAATCACTGAAAAAACTATAGGTTTCACACCAGTTATAGTTAGCTGGAAGTTTTACTCGCATAAAACCATTGAAATTTCTACGTTATAGTTAGTTGGACTCACTATAACTTGTGCGTGCAATGCACTCCTGATGACATCACATATTACATCAATCATGACATGGTCAGTGACATCACTCATGCGTGGGGAGCGCCCGGTCCGCGAACCGGGAAGCGTTCTGGGCAGCGTACTGCAATGAAAAATGAATGATAGACTTTTCAAATGCTGTATGTTAATTGATTGTTGTTTTTGTTGATTATTTTTTATTTTCTTTATTTTTTAAGCATTTTTTTTTAATGTGATTGTGTTTCATAATTTATTAAACTTTCTAACATTTCATTGTCAGAAATTTCATAATTATCATGGAATATACATTGTAGTCTCTGAGGGTGTAAAATGTCCTCATTTGCAAGGAGGTTATCTACTGCTTGTACACATTGCAGTAGTTCATTGTCCCAAGTTTCATCGAAAAATTCAATGTCAATTTGATCAATTGTATCAATCAATTCTTGGCTGCTGTCTTGCAGGTCCATTTCAAAAGAAACTTGGTTTTCGCCTTCCATTTTGCCTGAAATTTGAATTAAAAAAATATATATTAGTAGAGATAGGGCAATGTTGGGAATAATTTTAGATAGGCATTTTTTATCAGTGAATTTATCTTTGGGCAGTGTATAGTATCAGAGTGGAAGTAGGAATATAAAAATGTGTATGTGATTTAACGTAAGTAAATTCATAATTATACAAGAGAAGCCTAACTCCATCCTTAACTATAACAGAGAAGTCTCTCTAAATCTATAACTACTACAGAGGGATAGTATATATCTATCAGAAAAAGTTTACCATATTAACTTATAGTGCACAATATACTTCAGTTTTAAAAATAAAAACTTACCTTTAGAAAGAAGTTGAAGGATTTAGTGAAAATACTATTGAAATGTACAGCAAGAAGTAGTAGTCAAAATGGCTGTGTTTTCTTCTCTTCCTTTATATATATATTCAGGTATATAACCAATGAAATGTCAGGTAAAAAAAATAGAAAATGAAAGTAACATTTTCATTGGTTGTCAATTCCAACACTTCAGATGTGTTTTGTGAAGTAATTTACCTCAGGGTATTTAGAGAGGTCTACAGGCTAAATGACTAAATGGAATTCCAATCAAATTTGTGAAAATGGTAGGGATTGGTATGTAGTATGAGCTAATCTATATTTGGTGAAATTGTCTCCAGTGGCTTTTCTGTGAACTACTTTCCCACCTTTTTTGATGGTGCGCTTCCCAGGGAGCGACCCGGTACGCGAACCGTTGAGCGCCCCGGTTCGCGAACCTTAAGCGTTCCGGGAGTCCACCATTTTGTGTTTCGGTCGAATTTAGATACAAGATGGAGGGCAAATAATGTTCAGAATGGGTAGAAGGGGGCACGGTAGACTTATCTTGACCCCCTAGGTTTTGTGAGGGTGGCTGAGGAGGCCCATATGTGCGAAAAAAAAACATTTTTTTTTTAAATTTCGCGAGGTTAGCTCCCGGTTCGCGTACCGGGTAGCGCCCCGGGGAGCGTACTTTGTTGAAAATTAGTGAAAATGTTAGAGTAAAATAATAATTGTGAGTGATTAGATGTAGGGTAGCTCTGAGAAGAGCTTTTGGGTTTATGGTACATTTAGGTACTTATAAGTAGGTACCAATGCACATTCTTAAATTCAGAGTGAAAACTCTGTTGCCCTCATCTGAGAAGTGAACTCCATCTCCTCTGTAGATATCTTGCATGTAGTATCGCAAGTTATTGTTGTACAGGGAGCCCATTCCATGGTCTCTCATGTAAGCTGAAACAGATTTGTTTACATGCTTCCTCGACTTCTCAATTTGTGGACAAAATTGGTTTGACCACCTCCATTTCTGTCTTTGGCATATATTTGAATATACCAAGGCAGTCTGAGGAAAAAGTGCCATTAATTGCTCAAAGGTGTCCTTTAAAAGCATTTCCAGACCTACACCAGTCAAAGTGCCCAAGTCATTACCTCCACAGTGCACAATTAACAGGTCAGGTTTGGGCAAATGCATAAAGGTTTTCACCAATGGTATCAATTGGTGACATTTTAATCCTCTGTGGCCAAACCACTTAATTTCAACATCTTGTAAATTGAGGTTAGGTAATTTCCTGTTTTCAACGTACCTTTGAGCCCAGTGAATATAACTATGTCCAACAATCCAGACAGAAAACATGGTGAGAGAAGGTTCTCCTGCAGTCAGATGAAGTGTGGCAATGAAATGGCAGTTGAAAAAATGAGAGTTTAAAATGAAAAAAACTGTGGAGTTTCTGTGTTCATGAAGCAGTAACAGTGATTGGTGGATTTTGATTGCTGAAAACAGAAAGTTAGGGTGCACGGATGTGTTCTTTGAAAGATGTATTTTGAATGGTCAATAAAAAATCATTAAATGAAAGAATGCACTGGATATGCAGGTGCACTGAGAGTTCAGAGTTCAATTGCAACAAAGTTGTGTGAACTTGCAAACACCAGAAGTCTTCCAATGAGGTGGTTGCCATGCAGAAAAGACAGAAAGGGCAGAGGGGGGAAGGGTTTTCATTTGAAAAAAAGTGAGGGAAGAGTTTTGATTGGGTGACATGAGAAATATGTGTGAAGAATTACAGCATTTCTGTGCTTTTGATAGCTGCAGACTCTGGAGTGCATACCTTTTGCTCTGCTGAAGACAAATTGGTGTGTTTCTGAGACTGTTTTCAAACTCAAAGTATTTGCTAAGGTGAGAAAATATTTCTTTAACTTAGATAGAGAATAGTGTGCTTTAAGGAGAAAATTATGAATTATGTGGCGCAAATTGCTTGTAAATATGCTCCCACCTGTGCATGGAAAATTTAGATTTTGAATGTTTGTGTTACATAGCCATGTTAAAAGTGACCCAACCATGCAGGAAAGGCAATCAAAAAACGCTTTTATGTGTCTTAAGGACATTTTAAGTAATTTTCCCATGTGCAGTGTTTTGAAATTATGAATTGAAAATCATTTTTGAGGTAAAGGAATTGTTTTTAAATTTATGACAAGGACATAATGGTGTATGCTTCTTTATAAGGCAATTGACTGTCCCTGATGTTATTTTTCCCATTTTAATGTAAGACTTTTCTCTGTGGCGCAAATTGCTTGTAAATATGCTCCCACCTGTGCATGGTAATTTTAAATTTTAAATGTTTGTGTTACATAGCCATGTTAAAAGTGACCCAACCATGCTGGAAAGGCCATCAAAAAACGCTTTCATGTGTCTTAATGACATTTTAAGTCATTTTCCCATGTGCAGTGTTTTGAAATTATGATTTGAAAATCGTTTTTGGGGTAAAGGAATTGTTTTTAAATTCATGACAAGGACATAATGGTGTATGCTTCTTTATAAGGCAATTGACTGTCCCTGATGTTATTTTTCTCATTTTAGTGTAAGACCTTTCTCTGTGGCGCAAATTGCTTGTAAATATGCTCCCACATGTGCATGGAAAATTTAGATTTTGAATGTTTGTGTTACATAGCCATGTTAAAAGTGACCCAACCATGCAGGAAAGGCAATCAAAAAACGCTTTTATGTGTCTTAAGGACATTTTAAGTAATTTTCCCATATGTAGTGTTTTGAAATTATGATTTGAAAATCGTTTTTGAGGTAAAGGAATGTTGTTAAAATTTATGTGCGCCATATGCCCCCAAATTTCTTTTTCAGGGGTGCAGCAGGGTGTTCTTGAGACACCCCTGCACCCTTGGAAAAATTCCTAATTTGTGATGAGCAAATTGCTAATCGCAAATTAAACCTTCATTCCTATGAGCCTCCTAGCCCATGGAAATGAATGGGTAACTTGCAATTAGCAATTTGCTCATCGCAAATTAGGAATGGTAAAGAATCGCTATTTATTCCTTAAAATTCGCTATTTAGGAAATGCAAAATATTTTGATGATACATATGGCAGTTCATCTCTAACAAGATAAGAAGCTTAGGGATAGATTTATGATGACTGGTGCATCACCAGGGATGTGCCAGTCATCTTGCGCCGCTGTTCCGCCACCCATGGTGTGCTGCATTTACAATGCGGCGCAGCATGGGGCAAAAACGGCACAGATGCTTGACGCATCTGTGCCGTTAAGGTGGCGCATTGCTGGAGTTGTATCGCAAGTGCGATGCAGCTCCAGCAAGGCTCAGGGGTGCACCATCTCCACAATGTTGCGTCAAGACCTATGCCTGCTTCAAGCAGGCGCAGGGTTTTGACACAGGTTTCTCCTATCTGATTGTAAATGCGGCACACCATGGGTGGCAGAGCAGTGGTGCACGTTAACTGGTGCATGCCTGGGGATGTGCCATTTAACATAAATCTGCCCCTTTACATTTAAGTATGTGCAGGGGACACAGAGTCGGTGAGGCTTATCCAAGGTTAAGAACAGATGAGTCCTGTTCAGTGAAAAATTAGACATAGGCTTCACCTGCTCAGCATCGCTGGACATGGCTAAATAATAGCTGCAAAATGTTACTCTTGTTAAACAATTTTACTATTATAATCTGTGAGATTTGTCTCTTACTCTGCAACATCTCATTGTTGTTATCTTTCTTTAAAGATAAAGACAACCTCAACATGAGCGACAATCTGCAATCAGTTGATTTTGACCTCATCATTGAACTTGTAATTGAAACATCAGTGGATGTTGATCCATTGGATGATTTAAATCATGAGGATGAAGAAGAGCGTGATGAGGATGCAGATTTGTCCGAATTATATGATATAGGATGGGAAGCTGACCTGCTTGAGCCTTTGGAAATATAAACATTTATTTTTAAAGTTTATAATTAATAAAAAGTAAAAAGGTAAACCGTTTAATTTAAAAATAAAGACACATTCAAAAGCAGGTTATGTGTAGTGTCTTCAATAAAATATTAAAATATGCTCATAAAATTAGATCAGATTCACATATAAAATAGCATAGGTAACATAAATATAAATGTCATTTCTTTTCTGGTATTTCTGTATTGTAAATTTGCCAACGACTAAAAAATCTTCTAATTAAAATGTCAAGTAGTGTGTTAAGTTTTTTATCACTGTTACTGATTTACTGTTTGGTAATAATGGTTAATAACATTATTTATTATGTTTTTCCACAGATTCAACTGCAGATCATTTCAAGATTTCACCATGCCTACAATAGAAAGACAGAGAAAGGCTGCAAAACGTCAAAGACAGCATGTGAAAAATAATACGCAGCAGTCCTCTAACAAAAAGATTTGTCAAGTCACGAAGAAAGCACCGGGTAAGAGCACAAAACACTTTATAAGAAATATGTGTAATAAAAAAAATATTACTACAGAAAATGTTTCAGTCCATAAAACGAGAAGGAAATCAAATGGAAAAGAAAGGCCAATGAAAAATGTTACTGCTAGAGCAAGAGATAACTCTGTGCATGATAGTAGAAGGAAACAACAGTTTAGGGAGATTCGTAAACGAATGTTCCGGAACAGGATAATTGGCAATTTGTTAAAAAATATTAAGAAAGGTCAACATAAACTAGTTTTTTATAAAAAAAAAAAAAAGTTGAGAAAGTTATTGATCAGGCATTTGAAATTAAACGTAAGTTATTTATTTTGATAATCAATAGAATTAGGAAGCTAAACAAGGCAATTTTTGATTTCAAAAGAAATAGTAGATGGAAGAGAATAGTTAATCGTAGTAATTTTTGTGAAGTTTTTTCTGGAGAATGGATGCATAGTTCAAGCTGTGAGGCATTTTTTAATGAGGAGAGTTATTTCCAGGATAATGATTTGGTGCATGCAGTTGACACCAGTGGTCGTGCTTATGAAGTGAAAGATGGTTGTCCAGTTGAAAAAGAAAAACTTGTGACAACAGAGGCAGAAGAGGTGTTAGGTAATGAGGTTTTAGGAAGACGTGCTAAGGGTCCTGTGTACACCTGGAAGTGTAGTAGTATTTGCAGTGTGCGACAGGATTCCATCAATTTGCTTTGTGATTTTGTACGGTCATTTAATAAGAAAAGTTTGAAGCAGAAAATGAAGTTGTTGCAAGAATTAGATCCTTGCAGAGTGAGAGAAGTGACAGGTTTGCATGGTCATTCACTGGCTTGTCTTTCCAGGAGAGTATGCCAGAGTGTTTTTCATCATTTCAGGATGCTAGCAGTGCATCATAATAAAGTGAGGAAATTAGTTAGAATGTTGTATTATGCTAAGAGTCCAGCAATTATGCTTAAACAATTATGCGCTGCTCTTTTGCATGGTTCTGAAATAGATGTGAAGAATATATGTGAAGAAATTGAGTTTTGTTACTTTGGAAGTAAAGAGGAGAATGTTGAAATTGAGCAAGAAGAAGAGGGTCATGTGGAAGATAGTGTACAGGTTTCCAGTACAGATAATTTCCAGAGGGAAATTGCGACGTTTGAGGTGAAATCAAGTGAGAGGCCTAATTTCACTTGTGTGTGTTGTCGACGCACTTATTATAAGAATCAGACTAAGTTAGTGGATTTATATGCAAAAAGTGAAAGGGAAAATAATAGTGAATGGAAGGATTTTGCAACATACTTGATGGTAGAAAATTGTTTTGATTTGGGATTGGATCAACGTGTGTGTACTTATTGTTCTTGCAAATTAAATCAAAACCAGATGCCTGCTAGAGCAGTTCATAATAATCTGGAATTGGTTGAGATTCCTTCTGAATTGAAGGATTTAAATACTTATGAATCTATTTTGATTCAAAGTATCCATCCCTTTCAGGCTATTGTAAGAATGGAGCCAAAGACAGGGAAATTGCCTCCATCAGATTTACAGAGAGGATTAAAGGGAAGAGTTGTTTATTTGTCTCTAGATTTGAAGAAAAACATTAACACAATTGGAGTAGAAAAAGTGGAAGAGGAACCTCTGGTTATCTTAGTTAATGGGGTTCCGACAAAGAATAAGAAAATATGGCAAGATTTAGTAGATGTTAGGAAAGTTAAAAAGGCAACATTGTATTTGAAAAAAAATAATAAATACTATAAGAATGTATATGTTGCAGAAGAGGAAGTAAGTGAGGAAGAGGATAGCGATTTGTGTGCTGGTCAAATTGAGAAAGTAGAACCCTCTACTAGTGAAGAAATATATGAACATTATAGTGTTCATCCTTTGCATTCCAAGGAAGTCATGGGGAATGCTATTGAGTTGTTTCAAATGAAACAAGCCAAAGGGAGTCCCATTAGTGTTTGGGAGGAAAGTTTGGAAGCTCGGTGTTTCCCACAGCTTTTTCCAACAGGTCAGGGAGGAAGATATGATGAGCGACCTCATCAAATTCCTGCTTCTGAATACCGGACTTTGCGATTGTATGCAGGAGATGCTAGGTTTCGACAATGCATTCCTTATTTGTTTCATCTCCTGTTTGAAAGCGATCTGTCTGGACTGTCATATGCAGTGAACCACATCTTGAAAAGTGGTATACACATGCAAAACATCTCGGGAAGTGACTTTATGGATAAAGTCAATGTCCAAGATAGTATTTTGGATTCTCACCTGATTAATCTCATGGCGTGTCAGCGTGGTACTAATGAGTACTGGTACCGTCGTCATGGTGATTTAAAATGTATGCTGAGGAACTTAGGTACTCCCACATGGTTCCTCACTCTGAGCTGTGCCGAGTATGGCTGGGAAGACTTACTTGAATTTCTACGAGAGGCAAATGCTAACGTAGATAACATCGAATTCAAGACACCCGGAGAACTGTGCTCTTTGGATCCAGTCAATGTATGTAGGTACTTCAATCATAGATTTGAAGCTATGATGTCTTTCATCATGAATAAGAAGAATCCACCTCTTGGAGAGGTGTTGGATTTCTTCTGGAGAAAAGAGTACCAAGCAAGAGGTGCTCCTCATATACATATGTTGCTGTGGATCAAGGATGCACCTAAATTTGGAACGGATCCAGAAGACTCAGTGATGAGTTTCATCCAACAGTATTCTACGTGTGCTGTTCCAAACGCAAAGGAGAAGAAAAGCCTAAGAGAAAAAGTTCTGCGTTTCCAAAGCCATCGATGTGGAAAGTACTGCCGTCGTAAATTCCGAAACAAGGACAAGTTCTACACTAAATGTCGTTTCGGCTTTCCACGACCGGTGATTTATAAAGGAAGAGTAAACAGTTTGATGTCTTCGCTGCGACACAATGTCATGAAGAAATCACCTAAAAACACTTACAATTTGAAGAGGAACGAAGAGTCCAAGTACATCAACGACTACAACCCGGTGATTTTGTCCATGTGGAATGCTAACATGGATATACAGTTTGTGGCTGATAACTGTATGGCTGTGGCTCGGTATGTGACGTCTTACATCACCAAAAAAGAGAAGACAGAATTGAAGGATATGTGGGAGGACATTTCCCATGAAAAGAGCCTCAGCAAGAAGTTGTACAGTTTCAGTCTGAAGATGTTGTCGCATCGAGAAATCGGAGCGTACGAATGTTCTGACCGGTTGTCTTCAGCAAGTCTCTATGCCAAGTCCAGGAGTATCGTTTGGGCGAGTCTTGGTCTTGCTGCAACGCGTAATCGAGTTCTCAAACCTGTGCGGGAAATTGAGTATTTGGCGGAAAAGGAGCTAAACAGTACCGACATTTTGAAGACAAACATGTTGGATACATATTATCCAAATCGAAGCAGTCACCTCGAGAATGTTTGTCTGTATGAGGTTCTGCAAAATTACATATTCAAGAGGAACATCAAAGAAGATACTGAGAAAGGAGTGTATGCTGTAATAGGAAGTGAGGGATGTCTGGTCAAGCAAAGAAAATGCCACTTGGTAAACCATCGAAAATTGAGTGGCGAATCTCCTGAAAAAAAGGAGTTTTTCTATTTAGCACTTTTGCAACTTTTCAAGCCTTGGCGTGCAGAAGAGGAACTGCTTGGAGATTTCCTCTGTTACGAAGACTCTTTCAATGCCGCCAAGGAGACCATAGAATGTCCTGCTTTTCCCAAATATGTAGAAATGTTGAATGCGGAAATTGAGCAGGAAGCAACGATTGCAGCCGAGATTGCCAGAGACAGTTCTCAGGACAGTCAGAGTTCTGCTTCATTGAGTCAGGATCCACTAGGAGGACCTGTTATCGAAAATGAAGCTGCCACTGCCATGAATGAAGTGGAAAGAGCCATGGCACATGCTCAGGAGGATGCGGTTAACTTAGAAGAGTTGGAAAGACAACTCAACGTTGAGCAGAGGAAAATATATGACGAAGTTACCATGCAAATTGATCATGGATTAAGTCATGACAAGAAAGAGTGCTCATGTACGTCGTTGAAGCCTGTCCGACTGTACGTGAGTGGAGAAGCGGGAACTGGAAAAAGTTTCCTCATTAAAGCAATTTCATGCTATTTGCAGGAAAGGACAGAGTCATCGCTGTCTTGTGTTGTCACTGCTCCAACTGGACTGGCAGCACATAATATTAAAGGGATTACTTTACATCGTTTACTGATGCTGCCAGTGGAGCATGACAACAAATTACAACATCACAAGCTATCTGGAGATGCTTGTTTTGAAGTTTCAAGAATCTTGAGGAAAATGAAACTTCTTATCATTGACGAAGTAAGCATGGTTTCCAATGTCATGCTTGCCTTTGTGCATTTGAGGATGCAAGAAGTTCTCAAAACAGAGTATGATGTGTTATTTGGTGGCAAACACATCATTGTTTTCGGAGATCTTTTGCAGCTGACACCAGTGAAAGGGCACCCTGTGTTCAAAATGCTCACGCATGAAGATACCAGGAAGTGCCTAGGCAGCATTGGCAACGTCAATATATGGTTAAACTTCAATTATGCTGAACTGCATGAAAATATGCGTCAGGCGAAGGATGAAGTTTACAAGACTATTCTACAAGATGTTAGAATTGGAAAAGTGACCGAGCATGGGAAAGAAGCTTTACATGCACGATTACTGTCAAATTTATATCCAGAACAAGATGTTGTGCCTGAGAATATTTTTCAGAAAATTACTGAGAAGAAATCTGGAATATGTTTGATGCCAACTCTTGCAGAATGTGCCAAATTTAACAACAAAATGTTGCATTTAGAAAAGCAAGAGATTGTGAAACTGGAAGCTATTGATAGAGTAGAGCATATGGGATCAACAATTATTTTGTCTGAGAATCTGAAAACAAAATTGGATTCATTAGAGAAGAGTATATCTAAAACTGCAGGTTTTGAAAAGACTCTGAATGTGTGCTTGAACTGCCGTATAATTTTAAGAAGGAATTTACATGTTGAAAGAGGTCTGGTAAATGGATCAATGGGTAATGTTGTTGATTTTGTGAAATACAGAAATAGAGATGGAATTGAATTTTTAAAAATTAAATTTGATGGCATTGAGGAAGTACAGCTAATTGGTCGTTGTTCTGCTAGATTTTTGCTTGTAAAAGACTTATATGTTCGCCGTAAGCAGTTTCCTGTTTGCTTGGCATATGCGGTGACAATTCATAAATCGCAAGGTTTAAGCGTAGACAGTGCATTGGTGAATATTGGCAGTTCTGTGTTCAAGGAGGGTATGGCATATGTGGCATTGTCACGAGTTAGAACTTTATCGGGATTGTACTTGATTGAGTGTGATGTCACAAACATTTGTGCAGATCTAGATTGTGTTAAGGAATACAATAGGTTAAGAAGAGAGTATGCGCCACATTTGCCTCAGTATCCTTTGTTTGAGAAACGTGTGGTAGGCCGGAAACGAAGAAATGAGAACAATACCGGGGAGGTTGTAGCAAAAAGACAAAAAGTCAATGAACCTAAAATTACAAGCAGAAACAAAAAGGATTCTGTTGAAGATGTTGTTGGTTTTCAGTTTGAAAACAGTTCTGGTGTCAACTGCTATGCTAATGTAGTAGTTAATGTTTTATTTTCTCTAAAAAATGTAAAAGAAGAGATTGTGGTCAATTCTGATCAAAGATTTTGCAGTTTGTTAAATTCTGTGTTAGAGAAATGTACCACTGATAGAAGAAACATAGAAAGTGTGTCTGAAATTCGAAATCTGTTAGACAGATGTTCAGGCCAAACACAATTCTCTCAAAATATTCAGCAAGATTGTCAGGAGTTTTTAATGTATATGCTTGATGTATTACATGCTGAAGGTGTAGATGTAGATCAGCTGTTTGGGCTTTCTTATCAATGGCAGCATGACTGCGAGAACTGCATGGTATCAAGTACTACTAGAGTAGACTCAGAAAGATTTATATATTTAACTTTGCCAGACAGTAAATCAGTCTCCTTTAATAAGCTAGTAAAAGCAGCTGATCACAACATGGAGTGTAGCCAATGTAAATCTGAAATGATGTCCACATTATTTATACGAACATATGGCCAGTATGTCATTTTAATGTTCCAACGATGTAGGCCTGATGGAACAAAATTGACAACTTTAATTAAAAATTTTGTAGCTTCGCAGTTGTCAATATCAGGAAGGACTTTTGTAACTGCAGCAATTATATATCATGACGGCCCTTCAATAACATCAGGACATTCCACAGCTTATTTAAAGTCTAGAAATGGCTGGTCATTCTGCAATGATTCTGTTTTAATTTTCAAAAAAAAATTGCCGTATGACCTTAAAAACTCTTACCTGGTGTTTTTAAAACCAAAATTTTAGGGAAAGAATCTCGGGATGTGCTCTGTGGAATTTCAAGAAGTTCTAATGGCTCCTACACAATTTGGCCTTGAGGATAAGTGTAGTTCAGAGACATAACTTCTAACCATAGGACTGGACATTATGGAGAAATACGTGCACTTTGAATGAGTTCAGAAAAACTGTATCTTTTTATAAACTAATTGAAGCAGCCAATCAAAACATGGAGTAGAGGGAATGTAAGTCTGCAATGCTGTCTACTGTTTTACATTGCTTTGTGATTAAAAGTGATGTAGAGAATTAAATAATTGTAGTAGTCATAGAGGTAGTGAAAGTCTGCTTGTATCAGTGTCATAGGAAAAGTAGAACATGACTGAGCAAGAAGGGGAAGATATTACTATTCCAGGATTGTGAAAATGATCTTCAACATTTTAATTCTGAAAGTTGCGGAAATGCCAAATGACGGGTTTGGCTTACAAGAAATCCAAGAGTTATAAATGGCTCTGACAAGATTTGGCCTTGTGGAAAATTGTGGTAGAGAGCAAGAAGTCATTTATTGCATGTAACGTGTTTTTAAAAACGATGGAGATTTTCTTTCAGAAAGTGGCGGGCTGAAAGTAATAACAGCACAAAAGAGTGTAAGCTGTTCATAGGACATCCTTGGACGTCATGGAAAGTAAGTTAACTTTAAGGAGTTCTGAATTTTGATTTCTGATGTTGTATGGGTTTTTTAAACACAATCATTTTGATTGTGTTTTTTTTTCCCCGCTGTTACATGATGAATACCTTCACGTCACTGTTTTTAGTGAATTTTGATACATTCTGAGAACAGCAAAAATAAACCATTTAACATGTATAATTAATTCTGTACTGTTTGCATTTATGATGTATATGTAGAACTGTGTAGGAGGCATGGAGAAGGTGAGGCTTCTGTAAGTGTCAAAGTTGTTGCATGCAGTGCTGCACTTCTGCGTATTCTTTCATATGCTAGACTACATCTGCACAATGAGATACCTAAGCAAAGGAAACGCAAGTGATGTGATTGAGAAATGAGCAAAATAAATTGCATGTATTTCAATTAGATCACCTGTGTTTCCTATCATTACGAATCACATTGTGCAGATCAAGTTTAGGTCTGTCCAGGGAAACATAGGAGGTTTGGACTTTGTTGAAGAGTACAGTGGACATGACTCACTTCATTGGTAGACCTTCACATGTATTATGTCCTCTATTCTCTTCAACAACTCGAAATTTCATCTGCAACCCTGAGTAGGCCTCACCTGAAACAAAACTCTGGATAGTAGACATCTTATTGGCATCCTGAAGCAATTATTTAAAATTTTAGTGTCTTGCGACACTTTTCTGAAACAACAGCAATGCAAAATATGCACCATGTTTTAAGATAGGCCTCACTTCATCTGCATCAAGATACTGTTAGTTTAAAATGTATATCTTTAGGACTGTGTAGGGGGCCTGGAGAAGCAGAAGCTTCTGTAAGTGTCAAAGTTGTTGAAAAACTGTTTGTCCTTCAATCTTTGCCCTTGTCTTTTGTAATTTTTAAATACATGTTTTAATATTTTTCAAATGTTGGTTCTCTCTTTCACAGATTGAAAGTATAAAAACAAAAAGTGAGTAATTTAACGACAATTATAAGGTAAATATTTTGTACTCTTTTCGTTACATTTCTATCACATTGAACTTCTATTAGTTCCACTGCTTCATTTCTTTAACCCTCAGTTTCCTGCCTTTGCTACTTCCCTCATTCCTTTCTCTATTATCTACTTACTCAACTCCTTCCACTCTTTTTCTCAGTCCCTCTCTCCTCATAGTTCCTCACTCTTGTTCACTCACTCCGTCTCTATTACTCTTAGTGTCTTTGACTGATCACTGTTCATAATGCTTTCTCTGTGTAGTTGAAGCACACTAAGGGGAATATTATGAACACAGCCAATAAAATTATTGCTCTTTTTATTGGCAGAAAACTGGTTAAAAAGTGGTTTTAGCGGCAGTTTTCTGCCGCAAAAGCGGCTTTAGCGACACATTTCTGCCAATAAAAGCTGCAAAACTTGTATTGCCTATGTTGATGATATGGCTCTATGTTACTTACATTTCTTTGCTGTTTCAATTAATCTTTTTCTGTTATTTTTTGTTTTCTGTTTTCTATTTTTTCTCTCTGTTATTCCCCATATTTTAATCTTATTTTGAACATTCACTCACATTCTCCAAGAAACTCTTCTTTGTTAATGTTATACTCTCTTTTTTTTTCTTTCACTTCGTTATCTATTTTGTTTTTCACAATTATACCCTCTTCTGTCTTTTCTTCGGTAAATAGATCTATTAAACAGTATCTCTTCTTTACTCCCTATAGCTGTCTTTCTTTTAACATCACTCTCTGTTTACTTTCCTTATACTTACACTTTTAAAAAAAAAATAAAATTTTTTGGTTAGCTCCCGGTCCGCGTACCGGGAAGCTAACCCGGGAGCGAACCAAAAGAAATAGAGCTTGTCAGAGTGCTAAACATTGTAGCAATTTTTTTTGAAAGGGAAGGTAGTTCTGAAAAGAACTTTTTTTTTATATTTTTGTTGTTTTATATATATATATATTTTTTTTAACATTTTTTGTTTTTTTTGTATTTTTTGAACGATTTTATATTTTTTTTGGTTTTTTTGGGGGGGGGGAAACAACAAAAAACAGGCGTTGAAAAGAGCTCAACAGGAGCAAAAAAAAATTACTGGGGGCGGTTAGGGCAATCATGGTGTTCATATGAAAGGTTGAGTGCATTGATGCTCATGTTGCCACAAGCTAATAATGCACGACAGTGCATACATAAATGTATCATATGCCCAAAATTTTCTTGGATATTTGACACAGTTTCCCGTGCCTCCTCTGGTGTTAAAGAAACCGGTATTGTTGGTCTGGCCACAGGAGTTGGTCTAGGATTGTCCAGCATATCCCGTAATTCCGCCCGGCTGTAATTTAGGGGATGTTTCCTCGTCATGTGCCTATGCATGGTGTGATTACCATAACTGTATTTTTTGTCCGTCCCTCTGGACAATTGTTCCTTGCATATGAGGCAGGTGACATACCTCGCGTTGACTTTTTTTTGTCCACGAGGCATCGAAAAAAACTGCCAGATGAAACTGGCTTTCTTTCTGGAAACCCGGGGCGACTCTTCCAGGAATTGTGGTTCTTCTCCCTCCTCATCCATTTCTTCATCTTCCTCCTCAGTGTTGGTAATCACCTGGGGAGGTGGTCCTCTCTTCCCATGAGGAGGTGGAGGTGGTGGTGGGGGTCCACCAGCTGAAGCAACCAATGAAGCCATTTTCACACAAGCAAAATAGGTCTTCCAACAAGCAAAATAGGTCTTCCTCTCACAATGATGAAAGTCAGAGTGAGGAAAGAAGGAGGGGTTTTCATCATTTGGAAAAAACAATACTTCTCAACCAATGAAAAGTGTTATTTTTAGGTCACCTGACCTAGCCTTCCATAATTATGAAACTAAAAGTGAAATGAACCAATGAAAAGTTTTATTAACAAGTCACATGACCTCTCACGCTCATGTTACGCGCTGCGGAACGCGCCCCGGTTAGCTTCCGGGTCGCTAAGCTTCGCGCCCCGGTCCGCGCCCCGGGACACTTCCGGGTGCGCTAACGCGATACGTCACAAGACGCATTTCGCGGCAACGCGATACGTCGCGCTTTCGCGCCGCGGATCGCTTCCGGGGAGCTGCGTTTCGCGCCTCGGTCCGCGCCCCGGGGCACTTCCGGGTGCGCTAACGCAGTACGTCATAAGACGCATTACGCGGCAACGCGATACCGTCACTATGTTGATTTCTTACCGGTTCGCGGACCGGATCGCGGAATCAAATTGAGCTAACGGGAAGCTTCCCGGTTCGCGGACCGGGAGCGAAACAAAAAAAATATTTAAAAAAAATTATTAATAAACATATAAAATATATTTTTGGATTTAAAGAAGAATAAATTTTACAGCTATAGATATTAGCTTTTAAAAAACCAATGAAATTCATTGAAAAAACCATAGGTTATAGACCATATATAGTTAGGAATTAGCATTTAAAAAACCTTATTTTACTCACACAAAACCAATGAAATTCCATATATAGTTAGTTGTACTAACTATATATCGCGCACCCGCAATCCACTGCTGATCATGTCACATATTACATCATTCATGACATGGTCAGTGACATCACTGATGACATCACTGATGACATCTCAAATGACATCACTGATGACATCACTGATGACATCTCAAATGACATCACTGATGACATTACTGATGACATCTCAAATGACATCACTGATGACATCACTGATGACATCTCATTTGACATTACTGATCACATCACTGATGACATCATTCATGTGATAATACGATGAACCTCTTCAGACTCTAATATAACCTTAGATACACTCAGTGTAAACACAGACTCGCAGATTGTCACTAATCCATGAAGTTACACACACACCTAGTCAGTCATGCAAACAATCAATCACACCTCCATTTCCTTAACTATACAGTTAAACACACCTTACTTATTCAAACATATACTAAACATATTTACTCACTTATACAATCCTGGATACAAGAGCACAATGATCCATACAGCCACTCACACATTCACTGGCTCTTATGCACAGTTATTTATATATGTCAACTCTCACATGTACTGTGTTTTACATATGTACTTACTTTGACATGTAGCACTGAGATATCCATTCACTCACCAATACAGTCATGCACACAGTCAACCACCCATACAGCTGTTTCCACATGCACTTTTGAACCCATACATTATGCACAGAGTCATACACCTTCCCAGCCACCCACAAACACTCCCAGTTTCCCATACAAATGCTTGGGCAACCAATCAATAACCCATATAGTTACTCATATAGCTACTGATCAACACATGCAGCAGTTTACAGAACAACAGACATAATGATGCAAAAATTAAGACAGTTTAGTCACTAACCCATGCACTCAATGAGACACATTTAACCACTCACTCATACAGTCAGTCAGTCATGCACCTACTAAATCCTTCATCCAGACACTTATACATCCACTCATTCTTCAATATGTAAAACATATTTTAACTTTACAGAAAAATACAGTCACTGGATGTTGTCATCAGTGATGTCATCAGTGATGTCATTTGAGATGTCATCAGTGATGTCATCAGTGATGTCATTTGAGATGTCATCAGTGATGTCATCAGTGATGTCACTGACCATGTCATGAATGATGTAATATGTGACATGATCAGCAGTGGATTGCGGGTGCGCGATATATAGTTAGTACAACTAACTATATATGGAATTTCATTGGTTTTGTGTGAGTAAAATAAGGTTTTTTAAATGCTAATTCCTAACTATATATGGTCTATAACCTATGGTTTTTTCAATGAATTATATATATATATGAATGAGCAAATGCACTTGTGCTTTTGAAGAGGCTCACCACGGCACTCCAACCATCCGGTTTTCTTGGCCCCCATGCAGCTTCACAACCTCTCATCTAAATTTTCACCAGGTCTGACGCATTTCGGGGCCAAAGAGCACCCTCCTCATGGACTTAACAAAGAGGCAAGCTGAACTCGCTTTCATGATTTCAACACCATTTTTATTGAAATGATCCGCCCTTAGTGGGTGTGGCTTGTCTGGTTGCATCTGCCAGGATTGCTGGGAGACGTAGTCCGTGAAAGCGAATGTATAGTATAGTCCTTAAGTGGGTGACATGCCTCTTGTCACATTAGTCATTTAGTTCATTAAAACCTTGAGTAGGCAATGAGAAGGTCTTGAGGCCGCATAATTATAACGGAGTGTCGCGCTGTCAGGCAAGAAAAGGTAAACTCGCCACAGTCTTCTCCCACGTAGTACGTGCCAACAGCCGATAGACCACATGTAGAAGCGGAGCTCCTTCCCACGGTCAGAGCTAGCCGCGAAATATAGGAATGAGCAAACGCACTTGTGCTTTTGAAGAGGCTCACCACGGCACTCCAACCATCCGGTTTTCTTGGCCCCCATGCAGCTTCACAACCTCTCATCTAAATTTTCACCAGGTCCGATGCGTTTCGGGGCCAAAGCGCCCCCTCCTCATGGACTTAACAAAGAGGCAAGCTGAACTCGCTTTCATGATTTCAACACCATTTTTATTGAAATGATCCGCCCTTAGTGGGTGTGGCTTGTCTGGTTGCATCTGCCAGGATTGCTGGGAGACGTAGTCCGTGAAAGCGAATGTATAGTATCGTCCTTAAGTAGGTGGCATGCCTCTTGTCACATTAGTCATTTAGTTCATTAAAACCTTGAGTAGGCAATGAGAAGGTCTTGAGGCCGCATAATTATAACGGAGTGTCGCGCTGTCAGGCAAGAAAAGGTAAACTCGCCACAGTCTTCTCCCACGTAGTACGTGCCAACAGCCGATAGACCACATGTAGAAGCGGCCGTTATAATTATGCGGCCTCAAGACCTTCTCATTGCCTACTCAAGGTTTTAATGAACTAAATGACTAATGTGACAAGAGGCATGTCACCTACTTAAGGACTATACTATACATTCGCTTTCACGGACTACGTCTCCTAGCAATCCTGGCAGATGCAAGCAGACAAGCCACACCCATTAAGGGCGGATCATTTTAATAAAAATGGTGTTGAAATCATGAAAGCGAGTTCAGATTGCCTCTTTGTTAAGTCCATGAGGAGGGGGCGCTTTGGCCCCGAAACGCGTCAGACCTGGTGAAAATTTAGATGAGAGGTTGTGAAGCTGCATGGGGGCCAAGAAAACTGGATGGTTGGAGTGCCGTGGTGAGCCTCTTCAAAAGCACAAGTGAGTTTGCTCATTCATATATATATATATATATATATATATATATATATATATATACATAAAAAACCTACTGTCAGTAGGTGGTTATAGTTAGGACCTTGTTACCATAGGAAAATGGCAACATTCTATTCCCAATAACTTTGGCGCTGATTGATGAGTATTCACTAAATTTTCAAAACTAATTCTATTCTTTGTTGATATCAGCTCCTATGTTTAAAGTTTGGGGGTGATTCGATAAGGGGGGGCTAAGAAAAAAGTGGGGTCCCAAAACGTGTTTTCTTCATGTTAATTTCCATAGGAAACTTTAGACAAGGCTACAGGTCGAACGGGTGAACGGAATTACCCCATATTTGGCAGGGAGAAGGGTCTTGGTCTAGAAAACACACTTGTGTTTATTTGGTGTAAATTTGTGCTGTGAAGTCATGTGCCATGGCTGCTGCAGTACAGTTGTGGAAGTAGTATCACCATGTGTTTACTACTAGGAAGAACTACTGACCCTCACTGGTCTGACAGTCCTGGAGTACGGAATATATGTGAGGTATTGCCAGAGTTCTAAGCTGAGCTGCTGCCGGAGTCAGGCATTAATGCGTGAGCCCAAACTGTGTGTCATATGCTGTGAAGTCATGTGCTCTGGTCGCTGTGCCACATCTGTGCAAGTAGTGTCAGCATGCAGCTATAGCTACTTGGATGAACTTTTGTTTCGAACATTGTAGCTTATGTATGGTGCTTAGGTGGTGTTGTATAGGGAGTGCAAAGGTAAATCAATACGGTATTTTTAAAGCGCAAATTACTCACCCCTATGTGTGAGTAGAGCTGGGGATCAAAGCGAGAGGTCTGTGCTGCAAAGTGAGATAGTCTGGCCGCTGCACCACAGCTGTGTGGAGAATACATTTTGCGTGGGTCATGGAGTTGCTGTTATATGACACTAAAATAGCTGGCCTAAGTTGTAAGTTATAGGGTGGCTCTAAAATGAGCCTTGTGTTCATTAATTGGAGCTACATATAAGTGCGGATGCACAGCTTCAAGTTATTCAGGAAAACTCAGCTTTCCCTGATCTGTGAAGTGTACTCCATTACTTCTGTATGTATCTGCCATATCAAAAGGTATGTTGTTGTTGTAGATGGAGCCCATTTTGTGGTCTCTGAGGTATGCAGATACAGCTTTGTTGACTTTTTTTCTGAGATTTTTCAATCTGAGGACAAAATTGTTTGGACCATTTCCACTTCTGTCATTGGCATATATTGGAATATACAAAGATAGTTTGAGGCAAAAGTAACATCAATTGTCCAAAGGTGTCCTTCATAAGCATTTTAAAACCTACCCCAGTCAATGTGCCTAGGTCGCTTCCACCACAGTGCACAATCATGAGGTCAGGGTGTTGGAAATGCAAACAGGTTTTAACCAAAGGCAACAATTGGCCACTTCAATCCTCTCTGTGGAAACTATTTAATGTCCACATTTTGCAAACCTAGGTCTAAGTCACTACGTCTCTGTTCTGCATACCTCTTGCACCAGAAAACATAGCTATGTCCAACGATCCACACGTGCCTATATTTTACATTAAGTATAAACACCCATATTTTCACAGCGGAATAATTTTGCTAGTGGCAATAGCAACGCGTGCCTACTAAGACATCATGAAACATCATATTATCGACATAAGGTCGTTTATTACAAGTCCCATCAGGACTTTGTAAAGGGATAGAGCCGGTTTGATTAACATGATTACAACCCCAAGATGGCGCGCATAGTAACTACCGCATTGCGTGATCTTTACATAGTGAGCCCGTTTTCAGTTTCGACATCACCCTACGTAACGTAATGATTGAGCTCAAAGGAAGTTCACTCCCGAGACCCAGTCGATCAAACAATCACCGAGTAGCGGCTTTTTCTATGACGGTCGAGTTTCTCCACCAGACAGGTATTTAATGTTAAGGAATGACAGTGCGTGAGACTTGGGTCGTTTATGATCAACGAGTTAGTAACGGCGTCACATTCTTTTGATCTTGTAGATTAAGAATCCCGGTATCGAAGATAAGGTAGGGTGTTCTATCTCATTGTAACACGGTCATGTTGTTTCCAGCTTACAACCTGATTTCTCATTAAATATACGCTTGTTGTTACAGCTTATCATGAGCAAGACAAGCAGGTATGTCGTTATTACTATCACGGGCACAGAGGTCTTAAACAATATGACAAACTGAGTCCACATTATTATTTTTCTGTTTATTCATATAGCGCTTCAGACATACAGGCCACCACCCAAGCATACCAACTAAAGCATCTTAGTTGACACCAGGTACGCTATTCATTTAATATATCTGAACACCCTCATGATCAACCATATAAACTACATTCCACCCTTACATTGAATACTTTTTCATTTCTTGCAGAATTGCCCCTGACGAAGGCACAACTTCGGGTGCCGAAATGCATTGGGCCTATTTACAAATGTGGGCCTATTTATAAATGTCTGTAAAATAATGTCATGTATATACGTTTTGATGCAAATGTATTTACAAATGTTCTAGGCAATTGTTATGAATATTGAAAATAACATAAACAAACAACATAGAAGAAGAGTAAAATAAATGCACGAACAAGTGTAAAAATCAATCAAAAAGAGTGTGTTTAAACATTTTATTTTTTAAGGTGCGGAGCACCAAGTGAACAGTGCATGATTAGGTGAGCTAAAACTCTCCTTAACCATTCATTCAAACGTTCAGGAGTGACTCTCCTGATTAATCATCGCACCATTGGAGAAACTTAAAGTATTTGTTTAAATTTGGAGTGCTCCTCACTACCCCAATTACCAAAGGAAGAATTCAGCAACATGGCCTGTAATTCTCTGATGGACAACTTGGTATTATTATTCCAACCGGAATATTCTTCTAATTCAGGAAAAGAAGGAGCATTTAATTTTTTAGTAGTAGCCAATCCAAAGCAAGTTGTTTGTGAAATTAGAGAATTCAAAAACAACATATGGTTCGGGATGAGACATGCACAAGGCAAAGCCTCAGTTCCTTGCACTTGCCAACTTTTAGAACCCCAAACAGATTTAAGATCAATAGCATCATTCCACAGCTCGTAGCCTCCAGCAGCCAATTGGTCTAAAAAGGACTTTGAATAAAATAATTTTGTGTGGGTAAGTCTAACTTCGGAAGTGGACTTTTCAGTCATTTTAAAATAAAATGCATTGGGATTTGACTGACTGAAATCAGTAAAATAAGTGAACCTCTTTAAAAAAGAAATGGAACTGCATTGTACAGGAGCGGGGCACTGTGTATAATTAACAGTATTCCTCCTGGTATTTGCTTTATGTAGGTAGTGATTGCCAAAATGTTGATAACAAAACAAATCACCATAATTTGCAGAATCTATATACAAATCTTCAGCATCAAAGGCAGCATAATATTTCAAATCAGAAAACAAAGCTTCTGCAGCCTGAACATCCCAATCATCAGAACGTATATTTTTTTTAATTACATCCCCCATAGAAACTCTTAGGACATTTAGGACATTTATAACCTCATTGGGCCCATGGATTTGAAATCTAATATCATCCCACACAATCCCATCTAAGACGGGCCAAGCAGTGATATTAACTAAAGCCAGGTCCCTCTTCAATCTGTGTGATGAGGAATGGGGAGCCAATGTTCCATTAATATGTCGAATGCATATTCATTCTTCAACATAGTGTCCGTTGACAAGGCGGAAAAAATGCACCACATATCCAATAGACATGAACAGGTAAATCGAAAAAAGCACCAACCAAATGTAGGTCCAAAGAGAAATCAAAAAATGTTTTTTTAAACAGTGTTGCAAGAACAGAAATCTTGGAAGGGGTCTTCGATGTGTGAGAGTCAGTGTCAAATGAAAATATGGATTTTGTAGCCAAACAAGTTTGTAAATCAGGCATCGATAAGTCAGTGGGTAAGTATATTCAGTCTCATCAAGGTGAGCACCAGGTAGTGAACTCAAGAAAGGACTTGAAACTGCAGGCATCTCAAGGGCAACATCAGGCCTGGGGTTAGGAGCCGGGGCCAAAACAGAATTTCTCAAAATCGATGGACATGAGACTGCCGGAGTCATACTAAGAAGAATCGGCCACTCTGTGTAGTTTGACATTGTCAATGGAGATATACCTTTTCTCTTTACGACCCGGAAGTGGTGGTAAAATGACTGTGCTTGTGCCCTTCATGCCAAGCACTGGAACCGGAGCTCGATATGAGGGACCAAATTCTTTCTTGTTTTTGATCTTCTCTCGAACCAGTTCTCCAACTTGGGGTAGCCAGCCAACTACCGGAATCTGCAATGCAGCCTCAGATGTGGAAGGCACGTGTTCCTTTGCAAGACTGTCTCTCGTCTTTTGTGGATCCTGTAAAACATTGCAATGTTCATCTACGTCAAAGAAGGCAGCAACTGCCGCCTGGTCTAGACTGTCAAGGTCCGAGACAAACATATTGATACCAAAGAGCATTTTGTATGGGGTCCGCCGACCCAGAGACCTTCTAGGGAGATTATTAAGGGCACGCTGCACGCCACTGAGGAGGGCCAGCCAGTTCCTGCCAGTGCCTATAACCCTAGCTGTCAAAGACTGCTTTAAATCTCGGTTCATTCGTTCCACAACACTATTACCCTCAGGTCTGTATGGAGACGAAAACTTGAACGAAGTCATGGCATCCTTATACGCCTTAGAGGCGAAAGCAGGACCCTGATCCGAATGGAAGGTGCCACAGGCAAAAATCCCTACAAAGACAAGCAAGTCTCTTATGACAGTTCGTGAATCAGCGCTGCGGTGTGGCTACACCCACACAAAGCGTGTGCATGAATCAACTGCAACTAAGATGTACTTATACGCAGTATCAGAAGAAAAAGGACCACAATGATCTAAGTAAACACAACCAAGTGGTTTATTAGAAATGTACAACTGTGTCTGGGGCGGACGTGCAGCAGTTGAAGGTGTAATCTGCTGGCAAATGTCACATTGAAAGACATAATCACGCGTCTGTTTGTACAGTCCCCACCACCAGAAACGTTGTTGTAACTGAGATACACTAGCCAAAACACCTTCATGGGCAGCCATAATCAGTGTGGACCTGAGGTCCGTATTGGGAATTAACCTTTCACCAACGTCCGGTATTTTCACATAAGGAACCTTATCAGGACTTAAGTGGTATGAATACTTCGAAGGGAACGCCTTAGGATATTTACTTCCCTTCTCAGTCGCGGCTACAATCGCCAAGATATCATCATCAATGTTACTTTTGGAACGTGTAACTGCTGCAACCAAATATGTCGATACTGTCGATACTGCTGATTTTGCAGCCTCATCGGCCAAAGAATTGCCAAAAGCGTGAACTCCCACGCGCTGATGACCGAGGGTGTGAATTACATACACGAGTGGCAGCCACTCGGACCCAGATCATTTTATGTTTTATTGTGCTACCTTTGGAGTCACGAAAATCATTCTGAATCCAAAAGAACAGGTTCTCATTGTAAAAATGGACAAAGTAGTAAGAAGCACTCACAATAAGAGTCGTCACAGTAGGATCAGTGTACTCCAATGCAAGCATCAGAGCACGGAGCTCTGCAAATTGTACGGTACAGTCCCCTAAAGTCTGCGTGTGCACGACTTTGGACTTGCATTCATCATTCACCATGGTACCTACCACAATGGTGCAAGTGGAAACATATGCGTGCTTAGACGCCTGAGCAACTTGCTCTGAACCATCAATGTAAATGATACAATGGAAATCCTCCAAAGGTCGCATAGTCAATGGCGCAGGATGAACAAACTCATACTGCAAAAACTCTTGTGACAGTAAGGAGGCATCAAAAATAAACGTGACATCCGGAGACATCAAAGATGCTGCCCATTGTATCCACCGTGGGTGCAAAGCTTTAGAATTTGGTAGACTGGCCTTCGTCACTGCCTCTAGTGCAGGCTTTCGGGGTAACAACCAACATGCGTTTTCCCTGCGACAGTGCACGTTCCTTAAGAATCACCATTTGCACTGCTGTCAAAACTTTTTCTACGGTGGAAAACCGCATTTCAGCCGAAGTGTACAAGTGTGACTTGTAAGCAATAGGTACTCTGTTTCCTTCGTTAAAAGTAAGGTAAGTGAAACCCACCGCCCCAGGGATGATTCTTATCACCAGGTTGGTGTGGTTATCACGAGTCAGTAAGAATTTAGATTCTAGAAGATCAGCCTCCAAAGATTGCAAAATGGCTGAGTGTTCAGGCAGCCAGCACGATTTGGTGAAAGTAGGTTGTATCAAAGCATACAAAGGCTTGATACGCTGGGCATATTTGGGAATGTAAGTACGCCCGAAATTCAAAAATCCCAGCAAGGACTGTAATTTTGTAAGTTGTAGGAGCGCGCAGCTGTGCGCATTTCTCCAAGTAGTGAGGAGCCAATCCTCGACCTTCATTGTTGAGCTCGTAGCCCAGGAACAACACTGTACTCAGCAATGTGAGACTTTGCAAAGTTGAATTTGTAACCGAAGTCCGCAAAGTTACAAATTATGCGGTCAACGCGACAGAGATGCGCCCAAATTTCATCGTCGATGAGATATATGTCATCCACATACGAACACGCATCTGGGTCAACTTTCTCCAAGAGAGAGACAATGCGGGCAGCAAACACACCTGAACTATTCTTATAGCCCATGGCCAGGCGTTTAAATTGGCGTTGTTTGCAACCACAGGTACAACTGGTGCATTGGGAACATAGATCATCCAAATTGTAGGCAAAAAAACGTTGGATATGTCAAGTGTGGTTTTAAACCTTTTTCGCACAAGAGCATCCACTAAAGCAGAGCCTTGGGTATTTTGTACTGCACAAGTACGGCAATGTGAGTTTAAATGTCGATAATCCAATACCAGACGGTATGAACTGTCAGGCTTGGTCACAGTAAAAAGTGGGTTATTCATCGGTGACACGCAAGATTCAATCACTACTTGATATTCCAATTGTTCAAGGATCTCCGCAACAGAAGCCTTAGCTTCACACCGGATGGGATATTGAGTTTGAGGTTGTGGCATAGATCACAAGGGAATCTCGTGGTATGGGGAAAATGTATCCCAACCACAGTGCGTACGGTACAGAGCCGGCGCAAGGGCTTTAGCCCACTCTAACAATATCAGCCATAGTGACACAGAAAAGAAAAAGTCACAATGTAAAACAATGTAGCACAACTGGGTAGCAATTCAAAAGAAAACCGTTTGAAAATATTCAAGCTTGAACAGACCTATGTAACTATAGGTAGATTTGTCCGTCACTACTATTATCAGGAAACAACAGTGAAGGGGTTAAGGACTGATCGAAGTACTACTCAAGCTTCAAGTAATAAGACCACCATCGTATGGGCGCCATGTAGCAGGGATTCTGCTCATATACAGAACTGTGCATAGAGACTTGGAACCTCAGTGAATTAGGGTGTACCAAAACTCACCTTAGTAGCCAAAATCCCCTACCAGACTAGCAATCAGTGTCTCATTGGTTCTTCCATACTCCCAATGATTAGACAAGCCAGAACATGGAACTTAGAATACCTCAGTCAATGTGGAACAGATGAACACTATTTCGTTATACTCTCATACCAGTCCAAAACAGGGAGTAAATGAAGACACGTGCAAGTTTTAAAAATTTCTTTCTAATGCCGCGTTCTCAGGCGCAGTATCTTAGCTAATACAAGCAGACATATTATAAGCAACAAGATTATCAGCATAGTTACTCATACTTTTATTCCATAAAATACAAAGGGAGAAAGCATGTTAAAATGCTAAATGAAAAAATGCTAGATTACACTTAGAAATCACCCACTCTTGCTAGTAGGTTATTTTATATCTAGAGAAGGTCTCTTGGGTTTACAAGGGCAGCCCCATACCTCTGGTCCTAGCAGAAATGGATCACATCATTTTCTGCACCATCTCTCTGCATGCAAATGTTCTCCAAGTGTGTGTGAGCATGCCTGCGCAGTGCATTATTAAACACGCCAAAAACAGAGGTGGCCACAGCTATATGTTATGTCTAGAACGTGCGCTGATCAGACCGAACAACAACCACTGTGTTGAAACAATATTGAAGGCCTCGGCACTCACTGTTCAGACAAAGCTTACCAAGCAAGGATACTACTATAGGAAAACATATTACCTTTCTACACCCCTTGCCTGCTGAACTGCACCTGAGCCAAGCGCTGGAGGACTGATATACAGCGACCTGTGTTTTTGCTGAAGCGCATTTGAAAGCGCTACTTTTCGCCGGACCCGCTTCGCGGGTCCCGCTTCACTGGGACTGCTCCTTGCTGCAACTGTCATCTGAGGAATAAGGGCTTGAGGCACTCAGGGCTGCGAGCGTGCAGACTGCTGGACTCCAACTCCCAAGAGTCCCAGCAGCTGCCTCACCGATCCCACCTGGTGACGCTCTCCCTCAAGGCCACGCCCCCTTCTATCCTGCAAAAGGCGCCAGATTCCTAACAGCAGTGATTACCTTTCTACACCCCTTGCCTGCTGAACTGCACCTGAGCCAAGCGCTGGAGGACTGATATACAGCGACCTGTGTTTTTGCTGAAGCGCATTTGAAAGCGCTACTTTTCGCCGGACCCGCTTCGCGGGTCCCGCTTCACTGGGACTGCTCCTTGCTGCAACTGTCATCTGAGGAATAAGGGCTTGAGGCACTCAGGGCTGCGAGCGTGCAGACTGCTGGACTCCAACTCCCAAGAGTCCCAGCAGCTGCCTCACCGATCCCACCTGGTGACGCTCTCCCTCAAGGCCACGCCCCCTTCTATCCTGCAAAAGGCGCCAGATTCCTAACAGCAGTGATTACCTTTCTACACCCCTTGCCTGCTGAACTGCACCTGAGCCAAGCGCTGGAGGACTGATATACAGCGACCTGTGTTTTTGCTGAAGCGCATTTGAAAGCGCTACTTTTCGCCGGACCCGCTTCGCGGGTCCCGCTTCACTGGGACTGCTCCTTGCTGCAACTGTCATCTGAGGAATAAGGGCTTGAGGCACTCAGGGCTGCGAGCGTGCAGACTGCTGGACTCCAACTCCCAAGAGTCCCAGCAGCTGCCTCACCGATCCCACCTGGTGACGCTCTCCCTCAAGGCCACGCCCCCTTCTATCCTGCAAAAGGCGCCAGATTCCTAACAGCAGTGATTACCTTTCTACACCCCTTGCCTGCTGAACTGCACCTGAGCCAAGCGCTGGAGGACTGATATACAGCGACCTGTGTTTTTGCTGAAGCGCATTTGAAAGCGCTACTTTTCGCCGGACCCGCTTCGCGGGTCCCGCTTCACTGGGACTGCTCCTTGCTGCAACTGTCATCTGAGGAATAAGGGCTTGAGGCACTCAGGGCTGCGAGCGTGCAGACTGCTGGACTCCAACTCCCAAGAGTCCCAGCAGCTGCCTCACCGATCCCACCTGGTGACGCTCTCCCTCAAGGCCACGCCCCCTTTTAAGGGCAGTCAATAAAAAGAATCTTCGTTTCCCGCTGCGCGGGAGCGCGCGGGTAGCGCCCGGGAGAAGCCCGGGACAAGGGCGGGCCCTCTGAGGCCCTCAGAGGCACGAGAAGGCTAGGCTAGGCCCATCCCTTTAGCCCCGGTAAGACATACCTTACTGTAAACTACCTGTGAGACTGCACCTAAAGCTAATCTGCAGCCGGGTAGGTATTTAAGTTCTTTGCCATTAGAAATACTTATTTGCAGTATAACCTCAGAACTCCCGATCGACATAAAACTCGCTCCTTTACAGCGCACTCACGATAGTGTTACCCAGCCAAGATGACAAAGAAATTAAGATCTGGTAAAATAATAGTAGGAAGATCCAGCTCCAAAACAAAATCAAATCCCCTTCGAAACAAACATAGCCAATCTACCAACATGAAAAGTACCTGCCAGCTCTTTAACTTTTGGGAAAAGGGAAAAAACAAAGCCTTAGGGTCGGCTAATAAAGCAACGGACCCAAAAGATCCCGGAGTTATCCATCTAGACTTTACCTTAAATGATGTTTCAGAAAATCTTGAAACCAAAAAAACTAAGGCGGACTCAAGTCCAGCTAGGACCCTACAATTCCCCCCCAAGAGTGAGTTTTCACCCCCCCTGTTTTCTACTCAGAAAAATAATATTGACTTAGTACCAGAGGTAATCATAAAAACAAAAAAAGATATAGAGCAAGACATTTTAAACATCATGGCAACTCCCCACGATGAAGCTTCTCAGCCTGCAAACAGTTCTTTAACCAAAACTTCATTTCACAATGGTTTGTCTCCAATGATCCTAGATGAAGTCCTATGTCAACGGTATTTAGTATCCGATCCCACAGCAGTTGAGTTACCCCAGAATACTCCGCTAATGTCAAAACATGCCGGCCTACAACTTTACAGCAGTACCCCCTCCAAAACCTCACAATCTCACTTTTCCTCTAGCCCAACTTTAAATTTGTTCGGAATAAATTCCTCCCAATGCAAGGGGCCCGACAAACCGCTTTCCGACTCCCTCTGCATCTTAGAACATTTATTGGCCTCTATTTTACACTTATTGGAAAAATTTGTGGGGGGATCCGATTGCGTGCTTGACACAGTGACCCAAATTCTAAAAGTCCTGCTGAGGTCCCAAAAAGAGAATGAAGCGGGCGGGAAGGGGTCCTCCTCCCCTCCCACGGCCCCAGATCAGATTGGCATAAATGAGCAACCCCTAGTAGCTACAACTACTTCAAAAATAGTGCAAGAAAAAACAGGTGCTCCCTATCCATTTTCCAATTTAAATGGGTCAGTAAACCATGATCTTGTAATAAAACCCCTTGGGGAAACCCTGCTAAAAACTGGAAATAATTTATTCTCAATTTTTAAGAAACAGAAGGGGGACGGGGAAATAGAGGAGGAAGCTATTCAGGGGGAAACTGATAACAGAGAGAAAATAGGGCCTTTAAAAAAGAATGGAAAGCACAAAAGGAAACTGTTAAGACGGATAGATAAAAACAGGCGGAGGAAAATTTTATTCAGGAAAAACTTAAACTTTCCTCCTCTGGAAGCGTCACCTCAAACACAGATGGCAGCGGGAAATAATAAAAACCCCGTCAATATGTCAGCCAAAGAAAACACTTCCTTAACATCCAAGGCAAAATCTCTCTTCTTACCCACCCATACATCCCCCTTGTCAGCAATTACTAATATATTTACCTTTGGCCAACAAAGCAATAATACTAGGGCTATAAAAGTGGCACATAAATCGACATCCCCATGTCGGGTTTTAAAGCCACTTACCCAAGCAACTAAGGCTCTTAATCCCTTCGCACCCGTCTTCCAGGGTGTAATGGCTCAGGGTGCTCCTTCCCAAGACTCATCGAACCAAGAAGCAGATAAACCAACTCCATTAGGGCAAGAGCATAATTACTCCGCCGAAAAAATGTCTTCTCTTAATCCCTTTGTTATTACTCCCACGGAAGCTCCTGCAAAGGTTACCTCGGACAAAGATAACATAGAAAATAATATAGATACTGTATGGGTAGACTTCTTTCCCCTTTTTGAACCTGACTGTATTCTGAACAGATCCCTCCTGTTGAAATATTTCCAAGAATCCGCCAATCTGAAACTTATTCAATCAGCTGACTTAGATATAGTTTTGCAACTAGAGTCTGAAGCGGGGAAAGTTACGAGGGTGAAGTTTTACTCTAAACTGGTAGCTAACCTCATCTTGCAACGGGCCGAAGACCTCCAGAGTAGGGGAATAGATGTAATTCCTGTCTTACTGCCCTCCTATCGGAATGAGGCTGTTAAAACGCTAAACCAACGGAATCCCCCGTCTTCCCTGCTGCTTGCTGCAGCAGGTAATATAAATAACTTGGGTGATATTAAAAAATTAAAAATAAGCAAGTCTAGTGATTCTCGAGTGGTATCATATGCTCAAACCTCCACCTCAACCTATCAAATTACCCCTAGAGAGGAAAAGGATCTCTGGAATTGGCTGCCCAAAGTATTAGCCGACAAATCTTCGGGAAAATCATTACCTAAGCAGTTCCTTTAGCACGGATTTATCTATAATATCGTGGAATTCAGCAGGTCTAAAAAATAACATGGAGAAAATACAATTTCTCCTATCCCTAGAAGCAAACATCATATGCCTCCAGGAGACATGGTGCAATGAAAATCTCCAAATAGGGAAGGACTATATTGTTCTAGAAGGCAGCGCCACTGCGAATAAAAAAGGCCATGCCAGCGGGGGCATAGCCTGCCTATTATCCAATCGTATAAACTGGGACTACTCCCACTTCCTGGACCCGAGTAAACTTTTCCAGGTGGTTACCTTGTTTGGGTCAGGCAACCTTTTAGCTGGAATCCACCTGACCTTGATAAATGCCTACATCCCTCCTGAAACGGGTTTTAACATAATTTTAAATAAAATCTTCCTCCATATACAGAGCATTAAGGAGAAAGATCCTGGAACGGTTATTATCCTAACCGGGGACTTGAATTGTAAAATCTCCAATTTCAGCTTAAATTTATTTTCTGACAAAATCAGAGAAGATACACTCCATATTCCTCGGGCAACGTTCCCAGAAAATATATTAACAAATAAACGGGGTAAATTATTACTAAATGAGTTGGTAGAAATCGATGGGATAATCGCAAACGGGCGTCTCCCCTCGGACTCTCCAGCAAACTTTACCCACAGATCGTATCAAGGGGAATCAATTCTTGACTATGTTATAATAGGGTCTCATTCATTTGAGTTATTAAAGGATATCGCTGTAATCGATACCATCTTCAGCGATCATAAAATCATTTCAATCTCAATGAACGTACATCTCCCTAAATGTGACCAATGGTCCTTGAACAGTAACCAAATAAATTTTGGTAACAGTTCGGGAAGATGTTATTGGAATGCAAGGGCTCATCGTTACCTGGAGGATATGCTAGATATAGCAATCTCCGAGCTCCCCGCTTGGTATGGCCGTGAAAACGAGCTTTTTTCCTTATTTCTGAAGTCAATAATAACAGGGGTTGAAAAGCAGAATAAGAAAAAATTCACCAAAATACCCTACTGTCCTCTGAAAACGCTCAATGTAGACCTGAATAAACTTATAAGGGCCCAATACTTAAACAGAACTGAGGATAAATCCCGACAAATAACAATACTAAAAAGGAGAAGGAGGCGACTCTTATATGCCCTACAAAAAGAAAAAGAGGATACCATCTGGGTAAAAATAAGGGAAGCTGCAACTAATGGAGAATTGAGACAATTCTGGTCCCTTATAGGCGAAGGGTGCGGAACGAGAACCATTCCGCTCCCCATCCCTATCGAGGAACACATATGGAGGGATTTCGTCTCTAATCTCTATGCCAGTAACCATTCAGTTCCCCCTCAAGTACAGGTTTTAGATATTAGTCCATCGACAGAGTCCTTTTCAGAAAAAGACATAGAACTCGCCATCGGGGAAATGAGACGCTCTGGGGCTACGGGCCCCGATGAAGTCCCAATTAATGTGTTAAAGCAGAATAGGGTCAAGTGGAGCAAGCTCTTATGCCCTATCTTTAATTCCTGCATATCTAGCGGAAAGGTCCTACCGTCCTGGAAGGGAAGCATCCTGGTCCCATTGTACAAAAAGGGTGATCGTCTTCTCCCCCAGAACTATCGCCAGATTGCATTGTTGGATGCAATCGGCAAAGTTTTTACCAGATGCCTGCTCAAACGGATAAATGCCTGGGTTGAATTTGCAAATATCCTTCCACTTGAGCAGACAGGCTTTAGAAAAAACCATGGGACCATGGACAATCTAACTGCCCTCCAGGTAATAATTGATAAGTACATAAGAGCAAGGAAGGGAAGAGTCTATGTGGCTTTCATAGACTTCTCCACGGCCTTTGATAAGGTCGACCGTCAGGTATTGTGGAGAAAGCTACACATCTTAGGAATGCCACATAGCCTCTTACGCTTGGTCCAGGATCTGCATGACGATACATGGTGCAAGGTTTTGTTGGGTGGAGAGAGAGGTCTCTCCGGGCTCATTCCGTCTGCAAATGGCCTTAAACAGGGCTGCCTACTAGCTCCCCTCCTATTTTCCCTTTATGTTAGTGACCTTCCCCTTACTTTATCAACATGTGTAGGAATTGCTCCACGTTTAGGCGAAAGATATATCCCCTGCCTAATGTATGCAGACGATATTTTAATATTAGACCTCTCCCCCAAGGGTCTTAATAACCGTCTGCAAGCACTACACACCTTCTCTGAAGAGCACTTTTTGAAAATAAATATTTCTAAAAGTAAGATAATGTGCTTGGAGGGACGAAACAAACTAAAACTGGACCACATTAGTTGGGAATTGGGAGGTCAGAAATTAGAAAGAGAAAAATCGTACGTCTTTCTAGGTATGGTAGTCACTAGTAATTTAAGTAATAAATTACACATTGAAAGCAGTTCTCGAAAAGCAAAGTCACAGGGTAAAGGCCTAAGAACTCTGTATAAATCAACAGGTCAGAGACACTTTGTTCATCTGTTGGAGGCCTTTCGGGCAAAAGTTCCCCCGACTCTGCTCTACGGGGTAGAATTAATTGACCTAGCGGAATGGGGCTTTTTAGACACAGTGGAGGGCTCCCTACTGAGAAATTTAACCTCGGTTAATAATAGTTGTAGCTCTGCAACCCTGCGTCTAGAACTCGGCCTTAGGAGTAGCTGGGCTCAGGGACTTGCAGGAGTGATTCGCTGGGTCATTAGTCTGATTAAAGGAAAGCCATCCACTCTCAGATCTCTTATTACAAAAGAGTTGATGGGCCCCCTAAATGCATACTCGATCCTAATAAAGAACTATAGGAAAGCTATCACTCTCTTGGAGTTGGAGGAAGCTTCTATCTTAGAGCTTTCCATGAACCAATTGAAATTACAACTAAAACAAGCTACATGGAAGCTAAGCTATGAGAGGGATCGGAATTTAACAACACAAAAAAAGGGGGCCTCTCAAGTTGTTGATTCCTATTCAATCAGACAGATACAACCCTATCTGTCATGGAACATCCCACATGGCTTACGCCGCTTTTGGCTACTTCTCAGGCAGGACTTGCTCCCCCTGAACAAGTTGTTGGCCAAATGGTACGGAATATCCAATGTATGTAATTTCTGTAACCTAGCAATTCAAGACTCCAAACATGCCCTGTTAGCTTGTCCTGCATTATTGTCTTACCGGCGCCTTTGGATAAAACCGGCTTGTATTCAGTTTGGTATTTCTTCTGCAACAGCTCTGTTGGATGCTATTATCAGCCCTCCGAATGGAATTTTTTGTAACAAAATTTTTACTTTTTTTAAATGTTTCTTGGAACTTTATTAATAGAATGGTAAATTACTTTTGTATAATTACTGATTGTATGAGTTGTTTTATATGGTCAAAATTTTTCATTGTCTTTTGTAATTGTATAATATGTGGATCTCCACGGAGTTCCAAAACATATTTAATAAAATTGAATTGAATAGGAAAACATATTAATCTCGTGTGAAGCAAAACAGTCTGCTACACTCTCTAAACATTTATAATAATGTGTGCTGTGTACAAAGGCAGCAGTAGGGAAACATGGTGTTTAAACTTCTAATAAGCTCATGCTAACTTAACACAGTGTAAATGCAAGGCTCATCCCCATGACAAAGTCTTTAGCTCATACAGTTCCTTCATAGATTAGGAGATATGTTTAAAGTTGTGGAACTAGTTTCTTTTCGCATACAAAAGGGTACCTGATTGGGAGATGAAAAGCATTGTTTTTTCAAAGTAGGGTGCACATTCGTTTTGTGGAAAAGTATCTTTGTGATTGGTTAAGAAAAAGCAATTTGCACATGGAGTACATATTATAGGATAAAATTTGCTCAACTCAACCACATCTGCTACTTGCATTTGGAAGGCACTGTTCGAACTTAAAACAATTGTGAACTTTTAACCTGCACGTGCCGTAAAATATTCAAGAAAATGGTGCAAAAAATATCGTTAGGTTTAAAAAAATTGATGAACTTTTAACCTCCACTTGTTGTGGAATGATCTACAGTGTGTTGACAGAATAAGTTGCATTTCTGACTTCGATATGTACTTGATTATTAAAAAAACTGTTTATATGGAAAAGTAGAAAGACAGTAATAGAGAGAAGTTTTGAAAGCTAAAAGAATCAATGAACTATTGTAATTTGTTCTTTATTACCTACTGGCGGTGGCCAGTAGGTAGTTATCACTGTTACCGGTCCAAAAGTGCGGTGTTGCTCAGAGTGGCATGCTGCTGATATGATATGGTGCTACACTCGGGTATGAAACTGAGAGTCAAAACCTTGAGGTCATTGCTGTAAAGTGATGTGCTCTGGGCGCTGTAGCATACCTGTGGAAAAAGTGTTAATTTATGTTTATACAATATAGGGAGTGTGGATCAAACCATGAACTCATCGATGTAACGTCATGTGCTCTGTGTAGTATTCCAATGTAAGTCATATTAGAATATTAGTATGTAATTTAACTAGAATCTAAGTATGTAATGTTAGAATGTAGGGCTGTCATGAGGGGAACCTTGCGGCGTTTGTTGCTTTGCTGTCTGCTCCTGTTGGTGGTTGTTTCAGGTGTCTTATTTTATTGTAAAAAGTTTACTTATTGGATCCACTGCTGTCTGCCTCTTCACTACATAAATTTGGTGATGAGCTGGAGAAGGTAAAAAGAAGGCACCACCCACCAATATTTTAAAATTGCTTGCTTTGTGCTGAAGACCCGTTTTCTTCATGTAGCTGTTTCTACTTATTCCAGGGTCATCGGCGCATTGAACTATGTAATCCAACTTCTGGTAGGATTTATATTTTTAGATTTTACACTTCCTCTGCTCCTTCGCTTTATTCTGGTTGCTGTACTACACCTGTGTAAGTAGTGTTAGTATGCGTTTATACTAACAAATGCATCATGGTCCTAGGGAGGACAACCTCTCAGGTGTAGCTCATACAATGTCCCGGGGTGTGCATTCGCAGGACATTTGTGTTTGCTATTAGAGCGTGGTACATGGCTTCTACCCTATGATAGCAAATACTTGTTTGACTACTTGAATTGAGAGGAGGAAAACCTAGTATCACTGTAATAGAGGGGATGCGGATAGTAAAAATGGAGAGAAAAGAAGAAAAAACAAGCGGGTTCTCACCGTTTTTTTTTAAAGGAGGCCCCTGGTAGGAAATGTTCCGTGGCCAATCCAATTATTATATTGCGTGGTCTCTATAGGATTGGGAATCTTAACGTCACATGTAAATTAGGCGTGAAAGGGCACAGAGACATTTTGCAGCCTAGGGGAGCGCCACCTTCCCAGGTATTGTTTACTTATTGTTTGGGGGGGTTCAAGGCCAACTGAAGTCCAAGGATCGCTACACTCCGGGACTTTATTTAAATATTCAGGGTGGGCCTCTGCAGTCCCTGAAGCCTCAGTGGTCCTAGGCAGTGCCTTATTTGTTCTGTAATCACACGGGCACTACTTATGGTGTTATAAAGTGATACACTGATAGAACTCTTGCAGTTGTACAATTACCCAGGCTTCATTTGTCTAATAGTCAGTTAGATTATGTTTGGTAGGTGCACTATAATATTAAAAAACTTTGCCCTTAAAACCTCCTATAAACAGATGATTTTCACAATAAATAATAGGCAAGTATTGTCAGAAAAAGAAGACCTATACACTCAGTTATTTATTTAAAAAAGTAACCTTTATTAAAACACAAATGAATAGAAACGGAACTTTAATAGAAGAAACAGTATAATAAAAAAAAACGTGGGTTGGACTCCAGTTAAAGCAGCGTAGGAAACCTGCAAGACAAAAAGGAAACCTAAGTATGTGTGCTATGTGGAAGAGGTAAAGAAAGGTAGTCTGAATAAAAGGACCATAGTGAGAATGGAAGGGAGGGAGAGTGGGTTGGAGAGAGAAGTGGAGGGAGAGTCAAAAGAAGAGAGGGAGGAGGAGACAGAGCGTCGGCCTACTGCACCCAGCCCTTAGTGTTTACCCTCCCGTCACCTGTTTGTCTAGGACGCTGGGGTCCACGAGAAAGAGTGTAGTTCAGCAAGTCCTTAAAATGAAACACAAGGCCAGAGATTATGGGCCATATCATCAAGGAACAGCGATAACATTATCACCACTTTAGCGGTAGGAAACTGCCGCTAAGGCGGCGATAAGGGGTTGATAATATGCCCTTGAACATTCCCATAGAAACCCAGGTTCTGGTGTGAACCTGGACTTCTATGGGAATTCACAAGGGCATATAATCAAACCCTTATTGCCGCTTTAGCAGTAGTTTCCTGACGGTAAAGTGGTGAAAATGTTATTGCCGTTCTTTGATAATATAGTCCTACATTATTTGCTACGGGGAAATCGCTTGCATGCACCTGTGCACCCAGGGTGCTGTACCCCAGCCCCTTCCCCCTCACTGTGCTCAATTGTAGGTCTTGCACACCAAGGATTCACTGCTCACCTGCCACCACTGGTGTGTCCCACAACATGTTGGTTCAAGCCCCTAGTCTGGGGTACGATAGTACGGTAGACCAGGTCTCCGGTCAGGGACGGTGTCTTGATACCACAATGGAAGGTGTCAGAATGCCCAGGGCATCATTGCGGGGTCAGCTCACGCTCCGCCCTTCTTCAGGCAATCAATGGAACGTCTGAAAAGGGAAAATTAATTTAATGGTGGAAACGTCTGGAGGTAAATTAAGGTTTATTTCAAGCTTGATAGAAAATAGGAGTTGAGTTTTTTAAATACGATCTACCAACTGTTAGTGGTAATCGTGGTTCAAAGAGGAGTTGGAGTGCACAAGAATACAAAAGGTTAAATAATAATGTTATACCAACGTTCACATACAAAGGAACAGAGCGCATGCTAGAAGCATAATGTGCAAGTGTAATGCAGTGGCAGGAGCCTGTGTGTATGTACACTTATTAAAGAGCTCACTACTGTGTCCTAAAAGCCAACACCACATGTCTGTAGGGCTGCGCTGCCCACTGGCTCAGGCCTACAGTCTGGTCAAGCAGGTTATTAAAATGAGACCGATGTGACTGAATGAGGTCAGAGATCACATCATTAGGCACGGCAACATCGCTTTTGCACGTGAGCACTCAGCGTAATATACCCCACCCCTCCCGCAACATCGCACTCAACAAGTGTCTGTAGGGCAGCGCTGCCCGTAGGATCTGGCCTACCTTACGGTACAGCAGGTCTTTAAAATGAGACAGAGATGTGACTGAATAAGGTCAGAGATCACATCATTACACATGGAAATTTCGCTTATTTGCACGTTTGCACTCTGGCTGATGCCTCCCACCCCTCCAGCAGCACCGTGCTCAAGAGGTGTCTGTAGGGCAGCGCTGCCCACTGGCTCAGGCCGACAGTATGGTCGAGCAGTTCTTTAAAATGAGACAGAGATGAGACTGAATGAGGTCAGTGATCACATCATTAAGCATGGCAATATCGTTTGTTCGCACCTGCGCAGCCAGGCTGAAGCACCCCACCCCTCCCACCACACTGTGCTCAATTGGATGCCCTGTGCACCCAAGCCGCTCTGCTTCCCTGCTGTCATTGTTGGGTGAGCAAACACTATGGGCAGCAGTGCTCACAATTCAGATGGAGTGTTGATTGCAGGAGAGTGTAAACCTCATGGCTCCCTTTCGTAGACGACGGGCAGTAGGGCTCACAATTTAGCACCCGTGTTGATTGCCAGGATGGTGTACACCTCATGGATCCATATCTTTTTTTTATTGCGCATTGGGATATGCGAGGTGGATGTGGCATATCACTTGAGGTAGTGTAGAAGAAGAGGGACGTGTGGCATCGTGGTTATCCTATTTATACGTACATAAAGTGGGCTGGGCTTACGTACGCCAGGCCATCGTAGGGGTGTAAATAATTATTCCAGGGACCTGGGCGTTGTTCAGTTCCTGTCTGGCCAGGAAGCATACTTATGTGTGTTTCTTTTGTAGTTTTGACCTCCCAGAGTGTGTAATTTAGATTAGCGTAGAATGCTCGGATGGAGGTAGGATCAGCAGTGAGGCTACGTCATACACAGTGATAACGCTCATTACAGTCAAGCAATGTATGTCAAACGTGAATCTGAAAGTCTTACATATGACACACTACTATACTGGTAAAGTCTGAGAACAGAGCGTACAGCAATACAAGTCTATACATTACTGTTTACTGTTTGTTACATGTGATCTCGGATGTGCACTCTGCCCGTAGCTTATGATACACCTTAGAGCCACCAATACCCAGGCCGAAAGGCAGCACAATAATGTGCACACACACACACACCAGTGGCATCGTGAATCACATATTTGTTTTTAAAGGAACGTTTGAGATACATGGCAATCATACGTGGAAGGCTAATGTACATAGCATAAATATTGATCAAGATGATCGCTCTATGTTGTGTGTGGTATAAGATATGTGTATATAGGAAAACATTTTTCAAAAAAGCTTTCTAAGGAGAAGAGGTGTCTCTCATCAAAAGCTGTAGCGAGAATGAGAAAATAGGTGGAGTCATTCAAGTGTTACAATGGGAAATGTTATGAACCAATCAAATGCTTTTTTTTAGGTCACATGGCAAAGTAGCCCCAGCGGTGACTTCATGGTTATATGATGTTACGCGGGACGCGGTGCCATGAAGTCGTCGGATATGAAATGCGCGTCATGTACAAATTTAGCAATATGGCGGATAGGATTTGTGTGGTGATGGAGCTTGGTACGCTACCGATATGGGAGTACAGTTTTTCCCCCCCCCAAAAAATATATACATATTTTTTTGGGAAGATATAAAACATTACATAATTTTTAAAGTTAAAAAAAGAAGAATTATAATAGAGTTCTGAAATATCTAAAAAAAATATATAGGTTTTAGAAACATTAAAATATGAAATTATCATTTAAAAAACCTTTGGAATTCACTGAAAAAACCATAGGTTTTACAGAAGTTTGAGTTGTCATCAGTGATGTCATCAGTGATGTCACTGACCATGTTATGAGTAATGTAATATGTGACATCATCAGCAGTGCATTGCGGGCGCGCAAGTTATAGTTGGCTCAACTAACTATACCAGGTGATTTCTCTGGTTTTATCTGAGTCAAATGTTTAACTAACTATAACGTCCCTGAAACCTGTTTTTTTGTGAATTTCAAAGTTTTTTTAAAAGCTAATTCCTAACTATAATGTGTGTAAATCCAATATATAGAAATAGAGTTTCGTTACTTTGGTCCTGAAAAAGAGTGTAGAGAAAGTGAGACATTCATAGAAGTAGGAGTTAAAGAAGACGTGCAAGATGGTAGTACTGAGAAGTTTCAAGAAGAAATTACAAAGTTTAACGTAATTTGTTGTGAAAGACCATATTATGTTTGTATTTGTTGTCGGCGAACTCACTATAAAAATCAAACTAGGAATGTTGATTTGTATTAAAAAGTGAAAAAGAAAACAATTTGCAACTTTTTTATTGGTAGATGATTGCTTTGATTTGGGTAGTGATCAATGTATTTGTAAATATTGTTATACCAATTTAGAGGATAGCAAAACGCCAGCTAGAGCTGTACATAATAACCTAGAGTTGGTAGCTATTCCACTAGAGATGGTAGATTTAAGCACTTATGAGTCCATTCTGATTCAATCTGTGCACCAGTTTCAGGCTATTGTTTGTATGGAGCCTAAAACAAGTAAGTTGCCACCCACAGATTTACAAAGATGATTAAAAGGAAGAGTTGTGTATTTACCTTTAGATTTAAAGAAAAATATTGAAACTATTGGTGTAGAGAAAGAGGAAACTGAACCTGTAGTGTTTCTAGTTAATCGTGTTCCAATGAAGAGTTGCAAAATATGGCAAGAATTAGTAGATGTGAGCAAAGTGCAAAAGGCTACGTTATATCTAATAAAATACAAGGATTACTACCAAAATGTGTAAGTGGAAGAAGAAGAAATACTTTTTGGAGCTGAAAGCAACATTTCAAGTGGCCAAATTGAAAAAGTGTACATGTCCAAAACTGAAGAAATGTATGAATATTATAGTGTACATCCTTTACATTCCAAAGAAGTGATAGGAAATACTATTGAATTATTCAAAATGAAGAAAGCGAAGTGGACCTTCATGAGTGTTTGCGAAAAAAGTTTAGAAGCTCGTTGTTTTCCACAGCTCTTCCCCACTAGAAAAGGTGGACGATATGACGAACGACCAGTACAGATTCCTGCAACAGAATATCAGACGTCGAGATTGTACTCAGAAGATCCATGATTTCTACAATGTATCCCATGTATATTTCATCTTTTGTTTAAACGTGACTTGTCTGGACTTTCAAATTCAGTGAACCACATATTAAAGAGAGGAGTTCATCTTCAAAATTTATCTGCAAAGGAACTCCTGGACAAAGTACATCAGAGAGATGATCATTTAGAATCTCAATCGATTAATTTGATGGCGTGTTAACGCGGTACTAAAGAGTATTGGTATAGTCGTCATGGAGAACTTAAATGTATGTTAAGGAACTTAGGAACTCCTACGTGGTTTGTTACGCTAAGCTTTGCTGAATACGCATGGGATGATTAAAAACTTTGAATTCAAGACACCTGGAGAACTGTGTTCCTTGAATCCTGTATATGTGTACGGATATTTTAATCAAAGGTTTCAAGCTATGATGTTTTTTATCTGCAATAAAAACAATCTTCCTCTTGGAGATGTTATTGATTCATTTTGGAGAAAGGAGTATCATGCTAAAGGTGCTCCTCATATACATCTGCTTTTATGGATCAAGGATGCACCCAAATTTGGAACTGATTCGGAGGAGACTGTTTTATCTTTTATTGAAGACTATGTTACTTGTGGTATACCAAAAACAAGGGAGAAAGCACCTTAAGGCAACAGGTTTTACGATTTCAAACGTATCGATGTGGCAAAAACTGTCAACGGAAATACAAGTCGAAGGAAAGGTTTTATTCCAAATGTAGTTTTGCATTTCCACTTCCAGTAATATCCAAAGGAAGAGTCAACAGTTTCATGTCAGCAGTGAGACATACCATCACTAGAAAATTTCCCCAAAATACTTACAATTTAAAAAGAAGTGAACAATCAAAGTATATTAATGATTATAATCCAGTGATTTTGTAAATGTGGAATGCTATTATGGGTATCCAGTATGTTGTGGATCATTTCATTGCTGTTGCTCGGTATGTAACGTCATACATAATAAAATCAGAAAAGACAGAGTTGAAAGAAATGTGGGAAGAAATTTCCCACGAGAAGAGTCTTAGTGAGAAATTGTACAGCTTTAGTTTGAAGATGCTGTCCCATCAAGAGATTGGATCCTACAAATGTTCGGGTCTGTTGTCCTCTGCCAGTTGATATTCAAAGTCAAGAGGAATCATTTGGGTTAGTCTAGGTTTTCTGCAAAACTATATCAAGTACTGAAACCTATACAAGAAATTGAATATTTAGCAATAAATGAACCGGAAAGCACAGATATATTGTTAAAACAAACATGTTGGATACGTACTATCCAAATAAGAAGTGCTCATCTTGAAAACATATGTCTCTATGAAGTGCTGTAATGTTACAGTTTTAAGAGAAATCTTACGGAGAACATAAATGAAGTAAAATATGCAGTGATTTGTACAGAAGGATATTTGGTGAAACATTGTAAAGGAAATCTGATTAATCATAGGAAACTGAGTTGCGATATTCCTGATAAAAGAGAATTTTAATATTTAGCACTTCGGCAACTCTTCAAGCCTTGGCGTACAGAAGTGGAATTACTTGTAGATTTTTAGTGCTATGAAGATTCTTTTAATTTATATAAAGATAGCATTGAATGCACAGTTTTTCCAAATTATTTCCAAATGTTGAATGAAGAAATTGAACAGGAAGCTAGTATTGCAGCTGAGATTGCTAGAGACAGTTCTCAAGATAGTCAAAGTTCTGCTCCACTGAGTCAAGATCCACTAAGAGAACCAATTCTTGAAAATGAAGCAACAATCACCATGAGTGAAGTGGAAACAGCAATGCATCAAGCACAACACAATATTATGGACTTAGGAAATTTTGAAGAGCAACTAAATATTGAACAGAAAGAAATATATCAGCAAGTGACACAACAGATCGACCATGGTTTACTTCATGAAAAAAAGAATGTAGCACCGCCCGCCGCAATGTTTAATATGCGGCCACATCCTAATGGCCACAGTGGCGGGCGCATCCTAATGGCCCCCACGGGACCCCCTCCCTTGTGTTGTAACCGCTCCAACTGGGTTAGCAGCACACAACATTAAAGGGATTTCCTTACATTGTTTAATAATGTTACCTGTTGAACATGAAGTTGGAATACCACAAGCTTTCTGGAGAAGCTTGTTTGGAAGTTTTGAGAGTACTAAAGAAAATGAAACTTTTGATTATTGATGAGGTGAGCATGGTCTCAAACTTAATGCTTGCCTTTGCGCACTTAAGAATGCAGCAAATTTTAAAAACAGAATATGATGTGCTATTTGGAGGAAAACATGTGATAGACGTTGGTGATCTACTGGAACTTACTCTTGTAAATGGGCAACCAGCAAATTATGGATAATCAAGAAAAAAGGTTTTCTTCCTTGTTGCATTCTATTTTTGAAAAATTGAGTACTGATAAAAGTGTTTCTGGCATTTGGAATCTTCTGGATATATGTTCTGGTTTTTCACAATTTACACAGAATGTTCAACAAGCTGTTCAGGAATTTCTTGTGTTTATGCTTGCAGTATTGGAAATCAGTTTGCAGTTCTTACAGATGGAAACATGAATGTGAAGACTGTACACATACTTCTACCACTGAAATAGACACTGAAAGATTCATATATTTGACAATACCAGATTGTAAAACAGTGTATTTAGAGAAATTATTAAAATCAGCAAATCAAAATATGGAATGTAGTCAGTGCAAATCTGAAATGTTATCAACATTATTTATAGAAAGATGTGGACAATATATACTTTAATGATACAACGTTGCAGACGAGATGGAAGAAAATTGGGAACTAATAGTAAAGATTTTGTGGTGTCAACTATCAATTTCAGGAAGGACTTTTAAAGCAGTAGCAATTCTTTTCCATGATGGAGCGTCTACATCATTTGGACACTACACTGTGTATTTAAAGTGCAATAAAGGATGAACAGATTGTAATGATGCCCATTTGCAATTCAAATATTGGTTGTCCTATGAATTACCAAATTCATATCTAATATTTTTGATTCCAAAGTTCTGAGAACATCATTCGGCCTAATGGGAAGATGTCAACAGGAATTAATGATGTTATTTTGGAAATTTTCAAAACAAACAAATTCAGAAATATCATTTGGCCTATTGGGAAGATGTGAATATGAATTAAGAAGTTCATTTTGGATATTCTCAATACAAATGATTTCGGAAACATCATTCGGCCTATAGAGAAGATATCTAGAATTGCTGATTCAATTATTGTTTCTGTTTTTTCGTATTGTATTTACAAAATTGTTTTAGAAAGAAATATTTCATATATTGGATCTTTGTATTATATGCAGTGTTATTGAGAATGTTTATTTTATGAATTGCGAAGAGATAGTTAAGTTTGTTGTAAATATTTTGAACACAGAATTGTTTTTTTTAACAATCTTATTGATTGTATGTTTTTGCCCGCTGTTACATGATGAGCAACATTGAAATCGCTGTCTATGGTGAAATTCAATAGATTCTGAGAACAGCAAAAAAGGCAAACTGGACATGGTATGTAATGGTAGAATTATGTTGTGTTCTTGAAACTATAAAATATTATATTATAACTGTATTTTTTTTCTCTTTTACAATCCCAAATTCTAAAGTTTGAAAGTTTTTTAAATGTAGATTATAAAAAACAAGTGGAAAAATAGTTTCAAAAACTTTCATGTCGACTATCGAAAAAGTAAGATTAAGTAACCCAAACACTACCCATGCACTACTACATTCACTTCTACACTATCTGTACAGTCCCCTAACCCCCTAGACACTGGGCATCACACCTATAATTACCCATGGAATACCCACGCAGTCCAGCAATCCCCTTGTCACTACCCATGCTCTCCTCCAATCACCCAGTCAGCACTATGTACTTATCCAATCACTCTGCAAAACCTAAGCACCTCTAAATTCACTATGCAGTCTCCTTGCAGCACTCTAAGGGGATCATTAGGATGGCCGGCGGACTTTGTTCGCCCGCCATTCAGACGTAAAAAGGGACTGCCTGACATAAGAGTGGGGGTCCCGTGAAGGCCATTAGGATGCACCCGCCACAGTGGTGGGCACATCCCACAATGCCGCAATGCAAAAATGCTAGTCATGCATTTTAATGTACAACGTGAAAGGAACCGCGCGGTGCCTGCCACATTGTACATTGCATGGTACCCCCCCATGCGCACCCGCCACCACCAGAGTCCCTGGGGGCCCGCAAGAGATTCCCACATGCCTTTCCATGGCAGTAACGCCACCACAGAAAGGCATTTGTCCGCCCCATCATAATATGAATGGCGGTGTCTAGCAGACACCGCCAACATATTAAACTCTTTTCCGCCCGGTCAACTTGTTGACCGGGTGGAAAAGCAGCGGACGGTCTTTCCGTCCGCCGTGATCCCCCGCCATAGTAATATGTAATATGGTGGGGGGAAATGGGTAGTGGGCGGGGACGGATCTCGGGCAGATCGCCACCGCCATGTGGACGGTGGTGATCCACCCAAGATCCCAATGACCCCCCAAGTATCCAGTCACTACCCATGTACTCATGCAATGAACCAGGCACTAACTCATGCACTGCTACAATCAACTGTGTTCTATGAAGTCCCCTAACCACCTAGACACTGCTCATGCACTTCTCCAATTACCCAGACAGTACCCATGCACTCCAGCAAATCCCCCTGTCACTTCCCATGCCCTCCCCAATCACTCAGCCAGCACCATGTACTTATCCAATCACTCCGCCAAAACCCAAGCACTTATAAATTCAACATGCACTGTCCTTACAGTACTCTAAGCATCCAGTCACTACCCATGTACTCATGCAATGACCCAAGCACTAACACGTGCACTGCTACAATCACCTCTGCACTTCCCATATAATCCTCTAACTGCCTAGACACTATTCATTCACACCTTTCATCACCCATGTAGTACCCATGCAGTTGAGCAATGTCTTTATCTAATCATTGTGCCAAAACCCAAGCAACCATAAAAAAACATGAACAGCGGTGATTTCTTCCTGCAGAAACCACTGCATCTACAGATTGCTCCCCCACAACAAATCACACAGCCTTGCATTTGATGTAGTGTTGCTGTAGAGTAGCAAGTTCAGGACGAATGTCCGGACCCCGAGATGAGGAGCTTGAGGTTCCAGAAGTGCTTGGACTAGCTCCCGGGTCATTCTGCTGCATCTCTTCTTGGGCACGTCACAGTTGTTCACGTGCCAGAGGTCGAGGGTGAATTGTCTTAAGATGCTTGATCATGCTAGATGTTCCGCATGAGTACTTCTTCTCACTTCCCTTTGACAGTACTTTTTCACAAAGACTGCAGCTAACCTTGCGGGCATTCATTTTTTTTTCACCATCTGGAATATTTAAAACGTTTTCACACAATGGATTCATTCTTCTTTTTCAAAGGTGTGTCCAAGTCATCTACTTTAGATGGTATACCCACAATAGTATTTGAAGAAGCTACTTGTACTCAAGAAGGAACACACCAAAAAAAATATAAATCAGATGAAAAAATACAGCAGGTGTGTCTCTTGGGATAGTGTAGCAAGATTGAGGAACATGGGTGGAATCCTTCAACTTCAAGAATGGAAATACTTGTACACCAATGAACAGCTTTCTTTTACAGTCACATGGGAGTAACGCACCCGTTGTGCACCCGGCGCGTACTAGACGCAACTTTGCGAAAGTATCTTTAAGAGCAATATAACTTTATTGTAATTGGAAATATATGATTTGTATAATTAGTTAACATAATCTCTTGGTCTAATATACATGTTAAACTACTATACATATAGTTTAAAACATTTTTTTTTTACCGGAGTCACGGACCAAGCATGACCCCACATGTACATAACGTTATGCGGGGCATGGCACAGCGCACCCGTCACATACCCAACGATCCCATGACCCGATCCCATACGTATATGACATTATGTGCAGCCAGGCACCGGGCACACATTGTATTCCAAACGCGCACACAACACAATCCTATACGTATATGGCGTTGCGTGGTAGCTGGCACCGTGCACCCATCCTCTAACCCATTGTGCATAGTTCACAGCTTTGGCAATATGGCGGCTTGACTCCGCGCACCAACCAAGATAGGTACACAAGGGGAACACGACTCCAATACTTTCTAATAAAATATATATATATATTTAAGAAACTCAAGACATTACATAAGTTTAATAACGAAAAAAAAGAAAAGTATTTTTTAGGATACTAAATTTACACAATATCACAAAAAAATATTTGAAAATAACTGGAAAAACCTCAGGATTAATGAACATTATAGCTAAAAATTTGCATTTAAAAAACCTTTGAAATTCAGTGAGAAATCCAAAGGATTTAGGGACGTTATAGGTATAAATTAGCATTTAAAAAAAACATTGAAATTCACTGAAAAAACTATAGGTTTCGGGCACGTTATAGTTAGAAATTAGCATTTTTAAAAAACCTTACAAATTCACTGACAAAACCATAGGTTTCAGGGGTGTTATAGTTAGTTAGAAATTTCACTCTTAAAAACCATATAAATACCGCCGTTATAGTTAGGTCAGCTAACTATAACTCGCGCCCCCGCAATGCACTGCTGATGACGTCACATAATATATAATTCATGACATGGTCAGGGACATCACTGATGACATCTCAAATGACATAACTGATTACATCACTGATTACATCCCCTACATGAAAATCTGATGCACCTCCTTACACTCTAATGTAACCTTTGATACACCCACTTTAAAATACAGACTACCATTTTCGAAACCATCGACACACCAATAACAGTTACTACATACGCACTCACTGATTTCTAGGTCTACACACACATCTACTCCTTCACCCATACAATCGTTCATACATACAGTCACTCATCAATAAAACACTATCATATGCACTCATCCACCTATACAGACACTCACATACCACCACTCATTAATGGAGTTACTCACACACCTAGTCAGTCATGCAAAGAATGAATCACACTTCTATTTACTCACCTATACAGCTATGCACACACCGCCTCACTTATTCATACAGATACTAAAGCATACTTACTCTCTGATATAATCACTGATACAAGTACACACTCATCCATACAGCCACTCTCACAATCACTGACACGCATAGTAATTTATATACTCCAACTCTTACATACACTTTCACATATGTAGTTACTCACACATGTTCGTCAGAGAAATCCATTCACTCACCAATGTCAGCTTAACTATAACGTCTCTGAAACCTGTGGGTTTTTCAGAGAATTTCAAAGGTTTTTCAAATCCTAAATCCGAACTATAACATCCCTGAAACCTATAGTTTTTTCAGTGAATTTCAAAGGTGTTTGCTAAATCCTAACTATAACGTCCCTAAAATCTATGGTTGTTTAAGTGAATTTCAAAGGTTTTTCTAATGCTATTTTCTAACTATAATGTCCCTGAAACCTATGTATTTTCTGTGTATTTAAGGCTTTTTAAATTGTAATTCTTTCTAACCTTTCTTTTTTTCAATATTAGTAAGTGTTTTTTGAATTGCATTATTTAAAAATGTTTGAAACTATATATATAGATATATATACATATATATCTATATATATAGATATATATATTACCTACTGGCGGTTGCCAGTAGGTATATATAGTTAGGATTTTTTCTCTGTGGGATTTTTGAAAATTCTATGTCGAATAACTTTGGCGTTTGAGGACGGAATTGGCTGAAATTTTCAGGATAATGGAACATTTCATTTCTGAGCAGCCCCTGAAAATTTGGGGGGGTTTCGTCAATGGGGGGCCGAGAAAAAAGGGGGGTCCCAAAACGCGTTTTTCCCATGCAATTTTCCATAGGGCGGTTGGCCTCACTTTTAGCTCGAACGGCTGAATGGATTTCCACGAAACTTGGCAAAATTGTAGGGACTGGTAGCCCGATGTGCCTTTGCTAGGTCTCAATATATGTGTTCCAGTGGATTTTGAGAAATTAACGTTAAAAAAAAAATATATATCTGTAAGCGCGCTCCGGGCAGCGCCCCGGTTCGCGTACCTGACGCGTAACAGAACTTCGCGAAGCATAGCTGATTGGCTCTCCGGTGTCTGTCAACATTCTAAACAGTCCGGAGCGGCCGCCATCTTGTCTCTCGGTAGGATCGAAAGACAAGATGCGGTGAAAAACGAAGGGGGAAATGAAGGAAAGGGGGCAAGGTAGACCCCTCCTGACCCCCTAGGATTGATGAGGGGGATATTAAAGTGCCCCGCGGGGCAAAAACATTTTTGGGTGATTTTTCGCCATAGAGGCGCGTCCCGGTACGCGAACCGGGCAGCTAACTGGCAGCGTAACGGGAGTCCGCCATCTTGTGTTTTTGGAGCGTCCGGTTCGCGTACCGGGTAGCGTCCCGGTAAGCGTAACAAGAGAAACAGTAAAAAAAAGAAATTAATGGAATAGATTATCAAGAAAACTTTGAAAAATTGTAGGGACTGTTTGTTTGATGTGCCTTTGCAAGGCCTCAAGATATGTGCACGTGTGGATTTTGTCTAATTAAGGTTAAAAAAAAAATATATATCTGTAAGCGTGCTCCGGCGCGCTTACGTTACGGGTTCTGTTTGCGCTGCAGAGCCGATACGTCACGGTTATGCGACGCGTCATGAGGCGTCTCACGTGGCTACGTGATACGTCACGTAATAAAGAATATATTTTACAGATATAGATATTAGCTTTTAAAAAACCAATGAAATTCACTGAAAAAACCATAGGTTATAGACCATATATAGTTAGGAATTTGCATTTACAAAACCTTGAAAATTCACTGAAAAAACCATAGGTTAGAGGCCATATATAGTTAGCTGGACATTTTATTGACATAAAACCAATGAAATTCCATATATAGTTAGTTGCACTAACTATATATCGCGCACCCGCAATCCACTGCTGATGATGTCACATATTACATCATTCATGACATGGTCAGTGACATCACTGATGACATCACTGATGACATCTCAAATGACATCACTGATGACATCACTGATGACATCATCTAGTGTCTGTGTGTTTTTGTAAAGTTTAAATATGTTTTACATATTGAAGAATGAGTGGATGTATGAAAGACTGAGTGTGTGTGTGGCTGGCTGGGAGGTGTGTGACTCTGTGCATATCAATGTGTACTTGTATCAGTGATTGTATAAGAGAGTAAGTATGTGTTAGTATATGTGTGAAAAAGTATGGTGTTCTGTGTTTAACTGTATAGATGAGGAAATCGAAGTGTGATTGATTCTTTACAGGACTGACTAGGTGTGTGAGTAACTCCATGGATGAGTGGCAGTATGTGAGTGTCTGCATAGGTGTATGAGTGCATATGATAGTGTTGTAATAATGAGTGACTGTATGTATGAGTGATTGTATGGGTGAATGAGTGAATGTGTGTGTAGACGTAGGATTCAGTGAGTGCGTATGTAGTAACTGGTATTGGTGTGTCATGATGTCATCAGTGATGTCATTTGAGATGTCATCAGTGATGTCATCAGTGATGTCATTTGAGATGTCATCAGTGATGTCATCAGTGATGTCACTGAAGTATGGTGTTCTGTGTTTAACTGTATAGATGAGGAAATCGAAGTGTGATTGATTCTTTACAGGACTGACTAGGTGTGTGAGTAACTCCATGGATGAGTGGCAGTATGTGAGTGTCTGCATAGGTGTATGAGTGCATATGATAGTGTTGTAATAATGAGTGACTGTATGTATGAGTGATTGTATGGGTGAATGAGTGAATGTGTGTGTAGACGTAGGAATCAGTGAGTGCGTATGTAGTAACTGGTATTGGTGTGTCATGATGTCATTTGAGATGTCATCAGTGATGTCATCAGTGATGTCATTTGAGATGTCATCAGTGATGTCATCAGTGATGTCACTGACCATGTCATGAATGATGTAATATGTGACATCATCAGCAGTGGATTGCGGGTGCGCGATATATAGTTAGTGCAACTAACTATATATGGAATTTCATTGGTTTTATGTCCATAAAATATCCAGCTAACTATATATGGTCTCTAACCTATGGTTTTTTCAGTGAATATATATATATATATACATATATATATATATATATATATATATATAAATTCAAATATACTTAGTTTTTCTAAAATCTTCTTCAACAAGTAAAATCAATCTTTTAAAAATATATCATACACTGCTAAAAATATACTCTGTGTTTACAACTTACATTTATATTTTCTTAAAATAATGCTTTTAATACTGTGAAAGTTATGTTATTGTATTGCTATGCTTTCTGGTTATTTTCTTTTATAAAGCAGTCTCACACCCTACATGAATCTACTCTAAAGGTGTGCGGATTCAGGGTCCACAACCCTGCTGACGTGCATTTCTGGAGTCGCGTTGGAGTCACAACTCCGGTGTAATTTTTAAAGTATAAAATATCATTGTAAAATTTATAAAGACTTTCTCACACTGAAGACTACATCATGGGACAATTCATTAACTTGTGATTCTACCTATAGTAAAATATATGCTGTTAACTGTCCAAGAGCTGCATCAGAAAATTAAGCTTGTCGCGTATTGCAGCAAATAAGATCCCAGCTAGCATACCTACCACAAAGCAGCACTAACTACAACAGTAACAGTAACTCTATTTCAACCCTTTGCCTGAACCCACAAAGGGATTCAGAAAAGGGGGTGGTGATGGACAGAGCATCTGAATTAAGCAGAACACTCATACCCAGTCAAAAGATCAGTGCTTGATCCATCAACGTTTTTTAGCTCACTGCACCATCCCAGTTCAGAACCTGGCTACATGCAAATTAGTCTGTCCCTGGCCCAGTGCATCATGGGAACAGGGCAGACCAAACTACCAAGCCAATTCTTTACTGGAAAGGAAACAAGCTTCCGGGGACCGGTTTCTGGCATTGCAGCCGTCTTCGGCCCGGCTTGCTTGAATCCTGATGGTGCAGTGAGCAAGGGACTCATGTCTGAGCATACCCTTCCACTCCTATAGTGAACTCACAAAGAGCCATCCAATTATATCCCACCTTCCCTGAAGCAGCCTGTTTTCAGCAACAGAGTAGAATTTAGGAGGAAAAAAACATGCGAGAGTTCAAATCAAGAAAAACACATGCATTGGAATAACCAATAGATCTGGTATTGGCAGCCACTCTTTTGGCTTTGTCAGTACTTGCTTTGTTTAGTCATCATTTTTGCCACTCATTGTTGGAAAAGCTGCTGAATTTTCATAAAAAAGCATTGGCTAAAAGAAAAAACATATTTTTTGGTAAAAAAAGACACATTGCTATAGCAATCGCTGGTAGTTAACGGAACTACTTCGTGTGTGGCTGTGATCTTCGTAAAAGGGCAGAAGCTGTCATGGTGAAATTGGCAAAGAGCTAAAAGTAGGCTCACTCACTACCCATGCTATATGCTGTAGTCTGTATTTGGGCAGAAGAAAATGTAAATACCACAATAACAGATCAATGGATGAAGACAGCTGGCTGAAAGCTCCTATAATATACAAATATTTTAGTAAAATCAAAAGGTCTGGCTAACACCAGAAGAAAAAAAGAAAAACAAATCAAGCAACATTCTTGCGTCAAGAAAAGTAGTAGTGTTACACAAAAAATACACATTCACATTTCAAGTAACACTATTAACTTGAAGGACAATGACTTTTACTGTGTTTTTTTCCGAAACACTATTTTTATATAGTTGTAAATGAAAACATATCCTACATAAAGTTATGAATTTGGCAATGAAGTATACTCTCTCTTTAAAATAAAGTCTAACTTCTTCAGTTAATTATTTTATCCACTCTGTTTTTCACTTTTAAAATGTGTGCAAACAACTAGTAAAAGTTGAAAATGGATTGAGTTGTTATACTACTAAAATGAAAACTCTCATCTCTACGGCGGACCTCAAACTAGCAGTACAGTCCTTAGTTATCTCTAGGATTGAATATGGATGTACAACTCTAGGAGGTCTCCCAAAAATCTCCAACAGCCCCACTAAAAGCATGTCTAAATACGGCAGCAAGACTCATTACTGGATCCAGAAAATACGACCATATCTCCCCTCCTCTGAAAGCTGTAAACTGGTTACCATACGAAGTCAGAATTCAATTTTCTCTGGCATGTACTACACACAAAACGCTCCACTACAAAACTCCAAGGTACCTATCTCAAAAACTAGAGCTTTCAGGGGGAAACAGACCAGCCAGGAGCACAAGAGATATGCTGCTGAACCCACCCATCTTTCGGAAGAAAAAAACGAATGACAGAGCTTTCTCAGGAGCGGCCACAACAATCTGGAACTCACTCCCTCCTAGCATTAGAAAAATTTCAAACATAGCAAACATAGCAACATTCATGAAGGAAGCGAAGAGCTTCCTAATGAGCAAGTTCCTTCCATAAGGCAGACAACTCTTAAGACTAATACCCAAACGTCAACCATGAACCGTTCCTGTTGTAGATCCCACAGAAAGCACATCAGAACCATGTGTAAAGAAATAATGTTACTGTACTAAAACGAATAAAAATGGCCTTTTATTCAGAGCCACCAGCAGCGTTGTGCTCCTGAAAGTGAAAGGAAGGGGCGTGGGGTACCCCTAGTAGGCAGAAACATCTTTGTTCGCGATGGCAAGGACCGCCTGGAAGATGCTGCTGCCCGCGGCTCCCAAACTCCCAGCACTCGCTGATCCTGACACAGCGGGGGCCAGAAAAAGAAACAGCTCAATCGAGAATGGGGGGAGACCTGCCTTACCTGACTACAACGAGGCAAGCCGCGAGCCACACACTGTAGTGTTTTTTAACGCTTCGTGGCTTGGCGGGTTTGGTCCTGGTGAGTGGGAACAGCTGCAGCAGCCGATGGAGCAGAGGCAGCGGCCCAGCCCGGAGGATGGAAGAGTTTTTCGTGAGGGCGTCCGCGGTAAGTGGCAAGCAGGAGGCTGCAGTGAGAGTGAGCCATCGGGGGAGGCGGCTCGATTAGATCGTGGTGCTGCCTGGGACCTCGCCCTGTGTGCCCTCGCTTTTGCTCCTGTTTCTCTCTTGTCCCATTCCTCTGCAGCCCCTCCTGGTGTTCCGGCTGCAAAATAAAAAAGACAAAACAAAAAGCAAAATAAAATACAAGACCACTCAGTAAGTAAAAGTTAAAACCAAAGTAAAAGCCAAAACAAGATGATTCAGGACGCGATTTAGGGCGTCTGGGGGGTGTTCAATACTAAACCAGGATTGCCTAAAGGAAACAAAGTAAATACCCCAAGACCGCCTTGCCCCAGAGTATGTCCTCATGCCCATCTCCCCCTGTGCTCCACAGTAAGAGACCCCTCCTTGCTGCTGCAAAAGGCAAAATGCAGGGGAGAGCTTAAAAAAAGAGGACGATTGGAGGGAAGAAGGGGTTCGTCCACCATAACCAAAGTGATCAAAGTGTGTCGCCAAGCGAGGCCCCACGCTCACCCCTAGCAACTTCAATAAGGAACTTTGTATTTAAGCACTACCATAATGGAGCCAGACGGACCTCAGAGGAGGTGGCTAAGTCCCACCACATGCACCTCTGTTCTCCGGCTTCAGTAATGGATGCTTCACTCATAGCTCTGGATGAAGTGCAACCAGTACATTCTTCGGTGGATCCATCTAAGAGTGGATCTGCATCGGTAAGAGGGGGTCCAGGATTGTCCTCTTCTCCTTGCTTGAACTTTTCGCTACCATCATATAGTCCCGATGACTCCAGCTCATCTCAGTCATCTTCGCGAGAAGACCAACAGGATCAAGGAAGTCCAACGTCACTACATAATGTCTCCATGGTTAGGGAGCCAAACTCTACGCTTGGATCACAGGGGAGGTCTATATCTCTCCAACCTTCCTCCTCGCCATCCGTGTTGGACGTAATGTTACTTATGCAGACCACCTTGCATGGGATTCTAGAAACTCTGGTATCAATAAGGACAAACCAAGTCGACCAAATAAATTCTTTGAATGATATTCAACATGAATTGAAACCCTTAAATTCTTTCAAAGACATTCTGGGTGGCTCTATGAATACTCAATTACCTCCTGTAGTAATGGCTACAGAGCTGCTGGGGTTGCGTAGTGTCACATCAGAGCAAGGTGAATGCCAGCTAGATATGGAGAGATCGGTTTATGTCTCTAAATACCCTATGCTTGTGAGGAAAAGACAGCATGGTTTTATGCCCTCAGAATTTACCGTAAGGTCGTATCGTACAATGGGAGTAAGGTCCAGGAATGGATTGCCTGGGTGGTGTGCCCCAGATGTACGCAAGAAGAAACGCATGCATAAGAAAAGGGAATATAGTAGTGGTATCTGTTCCCAAGTCCAACATCCCAGACCCCAAGGTGGTAGTACTGTAAAAGCGCTTCCATGCAAAAAGGTACATAAAAAGGAACATAAAAGCGTAAAACTTAGTGCAAAACCCTGTCCTAAAATCTGTCCTGATTTGTCTTCTATCTCTTCGGCAGTCCGCTCTACCATTCCTAATAAGGATCAAAAGGTATCTCATAATAAGATGGTTGAGCCTCAGCCCTTAATTAAATTGCCTTTAGAACACCCCTCAGCCCAGGAATCCTTTATCAGATCACAATTAGGAAGTACAGAACTTCTGCTCGATATTATTCGTCGAGGAAAAAAAGCAAAGAAATTTCGACCCCTGAATCGCTCTAAAACCCTCCAGTTATTCCAACAAATCCCCTCTGTTTCAGGGATAACCTCGTTGGATTTGTCTGTGGGGTTTCAATTGGGCGATCAAGGTAGAGAAGTTTCCAGAGTTTCTTTTATATCTCCTTGTATTGCTGACCTGGTACTTAAGGCGGACGTTGACATAGCAAAAGTAGGTCTACAGGCCCTATGTCCCGTAAAAAAGAGCCCTCAATTATTAGTACCTCAGCCAGGTCCATTTCCTCCCGCCATTTTAAACATGCACAGTGGGTTATCTGCAACTCAATGGGAATGATCCTTATCATATATCCCGTCTCAATGGCCTGAAACTACACAACAAAGTAGCCATCCAGCCACCGATTTGAGAGTGGTTATAGTAAACAATAGTCCATTCTCACAATTCAGACAATTAGCATGGCCTCAAAGTAATAGGTTTTCCCTTTTGCAACACCTTCCGGAGGAAGGAGATTGGAATATTAGGGTATGCAGCATTTAGAACGCAAGCATTACCACGGAATACCTTTACAACGCGGGCGTAACAACGAAAGTTGTTACCACGCATTGCACTGGGGGGCGCTCAAGGATAGTAAATCATTTAATTTACTATCCCAACACCTTCCCTACTATCCACGGGGACTGGTGTTGGAATAGTAAATTAAATTAATCAATTTTGCGCCCCCCTAGTGCAATGCGTGGTAACAATTTTCGTTGTTACGAACGCGTTGTAAAGGTACGCGTTGTCAATGTATGCGTTCTAACGTCATACATCCGAATATTAGGCCTATCCTACTCTAGAATGAGGAGCCCTATTCAAAATCTAAGAATCCTAAGTTGGAATATCCATGGGTTTGAACGCTTGAGGAACAGTGGCGAACTGGAAGAAAGTTTGAAACCTTTTCATCTGGTATTCATTCAGGAGTCTTGGCTAAGAGAGGACCAGTCAGTTGAAGGCTTTATGACCCTGAATAGCAAAGGTCATTCCCGGGGTACGGGGAGAGCATCTGCAGGTCTACTAACATTAATATCGACCAAGGTGATTAAGAGGCCATTGGAGGTCATAACTGTTTCAAGTGGTCTGCAGTTATCTGTTGTGGAAATGGTTGTGGGTAAAAATGTCCTCAGTCATTTTTTACTTATAAATGTTTATATTCATAAAGAAGACCATCGCCAAATGAATCACTGGCTGGAATTATTTGAATCCCCTTTCCAGCATTTGGTGGCAAAATACCCGGAAGCAGTGATAATAATGGCGGGGGATGTAAATGCTTGTCTATTCCCTGTACAGCTAGACCAACACTTGGAGGAAGTGTTGGATTCCTACAACATTCCCTTAGCACAGTTTCCTGCAGGTACCATCAAGTAAGAGGCCAAAGTGCTGAGTGAAAGGCTGGCAAGTCATGGTCTGATTTACTTAAATGGATGTTTTAAAAAGGATTCACCAGCTATAGCAACATCTCGACATTGCCACTCTCTGGGCCCTATTGATTATATATTCACATCCCTTTGGAACTTTGGCCTCTTTCAGAGTTTTGAGGTGGCAAAATATGAGGACAGTGACCACTGGGCAACCACAGCAGTTCTGGATTTGTGTGAGCCAGTATCCCCTGAGAGAGCGTTTCCCTTAGAGATGTCCTATCCACGTAGGCTAACAACACGTTTAGATACTATGCATCTTCATTAATTAGCAACTCTTCAGTTAGAGGAGATGTCTCCTATCCTGCCTACTCATGCTGATGATGTAATTGTGTGGTATAATAATATTGTGCAACTGTCAAAATCCCGCACAAAGGTTGTCCTGGGCTGGTTCGTTCAGGACTGCCAAAAGTTGAAACGATTAGTGAGACATAAAGCAAGGAGTGCTAGGTGTCGTCTCATTCCTTTAGCCAGCCAAGAGTTGGTCAATCTTAAACGCCAATATAAATCCCTTGTGCAGTCAAAAAAGGTAGCTTTTTATCATAGGAGGTGGGAGGAGATGCAGGAGATTATACAATTAAATGACCAGCAAAAATTCTGGACAAAGGTCAAAGAGTTTAATGGCCGAAGTAGGGGGTTTCTGACCTGTATGATACCGGAAGCACAGTGGGCCACTCATCTGATGGAGTTATACAGGGGACCTTTAGGTTTAGACGTCCCTCAGCACATCTACGGGCAAACCCTCCCAGGCAACTGGTTCTCAGTGAAGGAAGTTAAGGCAGTTATTGAGAGAATAAAACTCTCTTGTGCCGCCGGTCCTGACAATGTCCCGGCGGTAATAATCAAAACAAATAGTGTTTGGTGGGCAAAAATGTATTCTACCTTATTCAGTTGGGTTACAGGGTCTGGCCTTTATCCCTTTACCTGGAAGGGGTCTATTGTGAAACCGATTTTTAAAAAAGGGAGCGGTGCAGACCCAATGCATTACAGGCTTATAAGCCTCTTGGATATTTCATTAATGATATTCTCCAAGATTATATTAGCCAAACTCGAAGAATAGGCCACTGAAACTAAGAGAATTCCTTTAGAACAGGGGGGCTTTTGCGAGGGACATTCAACCATGGACCACTGCATTGCTTTGTGGGCTATTACTCGAAAGGCAGTGGAGGAAAATCAAAGACTGTGCAGTTGTTTCGTAGATTTCCGGACAGCCTTTGATTCTGTTGACAGGGATATTTTATGGGGAAAACTTGCCGCTTGGAAAATTCCACCTCACCTTCTTGGGGCTCTTCAATCCCTGCACTCTGGCAATTGGGCTCAGGTTGTCCCAAAGAATCTCTATCGACAATGGCCTGCGTCATGGGTGCATTTTAGTTTATTTTTGGCCGATCTCCAAACAGCTATTTCCCAATCAAAATCTTTTTCGCCTAAAATTGGGGGTCAGCATATTGCTTGTCTGCTCTACGCAGATGATTTGGTATTAATGGACTACACTCCAATTGGTCTGCAGAGGAAACTCAACGCATTGGCCTCTTACAGTAAGCAGAACAAGCTTCGTATTAATCTGGAAAAGATGAAAATTATGATTTTTGGGGAAAAAGTGCAGAGTTTTTCCTGGTATTTTGATTCTCAGGTGGTGGAACAAGTGGATCAGTATAAATACCTGGGTTTAACTTTTGGAAAAACGAATTGGGGCGCACATTGGGATGCCACTAGGCAGAAGGCCCTTTTGCAGGCAAGCTGTTTATCTGGATTTAATGGTAGGTTTGGGGGTCTATCCCATATCCCATTATTTAAGGCCTATGAAGGGAAGATTCCACCAAAAGGCCTGTATGGAGGAGAGTTATTCTCTCTTGATCCAACCTATGAATGGGACAGACTGGAAGGGGTAGTACTTAAAAGACTTTTATCACTCCCACAAGGTACCATGGTCCAGGCTATAAGGAGAGAGTTCAGTCTGGTAGCTTGGAACATGGTGGCCGCCACTCAGGCCCTAAGATACTTTAACACCTTGCTGGAGAATGATGAGGTGGCTAAAGTATCCAGATTGTGCTGGGAAGAGAGCCGAAGCAGTGAAAGGATCTGGGCAAAGGCCGTTAGAACCAGAATGACTGCAATGAACAATTGCCATTTAAATAGTGGTACAGTCACATCTTGGCTCACCTTTCCAGGCAAACGAGAATGGAGAGAATCTGCTGCTATGGTGTCACAACAATTTGATATATTATATCTAAAGAAGTAATCATCTATTAGCTTCTCGTTGGCTTCACTTGGCCAGGATGGCGTTTTACTTTACTTATCAAAGTTACCAGATCCGGGTTTGAGAAAAGAAATCCCAAGGGTTCGAGTGGGATGCAATCCAATCTGTTCATCCCACCCCTATAAGACAGGGGTGCAAAATAATAGCGGTCTTTGTCCCTGCCCTTTCAAAGCCAAATGCACTATTGTGCATATTCTTATAGACTGCGCTTTTTATCTTGCAAATCGGATCAAGTTTGTAAGTCCTTTGTTTTTTAAATATGATGCTCTTCATAGGAACAAGGCGGTGGAGTTACTGTCTGAGATGCGATATTTAGATGTGGCAGTTGGGATTGCTCGGTTCTTACGATCTGTTAAACAGAATTTAAAAAAATGAAATGAAACAGGGATGGGGTGGTGAGGAGGGGGAATCATTTTATGGTTTTAATTAATGTGTACTTTTTAGAATGTTTTATGGACGATTGTCTAAATGAACTTGTTTTTGAACCTGAATAAGAATGGTATATACAGGAATAATATATATAGTAAGGATGCTGTTTTTGTTGAAACAGATAAGTAAATCATGTCATGTACATACATTTGTATATAGTAATGCTACTGCTTTTATTGAAACTGATAAGAAAATCATGTACAGGAAATATATATAGTTATTCGCATTATATCTAAAATGTTCCATATGTAACTGTTAAGCGCTCTGATACCCAAGGGTCAAGTCTGCGCTATTTAAAACTCTATAAATAAAATTTAAAAAATAAAATAAAAGCACATTTACACACACATGTGCAGGTACTTAAAAAAAGCATGCCTGCCCCGTAGCTGTGGGGCAGTGGTAAACTAAAATTAGAGTAGTAAAATGTTTCATAAAAGTCAAATGATTGTAATAAGGTTTGGCAAAATCCAGGCTGGAACTTGTAGTATTTAGATGCATACTGTGATCGAGCTTCTTCCTCGTTACACTGGTGACAAGTATGGGATGGATAAAGTGGAGTGAGCATCTCAATACCGGAGAGGTGTTTTTACTGCTGGAAGCTGTTGTCACACTGGTACGATGTGGGAATGGCATTTAGACCTTAAATTGCTTATGAAATGCATTAAATACATCTTGAATGTCATGTTTGCATGGTAAGCAACATCTGAAAACTGGCCAATTTGGTGCTGTTGTTAGAAACTATGACGCAACCTAGTGCCATGGTGAGTAACCAGCTCTGAGTCTTTCAGGAGGTCAAGGCAGATCACCTGTAGAAATAGCACACATTGTGTTGTGCGTGCTGCCATGTTGGTGTAGTTCAATGCTGAAAAACAAGGCTGAATTCCTCGAGAAAAGCATGCAAGGCAACATGCATGCAGTTTGGACCTGTATCAGGTGCCTTTGTGTTTCAGAGAGTAATGGCATCAGTGTTGATAGGAGTAAAATAAGTGAAATGTTACCAAGACAATTTCCTAGTCTATGAGGATAGTTTTGGTGAACACTACTTCAGAGTAAGGAGGGTATTGAAAAGGCGTTTTGAGGATGTCTTAGCTTTGAAAAGGGAAAAATGCAAGTTTACAGTGTGTGAGGTAAAAAATCTAGGGCAGTTGATCTATGGAAGATGAGTAGAACCTAAAAGGGAGTTCGTGGACGCCATCCTGGGTCTGAAAGAACCATCTTCGTAAGAAGAAGCTGTTTATTTCCTTGGCATGGTAGAGTACTATGGCAAATTCATAGAAAATGTGTCAGAAATCTTCGTGGAAAAAATTAAGAATTTGTGTGGGGTTCTGAGTGCTAACAGGAGTTGGATAGTTTGAATAATTAGTTAAAAAAGCATCTAATTTACAAGCATGTATTCCAGGAGAAGAACCTATTATTGTCACAGATGCGAGTTCCAAAGGACTAAGTGCAATTTTGAAGCAGATATGGATGGTTTATTGCTTATGCTTCAAGGTGTCTATGAGAAGCTGAAATTAACTATTCTTTTGTCAAGAGGGAGGCCCTGGCAATTTTCTGGGCACTGAACTAATTTCAGAATTTTGTGTGGGGGACGAACTTGAAAGTATGGACTGATCATAAACTGTTGAAGGAAATATTTCAGAAGAAAGGTTTGTAGTTTGTATTATCTAGAATCATAAGGTGGGTTGTGGCTGTACAGGATTTTGAATTAGAAGTTGAACATGTGCCTGGAGTCAACAATCTTTTTTGCATATTGTTTAAGCAGGTTGGTGTCCTAGAAATATCTAGAAGAGTTAGTGCAGGAACGGTTGGAGGAGTATATCAATGTATGCACTGTAATGTTTGGTGATTTGACAGAAGATGTTTGGATGTAAGAACTTAACCCCTTCGACGCTGATGACGAGCTGGGCTCGTCATGAGGTAGCCTCCTGCTACGCTGATGACAAGCCCAGCTCGTCACGTAAAGTGCGCTTTGAAAAATCTCAGCGTACGAGCGGAATTCCGCCCGCACGCATGCGGTTAAGAAAGATAGTGAGTTCATTGAAAAGTACAAGCAATTCAGACTGGTCATGTCAGGGGCATTGTCCAAGTCTGGTTCGTCGTGAAAGATGATTTAACAGTGGAGAGTGGTTTGTTGTTGAGGGGAATGAGATTGACTCCCCCTCCAATCTGAGAAACAGATTAGTACCAGAAACTCATCAAGGCTATTTACGGATATTCAAAGCTAAAGAAAGATTGGGGGCACATTTTTGGTGGCCAAGGATGGATTTTGGTGTGAAAGTGGAGTAAGAGATTTTGTAGAATGTAAGTTTAGCGGCAATGTCGATGTGCATTGCCAGATGCGAAAGGTGTGTTGCAAAGTACAGGATCACCCCTGGCACGAGGTTACTATCGCTATTGTGGGCCCATTAAGAGGTGATCAAAGCACATCTTATTTGTTGGTAATGATAAATTTATACTCCAGGTAGGCGGAAGTCACATGTGTGCAAGAGGTAACATTGTCTAGTGTCACCAAGTTACTGGGGGAGATATTTAAGAGAGAAAGCTTTCCAGGATCAAATCACTCAGAAAATGTTCCACAATTTTGCTCAAAAAGTGTGAATGATTTTTTTATTTTTTAATACTGTAGGTTGTTCATAAGAAGTGCTCATTATACCCCTCAGAAACTAAATGAGTAGTGGAAAGGGTCAACAAAATAATTAATGAGAACATACAATTACCAAGAGTAAATTCATTTAATTGGAAATTTGACTTGCAAGAAAATATAACAGCACATCGCATGACACCTCTTACTTCCACAGGAAAGACTCAATTTGAATTGCTCAAGGGAAGGGCTCTCAACACTCTCTCATGTCCAGGTTTGATAAATTGTGACAAAGGAGTCAGATAATATTGAATTGGTGAGTGGAAAGAATGAGAGGTGGAGTTACAGAAGAGGATAAAAGAGTATTTTGACAAAAGAAAATGTGTAAGAAACGTGCAGTCAAAGTAGCAAATTGGATGAGGACAAATCCCCAGTAGGATGTATGTCTTGGTTGAAGTTTACTGAGCCAAACAGACTGATTAAGTGCTTCAACAATGCTGTCAAAACAAGAGATCAAAGAAGGTGGAAAATAGAGTTGTGTAGCAGTTATAAAATCTAGAGTTGTTTCTAATAAGAAACATTTGTTAGAAGATAGTGAAAAAGTTTGAGAAGAGAGTGTCATTATGTGTAGGAATAATCTCCCTGAATATGGGGCTTTGAGCTGTAGAAAAGGTTCTCACAAGTGTAAAGGACTGATGTATCTCAGAGACTATGTCTGAAGATTTTGCAGTGAAATTTCCGTTTACCATATTTAAACTTTATGTATGTCTGTAGGCAAATAATTTTCTCTAAATATAATATGTTTCTGTACAGTTTTTGTCCAATTGTTCATAAAGGATGTAGAAGTGTGGTATCTAGATGCTAATGTGGTTGAAGACCATAAATAACGTAGAATATAGGATGCAGAAGGCAGTTCATGAGCCAGCGGGTCAGATGCTTCCGGTTCCTGATGGATGAGGTGCTTACAATAAATAACCCACTCCTACTTACCTGAATCCTGTATATTGAAGAATTCTGCCTCGTTACAGAACTCTCCCTACTAACCAATCCAGAATCCTTGAAATAGTGGACCAAGCTGCAACCTCCCAGCACTTTGGTATCAGTGTTCCTCCAAGCTGTTTCACTGTGCCATGACAGCAGAGACTTAGGCAGCTCCACCACCTTGCTCAACACACATCTTGCCCTTGGAGAGTTCACTACCTGGTTTGAAGAAATCTCTCTTCAAAACAGTCAAGCTGGAATGCATGGGAAAGGCGTGCATGAGATCAAGATACGTGAAGGCTACATTGTGCAAATATATAAGAAATATACTTTTAAACTGGGATTATTTGATTGGTTTTACGATAGTAAAGGTACACAACGCCATTTTTGATATACATATATGGCATATAGATAGAACATAGTTGGGCTCTCAGGCCTGCTAACAATAAATGCAAGCAAATCATTGTTATTCTATATTAAACATTATACTAAATGGAGGTTATACATCAGAGGTCATTTGTAACACCAGAGGGCAGAGGCTATACATGCCTGATACAATAGAAAATTATCGAATTAAGTGACAGTTTGACCTCAAATGGTTCATCAAGGTCAGTCAAGAAATGGTCTTCCCTTTGTCAGCAGAGCTTCCTTAATGGCACCTGATAATCGTCTGCAGTCCTAAAGAGAGCTGTTCATGTTTTTATGCAAATGCACATTTACAGGAGAAAGATCCTGCAGCAGAATGAGAAGGACTGTTACATCCGACAAGCTTCTAAGGCCACCCAATAGAAATTCACTGACCACTGAAAATAGAAGACTGGGAAGTAATAGGGCTGTTCTGAAAATGCGAGATTATTCAGTAAAAATGCTGACCCTCTGGATTAGTCTTGCTTTTTACAGTGAAAATACACTTCTACAGCTGCAGCTTTGACGTGCACAGCTTATCATTTAAGATATGCTTTAAACGAAAAATATGAAGGGAGAGAATATGGAAAGCTGAGAGCCCTTAATCAAGTAACCCTTGTAACGCTGAATAAAAACGATTTACAATTAATACCCTTCTATTCTGCAGATGAAATCACTGTCTAGCAAAGGTGTCTTTTAGTCTGAAACAGTTCAGGAATATGAACATATTTTACAAGGCAATGAATACTCATTTCAAATTTAATACTCGGCAATTGAGTTCCGCAGAAGGTAGCTTTTTTACGTCTATAAACCACTGAAGCCACACTTTATTCGTGTGTTAGCTGAACTTGGTTTATATATATTGAATAAATGCTTCACCAGTGGAAAGCAGAAATTTTAAATTTAATCAGTAGCCTCTATATGCAATCACTGGTGCTGGGCAAAACATTATATTCAAGTGCATTTGTAACCAAATTACGTACGAAATGATTTGACATATCCCCAGGATCTGTTTTTTTCTAATGCTAATTTGAAAGTGTTTCATTCTATCCAACTTCCAAGTGATATTTTGCAAATTCGACATGCTTTTGAACTTTCAAACTGGGACTTCTATCAAACGCTGTAATCAACTTTATATGACTTTATACACGCTTTTCTTAAAAGTGTGCCGTTCGAGAACACATGCAGCAGGTTGTTTTAGTATTTTGCTTATTCCATAAATTATAACACAAAGGGGTCGATTCCGATCTCGGTCGGACAGCTCTTCCAGAGCTGTCCGTAGCCTCACCTTACGGCCGTATCATACCAGGTGTGGGACCGTCCAGGCAGGGAAGTATGATGCGGAAAAGCTGCGACTCTATCCACATTTTCCGTACGAGTCTGACCCGTAAGCACAATTTGCGTCGCACGGCACCATAAACACTGCAATTTCCGGCCGGTCAAGTACGATGGGTACTTTCTATGCGCCGTATGGGTCGCCACGTGCAGCACGTCACAGCACTCGGTAAAGCTGCATATCATGAACGATTCGCGCCAGAACACAATACACGGCTACGAGACAGACCAGCCAGCAACGGGTACGAGACGAACGCATCATGAATCCCATCACGCAGGTCATACTAGTCCTGTACATCTATGACCGGATCAGGAACAGACGCTGACGGCGCAGACGGTAAGTTGGACACCCACTATACAAACAAACAACACGTACCCGCCCAACGTCACACACACACCCAGGGGGTCCAGACCCTGTCCACTAGCAACAGGCCTTCAGAGGGGTCGCATGGCCATCACCACTGCCACCACCCAGCCATAGGGCGATGTTGAACTGCCACCCCACCCATAGGGGCATGTGGCAAACCACTACTGCCACCCCACCCATAGGGGCATGTTGCAAACCACTACTGCCACCCCACCCATAGGGGCATGTTGCCCATCACTACTGCTACCATACCCATAGGGGTATGTTGCACACCACTACTGCCACCCCCACCCATATGTGTCATGATGTCTATCACTACTGCCACCCCACCTATAGGGGCATGTTGCAAACCACTACTGCCACCCCAACCACAGGGGCATGTTGCCCATCACATCTGCCACCCCACCCATAGGGGCATGTTGCACACCACTACTGCCACCCCCACCCATATGTGTCATGATGTCTAGCACTACTGCCACCTCACCCATAGGGGCATGTTGCAAACCACTACTGCCACCCCACCCATGGGGGCATGTTGCAAACCACTACTGCCACCCCACCCATAGGGGCATGTTGCATTCCACTACTGCCACCCCACACATAAGGGCATGTTGCCCATCACTACTGCCACCCCACCCATAGGGGCATGTTTCAAACCACTACTGCCACCCCCACCCATATGTGTCATGATGTCTATCACTAGTGCCACCCCACCCATAGGGGCATGTTGCAAACCACTACTGAACCCCACCCATAAGGGCATGTTGCCCATCACTACTGCCAACCCACCCATGGTGGCATGTTGCAAATCACTACTGCCACCCCACCCATAGGGGCATGTTGCCCATCACTACTGCCACCCCATAGGGGCATGTTGCACACCACTTCTGCCACCCACACTAAGCATGAGCGCAAAATCCGCTCCGATCGCGGATTTTGCGGATTTTCGGTAAATTCGCGGTCCGCGAACTCTCGCGAATTTACCGAAAATCCGCAATCCGCAAGCGGCGGATTCCGCGGTCAAAAGTTCAAAGCCTAATTTACGATGGCGCCGGCAAGCTGCCAGCGCCATCCTCAAATAGTTACTTAATTAGCTTCAACAGGAAGCTCTAATAGATAAGATACAGCAGGGGCTCGAGCGCCTGCTTTATTTTATCAGTTGGAGCTTCCTGTTGAAGCTAATTAAGTAACTTTTTCAGGATGGCGCTGGCAGCTTGCCGGCGCCATCGTAAATTATTTACGATGGGGAAAAACGGTGGTGTCTTCTTGAATAAATATGAAGGGCAGGGTTCATTCTGGCACGACGGTCCTGGCACAAAAAATAAACCTCAACAGGAAACACTTGCAGATATCAATAAAGCATGTGCCCTAGTTGAAGCTTAAATTCAGTGACTCATTCATCAGCCCAAAATCAATCGTGAGCGTTGTGGAGGCTGGGCAGGTGTGCCTTCTTCCCAAATATACCATCGAAAATCCGCTGTGATGCAGGCCAGAGGCATTTGCATCTTTGACTTTCACGAGCGCAATCCCCGCGCTGTTCCTGTGACCAGGAGCTTCTGTCTCTTAATCTGCCGCTCTGATCGGTCTCTGACCTTTTATACACACAAGAGGCATGTGCGCTCGCATGGAAGCCCCGTCCGTTTGTCCCCGCCCACACACTCGAGGAAGCCCCGCCCCCAAATCCGCCGATCCACAAAATCCGCAGATTTTGCGGATCCACGATCCGTGAATTCGCAAATTCGTGAATCGTGGATCCGCAAAATCTGCCCATGCTTAACCCACACCCATATGTGTCATGATGTCTATCACTACTGCCACCCCACCCAAAGGGGCATGTTGCAAACCACTACTGCCACCCCCACTCATATGGGGCTCTGTGACCATCAATATCAATACCCCCACCCATAGGATGGGTCATGCGCTTGGTGCAGCGCGGCTCCAAAAATTCTTCATAAACCGTCACCTTAACCCACTGAGCTATTCACTAATTTCTCACAAATGGGCCCATTACTTTTACCATTCATTCATTCACACATTTTATTTTGCTCCGAGGATTCAGTGAAGACCAAAATGAGAGCTGTGGGGCTATAGCTGAGTCTCTAAATTTAAAATCTATACATTATTTACACCTGCAGATTTAAATTAATACCATGGTTTTCTCTAAAGGAAAGATTTAAAACACCCCACAATTCATTTTCGATGGATCAGCTAGTAAAAGTTAACTAAAGGACAACAAGACCTGCTTCATTCTCCATTTATTTAATTTTTATTTAGAGATTAAATCTGCTAGCATGATCTCTACGTTCTATTGGAAAAGAATAATTCAGTTATACATTAATAATAATGAAAGGAAAGTTACATTTAAAAACATTCATTTATTAGCATGACAGTTTAGGGAAATAAGTTGAAGGTATATTACCCAAATGTAGAGACGAAGAAATCAGCACAAAAACAAAATAGTTCCCAAAGAAACACCTCTCTATCTCTCTCGATGTTCCCTTCTCATAGGGCTTCGCACCCATTTAAAAGTTAAAGTTCAGAAAATGTCAAAGTCCCTGCGCCATAGGAAAAATTGCGCAGACCGACAGCATCTCGGGGTGCAAAGATTAGGTCAAAATGCAAGCTACCTTCAAAGTCCCAAATGTCCTCTTTTATACCCTTTTTCGCTAACTTATCTATCTAAATTCGTAACTCTTATGTCCTAGAATGTCCGCGATTGATCAATTTAGAGTTGGATGAACATTGCCTCATCGCTTTACTGTTCAATTTATGCAGAGTCATCATTATGACACAAAAAAATAGTGGTTCTATTGTTTGAAATTTACTTCCTTCGAAGTGTCCTTTAAATTGTTATTCGAGTCAACTTGTTGACTTCAACAAACTTGGCACGTACTTCATGTGACAGGCCACGCTGTCCTTGACCCATACTGCTCAGGCACAGGCAGCTTGCGCTTCCAGTTGGTGCATGTGTACTTAGACCGCCACCTTGGAATCACAGTCAGCTTCCATTTTGTTTTGGTCACACAGGCCTCAAATTAGCAACTATTACAGAAACAAACACAAATAAATGTAAATTTATGAAATAAAGCCTTTCTGTTTACCTTCCCCTTCTAATAATATCCCAGTTAGTAATTACCTAGCTTTAAGCAACACATATGCATGAATTTACTTACCAATCTTCTTGATTTATGCCACAAATAAACAGACAAAAAGCACATTCATGTAATTTTCAATTAGATTACCACAAATGCGTACCCTTTATAAAACAATATACGATAAATTAGTAAATTATGCTTGGCAATTTCATGCAAATTAATATCCCACATGTATTTGTGTGTGTGCATTCTATTCGATGTTGGTTAATTTCAAAACCACACGTTTAGTACATATTATTGTTATGGAAAGTTAATTTTACAAGGGGTATACAAAACATTTTGTTTCCACCTTTCTCCATCACGCCACACATCATCATACATCAACCTCAGGTATGTCAGCAGAATACATCCCCCATAACATCATGACAACAGTGTGTAGTGTTTGACAAATACCCCCAATAGTGAATAGGAGTTCGAACACACAATGTAACTACCATCATCACAATAGCACTGTGCCAATGTGCTCTAACCCCCCATCACTGTGTAGATCCATTGTAAAATGTGTGGTCACAAACTGCAACAAAAGTTGAGTATTGTGGTAATGGGGCTAAATCCCCATCATCACAGTGACCTAACAGTAATTATCATCATGGTAAAAGCAGCAAATGCCAAACAGTATGTATGATTCCTGGTCTCAACAAATGAAACACATTTTATGGCAAAGTAGTGGTTGTGTCACATACCCACCGAGATGTGGTGAGGCAAACAGTGCTGTGAAAATACAACATTCTCTCGGCTATGTGCAGACAAGCAACACCCATGGGGGCTGACATTGCATACAGTGTACAATGACACAAACGCAGAGGTGAGCATAATAATACATACACACATCTCGAAAATAGACATTCAAAGCAATACATCCTGTGTAGACTGTAGGTGTCAGGTCACAATATCCCATTCCATGGCAGCAATGGGACACAACAACCCGGATCAATGTGCAGAATGATGAGAAATGACTCACAGGGACATCAGGGAAAATCAACAAAACAACACCCAGACAATTGCCCACAACAGCAATACCAATGCACTGGTGCAGATGCACAAACAACCTCACACTCACATCTCCCACAGCATGTGTTTGTGTGTGTCTCAGTATCCCTAGGCAACTACACAACACATGAGGGTGGCTGAACCACAATGACACAGATGTGGACACAGTGCCATACAAAAGTAAGCCATCAATTGTGCACCCCTTAGTGGGCAATTAGGCATTGTAATATGAGGAGGATCCCAACAGACACATGTGACACAAGCTGGAATGAACAGTATCTGAAACAGCACGAGACAGACCCACAACAGCACCACCCCCAGGGACCATAAATTGAGGTGACACAAGCCTGCATGAAATGTCCACTATGATGCCACAAGGGAGATGGGTGCAAACTGGAAAACACAGACATGATTCCTGTGCCACAAACGTACATCACACCTACACAAACACAAATAACTCAGCATGGCCCGTCAACCAGGTACAAAAGGGAGGTAGGAGCCCGGCCATGCAAACATTCACACCTGTCTACCCTCAACACCACACACCCTGAACTACACTGATGTGCATCAGTGAAGCCGACATGGACTGGTAACATTGCACAGGCACCCATGATAAACACAGTAATGTTGGGAGGATCTAAGTTGCACAGACTCATCACACAAGGACAGTCTACAACCACGGTGAATGACAGACATACTGTATGTGGTACATGGCCATGACGTCAAATCTCCAGTAACCTTTGGAATGGCTGACACAGTCCCAGGACAATGCAGAAGTCAAGGAGAACCACCAGGCACACATGCTGAAACCTGCCAACATTGCACCTCTGAACCTGACGAGTGGGAGCAGTCACACACACACATACACATGTCCCAATCACTGAAAGGTACCACCTATGGACATCTACATGATATTGCGAACAAACAAGTGCCCTGGGGAGCCCTGACTGTGTACCATCTGCGTCTAACTACATCATCACCACTCAGAACAGACAAATCATAATGATGACACACAAATGAACAGTAGTGTCTTATGCACCCACATATCTGGAAGCCACGGACAAAGATGGGTGATGAACACAGGACAACTCAGCAAGCATCAACAAGACAAACATACTAAGGAAACACAGTCTGTGTAGAAGAAGGGATGGGAACACACACAGACATGCTCACAAAACACATACCATGGGCCCAGGCAATGTCACGGAACAACTAACTAACTTGAGGGGACTCAACTCCTGTGGAAGAACAGCTGTGCAAAACACAGTTCCAATAGGTCACAGTCATGTCAGCACAACACTTGTTCAGTCAACCATCATATACCACCCAATGTGGGCACTAGTCACATCAGCCTGGGTACGGTAGTGTCCCTTAAGTCATTTGCACATACTCAATACATATGTCTAGCTAGTTATACAGAGGACACAGTTGACTCCTACACCAATGATGCACACAACTGCATGTCCAGTGGAGATGGGGCAACAGTCAGGGAATAGACAACTTGGACAATGGGAAGCCCATCATATGTGCATGGGTGCAAGCCACAGATGTGACCATGCAAATGAAATGTTGACATCACTGTGCAAAATTACTTAATCATGACACACCCAGTTAGCTGCAAAGGATGGCATGGATACCAAAAAGAACAGGATACATAGCTCATGGACCACATGGAGTACATCACATCAACACCGCAGTATTAAACATTGGGAAAACAGCATCATAACACCAAGGTCAAGGCAAACATCATCTGCATAATGTACAGCAAAATCAAAATCACAAGGATAACAAAAACGGCTTTAGTCAGCAAATAGAAAACTGAAATGGAAATTCCAAAATTAAATAAAGGCCAATGTCCAGTCCATATAGAATGTCCAAATTGGGTGTGAGTGGCACCTGCCACCCGTTGCTTGCCTGCACTGTGACCGACAGGGGACATCCGCTCTGAGGGGCATACATGGGGGCATGCCAGGCACCGCAGGGACAGGATCGGGGCTCCTCAGAAGGAGGCAGTGAAGGGGTGGTGGGTGCAGGGGAGTCAGTGGCCACTGCAGTGGAGGTGTCAGTCATGGTGTTCCATCACAACTGTGCGGCACAAGTCTGATGGGGTAGGTGCCAGAACAACTGCAGTGGGCAGGTCAGATGTAGTGGACTGGGTCCCCACTGCAGTGCCCAAGTCAGACTGGGTGGACGTGGACTCCGCTGCAGGGCCTAACTCCATAGGAGCGGAATGGGGTTCAGGTGAGGTTGGCAGGACAGAGGGGGGCCACATTCCCCACACCAGTTGCACAAACAGGCTGACGGGGTGGTGGTGGTGGAAGAGCAAGTGGTAGGAGGGAGGGCCTAAGCATTTTGGGGATGATGTATCTGTGGGTGGGGAAACCTGGGGCAGGGTGTGGTGGGGGAACCTATGGAATGCTAACCTGGGGGATGGAGGAAGGAGACTGTGCAGTGGAGCTGTGGGGTGGGGTGGGGTCTTGCTCTTCTGGATACGGGGGACTTGCGGGTGGGGGCCTCAGTCTGCCTGCACCTGGGAGAGGGTGTTCGGGTGTGAGGGCACTCCCCTCTGTGTATGGGGGCTTCCTCTTCCCCCTGTACTCTGGATCAGCTGGATTGGTGGGGAGGAGGCCAAGGTCACACAGGAAGACCTTCTTTAGAGATGAGGTTGCAGGTGAGGCAAGGGAAGGGCTCTTGGACGGAGAGGGATCAGAGGACTGCAGAGTGGTTGTGGATGCCTGTGTGTGTGTTTGCAAACCATCCCCTGTGAGTGTGGTATCAGTCCCCTGACTTTGCTTGCGTGCACATTTGAACTTTGGTGTGGGTGTTTGTGTGCTGCCTGTGTCTGTGTGTTTGGGTGACTGTGCTGGTGTGTGTGTGCTTGGGACAGGTAGGGTGCTAGCAACCGTGGATGGGGCAGAGGCAGGAGGGGTGAAGAACTGTTGGAGGAGGGACACTGCTGCCATCAGGAAGGAGGCCATGGGCTGATTGGTCCTCATTAGGGTAGACATGCCCAATGAGATGCCCTCCATGAATGACACAAGTTGTGTCAACTGACTGGTGTGTGCATGGAGGACACTCAGCATTGATGTCTGCCCTAAATGGATCTGTTTAAGTAAGTCCACAGACTCCACACTCAGGGCAGAAGGGGACACAGGGGCAGGGGGTGCGGTGCCTGGCATGAAGGAGACATGCTCCCGAACACGGGAGCCACCACGGACCTCTGGGATGGTAGCCGATGGGAGGGTGGCGTTTGCGGGAACAGCCTTAGTAGCTGAGGCTTACTTGCTGCTGACACCCGCCCCCAAAAGTGGTCCTCAGCTGAGGTGGATGGTGCTGAGGACTCCTTGGTGTGGCTCTCCTCACCCTCCGTTCCTCTGGGTACCTCCAACTCCTCAGTTGCTGACCCAGTGTGGCTCTGCAGCTCATCCTGTTCCGTGGTGCTGTGCCCTCCTGTGCCCATGGATGTATCTGGATAGAATTAGGGAAATAGGAGCCACATTAGTCACCTGCACTGACTGCACACAACACAGTGATTACAGCACATCCTGGCATTGTCAGCTAAGCAGTGCTCGAACTGCCCACACTGGTTTATATAGGGCAGTTGCCAGTCTGACCATCAATCATGGCACCCATATCCCTCCTGGACTTGCACCCATATGTCTGTTGCATGTTGGCTGCTAATCCCCCAATGTGCCCACATGCACCACCTACACAGTTGTAAGACATGCAAGTAAACATGTAGAAGTTTGTTACTATACACACACATCGCATGTCATGCTACTCACTCAGTACAGGTCTCAGGTAGAAGGGAATGCCCAGAGTCTCAGTTCACATGCTTGTGGTGCCTAGCAGCACCACACACAATGATGCCCTCACGTCCTGATAGTCAATGACACAATGGGGTGCATGGAGCACCTTTGACTCTAATGCAGGGTCCCTCTTAGCAAGTTCAATGCCCTGGCACAGGCATGCATGGTAAGTCAGTCATCACTGCCACATGTCATAGGGGCAGGGCATCCGGACAACAACAGTCTGCACTGTGTCACAATCAATGGTCATGGCCAAAGCAAACTCTGTTGCTGACAAGTACACTTGTCCGCCCCCTGCCAAAAACATAATCTGGACTATGATGAACCCACATCACAAAAATCAGACATATGAGTGACTGCAAACACAACTACATGATTATGAGCACCTCACAGTCTGCTGCGAATGAAACACAGCTGCCTGAAATTCACTGTTGCATACAGCATTTTGCACAGTCAAGTGATCACACACCTACATGGTGCACAGGTATCGTCCCTGTAGTCACATCTCAGATGTCCCCCTGACAATAAAATTATGGGCACACCAGTTGTCACAAAAAGGAAGCCACACCACAATGACATAGAGTCAGACACCTGATGGCACATTTCACTAAGCACAATCAGTAGGTTGATACACTGGAGCGTGAGTACAGAGTCTCCCAATGCCCTGGAGTGGGCATGACAGCCCAGGTAAACCTGAAACAGTGTATAGGCCTCAACAGTAGGCAGGTGTCTGGGCAGGTGTGATACACTTGATATACATACTCCTGAGGCCACTAAATGGACTCACCTGCTGCATGGGTGTCTTTATATACCCCAGACACACGTGACGAGTCAGACCAGCAAGTGCAACACATAGGAAAGACACACACAGAACACATGTCAGAGATCAGGCATTGTGCAAACAATTGACCCACCCATGAAGCACACGTCAGAGTCCCAGTAACATATGCTGTTCAGGACCTTAAGCATAGCTGACTGCAGGGATACAGTGCCCAAGTGAAAAAAGTCACAGACTGTAGGGGCCACAACTGTGGCTCAGAGGAGGAGTGTGACTTACACAATTGAGGGACATGAGTCCAGGACTACAAGACCAACGTAATTTGGAAGTATGACCAGGCCAAAAGACTGCAAATGACATGTTAGAAATAGTTCACAAATTGGGCACGGACTCACCCCCTCCTTCCTGCTGTCGGGCCTTCAGTTGCCCATCCAGGTCGAGGAAGACCACTGCTAGAATTCGGAGCATGTGGGGGGTCAGGGTCAGGTGTCCACCCCTACAGCGAGGAAGCGACAGCTTCAGCTGGACCCTTGCGATCCTCCTGGTCCAGCCCGAAGGTCCTGCCACCTCTTCTGGCATTTGCGGATCCAGCGCTTGTAGACCCCCACTGATCTTACTGCCCGGGCGATGGTCAGCCAGATCTGCTGCTTCTGGTGGGCATCAACCTGTGAGGATGACAAAGTGAAGAGGACATTACCACACATGCCACATAATTGTGCAGCACACAGTTGAAAATACATGTAGTCATCACAAAGCTAAAATCGGTACAGAGGTAGTGCACCCATGGAAAAGGACATTTGTGCTGCAGGTCTGACATGGTAACATTGCCTGGGAATCAAAATCTAGCACTACTGCACTTTTGCAGCAGGACACCTGTTGATCACATGTACCTACACACTTTGGGTGCTGAAAGTACTCAGTGCATATGCTTCCCACCGCTGTGCACACTTCTATTACTGCTAGTCAAACAACTTGCACAATTGGTAGGAAGTGGACTGCACACTCACCTGCTTCCCTGGTTTCCCATACAGCTTGCATCACTGTGGGAGGACCCCGTCCAGCAGGGCCTGGTTCTCCTCCTCTGTGACGGCTGGGGCCCTCTCCAGAGTACGTGCCATTGCAGTAGCCAGAGGATGCAGAGACAGCAGCAGTGGTAGCAGAGATGTGGTCCTGTAGCATGTAGTACAGGCAAGTGAGTTCTCTGGGGGCCTGCCAGCCTTAAATCAATGCTGCAGAGGCAGATTCTGTGCCATGTCTCCTTACTGATAGGTCCAACACGGTTGCATTCTATGAATCTGTCCAATCCAAGGAAATGTATGACTTGTACACGTCTTCTGCATCGTTCAAAATTTTACCTTCATGACACCCTAGGATTGCAACATTGCTGTAGGCATCCAACTGAATTTTCCAGCGCACTACTCTTACAAATTTTGAATTTGCGTCTGTCTCCATGACAGTCCATTGCCAAGGAGTGCGCATGGCTCGGTAAACTGACTGTACGACGCGTATTTTGAAAATCCACATGCACCCGCCTCCATTCGATTCAATGGCCAAGGCGTGAGCACGACTTGGTCCATGCATGTACGGCACGTCTGCATAAAAGTCACCCGCGTCGGTTCTGATTGCAGTCAATGGCCAAGCCGTGCGCACCGTTCGGTCCAGAACTGCACAATGTGTCACTTTGGAAGTCACCCTCGTCGGTACACATTGCATAGGCGTCGTATATGCATGGACCCAGCCATGCGCACGCCTTGGCCATTGACTTTAATGTGAACCGACGCGGGTGACTTCAATGCATACGCGTCGTGCAGTCAATGGCCAAGGCGTGCGCACAACTCGGTCCATGTATGTACGACGCGTCTGCATAAAAGTCACCCACGTCGATGACATTGGTGTGACTTGCAGATGGATTCCACACAGAATTACTTGCCAAGGGCACACATACAACACCACAGCATGTGCCACACTCCATCCCATGGCATGAAAGGCTGCATTACCTGTGTGTGTATGGGGGGGCAACATTTGTTTTCTTGTGTGGCACTTTGGTGCAGCCACTCCCAGGCTTGGCATGGGTCCATGGGGACAGAATCCTTATAGTGTTGTGCACCTCACCAATGTAATGTGCAACTGTTCAGTTATGGGCATGAGTCATGGACACAGTAGCAGTTTGGATATGTGTATGACCTGTCAAATACACCCTGAGTCCAGGGTGGGATGGTATGAATTTCAGAGCGTGACTCATAGCCACAATTATGATGAACACCCACAGTCTGTGTGCATGTTGTGTCTCAGATGTTTCTAGTTTCATGTGCCCAAGGGGAGTCAGTCTCCACCATGTTCTTTGTGCATCAACATTAATGGTGTGTGTGTGTCTCAGAGACGTCCATGTATGGCCTGCAGACACCACAGGGGCCACTTCCTGTGGGACTCATGATTTGGTGAGGGGTGTATATGATATGCCATGTCATTTCAGTACCCATGTGGCAATACAGGGACCATGGCACTCTTACTGTCATGAAGTTGTAATGCCTGTGAAACATCAGTCCTCACTTGTCACTGTGTTGTGTGTTTTGTATGTGACAGCAGTACATAAGTACTGTGACAAAGCCCAATGATTTGCCATTGCACTCCATGGAACTTCTGTACACATGTCTCATTGATATGTGAGATGATGGGCATGAATGTGACATATGTGTCCATACCCAACAGCACACACCTCAGTTCATAGTGTATTGCTATTATGTATTATGTGATATTTTGCAAGATCAGTGCCACATGGGTGGAGGAATGTATAATCTTACTTTGCCCATCTCTGTACTGCATGGCACTGTTAGAACTGGCTATTTCTGGTAGGCTAAGGCTGACGCCAAAGCCTGGCAGAAACCACCATTCTAGTCAGGGCGAGGGAGTCACACGCCAAGATAACCCCTGCTCACCCCCTTGGTAGCTTGGCACGAGCAGTAAGGCTAAACTCGGAGGCAATGTGTAAAGCATTTGCGCCAGCACACAACAGCAACAACATCCAAGGCACACCACAAAAGGAACTCCACACAAGGTTATATTAAAATAACTTTTGTATTGTCAAAACACATCAGATAGAAATCACACATGTACATTGTGCCAACTGGCACGGGCAATATTCATAAGGGATTATTTACAAGACAGGGCCACCTGGGCCACTGTCAGGATCAACACTTAGAAATAGAAATACTATCAGAATTTAGAATAAAAAGGATATAAAATCACTGTAGCACAAAATAACAGTTATAAATCACAACCAGTAACTACTGGTAAAGGTAGGTACACACTACGCAATACTAATAACCATAGGCCTAGATCACGCATGGACACATAACCTCTCTAGTATAAACTATACTAGGCAAAACACAACCACCTAAGAATAAAATACATTTAGGGGTAGAATCAAGAACACATTACACATGATGCATCAAAAATACATTCAGCGGTGTAGGGAAAAAGGTAAACACATGATGCCTAAAACATTCAGAGGTGTAAGGAAAGACAACACATGATGCATAGAAATACATTCAGCGGTGTGAGAACAAGGAAGACACATGATGCATTAAAAACATTCAGAGGTGCCAGGAAAGAAAACACAACTCAATAGCGCAAAGACACATGATGCCTAAAACATTCAGAGGTGCATGGAAAAACCACACAATTGCGCAAAACCTACATAAGCCACCACCTGTGGCAGTCCCTAGGCCAACTGGCCTTGTTGGGGCTAGGACTCCCTGTAGTCCAAAAGTCAGGGGCCTAAACGGGGCAGGTGCCCACTACTTGCTGGGCACCTGTGAACATCCCAAGACCTAAACGGTGCAGCTGCCCACTAATTGCTGGGCAGCTGGGAAACATCAAAAACTGCGACAGGGCCCTCACTGACCCTTTGGCACAAACTGCGCCCACTGCTGGAGCCACACAGGCTCTGGGCATGTCACGTGCCCCAAACATTGGAGCCACACAGGCTCTTAAACAATTATGGCCGATGGAGCCCTCAGAGCCTCGCAGGCTCGTAATTACAAGGCAGCCGTCGTTGGAGTCCCCCCCGGGGGACTCAAAATGAACTAAATGCCAGGCAAGAGCCTCTCATGGCTCGCTAAACAAATGTGCCGCGTGGGGCTTCTCAGGGCTCCACATGAAGCCATGCCCCTGAGCCTCTCGGGGCTCTCAAAACAAATATGCCCCCGGAGCCTCAGGGGCTCTAAACGCTGAGGCCTCGCTGGTTGGAGCGGCCCGCAACGGCGGGCCCGCTCAGAACTGGAGCCGGGTTGGCACCTGATCCCCTGTGGCACTACCGGAGCCCCCACCAGCCCTCCTTCACTCACCGGGCGGTTCTTGGGAGAATCCGGTCCTTTCTTCTGGACAGCAGGGCTCTCCTGCAACACCGGAGCCCCGCCTGCGCCTCTAGTCGACCTGCTCCTCTCCTCGGGTGCCGCGGGTGGTGCTCTCCTGCACCGGAGCCTCGCAGCCGGCAACTCCTGGGCACATCTCCGGTCTCCCTCCTCTGCCGGGAGACCGGCAACGACCACCATGCTTCTCTCTCTCGGGGCTCCCTCTCGGTCACGGGAGCCCCGCAGCAGCCGCCGCCATCTTCCTCTCTCTCCCCGGACCGGCAGCCAATCACGGCGCGGCCCGGGGACGCGTCATCAGGGAATCCCGGGCCGGTCAGCCAATCACGGCGCGGCAACTCTTCTTGGGGCCAGCCAATGGCAGCGCTGCCCTCCTGACGAGCCCACGGCTCTGGTCGCGCTGCCGAGGCTGCGTGGGCGATTTCAAAGACACGGCAATCTGGGGCAAATGCCGGGTGGGCACCGGCTTCCACAAATAAAGCGCTCCCCAAGCGCTAAAGGGAATTTAAAGCGCTCCATGCGCTAAAAATAGCAAATCAAGCGCTTCCAAGTGCTACAACAGAAAAATAATGCGCTCCTAGCGCTAAAGGCTGAAATAAAGCGCCACCAGGAGCTAGGGGTGAGAGCAAAGCCCTCCCAGCGCTAGGGAACAGTAAAGGTCCACAATTCCAGCAAAGTCCTTCAGGGGTCTAGGACCTCAGCAGTCCAGGACATAAGGTGGAGCACAGCAGCTCCCAGAGAAGGAAAGTCCATCAGGTGTCATGGGGCTGGGCAGGGCCCAGGGATTCCCATGGGCCCAAGCAGCAGCACGCCCCTGGCAGATTCAAGTCCAAAAACAAGAACATTTTGGAAGGGGACACAGCCCCTTCTTATACAGAGAAAAGTATTTGAAGTCTTTGTGCAGGCAGTGTGAGAACCAGCTAGAACTGGTTATAGGGAAGTCCTTTCAGTATCAGGGACAGAGGTGACAGTCACCCAGCGGGGAGGTGGAGCCAGCATTGTGGCAGGCAGGCACAGCCTCATTCACTCCCAGGTGCTATCTCCTCCCACTTCCCTGGCAGCAGATGCTGCCTTTCATCCATGGGCTGACTCAGACAACCTCCTGGAGCTCCCCAGCCCCTGTCATCCTCAAATCAGACAGTCAATCCACAAGCAGGCCCAGGCACTCCTGGGCCAGGCTCACCAGCCAATCACACGCCAGGCACAAATTACACAAATATGCCAACTTCTCAAAGTGGCACTTCTAGACTAGACACAATCATGCCGCATACACCATTATGCAGAATTCAATCTCACGAGTTCGCACATATCAAACTCGACCCTGCACTCCACACACATCAGGAACTACCATGGGCATACATATTCCCCATTCATTCCTATGGGAGGGCAGGTCACTCACCACACATACACAGAGAGCTCACGCACTTTACACTGTACCACAGTGAAAGAGTGCACAAAGGCCTAAAACCATCAACACTAGGTTCCAGAAACAGGCTAGAAAAAAGCAAAAAGTTTAGTGGTGAACCTGCCAAAAGGGCCAGGTCCAACAGGCAGCAGCTGTCCATAGACCGTTCCCAGACCTTGAAAGCATGGTGGAACCTAATTTTATCCGATGGTACCGCTTCACCAGGCCACTGATTGAGGAGTTGGCGGAGCAGTTGGCGCCACATCTGCTTCCTGGCTGGATATACCATACAGCACTGACCCCAAAGGTTAAGGTGATGGCAGCCTTGCACTTCTTTGCCACCGGTACCTTCCAGTACACTGTGGCTTCTGCTGGTGGGATTTCACAAACTATGTTCAGCCATGTGCTTCATGATGTCTTGGAGGGGATGTTGCATTTCCTTGACTTGTACATCAGGTTTCCTAGCCCTGGTGAATTCCCTGACATAAAGGATGCTTTTTATAGACTGGGGAGGTTGCCGAACGTCATTGGATCAATTGATGGTACACATGTGGCCCTGATATCACCACGGGCACATGAGCAGACATACCGGAACAGGAAACATTTCCACTCCATCAATGCTCTGGTGGTATGTCTAGCGGACATGTGTATTACACATGTGTGTGTATGTTTCCCCGGTTCTGCACACGATGCCTACATCATGAGGAGGAGTCACATTTCATTGATGATGTCACAAATGCCAAACTAGCATGCCTGGCTTGTTGGTGTGTACAGTTTTCCATTGCGTGTGTTTGGCAATGTTGTATCCCACCCTCTTACAAGACTCAACTAATGTGCAATTCTTTGTATGTAGGTGACTCTGGATACCCCAACATGCCGTGGTTGCTGACACCCCTCAGGTACCCTGTGACAGTAGCCGAGATGTGCTACAATGAGGCACATGGTCGAATCAGGAGAGTGATTGAGCGTACATTTGGTCTCCTGAAAAGCCGCTTCCGCTGCCTGGACAAGACCAGAGGGGTCCTCCCATATGAGCCTGCAAAGGTGTGCAAGATTATCATAGTATGCTGCATGCTACACAACATGGCAGTGAGGAAGAAGGTGCCTCTCATACAGGATGACGATGACCAACATTCCCCACCTGTGGAGGATCCTGGCCTGGGCTACGATGCCAGTGATGATGATGATGATGATGAGGGTGACGTCCGCACACAGTTCATCAACAACTTCTTCAGCTGAATGTGCGTTTACAGGGTTGTTATGTCAATGTCTTGAGTTAGCCTGAGATGTGTTGCTGCTGCTCAGTTGCTGTTTGAGTTTGTCGGTGTGGTACTTGACTGGATGCATGCAGTGATGTCTCCTGTCAGATGGTCTGTAGTCCACAATAGTGTCGACATGCTAACTTCTTTCTGTGTAGGTTTCTTGTGACATGTTTTGTGCATATGTGTTGCATTTCTATCCTGTTCTGGTCTTCCTCTGACTGTGTGTTATGTCTGTCATTCCCAAGATACTTTGCCTGTTGCTTGGTCAACTCTGACACCCAACAACCAGATTCCCAGGGTGGAACTTCTGGTATCCCATCATTTGATGTACCACACACCCCTTTTATCCCATCATGTGATGTACCACACACCCCTGAAGCTCAATTCTACAACACTTGGTGACCATGTGCCCACTTTCAGGTAGAATTACTTTGTAACTGTTGTGTAATAAACTTGTTGCGGATGTGTAATGAACCTGTGCTTCACTTAGGCATGCGTGTTGTCTGTCTTCACACATCTGACTTACATTTGCTTACCTCACCTGTGGGCTTGTTACCACTGACTGTGGAGAGGTGTGGTGTCTGTGCATTTCACTGTATTTCTGGGAAACATCTTTGCAGGCAATGTGTCACATGGCCATGGTGAGTATGTGTTGTGGTGCCCTAATGGTGTGTCTCCCTCATATGTGGCACATCAACACGAGTCACATTACAGTAATGACATTGCTGTGGAGGTTGGCATGCACTGTGTTCTTCGGCAGATCATCATCTCCATAACACATACCAAGTTTGAATCACAACATAGGCAAGTATAGTGTAATAGTGAGTTTATTTACATACATGTGTGGAGACAGTGCACAGGATTGTGGGTGCTATACATAAGGTTTGGAATCCAAAATTCACAGATAAGTTTGAAGTCTTGGTTGATGAAATATCCAGAGTAAAGTCCACATTCACCTGCTACTTTAGAACAACATGAACTCTCCATGCCATGTAGGGGAGTTGTGTCATGTGCAACAAGGTGAACGCTTTGCACACAAAGGCCAATATCCAAAACAGGTTTTGGAATCCTGGGGATATGCATAGTCATCTGTGGCTCACTTGTCCTTCTTCAGATGGCCCTCTTCTTCTTCTGGGGGGGATCCTCAAGTGCAGGCATCTGCGGTGCATTGGACTCTCCACCAGATTCATCCTCCCTCCCTGTGGCATTTGCAGATTTAGCAGCAACAGATGTTGTGGGCACACAGGGAGGTGTGGACAGATTTCTGCTTATCTGGCGGAGACAAGTCAATATGTCGCTTTGCACCGCAGTAAGTTTGTCCTACTGGCCTCCATGCATTCATGATGGCCAGCCTGCTCCTGTTGCATGTCCTTGAGGATCCCCACTATCTGGCCGAATCCTCCGGTGCTATCCAGGTACGCATCTATGATGCGTTGCCGTTGGAGGTCATCATGCAGTCCAGGCCCCTCTGCAGGCCGTGAACTCTGCCTAACACCCCTACCACCACTCCTAGCCACACGGGCAGGACCTGTGGTGGCATGCACAGGTGACCCTGGGACCACTTGGCTGTTGCTACTGGTGATATTGTCCGTAGATTCCTGGGTGGACGGTGGCCCTGTGCTGTTTGAATTCTGCGCCCTAGGTCTGTCCATGTTGGCGGGGGTGCTCGGTCTCTTGCCAGATGTTGTTAGCGTGGTTGCAGGGGGTGCAGATGTTTGTGCTGCTGGGGCTGCATGATGACTCACACCGGAGGTGCCAGGTTGGTCTTCGTCATCCGAAGAGGACAGAGCCAGATCCACACCAGAGAGCTCATCCTCCACCAGTGTCTGGTACAGGACTCCTCTTCACTTGCTGCTGTGTCCCCAGCACCACCTGTTTTTGAAAGAGACACACATTGTCAGGTATGTTACTACAAGCATCAATGGTTCACATATGTATTTAGCAACGGGGAGGGAGGAAGAGGTACTGATCCATTCAGCTTGCAATTGTTAGTACTAAAAATCAAGGAGAGGGGAAAGGATCACTCATCCTATGCAACCAGGGTATTTACATATTTTCATTCCTTACTAAATACCCTCATATACGTACACAGGCATGGGGCGGTATATCTTGTTTCTCCGCCTCAGTGTACTGTAGAAGCATTTTCATTGGGTCTCCATTATTGCAAATTGCTGTGCCTCCACCTGGAGGTGGACTGGCTGCTTTCCCAGTAGTGTCCAGAGAAGAAAAAGCCTCTAGGATCACATGGGGCTGAAACATGTTGACCAACAGTGAACAACCCTGGTGCGGTGGATCAGTAGCGGAATCCACACACGCAACACCTTTGTTTGTAATTTCGTACATCACAATGTTCACCATTTAACCTTAGCCTTTGGGTGATGTGAGGGATTTTGACTCACAGCACTTGAGCACAGAAACGCACTCTTAATTTTCATCTCTGGACACTACTGGGAAACAAGCCAGTTTACCTCCAGGTGGAGGCACAGCATATTTGCAACAATGGAGAGCCAATGATAATGCTGCTACAGTACACTGAGGCGGAAAACAAAGAAATACCGCACTTCGCCTGTGTACGTATGTGAGGTTTTCGATGAAGGCAACACAATACGTAAAGACCCGGGTTGCACAGGACAAGTGAACCCTTCTCCCCTCCTTGATTTTAGTATCAATGGTTCATATACATGACATTTGCAGCAGCACTTCAGGATGTGAGCCTGTACACTGCATTGTCTTAAGTCGTCACAGACAGAGATTAATATTGTTGTTGCACATTGTCCAGCCAACATGAAGCATTTCAATGTGCATGTTGAATTGTGTGAATGCCCAGCTCATGTATGGATTTCACTGTACATTGTCATTGGTACTGAAGGGCCATCAGGTGGCTGACACAGGAATGTCATCACTGTTAACATATGACTCTGCTTCCCTGTGAGGGGGTGTGCCTGTGCTGACAAGTTGGCTGACAGTGCAGTCCTGGTGTTCGTTGGTGGCCATTTCCCAGTAGGGCCTTGTGCTCCCACAACAGAGCCCAGTCACAGAGTACTTGCCAGTCCACCCCCCCTGTGAGGTGAGCATTGTTCAGTGTGAGCTTGCTGTGCCATGTAGGTGGCTGAGGATTGTGAGTGACCGCAACTCCCACCATGCTCTGGGCTACACCCCCCTTCCCAGCATGCCCTCACTTCCCTCCTTTGGACTCTACTTCCCTGTGAGGGGGTGCCTGTGCTGACAAGATGATTGACAGTGCAGTCCTAGTGTTTGTTGGTGGCCAGTTCCCAGCAGGGCCTTGTGCTCCCCTCAACTGTGCCCAGTCACAAAGTTCTTGCCAGTCCATTTCCCCCTCCTGTTAGGTGAGCATGGTTCAGTGTGAGCTTGCTGGGCCATGTAGGTGGCTGAGGATTGTGAGTGACTGCAACTCTCACCATACTCTGGGCTACACCCCCTTCCCAGCATGCCCTCACTTCCCTCCTTTGGACTCTGCTTCCCTGTGAGGGGGTGTGCCTGAGCTGACAAGATGGCTGACAGTGCAGTCCTGGTGTTTGTTGGTGGCCAATTCCCAGCACGGCCTTATGCTCCCCACAACAGAGCCCAGTCACAGAGATCTTGTCTGTCCATTTCCACTCCCTGTGAGGTGAGCATGATTCAGAGAGGTGTTGATGGTCCACGTGGGAGGGGGAGCATTATCTGTGACAACAACCCCATCATGCTTCACTGTGAAGTAGTGGTTGTGGTGGCAAAAATGTTTGACAGTGTTTATTTAGATTAGTGCTGCTGCCTTGCATTATTTGTTGGTAGGTTTGTACATGTCATGACACAGTTACAAATCACTATGATGTGGCCAGTATTGTGTTGTCTGACTGGCATACACTTCTTGGGCTGATTTGCTTTTGTTTACTATGCCTTTGCTATCAGTGCATAGTTTCACTGTCCCCTTAACGCTGATGTGTGTGTATTGCGACACAATATTGAGTATATTGGTTGTGTACTCACCAGGCTCTCGTATGTCTGCTAGGCCATGGACACTCTCTGGTGTTAGGATGTCCCGCACCTTCTCCTCCCAGGACCTGAAGTAGACTGGTTTGGCAGGAGGGCCACCACCAGTGCGATGACTCAAGGTGTGTTCCTTCTGGAGGTGCTTCTTGATCCTCCTGTGCACATCATACCACCTGTTCTGGATGTTGGTCTTTGTGTGAAACATTGGTGCTTGTGCGTTCACCTTGTCCACAATCCTCTCCCACATCTTTGTTTTCTGTGATATGGGGTTCCTTTGTACCAATGTACCAAACACATGTGGCTCCACTCTGAGGATTTAATCTACCAATACTTCTAACTCAACATCTGTGAGCTGTGGATTCTTCTTAGGGGGCATGGTGATGGGTGGTGGTGAGGAGTGATGTGTGTCTGTGGGTGCAAGTTAGGGTGGGTGGGTGTCTGTTTTGCTAGGTGTATGTGGGAGAGCTTTTGGAGGGGTGCTGATGGTCTGAAGGTTGTGTGATAGGTGAGTTGTGTGTGTGTCTTTAGTTGCTGTCTGCAGTTGTTCTGTGCTGGCTGGTCTGTTGTATTTGCAAAGGATCATGCTAGGGAATTTTGGCCTTTATATAGGTGGAGTTGTGGGTGTGTCTTTGTGACTTTTTTTGTTGGTATTTATAAACTACCAAGGATACATACATTCCCCATGCATTCCTATGGGAGGGCAGGCCTATCTCACCACATGCACTCAAAGTGTGCACGCACTTTCCACTGGGACACAGTGAAAGTGCGCAGAACCCAAAAATCACCATCACAAGCTCACCATTAAAAGCAAAAAGTTTAGGGGTGAACCTGCCAGAAGGGCCAAGTCCAACATTGACTTTGTCATTGCTTGATTGGTCCTTTATTTGTGTTTTTTCCTTTGTGTTTTGTGGGCATGTAGGAGACGTTCTTTGGACTGGGTCAGACTCTGATGTTATCTCGTGTGGGCTGCTCTGTGTCTTTCACACTGACTTATTCTGTGTTGCATACGAGTCGGTCGCGGAGGTCTCTCACGCTTCAGGTACCTGTTTTCTGCGCGTGCCGGTCATGCAGCTTGGGCTCCCTGCGAGTCGGTCTGGTTTCATACTCTTTGCATCATACTGTGCGTGTCGGACGTCGCAGGTACGTCTCGGTCAGGTTAATTCCTGGTTCGTGTCGGTCGGTGCGGCTCGTGTCCAGTTTCCGGCCGAATTACTGATTTTCGTACAGCTCAGTTGTACGGCTTGTTTTCCGTACGGGCCGGTTGTATATCACGGGCTTTACATCGTACTGCATGGATCATATGGTGCCTGTAGGTGTCGGTCAGACTCCATTCCCGGTCCGAGTCAGTCGGTCCGATTTGCAACCGGACCCAAAATTGACCCCTAAGTGTTAGGCACCAGTATGTAACAAAGAGTTTGTGTATACGCCATGACATGTATGCATGGCGTCAGTTAATATGCATTTTCTACTTTTCAGTCGTTCATTTATATAAACAGCTTTTATGAAGCGTATTATAAATGCAAGGTCCCAGCTACTAGCGCAAGAACATTGAGGGTAAGAGGATACTCTCTCTGAGGCACTATAAACCATTCACCGTCCTTGTTTTTATCCCAAGGTCCTGGGTGGTGGGTACAACATAGAAGTGCATCTGTGTTTCACTTAAATGACACTCTTATGAGTACAGCCTTCTTATTTTATTTGAATACTCCAAATTCTTGGAGCCCAAGATCATACAAACTCAATTGCATTTAATCATGGGACTGTCTTTCAACTTTATTGTAATAATGGAAACCTCATTAACAAAAAACCTGGTCATCTGCCAACTGGGTGGCATTAGTAAGCTTATTTATCCCCACCAAAAACGAGTCTGTTTTTATTAGATTAATTACTTTGTTCAGTCAAATATTTGGATACTGAGCCCACAACCCCAAATATTTCTGCACATTATCACCAAGGAACGTGATCAAATTCCACGCAGCAACAAGTCCAAATGGTCTGTAGTTTGAGGCGTTATTTTGCCAGAACTAGCTCATTTGATGTCCAACTCTCGTTTGGTGCACAGGTGTCAGCAGTTGTGAATAAAATAAAATGACCGGCCCCCATCTGTGTTGTTCCTTGCACATGATAGGTCTGAAGAAGACTCGTCTCTTTTCTATGGTCCCTTTGACCACTACGTTAGGCCTATTGCTGGAGGGTAGCATTAGAAACCAGAACATGCCTAATGATTATAGTGTGCCCTTTGGTGTGTTTTATTTTACTGCCAGCAGGTTGTACACCTGGGATTCATCAAAAATACTGCCTCACCTACAGCAGGCAATAGGCCAGATAGGAATATTTAGGTAATTTGTCCAATTCCTTAATGTCCAAATACTTCATTTAAAAATACAAGAAATAATACCTCCTGACACATTGATGTTGAGAGAAATAGTGAGTGAACTAACAGGCCTGGAGTGTTCTCCGTGACTTAGGGCCCGATGTAGGAGCCCTAATACCGGTCGGAAACGGCCGAATTCGGCCGTTTCCGATCGGTATTACGGTTTTCTTATGTAGGGGGCTACAGAAGTACAGATTCGGTAATTTTACCGATTCTGTACATTTGCCGATTCGGTAAAATACCGAATCGGTAAATGTACAGAATCGGTAAATAGAGATGTAGGTGGCACTCTGAAGAGTGCCACAGGCCTTCAAGAGTCGGTATTTTACCACCCAATCCAATTGGGTGGTAAAATACCGAATCCAGGTGTGCATGCACATCTCTGCATGCACACCTGTGCCATGTGACACACAGACATGCCCTTAGGGCATGTATGTGTGCCACATGGCACACAAGCCTGTAATTGGGGTGCTAGAGGGTGTCAAAGTGACACCCCCTGCACCCTTGCAAGAATAGGTAATTACCGAATCGGTAAATACCGATTCGGTATTCCACATTGATTCCTATGGGCTTCAAGGCCCATAGGAATCAATGGGGGATACCGATTCGGTATTTACAGAATCGGTAAATACCGAATCTTACAGATTCGGTATTTACCGAATCAGAATTACCTACATTTCCCCCCCTCTAATTTACACTTCTTAAATACCGAATCGGTATGATTCGGTATTTTAGAAGTGGTAAATTAGATTTACCTACATCGGGCCCTTAGTTCTTAATGTAGAAGAGCACTTTTTTCCATTTCGAAGACAATAGGACATTTAGGGTAGGTATAATGCATTTGCATTCATGTTAAAGTAGCCATAAAGAGAATTATTGGAATGTGTGTCAAGCTTAAGCTGATTTTGTGATGCTTGCCCTATTTCGTTCCCTCCTGCTTAGCTTCAAAACATGAGGAAGGAGTAAATGTAATGATGTATGGCACTTGTATTTCTGGGTACAGTGCTCAAGGACTATACATTATTTAAAATGAGGCAGTTGTTCATATGTTAAGATGTGCAAATGTGGTACTACTGTTAAGCGAAATTCACCTACTGCCAATAGTAAGTATGCCAAGTTTGTAGAAAATGGGAAGTGACATCCGACACTAGTGAAGCCGGCGTGCCCCAGCCCCTCTAACATCGCTGCTAACACTTAGTTTGTGGCACAGTGAAAAATGGCAAGAAGTAAGTATGTAAAAGAAAGAAGCAAAGAGGGCTTTGCATAGCAAGTGGATAGGATGGTAAGATAATACCACTGAGCAAGTACAGAAGAACATTAATAATATACAATTAGCTCATCAGCCCCCTTCTGCACCTTTCAGGGCCCTGCCATGGGAGGTTACCACAACAATGTGTCCAGACAGCCCCCTTGCAACTTTAGTGCGCCTAATCACTAATTAGAACAGAAGAGTGTGGAACGAAGTATACAATGTTTGATAGAGAGAACAATTATGGAGAAGCATGATTGGCCATAGACTAAAGCTATTAAAGCCGTGGAGTTCAAATTACTGCTGCAAGTTGTGGGAGTTACAGCCGGTGCAAAACACACTACCCAGCACGCAATATACTGTGCTAGGAGATTCACGTCCCCATTAATGCTCCCCACAGGCTCTGGGCAATGTCCAAACACAAAGCAACAGATTGTTGCAATATCCCATGAAGAGACACATAGATGTGCACTGTACATGTTATAAAGGGTAGCCTAGTGGGTTTAGCATGTGTTCTTGGTAGTGGAGAATGCACAACAAATGTACAACTGAATGCTAATAAAATGTTGAGATTTTTAAACTTTAAGGTTTGTATGATTTTCCATACGCCCTGGACGCAGGGATCTATAAATACATATATTGATGATTAAAATAATTGGTTGGTGCAGAAGAACTTTTCCTTACATGTGTCCCCGCGCTAAAAGCAGACACTCTAAAAGGAAGCGAAGGACAATTCTCACTTAACAGCCCCTGGTCCCTGACATTGACTCTAGTGTTCTGTTGAGAATAACCATGTCTTCAAATGTTTGTGAAATCTAGTTTCAAAAGGATCTGTTCTTAGGTCCGCCAGTAGTGTGTTCCACATTTTAACTGCAAGATATCTGAACGAGCGTACACCTATTCTTGCTTTATATATTCTCGCACAGTCACCAATGCCCTACCTTTGGATCTCAGGTTCTGGCTTGGTGTGTTTTGTGTTATCAGGGGTTGTAGATACCTTGAACCTTTTTTTGACAGGATTCGGTGACAGTAGCACGTTGCCTTGAATAGGATTCTCTTCTCCATCGGCAACCAGTGCAGTTCCGCCAGGGCTTTCTTTGTGGAGGTTCTTCTAGGGAGGTTTAGCACCAACCTGGCTGCCCCGTTTTGCACTGACTGAAGTTTAGTCAGCCCTTTTTTAGAAGCACCTAGATATAGGACATTGCCATAGTCCATTTGGGATGTTACCAAGGCATGTACTATGGTTTTTCTAGCATTAGATGGTGGTAGCATCGAGAAGCTTTCTCAGGATTTTCAGGGTCCCGAAACATTTCCCCGCTACTTTCCGAATTTGGCTGTCAAATGCAAGTTTAGAGTCAAACCACAGTCTGAGATTTTTCACTTCTGTTTTTGGAGTGGGTAGTTGGCCCAACATCTCAGGCCACCGAGATGATGACTAAATAGTTGGGGCCTTGCCCATAATCATCACCTGTGTTTTGTTCGCATTGAGCTTCAGGCAATGGTTGGAAATCCATGCTGCTACCTCCTCCAGACACTTGGAGAACTGGATGGCTGTCTGTTCACTGTTTGAGACAGCATCACAATCATCTGAGTATCATCAGCATATGACACAATGGTCACTTTATGATCTTCCACTCGCTCAGCCAGCTGTCCCACATATAGATTAAATAATTGGGACACTGAATTGATCGCTGTGGGACACCATGAGGCAGGGGGATACTTCTGGTGTGACTGTTGTGAGACTTGAAAGCTTCGCGAGGAGAGAAAGGATGGCATCTAGCGCAGTGTGTTGCCCCTTACACCACGTGCCTCTAGTCTGTGAAGGAGCAGACAGTGGAGACGGTATCAAAAGCTCTCTTTGGCCTTGCTAAAGTAGTCCTTCCGTCATGCACGTTCGTGCTGCTTACACTCTTTTTTGGCTCTCATCAGCACTTCATTAAACCAAGGCGCCAATGCTTTATGTCTCCTAGAGCTCCTGGTGCTCCAATGTGCTATCTCATCTGGTGCATCTGTTATCCATGTCTCAAGTTGGCTATTGGCTAAGTTTACATCCTTCTCTAGTTTAAGGTTTTTTTCAGCAATTCCTTTGTGAATGAGTTGGGATTGAATCTGGTCCATTTCCTGCTAGTGACTTTCTGAGACGGCTTCTCTGCATAGGTCTGTGAAAGGGTATGGTGAAAGGGACTAAATGAGGGTCTGACCAGGGAATTGGCCATGGTATCCCCACCTCTGTCTCCATCGAATTTGTAGATATAGGGTCTAGAATATGCCCCCCTTGGTGCATTGACATTTCCACTTTTTACACTAGATTAAGTGTCATAAGGTCCTTACATATAGATTGAGCTTCCAGGTTCTGTGTATTGTCAAAATGTATGATCAACTTGCCCAGGATAAAGAAGTTTTTATACCGTAGGGCTGGTTGAACCACTTTCTCCCCCAGACTCGCCATAAATCGGGCTGCTGGACCTTGTGTGCGGTAAATTAGAAAACCTACTATGGCATTATCTTCAACCGCTGGAAGTGATAATGGGAATGCCTCACGATTTTCTAAATTTGCTTCCTTTATGCTGCACTTCATAGGGAATTTATAAATTATTGCAATTCCACCACCTCTTTGTCCCACTCAATCAGCCTTCTGGGAACAGTATATGGCTGTCTGTGTTATGTTTTATCTAGTTTTTTTATTGTTTAAGGGAGTTCTTGGGGTACATCTTGATATATCAAGTACAGTGACATTGCCTGCTACCATGTGTCAGCCGATTACCACTGTATACTGTTCATGCTGGCCCTAACTATTGAAAATACCTGTATTTACATTTAATTTCACTCTCTCTCAATCCCATTTGCTATTCTCTTGTTCCCAAGAACATCAAATGCATTAAATGTGTTGATAAGAAAGAAAATACTTGCATGTGTAATTGACGCAGGATAGTGTGAGTGGAGCATGATGATTCATTGTTCAAGTAGGAGACAGCCTTGGGCAATATGGACTTTTAGAAAGGGAACCCACTGGTTTAGTATGATATAACGTAAGTCATGTTGGAGCGGTGGCTGAATAAGATATGGAAAGTTGAAAAACAAATGTATGTGATTGAAGAACACAAGAGATACTACACATTACAAGTATGATATTAATGTTGAGTATGCACTGATTAAGCAATTATGGTTGGCTATTCACATTGTTGGTGATTTGTTCTTTCTAATTCTATCATTTCCTTTTCTTTTTAAGTATAATTAGAGATGTTTGTGTTGCAAATGTTGTATCAAGAAGTGAACAGAGAAGGAGAAAATGGTATTTCTATGCACACATTTATTTAATGTTTCAATACACCTTGTTCTTCCAAAGTGATGCAGTAGTGAATGGGTGTGTGCTCCCATCACACACCGAGAAAAATTATTTACATGCATATGCCAACTTAGCACCACTTCAGCCTCACCAAGTAAAGTTACAGGTTCCCAATATTGTACAAGTATAGTTTGCAATAATAAGAATAGTGCCTTTAATAAATGATACGTGAATGAATACGTAGTATTCCCTTCTTGACCACATTTTGTTGAAAGGAATTGTCCCATTAGGGATGATGTTGAATGTTACGTGCTTTATGATTCCTCTGCATTTACTATGAGACACACCACACATGTAGTACAATTGCCTGTGAAATTCGGTGTGCACAAAGAGATGGGGAGGGTTTAACTGGTTTACCTCATACAACAATGAGCTGTTTATGCCAAAGTATGACTTTGTCTGCAGACCCTCATGGTCTAAGAGACTAGGGGACCTATTAGCACCCATTGGATTACGATTTTACAATGGACGAGCATTTGCTTCCATCAAAGGTCTTTGCAAGGGGCTTGGTAACATGCAAAACTGCACTGGGCCTATAAATCTCCAGCATCTGGAGCAATACGATTTTTGCAGCCACTAAGTTGTCCTGGATTGATGCACTACCAGTTGTTTTTTTGGCCAGGAGAAGCAAGCACCCCTGACAGAATGACCAAACTGATCCAACATGAAATACTGTTTGGCTGGCCTATGCACATCTCAGGCCACATGTCTATTGATCGGCTGTCAGTATCTGATGATTTGCTTTTACATTACTGCAAGCAACTAAAAGACAGGTCAGGTGCTACAGGCCTTTCCTCACTCAACAACACCAGCTAGACTCAATCTCTAACCGGGAGATTGGGCCTGGGTAAAGGCCCACACCAGACGTCATTGTCTTCAGCCCATGTGGATGCCACATCTGTCAAGTGTAAGGGGATCTCACACACAAAAGGTGCCCCCACAACTAGATCAACAACAAGGATCAGAGGCACTAACTTTATGGCCTTCATTGCTTGCAGTTCTGATGAAAGACATCACTAGCACCTCCATTCTTAAGTACTGGGAACCTCTGATACAACAAATAAGGTTCAGAAAGTTAATCATTTTAAAGGTTTCCATTGAAATTCTGGGAGACAACAAGGTCCAAAACATCTTTAGGGCCTGCCAAGAAAAAGCTAAGCTTGCCAACGGTTATCTGTGCTTCTGTACTGCTCATGGTTTTTGCTGATTTCACATAAATACCTCTTAATTCAAAATAGGTACACTGAATGACACTGAGACTTTGAACTTTTTCCCAGATTGACAATAGAACTAAGCATCAAGGAGAACAGCAAACATGTTTTGAGGGAAACAACTATGTTGAATTGAAAGTGAAGTATGATGTGATCAAAAACACAGGGGGGAAATCTCTAGCTTGTGACTGGCCCATCACCTGTAATCAGCCCACCTCGCCTCTTGGAAACGCAGGGGGGGCTTGCAGGCACAATTGTAGCCGGAAGCGTCCAAGCCTTGACCTGCTCCCGGCTCGTGCAGGCTATTTAGTCAGGAGTATTAACCTATTGAGTTTGCAGCTACTTGCCGGAGGAGCGGCGTGCGAGACCTAACGTAGTGGATTTTGATTACTCGGGTTCCAATGTAGCGCCTGCAGGGCCTGCAGGGGGAGCGCTGCCGGGACAGTCAAGGAAGCTGGCCACAACTGGGAAGCGCCTCTGACTGCGGGGGGCATGGGGGACTTGGTATTCTATGATATGCTGCTGTCCTATACACACCGTCAGGACCCTGCCTCCGCTTCAGAGCTGCCTCAGCCAGGATCCTTCTGAAGCCACACAAGACTTGCCCACCCAGCCTGCAAGCCCGCAATGAGTATGGAGGAGCGAACAGCTGACCAGTCCTCCATCTTCCACGAGACGGGTCTCCGGAATTCCAGGACAAGAAGCAGAAGCGGGTGACACGAGGGAGACGGATTTCTTTACCTCCAAGGGGGCGCCAGACCCGAATCAGCACTGCAATGAAGCTAGCCAAGCTCCCGCAGGAGCGTGGCTACAGCATGTACGTGCTCACATCCGGGCTGTATTCATTAAAGGTGACGAGGGCGGGAGACCGACTATCCATTTCCCTCCTCCCCAAACCTGCAAAGGTCTTGGAAAAAGCCGTGCAGTTGCAACTCACGGAGTACTTGGAAAGCAACTCACTACTGCACGACTCACAATCTGGATTTCGGGCGGGATACAGCACAGAGACGGCCCTGTTGGAAGTATCGGAGACAATCCGGGAATGCGTGGACCGGGGCGAGGAGGCCATGCTAGTCCTCCTCGACCTGTCCGCTGCATTCGATACGGTCTCTCACCCCATCCTCCTTGACCGACTAAAACAGACTGGCATTGGCGGCACTGCCTTTAGCTGGATCGAGTCCTTCCTCTCAGGAAGAAGTCAGAGGGTATTGCTGCGGCCTTTTAAATCGGAGGAAAAACCCCTGTCTTGCGGTGTGCCACAGGGCTCTGCCCTCAGCCCTCTGTTTTTTAACATCTATCTTGCCCCACTGGCCGGCGTGGTGGAGTCCTGCGGAGTCAGGGTGGTCTCCTATGCTGATGATACCCAGCTAGTGTTTTCCTTCAGAGACCACTCTGACTCCGCGTTCTCCAACTTCCGCCTGTGCCTCAATAACATCAGTGGTTGGATGTCTGAAAACCATCTAAGACTCAATGCAGACAAAACAGAGGTGCTGTTTTTTAACCAGAAAAACTCCATCCCCTCCTCCTGGTGGTGGCCCGCGGCACTTGATCCCGCCCCCTCTCCCGTCCACTCGGCCCGCAACCTGGGCTTCCAGTTTGACGACTCCCTTTCATGCAAGACTCAGATTAATAAAGTGACCTCTGCCTGCTTCCTGAAGTTGCGCATGATTAGAAAAATACTCCCCTATCTTCCTCTGGACTCCCGCCGTACAGTTACCCATGCCCTCATCACGTCCCACCTGGATTATGCTAATAGCCTCTATGCTGGTGCTCCCCAATACCTGATTGACCGGCTGCAGATTGTGCAGAATGCGGCGGCCAGACTGATTGGCAATATTCCCTATCGTCAATCAGTTGCCGCATATCGTAAGGAACTGCACTGGCTACCTGTGGCCAGCCGTATCCAGTTTAAGATTCTCACTCTGACTCACCGAGCCATCAACGATCGCGGTCCAAACTACTTGAAAAAACGTGTTTCAATATCCCGTTCCATCAGATCTCTGAGATCCAATGACCTATGCATTCTGATCTCTCCCCGTTTCAGACTATCCAGAATGGGTGGCAGAGGGTTCAGCGTCATTGCGGCAAAACTATGGAACGCGCTGCCAGTCGATCTTAGATTCTGTCCCTCCGAACCCATTTTCCGGGCCAGACTCAAAACTTGGCTCTTCTCTGGACTCTGATTTACTACGCTACTTCCCCTTCTTGCTCCTCTCCTCTCCTCTGGAGGTTCAGGTTCTAGCGCCGGGACACCCCCTCGGGGGTAGCTGTGCGCTCTACAAACTACATAAAATAAATAAAAATATCGAGTTGGAGGGAGGCACGCAAACCCCTGCTAGCGCTATTAAGTGCTCCTAGAGTTTTGCTTCATTTGCACTATCCCTCACCAGGTTGGACTGCGGTGCACTCTTTCATTCCCCCGTACTACCCATTCCGAGTTCTCCTTGTACTTCAGATAGATGTACTGACGGAGATATTCTTTTTGTTGTGTTTATTTTTTTCCCAAACCGGTTCCTGTACGAGTGCTGCGAAGACCCACAGCAGGAACGCCTTCCCAGGAAGAATCACTGAAGTAAGTGACTACCCTTTTGTTGGTTTGTTTCAATCTTTCTTTGTGACTAAGTCCTACCTCCAAAATAAATTAACCTCTAAAGCACATAACCTAACGTATCCCTTCCTTGTCTGGCCCACAGCTATAAACAAAAGTAGCAGGAATGAGGCTTTGATCCAGGAGTGGGCATTTGGGTGGTGGGAACCCTAAATGCCTTTCTTGTTCATGCGGAATCTGCACTTATTCATGAAATTGAATTGACTGAGCGGCAGTTGTCCCTGGATCCTAAATCTCTTCTCTCATGTCAATCTGGTGTTGGGGATAGCAATGGCCTAGAAAGTTCCTCCCCTCATCCATCTGTTGACAATACCACTGATAGCATGGTCCGGCCACTAATTCTATCAATTTGGAATTGAGTCCATCTTCTGAACCATTCCCAGGGTCAAAAACTCTTGCTGTTAGCACTCGAGGGCAGCAAGCAAGCATCAACAAAGGCTCAATAAGGGACATGACCCTATCACAAGGAAGAAAAAAGGGGTGGCGCAGAAACAAAAACAAAGAGTGACTCATAATACAGCTTGCCAACATAGCATAAAACATGTATACCACCATCATTACAGGCCATTAATGTAAATAGTTCCCCTGCATGGCCAAGCGAGGACGTTTTATGTAATCGATTAGAACAATTGGTATCTAGCCTTCTTACTCCCCTGTTGCATAAGCTATGTCAAATTGAAGCAAGGCTAAATGTATTATAACAGCCACGCGATTCTTTTCAGTTACTCAATATTAACGCAGCTAATAGCAGGGGCGCTGGTTTGATGTCCCTAAGGAGAGGAGATGACAAGGGAGAGGATACCAATGCAAAGACAAAACATTTACATTTTATACCCTGCTCGTAAATTAATCAAGATTTAAATTAATCCAGGTCCTCCCACGTAAATGCTGGACCTTTGTCCCATGGACATAATCAGACTAATCAGAGTCAGATTAAGCCATTGACACAGTTGTTGACCTAAAAAGGAGCCACACTAACTGTTAAGGTAGGGGATCGGGATAGGAATACAGATGAGTCATGAAGTTTGGATCCTAATCAGAGGAGTGCTAGTGGCATATCTCTCAATGTGATTTGAAACCTTCTGCCAGAAGCAACCCCTTACACGGTGGTCTTAGCAAATGTCCCACAATTGTCTTTAAATATATTTGAACATTGTTCAACACTGCGTAACAAAGCTTGCCATTTATTGAGTAGGAGGACAGGGCTAAAAAGTTTTTTTTTTACTGAATTTAAAAAGGTACTCAGGGTATCATGGGTTGGAAAGTCTAGTAAACGGTTATCAGGTGACTATGTAATTCTATCTTTTGGGTCTCCAAATCTCATTCAGCTTTTTTTGGAAATATCAGGAAGTGTGCAGATTAATGTAACGGACATCAATATTCTTCCATTGGGGTTTTTCTGTCAACCACCAAGTGGTGGTCCATTCAATTGGCGGCGGGACTCATTCCCAGAGAATAGTCATCTTTATTCAGTGCCAATTAGCGATCGCTGTGAAGTATTTGGCTCAATGGGAGATATCGATTGACTTATCGATCGAGAATCAACCATATCCCATGTAGAGTTTCTGCCTAGTCCTGAAAATGAATTAACAATTGAGGCGCTTGGTTTAACTAAAGTTTGTGGGTATGCAGTCACTACTAATAGAGAACACCTGATTACAAATGACGTTACATCAATCCAGGATAGTTCCCAGCCTTAGGAGCCTGACTCAGACTATAAAGTGATAAAGAAGCCCTGTGCCATCCAGATAAATAAAACCCAGGAAGTTTCCTGTTCACGGTTATTAGAGTCTCCCACCAACTTTATTCCACCTAAACTGTCCAATAATATTTGACCAATAGCCCAGAGGAAGTTCTTTGTTCATTGGTGTCCTGGAATATAGCAGGCCAACGTCAAAAGTTGACAAACTCAATTTTCTGTGAATATATACAAAGTCATGATATTCTTTGTTTTCAGGAGACATTGGCAAGGGAACCGTTACACATCAATGGGTTTAAAACTATGCACACCAGGGCAATTGAAAGTAAAGCAGGTAGGCCCAAAGGTGGTCTTTGTACATTTATATCAAATACAATGAATTTGAATAAGGTAGAACTTTATTTAGATGACATCTATTATCAGCTAGTCAACATCAAAATTGATAGGAAGCAATCTGTCATCCTGATCAACTTTTATAATAATATCTCCCTGCCTTGTGCAGAATCTGTAATGAAAAAGTTAGTAAGTGATGTACAATCACTATGGCATAAAAAAGGCTAAAGACACAATGATACTTCTAGGAGGGGATTTTAACAGTGTTTTATGTTCAAATACTGATATTAATATGTGTGGCCATGATGATAATGAAGGGTTCAGTTGTATGCACTTCTGTCACTCAAAACTGGGGGAGTTGTATAATGAAATGTTGTGCCCTCTGGATTTAGGTTTCACGAATGAAATGTGTCCAAAGCCAGCTCTAATGGGTTACACCTCTAATGAGCGGGGTTTATTTTCAACAGTAGATTTTATATTTTTGTCAAATAACCATGCTCCAAGAATCAGATCGTTCCATATTGGTGATATATCTCTGAATGATCACTTCCCACTGTGTATTACAATTAAAGGATGGATGAGTGGCTCAAGTATAGGAAAACACTGTTGCTTGCCTCTAGAATCAATTGCACTTGATAGAATTAATGGTGTTACTTTGAAATGGTCTATGATTGATCCTGAAGGCATTATAAAATATGTGGTTAATAAGTGAAAAGCTGCTTTTGAAACATGTTTGAATGACTTAGCAACCCCTGGTAGTATCCTTGAGTCATTTGTATTAATCTCTAGTGCTGTGAGAGAGGCCCTCTTTGTACAAAAACATGGCAAGATAAAATCAACAGGGTGGTTTTACTCGAACTGTACTAAGGCACAACTGAAATTAAAAAAAAGCACTTCATACTAACCCCAGAAACCAGGACCCCATAAGAGAGGCTAGGAGATATTATAACCTAGTCATTAAAGAGAGCAAAGCCAGTTTAAAAATGGAATCTTGGGTGTCTCTTCATCTAGCTGCTTTATGCAGGGACAGTAGTACCTTTTGGAAGGTGGTTAAAGCACCATACTTGAAACAAGACGGGGGTCCTGCTATCGAGATTGCCATCACAGATGTGTTCAAGAGGGTAGGTTACACTGATAACAACTTAGGTGATCCGCTACAAAATAGTAACCCAGAAATAATTGACCTCCAATTTACCCTAGAGAAAATGACAAGGGCGATCTCGGGTACGTGAGGAGGGAAGGCTCCAGGACCCGATGGTGTCCCATGTGATTTGTTTAAATCAAACTTAACTTTATGAGGGCCAATTGTAATACAAGTAGTGAATGCAAGTTGTTTAGCACCTTTCCCGTCAACCTGGGTAGAGTCAATTATTGTCCCCATTTTTAAAAAGGGGAATCACCAGGATCCTTGATGCTACAGGCCCATTTAATTACTAGACTCTATGACCAAAATAGTGGGCCGTGTAATTTTAGCAAGACTCAAGGACTGGGCACCGGATAAGAACGTCCTTTCCGACCTTCAATATGGCTTCCGTGAAGGAGTAGGCACTATTGATCAGAGTTTAAATTTAGCTCTACTGGTCGGAAAGTATGTACGGGTAAAGAAAGGAAGTTTGCTTTTAGCTTTGGTTGACCTCACCACTGCTTTTGATTCTGTACTACATGCCAAACTTTGGGAAGTTTTAGAAAAGATTGGCGTTGAACAAACAATTATTTTGTACGATGTTTTTATTGTAACGCTTAAACGAAAGTTCGATTTGACATTAAGGGTGCATGTACAACTCCAATTCATATATGTAGGGGAGTCAGGCAAGGGTGTGTCCTTGTCCCATTCCTTTTTAACCTTTATATAAATGATTTAGAGGAAGCATTGATTAAGCAGCAGGTTGAATACCCCAAGATAAATGGTTGCTCCATTCCTGCACTTTTATACGCTGATGATGCAGTTTTATTGTCACAAACTCAAGTAGGTCTACAAAAGGTTTTAAATCGTATTAAAGAATTTATGAATGAATTAGGACTTAAGGTGAATACTTCTAAGACATATGTCATGAGATGTGGTAGGGGCAGTGAAAAATGTCGGAAGATGTTCATAGATGATCAAAAAATTGGGGTGTCAAATCTTTTTTCATATCTTGGAATTCTGTTCCACCAAGATGACTTATGGATTCAAGCAGTTAGAGCTAAAAAGTATAAGTTTTATTAGAACTATTTCAGCACTTGCCCAATTTTCAAAAAAGTTAGGGAGAAGATTCCCGGTAGAGCTTTTACAGATCTACCAGGCAAAAAGTATCTAAACTGTAACCTATGGCTCAGGGGTGTGGGGTTTTGTAAATGCGGCAAAATATTGGAATTCTCTCCCCAGCCGGATTCGTACCGAACCCTGCTATCTTAAGTTTCGAAAGTCCCTTAAAACATTTATTTTTCCCAAGGACCTCTAAGTAACGGTACCCTCCTCAGTTTGTTCTTTGTTCTAGTTTTTGTTAGCGCTGGGACGCTCTTGGGCAGCCATGCGCTTTATAAATCAAATTTCATATCATTCATTCATTCATAGTATGTGGCAAATAACTTTCTGAGATATATATTGTCAGTTCCTAGATCAACCTCTTCCTATGTGTACCATGCTGCACTGGGTTTAACGTATCTGTCTGATCTCATTAAAGTGGAGCCGGTTCTTTTATGGAAATTAGTATGGACAAAAGAAGAAACCAGGCTAAATAGGGATATTTTAAAGGATATTTTAAAAATGGATAAAGTCCTAATGATATCCTGGGTCAGTTATGTATGAAAATTCCTGAAGAATCTGGGACATCTGTAGTATTTTACTGATCCCGATTCTATGCAAGCGGTATGTGGGAAAGATTTTAAAAAAGAAGGTCTAGCAATGTTGGAAATGTCACGGCTGACGACTGAAATACTAAAGCCTACAGTACTGGAAAATCAAATTATTTTAAGTGCTTTTAAAATTCAGCCATATTTAGTGATAGTACCTGAAGGATATGACAGATTCCTAGTAACAAGATTCAGGCTTGGAATGGTCCACAGACGTATTTGTTTTCCCGATATGAATAACTGGAGCCGAACTATGATACACAGTCCTTGTGATAATTGCTTGAGTCAATCCACTATACATGTTATTTTCTTTTGTGAATTTTATACTTTTATTAGGAAAGTCTGGATTCTGCCAATGTTGAGAACTATGGGGATAAGAAAATGTCAACCAGCTTATATCGCATTACATACTATGGACAACGCTAATATGATTTGGAAAATTGCAATGTTCTTAAAAAAAGTGGTCAGTTACAGGAAGAGCATAATATTATGAGGAACTTTTTTTAAGTGTATTGTTTTTAGAATCAATGGGCCCAATTCACAGAACTAACTTAAGACAAAATCCTAAACTTACTAGCATTTTGGTATTCACAGAAGGCACTTACTCATTTTGGTATTCACAGAAGGCACTTACTCATTTCGGTATTCACAGAAGTTAGGAGTCCTAACTTTAGGACTCCTAAATGCCTTCTGTGAATACCGAAAGTCTTAAAGTTACAATTTTTCTCAGTTTAGGAGTAGTAAAGTTAGGACTCCTCAAATGGTAGTAAGTTTAGGATTTTGTCTTAATTTAGTTCTGTGATTTGGGCCCAATGAAATCTTATGAATTCATAAATGATGCTACTAAGTGTGATATAATGATCACAGCTATCGCCAAAATATTTTTATGAATTAACTTGAAAGATTGTTACTTATTTTTAAGTTTTTTTATCATAATTATATTGTGCATTAATTGCTTTTATGATTGCAGTATTTTATAATCGAATAAAGCTGATTTTGAATTTGAGTTTGAAGTATGATGCAAAATTACATGTTTTATGTCATGTAATATTTGTGCACACTTGCTCCAACAGTGGCTAGTAGATAATAACTTGCAGCATAATATGGCACATCAACTTTACCAACTACAACGTTGAAGGAAATATACCCACATGAAGGTTCCATAACTTGTCTAATAAGAGTTTTCATTAATAACAATGCATTATAGAATTACCAGTTTAGGACTAATAATAAAAGAATGGAGTTGTTGTTAGGTTAAGAATAGACCAGCAAGTAGTATACAAGAGTACCGGTGGAGGGAAAAAAATTCCTAAGTGCACACCCAATAGGTAGGTAATGACTATCTAGGATGTGTTATGAGCAAAATGTTCCATGTCTAACATTTGTCAACTACCACAAATAGCCAGACAGCATGACGGCTACCAAGGACTGGCCCAGAGGTACTAATGATGATTGAAACCCAGCAATAGTAATAAATACCTAAGGTAGCAATAGCCCATATGCCAGACCCAACATCTGGAACTAACAACTGATGAATACGGGGCAGTGCCAGTAGAATTAAGAAAACTGTGTTATCATTGATTATCAGAGGAGGAGATGTGGAAGCCTATTTAATTTTATGTGGAGTCCATCTGTCTTTTTCAGGTCCTGTGATATTCAAAGATGACAAGGCCTGCAAAATGTGTGCAGAGGTCGGATGACCTCATATAAACTAATGTACCCATCTGAATATCTTATCATGCAAGGCTTGCTGAAAGATACTGCACATACATGCATTGCTACACCTGCCCAGCAACAGCCAGACATATCCATGACCACATATAGCTAAGGTCATGTGCCTGCATTTGATGGGACATGGCTTTTGGGTAAATCCTGTCTGGTGATGCATTGGGTGGCTTCAACAGCCAGCATGTGGCTATATGCCTTGATGCCACCCACCTTGCATCACCCTTGCATCAAGAGACGTTATTTGAAATTTAATTAGTCATGCTTAATGCTTGTGTAATTTGTGCAACTTCTGATGAGCAACATGCCATGTATTTGCCCATAATAGTGAATAAATCATCTTTATCTGTATCATGATTGGATATGTATTTTCACGACTTTTTGTTTTTTTGTGTATAAAAGACCTAGCGAAAGTTCTGCAAATTGGACATGATGCTGCATATCCCCAGTTCCTGTTATCTTGTAAAAATGCTGCCTATGAAAGTTGACGATTGTCTTTGTTTCTCTATTAGAGATTCTATAGCACTATCAGTAGCTACTTCTAAGTACTTCTTTATATTGACAAGTAAAATGATTGATCCTTAAACACATACAAATATCTCCTCAAAGCTTCCCTGCTGGTCAGATCCTGGAAATGTGCCAGATTCTGAGTGAGCCTGAGTTGGTACGTGTTTTCTTAAACACATGTATTTATGTATCCTATACCCACTGCTTATTTGGGAACAAAAGAGTGCCAGTGCCAAAACTCTGCTCAAAAGCCTATAGCAGGTGCAATTACCAATGCTGTTAGTCTTAAATCCACCTCATTCCTTCTCAATCCCATACCAGACTGACACTTTATCTGATTTTGCAAGCGCCTGCTTTCTCTGTTTGGGAAGGTTTTGCCGTCTTTCTCTTCCCATCTTTCCAATTTGTGTTTTTCTCCCTCTCTTGCCCTCAGTAAATATTTGATGCAGGAAAAAAAGTGCCTGTCCCCAAAAGTTAGTGCTGTGTTCCCCCACCGGCAACCACCCTCTCAAACCAAGCACTGAACCAAGCACGGTATCTGCCCATAGGATATAGCCCAGCTTATTGAAATCGGATCTTGATCTAAAGATGTGGCCATTACATAATAGACTGTGTTCGCCTTCAGCGGTGGCACTCTGCATTCTGCTTGGGTGCAGAACAGCTAGCAAATGATACCTTATGTGGCTTTCTGGGGGATGGTCTTCGTTTGTTCTTCATTTGATGCTCCACTTCCTGTACAAGAATAAGCATTTAAGATGTGCTGCAGTCATACATGTTTCAGTTGCCAGATGTCTGGTTCTTCTGGTCTTCATGCATGTATACAGTGTCATGTTTCCAGCTGCATCCAGTTGTAGCTATCAGTTTTTCCTCCCACCAACAAGATGGCAGGTGACAACTGGCTTGTGCTGCACGCTGGAGTACTGCGAGGCAGCATAATGTGAATGGGTCGTGTGTAAGCATGGGCGGAAAATCCGTTCCGCTCGCGGATTTTGCGAATTTTCGGTAAATTCGCGATCCGCGAACTCCCGCGAATTTGCCGAGAATTCGCAAATCCACGAGCGGCGGATTCCAGGGGCAAAAGTTGAAGCCTGGCTGGCCTGTTGTAACTATTTTACGATGGCGCCGGCAAGCTGCCAGCGCCATCCTAAAATAGTTACTAAATTAGCTTCAATAGGAAGCTCTAATAGATAAAATAAAGCAGGTGCTTTATTTTATCTATTAGAGCTTCCTGTTGAAGCTAATTTAGTAACTATTTTAGGATGGCGCTGGCAGCTTGCCGGCGCCATCGTAAAATAGTTACAACAGGCCCTTCCTGTGACTTCAGTGACTCATTCATCAGCCCAAAAACAATCGTGAGCGTCGTCGAGGCTGGGCATGTGTGCCTTCTTCCCAAATCTACCGTCGAAAATCAGCTGTGCCTGTGATGCTGGATAGAGGCCTTTGCACCCTTGACTTTCACGAGCGCAATCCTCGTGCTGTTCCTGTGGCCAGGAGCTGAAGGGACCCCTGCACCCCTCGGGGCGATTGCATAGTAACACACATGGTCGCTGGAACTAGTTGAAGCTGAAATTCAGTGACTCATTCATCAGCCCAAAAACAATTGTGAGCGTCGTCGAGGCTGGGCATGTGTGCCTTCTTCCCAAATCTACCGTCGAAAATCAGCTGTGCCTGTGATGCTGGATAGAGGCCTTTGCATCCTTGACTTTCACGAGCGCAATCCTCGTACTGTTCCTGTGGCCAGGAGCTGAAGGGACCCCTGCACCCCTCGGGGCGATTGCATAGTAACACACACATGGTCGCTGGAACTAGTTGAAGCTGAAATTCAGTGACTCATTCATCAGCCCAAAAACAATCGTGAGCGTCGTCGAGGCTGGGCATGTGTGCCTTCTTCCCAAATCTACCGTCGAAAATCTGCTGTGCATGATTGTGCACTCGCATGGAAGCCCCCCCACACACTCGCAGTGTGCACCGTCTTCCCGCCATTGACCCACTATGATGGACAGCTCACCCAAGGGACCCCTGCGCCCCTCGGGGCGATTGCATAGTAACACACACATGGTCGCTGGAACTAGTTGAAGCTCAAAATCAGTGACTCATTCAGCACTGCGATTCAGAAAAGGGGGTGGTGATGAACAGAGTGCCTGAATTAAGCAGACCACTCTTACCCAGTCCAAAGATCAGAGCTTGATCCATCACCGTTTTTAGCTCACTGCACCATCCCAGCTCAGAACTTGGCTATATGCAAATTAGTCTGTTCCTGTCCCAGTGCATGATGGGAACAGGGCAAACCAAACTACCAAGCCAATTCTTATACTGGGAAGGAAACAAGCTTCCGGGGACCGGTTTCTGCCATTTCAGGCGTCGTCGGCCCGGCTTGCTTGAATCCTGATGGTGCAATGAGCAAGGGACTCACATCTGAGTATACCCTTCCACGCTTATGGTGGACAAAATGATTCAGAAAAGGGGGTGGGGATGAACAGAGTGCCTGAATTAAGCAGACCACTCTTACCCAGTCCAAAGATCAGGGCTTGATCCATCACCGTTTTTTAGCTCACTGCACCATCCCAGCTCAGAACTTGGCTATATGCAAATTAGTCTGTTCCTGTCCCAGTGCATGATGGGAACAGGGCAAACCAAACTACCAAGCCAATTCTTATACTGGAAAGGAAACAAGCTTCCGGGGACCGGTTTCTGCCATTTCAGGCGTCGTCGGCCCGGCTTGCTTGAATCCTGATGGTGCAATGAGCAAGGGACTCACATCTGAGTATACCCTTCCACGCTTATGGTGGACAAAATGATTCAGAAAAGGGGGTGGTGATGAACAGAGTGCCTGAACTAAGCAGACCACTCTTACCCGGTCCAAAGATCAGGGCTTGATCCATCACCGTTTTTTAGCTCACTGCACCATCCCAGCTCAGAACTTGGCTATATGCAAATTAGTCTGTTCCTGTCCCAGTGCATGATGGGAACAGGGCAAACCAAACTACCAAGCCAATTCTTATACTGGGAAGGAAACAAGCTTCCGGGGACCGGTTTCTGCCATTTCAGGCGTCGTCGGCCCGGCTTGCTTGAATCCTGATGGTGCAATGAGCAAGGGACTCACATCTGAGTATACCCTTCCACGCTTAAGGTGGACAAAATGATTCAGAAAAGGGGGTGGTGATGAACAGAGTGCCTGAATTAAGCAGACCACTCTTACCCAGTCCAAAGATCAGGGCTTGATCCATCACCGTTTTTTAGCTCACTGCACCATCCCAGCTCAGAACTTGGCTATATGCAAATTAGTCTGTTCCTGTCCCAGTGCATGATGGGAACAGGGCAAACCAAACTACCAAGCCAATTCTTATACTGGGAAGGAAACAAGCTTCCGGGGACCGGTTTCTGCCATTTCAGGCATCGTCGGCCCAGCTTGCTTGAATCCTGATGGTGCAATGAGCAAGGGACTCACATCTGAGTATACCCTTCCACGCTTATGGTGGACAAAATGATTCAGAAAAGGGGGTGGTGATGAACAGAGTGCCTGAATTAAGCAGACCACTCTTACCCAGTCCAAAGATCAGGGCTTGATCCATCACCGTTTTTTATCTCACTGCACCATCCCAGCTCAGAACTTGGCTGTATGCAAATTAGTCTGTTCCTGTCCCAGTGCATGATGGGAACAGGGCAAACCAAACTACCAAGCCAATTCTTATACTGGGAAGGAAACAAGCTTCCGGGGACCGGTTTCTGCCATTTCAGGCGTCGTCGGCCCGGCTTGCTTGAATCCTGATGGTGCAATGAGCAAGGGACTCACATCTGAGTATACCCTTCCACGCTTATGGTGGACAAAATGATTCAGAAAAGGGGGTGGTGATGAACAGAGTGCCTGAATTAAGCAGACCACTCTTACCCAGTCCAAAGATCAGGGCTTGATCCATCACCGTTTTTTAGCTCACTGCACCATCCCAGCTCAGAACTTGGCTATATGCAAATTAGTCTGCTCCTGTCCCAGTGCATGATGGGAACAGGGCAAACCAAACTACCAAGCCAATTCTTATACTGGGAAGGAAACAAGCTTCCGGGGACCGGTTTCTGCCATTTCAGGCGTCGTCGGCCCGGCTTGCTTGAATCCTGATGGTGCAATGAGCAAGGGACTCACATCTGAGTATACCCTTCCACGCTTATGGTGGACAAAATGATTCAGAAAAGGGGGTGGTGATGAACAGAGTGCCTGAATTAAGCAGACCACTCTTACCCAGTCCAAAGATCAGGGCTTGATCCATCACCGTTTTTTAGCTCACTGCACCATCCCAGCTCAGAACTTGGCTATATGCAAATTAGTCTGTTCCTGTCCCAGTGCATGATGGGAACAGGGCAAACCAAACTACCAAGCCAATTCTTATACTGGGAAGGAAACAAGCTTCCGGGGACCGGTTTCTGCCATTTCAGGCGTCGTCGGCCCGGCTTGCTTGAATCCTGATGGTGCAATGAGCAAGGGACTCACATCTGAGTATACCCTTCCACGCTTATGGTGGACAAAATGATTCAGAAAAGGGGGTGGTGATGAACAGAGTGCCTGAATTAAGCAGACCACTCTTACCCAGTCCAAACATCAGGGCTTGATCCATCACCGTTTTTTAGCTCACTGCACCATCCCAGCTCAGAACTTGGCTATATGCAAATTAGTCTGTTCCTGTCCCAGTGCATGATGGGAACAGGGCAAACCAAACTACCAAGCCAATTCTTATACTGGGAAGGAAACAAGCTTCCGGGGACCGGTTTCTGCCATTTCAGGCGTCGTCGGCCCGGCTTGCTTGAATCCTGATGGTGCAATGAGCAAGGGACTCACATCTGAGTATACCCTTCCACGCTTATGGTGGACAAAATGATTCAGAAAAGGGGGTGGTGATGAACAGAGTGCCTGAATTAAGCAGACCACTCTTACCCAGTCCAAAGATCAGGGCTTGATCCATCACCGTTTTTTAGCTCACTGCACCATCCCAGCTCAGAACTTGGCTATATGCAAATTAGTCTGTTCCTGTCCCAGTGCATGATGGGAACAGGGCAAACCAAACTACCAAGCCAATTCTTATACTGGGAAGGACACAAGCTTCCGGGGACCGGTTTCTGCCATTTCAGGCGTCGTCGGCCCGGCTTGCTTGAATCCTGATGGTGCAATGAGCAAGGGACTCACATCTGAGTATACCCTTCCACGCTTATGGTGGACAAAATGATTCAGAAAAGGGGGTGGTGATGAACAGAGTGCCTGAATTAAGCAGACCACTCTTACCCAGTCCAAAGATCAGGGCTTGATCCATCACCGTTTTTTAGCTCACTGCACCATCCCAGCTCAGAACTTGGCTATATGCAAATTAGTCTGTTCCTGTCCCAGTGCATGATGGGAACAGGGCAAACCAAACTATCAAGCCAATTCTTATACTGGGAAGGAAACAAGCTTCCGGGGACCGTTCCGCTCGCGGATTTTGCGAATTTTCTGTAAATTCGCGATCCGCGAACTCCCGCGAATTTGCCGAGAATTCGCAAATCCACGAGCAGCGGATTCCAGGGGCAAAAGTTCGAGCACCTGCTTTATTTTATCTATTAGAGCTTCCTGTTGAAGCTAATTTAGTAACTATTTTAGGATGGCGCTGGCAGCTTGCCGGCGCCATCGTAAAATAGTTACAACAGGCCCTTCCTGTGACTTCAGTGACTCATTCATCAGCCCAAAAACAATCGTGAGCGTCGTCGAGGCTGGGCATGTGTGCCTTCTTCCCAAATCTACCGTCGAAAATCAGCTGTGCCTGTGATGCTGGATAGAGGCCTTTGCACCCTTGACTTTCACGAGCGCAATCCTCGTGCTGTTCCTGTGGCCAGGAGCTGAAGGGACCCCTGCACCCCTCGGGGCGATTGCATAGTAACACACACATGGTCGCTGGAACTAGTTGAAGCTGAAATTCAGTGACTCATTCATCAGCCCAAAAACAATCGTGAGCGTCGTCGAGGCTGGGCATGTGTGCCTTCTTCCCAAATCTACCGTCGAAAATCTGCTGTGCATGATTGTGCACTCGCATGGAAGCCCCCCCACACACTCGCAGTGTGCACCGTCTTCCCGCCATTGACCCACTATGATGGACAGCTCACCCAAGGGACCCCTGCGCCCCTCGGGGCGATTGCATAGTAACACACACATGGTCGCTGGAACTAGTTGAAGCTCAAAATCAGTGACTCATTCAGCACTGCAGCAGGGCAAATCCGCGGATCCGCAAATCCGCCGATTTTGCGGATCCACGATCCGTAAATCCACAAATCCGCGGATCGTGGATCCGCAAAATCCGCCCATGCCTAGTCGTGTGATGTCTGAGGCAGCTGCACTTGGTGGAATGCATGTCCGTTCTGGAGGTTTGAAGGCCATGGAGGTGTTAGAATTCAGTTTGCCTTGCAATATGTGGATCATTTAAATGTATTATAATTTTAATCTACTAGCATTCTGTTTTTTAATTGGTCGTACTTAAGGTGTCTTTCATAATTTGATTTTGCGTCTTATGTATGTAGATACAACTTTTTCAGTCTCACAGTTCATTTTCAGTACATGGATCCTGAGTTATGGCAGAATTTGCATCATCGATTTGTGCAGCATGTATGCATGTTTTTATGTGGTATATGTGGGGAAAAATCCTAAATGTAGGAAATTGCCTCTTTTTAGATGATCACCACCATTATTTGTGGACTGGGACTGCTGTTTTTTCACTCTGTGCACTGCAACTCTGCTTACCAGGGCTCAGTGCATGTGATATGACCCCTCAAACATGTAAAAATAGGATATGCTCCTAATTAGCAAAGTTATCATACAAATAAGTCCCTAGAAGAGGATACAAAGTATACCAAGGGCTTGTAAGTTAAAGGGCAATATTGGATTGCTACAGTGAGAGTGGAAACACAATTTAAGTCCTACCATTGCAGCCTTGCTATGGCAGTTTGAAAACTGTAATTCAAACAGTCAACATGAATCCCTTTGACGGGTCAAAACATTCCATTTAAATAATATTAAGTCACCCTTTCATAGACCTTGTAAGCCCTAAGGCAGGGCACGTGGTATGTGAAAGTAGAACATGTAGAAATGTAATTTTACACATGCCCTTACAGTTGAAAAGCTTAAAAAGCTATTTTCATTGTAGCAAGACTTTGTGGTCCATAGGAAAGTACTAAATTACATTATTCAATTTAATAGTGCGAATGTCGGGTAAGAAACATCTAAAATATAATTCAAATATTCTTTTAATAGTTATGTCAAATCCAATTTAATGTAAACGTTTAATTTGTAATAACAATTAATGAAAAGGTACAATTTGGTGGTCACATTTTTCCTGCCTAAAACCTTTGGAAGCCCATTTGCATGAGGTACAATTGTCACCTGGCAGCTGAATAGCCCCCTTAATGAGGTGTGAAAACTTCTCCCAGAGGAGGACAAAGCCTTGGTTGTAGGGAGATGTTCTCTTCCTCTGGCAGCTAACCATCTAGGTTAACTTCAAAGAGGCCTATCTTGTCGCAGGCAGTTGTCAGTTGACACCTGGGCAGGACCCTTCTTTTTACCCCCAGTCAGGCAGGCATTAATCCCAGTAGTGAAGGAGCTTCCACCGATCTGATTTGTAGTGATCAGAGAGGAAGGGGTTTTAACTTCCCTGGTCACAACTCTTGGGTGGGCAAACAGAGTTAAAAAGGGACACTGCAAACATTTTTGCAGTAGCACACAAATTAACTGCTGCAAAAGTGTGTAGGGTTATCCCTCCAAAGTTTTTCCCTGTGGGTTAGAGAGGGGCGGAAGTCAACGCTACCCAATGGCTGGTGTCAAGCAAAAATGTGGCAGCTCTGGAAACACTTTTGAGGACACTGGAGCTGTGGAAGACAGAAAAAGGACTGCACCTGCCTTTGGGACCTCCTGAAACATCCTAAAAATCATGGGAGTTGGGAACTTTCTGGCCTTGTGGAGCCCTTTTTAGCTACAGCTTGCCGCCTTGCCCTGCTGGAGAATTCCAAGCTCCAAAAACATGAATAAGTCCAAAAATAGAAATCTTCATCATGCTACGGCACCAAAAGTATCCCACCTGTGAGGGGCCTTCCTCTAGTAAAAACTTTGAATTCCTCCTGCTTTGAGCTTTCCCATAAAAAGTCAACAGCTTCACTGGGACCTCAAGTGACTGCTAGTCTGCCTTTTTTAAAAAAATGTTATTTATTGATTTTCAGACAGAAAAAGAAACAAATATAGCAAAGCAAAGTTTCACCGTTTCCGAAGTACACAATACAGACAGTTATTCTTATCTTTGTATGTTGTCAAATACATCAAAAGTCAGAACTAAAGACATACTCTGTTGGGGTTTGGGGCCCAGTGCAGCAGCAATAGTCCACCTGCGGCCAGCTAGGCAATTGCTGTGTGGGGATCTGGTGTGACCATCACATCAGCGGGGATTCTTTTCAGGTAGGATATAAAGGGCTCACAGGCATCTTTGGGCCTCATTTAAGGGGCATCAGGTCCAAATAAAATAAAAATTGCTCCTGGCAGTGTGTGGAGACCTCCACCCAGGCCATTGCAGTAGGTGCATGGTGCCTCCCCCAGTGTCTTGCCACCCTTCGTGTTGCTAGCAGTAGTAGCAGTGCCACCAGCCTGCAGTATGTTCCCAGAATAGCTTCAACATACCCCAGCAAGCAGACCACAGGATCCAGCTGCATTGGGGCCCCCATAATGTCTCCCAACATGTTGCATACCTCAGTCCAGAATTTTGCTACTTTAGAACAGGACCAAGCTAAATGCAGGAATGTGGCATCTGGGCTATGGCACCGCACACACTGCAGACTATCCATCAGCCCAATCTTGTGAAGCTGTGCTGGTGTTCAGTACCTCCTGTGTAAGTAGTTGTAATGTATCAGGCATAGCCTGTAGTTGCATGACAGCTGGTCAATTTGGCACAGCAGTAAGTCAACCGTGCTTCTGGTATCTTGAAGTGTAATTCCTCCCCAAGGCCGCCCTAGTCCTTGCAGTGCCAGTGGGGGAGGCAGACTGTGTTATTGTGTAGAGGCGTGTTATAAGTTTTCTTGAGGAAGTGGTCTTATACATTTATTCTAGCACCTTAGAAGTAGGGGGTGGGCCTGGGAAGGACTCATGCAGTACATGGCAGGTGGAGCGGTATTGATAATATAGCAGTATGTCTGAGAGCGTCTTAGCTTCTGGGTAAATATTTGGCAGGCTGGAAATATAGGAACCTCCAGGGTATAAATCAGAAAATGGCTTGACACTGCATGCATCTGCACACCTAGCCGTTTCTCTATCCTGCAGAGGAGGGAATACAGGGTTGTCCACTAGAGGAGCAGTGGGCGCATATGCCATTACGAGGACCGGTCATCTGCATAGACCGTTCCATGCCCATCCCACGCATTCCACTGTGCTCATTTCTGCTTTGGGGGCATGTATTTTTTGAATAGTGCAGTTCCTGGAGGCCCCAGCCTCCACACGCGGGTGGCAACACAAGCGTTAAGCCACTCTGGGCTGACGCCCCACCCATGTTAGAGCGATTAAGTTGGACTTCAAGCATTTAAAAAATTGTACAGTAAGAAGGAGAGGAATCTTTATAAAGAGGTACAAAAACTTTGGGAGTACCACCATTTTTGCTATGGACATGCAGCCTGCAAGCGAGAGAGGCAGTTTGGTTCATAGTGGGATCTAGGCCTCCAGCCACTCCATGGTTTGCCCGTAGTTGTCTCTCCACAATTTGTCCGGGTCCCTGCAAGCCATATGCCAAGGTATTTGATAGGAACACTCACCCATTTCAGCTAATACTTGCCTGTGTAAGGCATGGCGGAGTCTGACAAGGGGAATAGAGTCGACTTGGCCCAGTTTATCTGGATCCCAGAGAATACGAAATATCAGATCACTGCACGTATTGCGGGTTCTAAGTTTGTGTCCAGGTGTTTAATGTAGAGTGCTAAGTTATCAGCATACATGGAGACAATTAGCCCATGGGTGATACAACCTATACCATGTTCAGCATGATGTTGTCGCAGCCTAGCGGCGAATGGTTCCATCGCTATCATGAAAAGAATCAGTGAAAGGGGGCAACCCTGCCTAGTGCAACGGGTCATGTTTATAGGTTCTGAGATGCTACCATTAATCCTAATGCACACCATGGGGAGGGTATATAACAGTTATATTTTCAAAATTAAGTCATGACTAAGACCCAGCTGCTGCAGCAGGGGAAAGAGGAAGTGCCACTCCAATGTGTAAAAGACTTTAGAGGTGTCCAGCAGGGCAGCCACCGCCGAAAGGTCTGGGTGGATATGGTGCATGATGACGAAGATTGTATGAAGATTTAGGGAAGTCGCACAGCCAGGGACAAAGCCCAACTGATCTTGTAGCACAGTCAAAGCAAGGAGGGTAAGCAAGCGATTTACCAAGATGTTCGCGTAGATTTTGTTATCTACGTTTATTAGAGAAAGAAGGCAATATGAATAGCAAAGATCTGCGGGCTTGTCTGGTTTAAGAGTGGTCATTATTACTGCCTTTTGTAATGAGGATGGGAGCTTCCCCTCAGTTAACAACTCATTATACATTTCAATGAGGTGCAGAATTAGGATGGGGGAATATTCTTTCTAGAAGGCTGCTGTGACCAGGGGATTTGTCAGTCAGCATGTCAGTAATAACCTGCGCAATCTCTTTTGACCTAATTGGCATGTCCAAGTAGTCTCTGTGGCTTTGGTCAAGCCACAATAACTGGATAGTGTTGAAATAGTCACAGAGAGACTTCGGTTCTCTATCTAGGTCGGTGGTGTATAGCCTAGCATAGAAGGACCACATTACCCCAGTCATTTGTGACGGTGATGTGACTAGCTGAGCGTCGGCACCCTTTAATGCTATACATATGTATCGGCATGTGGATTGTATATTGAGCCGGCCAATGTCTTGCTCGGTCGGTCTCCCTCCCCATATTTACGCACCCTAGCCTCCTTACCAAGATAATGAGTTTCTCGCTCTGCCTCTTCCTTGAAAGATGTAAGTTTCTCTCTGATGGAAGTTAGTGTTGCGGGGTCGGGGACCCTATAGTAGTCTTCCTCTGGTACCCAAATTTCCTCCTCAAGTTTACCAAGCGTGCAACACAGCACCCAAAAGACACCACCAGCCTGCTTCGCAATCCAGGTTCCATGAATCACTACTTTAAATACCTCCCATAAAGTAGAGGACAATTCAACTGTCCCGACGTTGTGTGCAAAAAACTCTGAAATTGCGGCACGGATCTCCTCTCTAAAAGCTGAGTCCTGCAAACCATTCGGGGGAAGTCACCATTCAAAAGCTCAGGGCACAGCCTTGGGAACCTGTAGCACTAGGAACACTGGAACATGTTCAGATAGCTTGTGTGCGAGGTGTACAGAACCAGTGGCATAGGCCAGGGCATCGTTTGTAATAAGCCAGTGGTCTAACCGTGACCATGTGTTATGGGAAAAGGAGAGGCATGCGCCCTCACATGTATTAGGATGGGTATACCTCCATACGTCTGTGAGTTGATTGTCCATCATTAATGTATTCAGCACTCTGGCCGATCATGTAAGTTGCTCACGCATCCCAGAGAGGTCTATTGTCTCCTCAAGTGCAACATTAAAATCCCTGCCCCATAGAATCTTCCCCGATCTCAGGTTGCCAGTCATCTCCAGACACTTAGAAGGAAGTTCGGATTGTCTATGGTTGGGCCTTATATAGCCGCTAGTGTCATAGGGTGCTTGTATAATGTACCAGTTACAATGACATATCCGCCATCTTTGTCTATGTTGGACGCAGTGGTATGTCATGGTAGCCCTTGTTTGATTAGAATCAAGACTCCCCAAATATAGTTCGAATGGATAGCAGAGTGTGGTTCGCCCCACCAGTGGCCCTGCAGTCTGGTTAATGTGGCATTTGTCAGGTGGGTTTCTTGTAAACAGCAGATATCTATTATATGATGCACTAAGTAAGAGTGGACCAGACATGACTTGCGGTAATCATTTAGGTCCCTAACATTCCATGTTAGGCACTTAACGCTAACCATGGTGGTAGTGTGAAAATATTGCTATTAGTAGTGGCTGGTTACATTTGAGAGGGCAGGCAAAGGCGGTGTCATGAAAAGACCCCCCAGTTGCTTGCATGTACAATGTGGTTCTAGCGAAAGCTTCCAGGCCAACCTTGTTCTGCTAATGGCTTTCCATAAACAAACCCACCCTCTTGCCCCAACATGTTGCAACAGCAAGAACATTCCAATGTGTAGTCCCCCACTCCAACCCCCCAATCAGGTTGAGAAAGCAATCCAACCAACATAACATTACCCAAAAAATCCTCAACAGATCATATATGGGAACCATTCCATGGGGACATGGGTTCTCCAGCGAACAACCCTGTTTCTAAGAAGAAGGGCCCGAGAGGTGCACAAAGGGGCTAAATAAGAAAGCTGAGTTTGCTGCCAGTTTGAATGAGTCAGAACATGTTATCTGCAGTCTGCCCAAGCTGGGCCGCCAACTCGCTTCCGCTATCCGCTGCAAGGTATGCCAAGCTGGTATCTGTGCCCGGCAGCAAGATTAGTCATTGTCACTTGTGCGGCCCTCTTCTGACGGTCGGGGGGACCTTGACAAAGCACATTTGTTTTTGGCAAGTTGTTTAGCGTACTTCAAGGCCATTATAGGGTCTGTAAAGAATTTCGGAGTACCATCAAGTGATATCCACTGCTTAGTCAGTTAGAGAAGGCCATATGCTATTCCCAGTTGTTAGAGCGCATTCTTGGCAGGCAGGAATAAGTGCTGTGCTGGCTGAACCTCCATGGTGAAGTCTGGATAGCAGGAGAGTGTATTGCTCTGATAAAACACCACCCCAAACGTCCTTGCCTTGCGGAGGATCTTGCCGTGGTCCAGGTATTTCAAAATCCGGGCAATTGTCAGACAGGAAAGCTCTCCAGGAGGTGGCCGTGGTCCATGCGTGCGATGCACTTTCTCTACCATGAAGACGGACGATAACTCACCACCAAGGACCTCACGTAGCTTGTCTTCAATGAAGTCTTCCATCTTGACAATATTTATGGACTCTGGAATTCCCGTTATTCTGAGGTTATTTCTGCGAGACTGGGATTCCAAGTCCTCATTTTTTACCTTTTATGAGTGCCAGTACTTTGTCCATCTCTGACATTTCCCTTCTGTCATCCGTTCTGAGGTCCTTCAGGTCTGATATACGTATCTCCATGTGTTCAATCCGGTCATTGTGAGTGTCAACTTTGTGTTTGACATGGTCTAGGTGGGCAGTGAGGAGATCCAGTTTAGAATCTATTGTTTTTAAGCTGGACTTCACATCAATTAGTAGTATGCAGATGTCTTCATCTTGTGGTGCTGTATCCAGCCATCTGCGCTTGTAGCTCATTAGAGTTCTTGGCCAATTTGCTGTGTTTGGTGTGGCGGCAACCCTTAAACATGAGTTGGTTTGTTTGGTGTCAGATTTTCCCATTATCTCATGCAAAACAATGCTGTCCCTTATGTGATCCTTATCTACTCACATATTCAGTCAGCAGTAGGGAGGGGGGGCAGCATTATTTTCAATGTAGGCGCAGATCTCTCGCCTCAGTACTGTGGCACGATGTCTCGGGAGTCAGGTTTTAGGTGGTACTGGCCCTCACAGCAGCCCAGTGTAGTCCGTGCACAGGGGAGGCCCACAGCAGGCTGCCGGATCAGCCCCAGAATACTCAATTTCAGCAGACAGAGGGCCCCTGCAATGGACAATGCTACTCGGTAATGCTGCCCCGGTCAAAACTGGCTTGTAGTGATACAGAAGGTGCAGGAGCCCCATTTTGTGCATGGATGATGTTGGATTTTGCCTCTTGGCTGGCAGAGCCCCCTCAAGGTGCGGCCATCTTGCAGTCAGGTGAAGCCACGCCCGACTGCTAGTCAGCTTCATGGAGCTCCTCTGAGGAATTTTTACTTCCATTTCAGAGATTAAATCATAATGTAAAACATTTGACTTGGTCGAACCAGGTTTCTATAGCCGACCCATGCTTCATCGTGGTCGACCTTAAATCATGCCTAGGTTCCAAACAAGTGCAGCCATAAGACCACAGTTGATATTTAATGCTTTTTGGTGCTATTTTTATTTAAACTTAAAAAAATTCTAATCCCTGGTTCCCCTAATTGGATTTTTGTAATGTTGCTATCATTCTGTTCATTAAATTATTCTCCAATTATATAAATTGGAGTGGGATTTTTATTGTGCTGTTATTTTGACTTTTGGGCTGGTTTGTACTTCTTTTTTTTTTGTTTTTAGTTTTCAAGTTTAAAGTTTATTTGAAAGAAAAATATATATTTGCATACAAAAGAAGTAATATCATATACCAATAATCATATAATATGCATTTTAAAAATACAAAGTGGAAACAATACAAAATACTTAGAGTATTATATGAAAAAAGGGAGGGAAGAGGAAAACAAGGGGGGAAAAGTGGGAGAAGGAAATAGTCAAAAATTCCTATTACAATATTATTCTGAGGTAATAATAAAAACAACAGTAGTATGCGAACCTGAATTTCTACTTCAAATATCAAAATCAATTTCAAATATAACAATTGAGAAAACAAAGGAGTACAATGTAACAAGTACAACTAAAATTAGTATAAAAATGAACTACAACAGCAATCTATGGAGGTTTCGTAACTTCATCAGGAATATTTACTAAAATTGCAGATTTTGCAGCAATATCTGTTAAATGCGTGGTTAAGGGAAGCCATAGAAGATCCCTTTGGCTTTGGAACGAGATCTTGTAGAATGTTTGTCTATTCCTTTTTGGGATAAGTTATGGCCAAAACGTCACAAAACATCCAGAGCAGCGAACACCTCCCAGACTTTATTTTATTTACAAACGTCTTCTTAT